>NW_026647136.1:0-625000 GCF_950295315.1 Erinaceus europaeus | reverse complement strand
GTTGGCCATCCCCTGCCAGCGCACAACTTCCCCACACCCCAGTCGCCACAGAGGAGGCCACCCCGCACCAGCGACCCCACACCTCTCCTTTCCCGCGGGTCCCAGAGAGCGTCACCACAAGGAATTGACCAAGGAGGTTGGGGGGGGGGGTTGCCATGTGCTGCCTGCCCCACCACCACTAAGGCGGATGCCCCTCCTGCGCTGGAACCCGAGTCCCAGTCAGCATGTAGCCCTCTCGCTGGTCAGCCCCTCCATGGGTCTCCCGGCTACTGGGCTCACAGGGCCCAGGAGGGACCGTCGCACCTCCGAGGCGCCCCACTCGGCATCTGCCGTGCACCCCAGAGCCCTGGACGCAGGGACCCGCCATGGTGCAGGACGCGCGCGCTGGCTCCGGGCACTCTGTGCCGCCGGGGCGCCGGGCCACGCTGCCAACTCGGGGTCCCACGCACAGGTGCCGTGGGACCTCGCTCTGGCTGGGGAGCAAGGACCTACATGCTCAGGAGCAGCGACCTACGCGCTCCCGCCCCCACGCAGTCTCGTGCAGGGTCCCCTGCCCACACCCGCGCGCTCCTCGGGGACCTTACCCGCCACCCGCCACCCCCTCCCCACACGGCGCCCGCGCCCCGACCCAACAGGCCCCGCAGTTGCACCTTCCTCGGCTAGGACATCCTCAAGTGCTCCAGGCTCAGTAGGTGAGGCTCAGCAGGTGCAGGGCCACATGGCTAGCAGGCCCCTAGGCGGGCGTCATAGTCCCATTGCCTCAGAGACTCGAGGCTCCGTTGGTCAGTTAGTCAGGGTTCGTGTTGGTCCAGTGCTGCCGCCGCTGCTGCTGCCTCACCGCATTCGAGCCTGGTTTTGGTCAGTGCCAGCGGCTGGCGCCTGCGTACTCAGTGCCCAGGGAGGCACCTGCGCATTGGGGGGCGGCGGGTGCACGCTCCACCCCAGGGGCCAGCCAGCCCCCTGCACGCCTAGGGGGGCACTCAGCCCCTGTGCCTCCCACCGTGTGCCCCAGCCAGGCCCCTGGCCCGCCCTCCTTCACCCCACCCCCTGAGTCCCTCCAAACAGACAACTGCTGCGCAGGGACCCGCGGGTCAAGAGGTGACATGGGGACCACGGAGGGCCCGGGCGCATGTCCCGCGGGGAGCCCAGCCCCCAGCGCTGCAAAGTTCCCTGCAGGATGGAATATAGAAAGGGGGTGAGACAGAGAGAGAGAGAGAGAGGGGAAGGAGGAAGAGAGAGGGGGGAGAGAGGGAGGAGAAACAGCACAGCACTAGTTTACCACTCATGGAGTTTCCCCACTGCATTGTGCTCCTATGAATACTTAGCATGGCAAAGTGTGTGCTCTACTAAGTGAGCTATCTCCTAGTCGTCACCTCAATATGTTGTTTTAAATAACAAAAGCATCAAGGCATCTCTGCTCCCTATGTGCATTTCATGAAAGATACTCTGTTAAGAGCAATAACAGATTCTCTAACAATTAAAAAAACGCCCCATTATAATCCTTTACTTTCAAAACTGGTCAGGTTCTAGGTACCTGGAATACAATGTATTTAAATTCTGCAAAGCACTTTTTTTATAGGATAGGACAGAGTGGATTTTTTATTATTTATTTATTTTTCTCTTTTGATGCCCTTGTTGGTTTTTATTATTATTGTCATTGATGTCATCGTTGTTAAGATAGGACAGACAGAAATGGAGAGAGAAGGGGAAGACAGTGAGGGGGAAGAGAAAAAGAGACAACTGCAGACATGCTTCACCACTTGAGAAGCGACTCCTCTCCAGGTGAGGAGCCAGGGACTCGAACCGGGATTCTTATCCTAGTCCTTGCACTTTGCGCCACATGTGCTTAACACGCTGCGCTACCACCCAACTCCCTTTTTTATCTTTATTGATTTATTTATTGGATAGAGACAGCCAGAAATCAAGAGGGAAGAGGGTGATAGAGAGGGAGCGAGACAGAGAGATACCTGCAGCCCTGCTTCAACACTTGTGAAGCTTTCCCCCTGCAGGTGGGTCCAGGCTCGAACCTGGGTCCTTGCACATTTGTAACATGTGCACTCTTGTAACATGTGCACTCAGCCTGGTGTGCCACCATCTGGTCCCAGGACAGAGTGAAACTGAGAGAGGAAGGGAAGATAGGGGAAGAGAAAGAGATGACTGCAGACCTGGTTCACTACCTGTGAAGCAACTCCCCTGTAGGTAGGGAGCTGGGGCATGAACTGGGATACTTTCACAGGTCCTTGCACTTCGTACTATGTATGCTTAACCTGAAGCACTACTGCCGGCCCCCCAAAGGACTTTTTATATTGAGTATTATTATTAATTGCTATTATTTATTTTGTAACTTATACCATTTTAAAACAGAGAGCTACAGGATATATATGTCAAAGGGGAGAAATACCAATGTAATCCGACTTCTATAGAAGGGTTTTACATGTTAAATTTCATTTCCACCACAAGTAACCTATAACATTCAGAAATATTGGAAAGTAGAATACATGTTTATTTTTGTCTCAAAGAGTACCACTTAGGATAATTATACTATAAGTGCAAAGTTCTTTCGAAGAAGGAGGAATAAATGATTAAGAGTTTGAAACAATGACTTAGAATGCTGAACTGAGAACCTTTATTTCATCTGCTTGGGTTACTGGACATAGTACTCATTTTGCTCACTCAAGTTACCATTTAGTCTCAAGTGCAATACACAAGTTTGACATGACAAGTGACATCGATGACATCTGTGGCTTATATGAACTCTTAACCAAGAACAGAGAAACATGGAGGAAAGAGTTAATAAAGGGAACTGAGCGATTTGCATGTATAAAGTCCAGTTCCCTTGAACAACTTTTACTGAGAAGAACCCTCAGGTCTGCTGAACTATTGACAGAGGATAAATTGACTCTAAATGTTGGTGGAGAAGATAGTGTCTTTGGTGTGTGTAGTTCCTGTTCCTGTCCCTGCAGGCCTGCAAGGCCCTACCTCTCAGTCCAAATGTACCCACGTACACCATACACCCTGAATCCTACTAGCCATAATGCCAGATGTGGAGTACAAAATAATTCTCATTTGTTCTCTTGCAGGCAATGAAAAAGTCACCCCATCTAAAGGAAATGGTGCACACTCTACAAGTATTATTAGAGTCAAAATCTGAGTCACCTGTACAAGACAATTTGGCTACTGGAAAATTCTGATTAATGACATTTTTTGAAAACCCAGAGTAACAACTTGACCTGCCAAAAATTAGCATGTTTTTTATTATTTTACCTTTTTTTATGCCTTGGTTACCTATTACCTTTCTTTCACCAGGAAAATAAAGCAGGTAAACTGAAAATTGTGTTGTAATGCAACTCAACCTCAAATCTAAACGTGTCACTCCCAGGGGTGAAAGTGGAGCTAAAAGGGGGTTTGTTGCTAACTGGGCTTTGGAATCTCTGAATGTGCCACAGGGACACTCTCAGATTGTGCTGAGAGGAGTCTTCAAGACTTAGGAGACTAAAGTCCCTGAGTGTCAATCAGAGGCACAGGCCTCCCCGCCCCCAAATTGATGACTGGGTGAGAACAGATAAGTCCCCCAGCCGGCAACCCCTCCCACCCCCAGTCCAGTGGCAGGTGAGGTGGCCTCCCCCAAGCACTCCAGCCAAAGGTGATGGAGAGGCTATAGCACTTCAATCTCCCTAAGGCAGCCCAGGCAGAATCAATCAACACTGAAGACGGTTCTGCAGGCAATGGCCGTATTGTTAATCCATACAAGATTGCCACCGCTGATAAATCATGGATTCCGAATCCCAACACCTTCACTGAGAGCGACAGGCTGGTGGGGTCCCCCATCCAGGAGGAGCCCAGAGTTTCCTGGGCCACTGCAGGCAGGTCCCCTCTGCTTGTCACCTCGCCAGAGCTCGCCACCCCCTCCCCACCTCTTGCAACTCTTCTCTCCTTTAGGCTTCCCAAGTCTAATTCGTCCTGACACCCCTGGCGTAGCGCGGGTGGGTAGGGCGAGGCGGTGGGCAGCGGCCCCCCTACACACACACCCCAGCCAGCCCACCTGGCCGCACCCGCCGCCCCCTGGCCTCTGCACGCAGGGCTGTGCTCATCACATCATTATTTCTCCCACAAGAGAGCAAAGGGGCGCGAGAGGTGACAGCAGCTGCCAGGGGAGGCTTGGTTACAAAATCCTGTGCCAGGTAGGTCTTCACTTAGCAACCACCCCTAAAAAAGCCCAGCGGGCTCACTCGCTCTTGGAGGGCAGGGCTTTGGCCACCCCTGCTGGCGCAAGCCTTCCCCCTCCACCCCAGTCGCCACAGCCAAGGCCAACCCGCACCAGCGACCCCACACCTCTCCTTTCCCACGGGTCCCAGAGAGCGTCACCACATGGAATTGACCAAGGAGGTGTGTGTGTGGGGGGTGCGATGTGCCGCCTGCCCCACCACCACCACGGTGGCTGCCCCTCAGGCGCCAGAACCGGAGTCCCAGTCAGCATGTAGCCCTCTCGCTGGTCAGCCCCTCCATGGGTCTCCCAGCTACTGGGCTCACAGGGCTGAAGAGGGACCGTCGCACCTCCGCGGCGCCCCATTCGGCGCCCGCCTTGCACCCCAGAGCCCGGGACCCAGGGACCAGCAACAGTGCAGGACGCGCGCGCTGGCTCCGGGCACTCAGTGCCGCTGGGGCGCGGGGCCACGCTGCCAACTCGGGGTCCCACGCACAGGTGCCGGGGGACCTCGCTCTGGCTGGGGAGCAAGGACCTACGTGCTCCCGCCCCCACGCAGTCTCGCGCAGGGTCCCCCGCCCACACCCGCGCGCTCCGCGGGGACCCTACCCCGCCACCCCCCTCCCCCCCGATGGCGCCCTAGCCCGACCAACCCGGCCCCACAGTCGCACCTTCCTCAGCGCGGAGTGCTCCAAGCTCAGCAGGTGCCGGGCCACATGGCTAGCGGGCCCCTAGGCAGCCGCCGTAGTCCCGTTGCCTCCAAGACTCAAGGCTCCGTTGGTCAGTCAGTCAGTCAGGGTTCCTGTAGGTCCAGCGCTGCCTCAGCCTCTGCCGCCGCGCACTCTGACGGGCTCTAGCCCGGTTTCCTTCCTGCCAGCAGTTGGCGCCTGCGCACTCTGCGCCCAGGGAGGCACCTGCGCACTGGGGGGCGGCTGGTTCGGGCTCCACCCGGAGGGGCCAGCCCCCTGCACGCCTAGGGTGGCGCTCAGCCCCTAGTGCCTCGCACCACGCGCCCCAGCCCAGGCCCCTGGCCCGCCCTTCTTTACCCCCCCCAGTCCCTCCAAACAGACAACTGCTGCGCAGGGACCCGCGGGGCAAGGTGGGACATGGGGTTCTGCTGGCAATGGCCCTATTAATCCATACAAGATTGCCACCACTGATAAATCATGGATTCCAAATCCCAAGACCTTCACAGAGAGCGACAGGCTGGTGGGGTCTCCCATCCAGGACTAGCCCGGAGTTTCCTGGGCCACTGCAGGCAGGTCCCTTCTGCTTGCCACCTTGCCAGAGCTCGCCACCCCCTCCCCACCTCTTGCAACTCTTCTCTCCTTTAGGCTCCCCAAGTCTAATTCGTCCCGACACCCCTGGAGCAGCGCGGGTGGGTGGGGCGAGGCGGTGGGCAGCGGCCCCCCTACACACACACCCCAGCCAGCCCACCTGGCCGCACCCGCTGCACCCTGGCCTAGGCACGCAGGGCTGTGCTCATCACATCATTATTTCTCCAGCAAGAGAGCAAAGGGGCGCGAGCGGTGACAGCAGCTGCCAGGGGAGGCTTGGTTACAAAATCCTGCGCTAGGTAGCGCCTTGCTTAGCAACCACCCCTAAAAAAGCCCAGCGTGCTCACTCACTCTTGGAGAGCAGGGCGTCGGCCACCCCCTGCTGGCGCACGCCTTCCCCACACCCAGGTCTCCACAGCCAAGGCCACCCCGCACCAGCGACCCCACACCTCTCCTTTCCGGTGGGTCCCAGAGAGCGTCACTGGCTCCGGGCACTTAGCAGGTGCCAGGCCACATGGCAAGCGGGCCCCTAGGCGGGCGCCATAGTCCCATTGCCTCGAGCCTCCGTTGGTCAGTCAGTCAGGGTTCCTGTTCGTCCAGGGCTGCCTCTACTGCTGCCGCCGCGCACTCTGACCCGGCTCTAGCCAGGTTTCAGTCCTGCCATCGGTTGGCGCCTACGCACTCAGCGCCCAGGGAGGCACCTGCGCACTGGGGGGCGGCCAGTGCTTGCTCCACCTGGAGGGGCAGCTCCCTGCACGCCTAGGGGGGCGCTCAGCCCCTGTTGCGTCACACCACGCGCCCCAGCCCAGGCCCCTGGCCCGCCCTCTTTCACCCCACCCCCCCAGTCCCTCCAAACAGACAACTGCTGTGCGGGGACCCGCGGGGCAAGTGGGGAAATGGGGACCAGGGAGGGCCCCTGGAGCAAGTCCCTCGGGGGTTGCGGCCTCCACCACAGTGCGCTGGAGCCCAGCCCTGGAAAAAATCCATCAAGAAGGGCATCTTGTCGGCCCTCCTATGACCTTGTCTTCACCATAAAGCAGTGACTGTAGGGATAGCCCCAGTCTCTGAAGGGAGGCTGGGGTATCCTGCCCTGCCACTCAAAAAACACTGTGTCCTGAGGTGAGTGCAGCCTGCAATGTTCCCAGCTGTGACCATGAGCTGTGACCTCAGACCAATAGGGACTTAGAGGTTACACAGGTCCTGGTGCTAAATATAAATATAAGTATATTATAAATATAAGTATAAATGTAAATATAAAGTATAAGTACAAATATGTATGGGCCCTCAATCAGATGGATGGAGATAGTTCATTTTATCCATCATTTGCCTTAATCCAACTTTTTACCCCTTTTCTCTACTCTGACACCATTTTTTTCTGGGATTTCTTCTTTTTTATTTGCTTTTTTTTAATTTAAGAAAGGGAGACATAAACAAAATCTTAGGATAGGAGGGGTACAACTCCACACAATTCCCACCACCCAATCTCCATATCTCATTCCCTCCCCTGATAGCTTTCCCATTCTCTATCCCTCTGGGAATATGGACTCAGGGTCACTATGGGGTGCAGAAGGTGGAAGGTCTGGCTTCTGTAACTGCTTCCCTGCTGAACATGGGCATTGACTAGTGGATCCATACTCCCAGTCTGCCTCTCTCTTTCCCTAGTAGGGTGGGTCTCTGGGGAAGCGGGCTCCAGGACACATTGGTGGGGTCTTCCTTCAGTCCGGGGAAGTCTGGTCGACATCATGCTGTCATCCGGAACCTGACACCATTCTTTCAGACAATATTCATTCTAACTTCAGGCTAGCTATCAAACTCAAGCAAAACTACCGTAGTTGTGTGCCCCCAGAACATGCCTAAAATGGTTTTCCTAGCTTTATTCTACCCTAAAATCCCTAATCTCATCTGCTCTAATCCTACCTTTTTGGTTCCTGTTCAATAACTAGTTTGTCTCAATTTAGGTCACATCACCTTCCAGATACCAAGTTACAGATGCTACCATGACTTCATCCTGACTTCTCTGGGCAGACGACCTCACCAATGTGTCCTGGATGCTCCCACCTCCAGAGCTCTGGTCCACTATGGAAAGATAGGTACAGGCTGGGAGTACGGATCGACCTGTCAGTGACTGTGTTCAGCAGAGAAGCAATTACAGAAGCCAGAACCCCTACCTTCTGCACCCCAAAAACAAGCCTGATCTGTACTCCCAGTGGGGAAGAAGTGGTAAGATGAAGATAAGAGGATTCTGAACTCCATCTCCATCAGCACCCAGAGAGAAATAAGGAAAAGGAGAGGGGCATATGGAGGTAGTTATTTTGCCATGAATGGCTTGGAGAGGAACAGAGATTTGAATCAGGAGAAAATGGGGGAAATCATGTATAAATGGAGACAGATAGTTGTAGAGATGATGGTTAGCGTGTTTCTACAACCTTAGGGGAACTATAGTGGATTGCAGTGAAGAGACTGAAGATTCAGAACTCTGGTGGTAGGCATGGTGTGGATTTAAACCACTGTTGACATATAATTTTATAAAATTAATTTTTAAAAAGAAACTGGAAGTGAGAAGTGTTGCAAGTAAAACACATGGTATTATTATTTTTTTTCTGGCTGGGTTATAAAGGGAGAGAGGAAGCAGAGGAGTGCACGAAGTACCCAAGCCTGACTGCAATTGGGTGAGTGGTGCTTCTGGAGGACTGTGGCAAGAATACGAATCACTGTGACACAGAGGGCCTAGGGGATTTAGTGGAGAAGACAGATGGAACAACCTAGTCCTCTGAAGATGACAAAAATGAAAACTGGCTCTGATACCAGTTCCTTCCAGAGCTTTAGATATAAAAGCAGGTTTCTATGTGATTGCATGATCTGATTTATATTTATAATCTAAGACACACACACCCCACTACCACCACCCACCACCAGACTCTTAGGAGAAGAGATCAGATTTGGTTGGCAGTAGCTCACTTGTATATTGTGCTGTTTGTCATGTGTGACACCCAGGTTTGAGCTCAGCCCCACTGAATTAAAGGAAACTTCAGTATGTGGCCACCAACTTGCTCTTTCTATCTGAAAAAGTCATCCCAGAGTGTTAAAGCTCCAGAGGTGATGGAAATGAAAGAAAAATAGATAAAAAATTATTGGTACCAGAGACAGGGCAAGGGAAAATAGGAGAAAAGTGGTCGAAAAATAAAGATTCCTGTCGGAGATCAGACATTCTGATGAATTTTATCAAATGGTGTTTCTGTGTCTACTTATATGATGGTGTGACTTTTCTTCTCTACTGTTAGTGATATAGATCATAATAATTTTCTTTTTTTATTAGTTATTTAATATTGGTTTACAAAATTACAAGATAAAGGGAATCACTTATTCAAATGCTAGCCCTACTTGTAAAAGGCAAGGATAGCCCTTTGACTACAAAAATGACACTGAAAAATCCATTGGGAAAGTGAATTAGGACTACTGTGGCCTGACAGATGCTCTCCTCACAGAACCCACACCCTATGGAAAAGTACCACAGACTTGCTCCTTCCTCTGCATCTCCAGAAAACTGTTAGGTTGATATACCAGCTCCATATTTGAAATCAGAATCTAGAACAGATAACAGCTAATATTTTCATGTCCTCAGAGAGTTGGGTACAGACAGCTTTAATGAACAGAATGCAGTGGGACATGTAAAATCCTTACAATCCCCCATTCTCACAAAAAGGGAGAGAAGTAACAAAACAGAATGGAAGAATAACCATGAAAAAATTATTCCCATTCCCATATAGGCAAGGATAAATGTGCACTAAAAACATCAAGAAAACTAAAATTAACCATTAGTAGTAGCTTTGTCTCAAAGGAGAGTTTGGGAAGAGCTTTTCCTTCCTGTGTCACTACACATCCTGTTATACTTGCATTCGTACATTACGCGGTGGTAAATGGAATGTATGTGTACAAAATAAAAAGCATCTGAGATTGAAATATCAGCTTTAAGGAAGATCGTCTTCTTCCTGGTGCTTATAACTCTGGGAACATGCAGCTCAAGCCAGGAGAAGGCAGAGGGTAGGCAGATGTTGAGATGTCCTGAACTTGGAATGGTCCCAGTGCCCTCCTCAAAGTATTCCCCATGATAGTCAAGAGTGCCTGGCAGGTTGAGCACACATATTACCCCATGATAGTCAAGGATGTCTTTTTTTTTTTTTAACCAGAGCACTGCTCAGCCCTAGGTTATGGTGGTGAGGGTGATTGAACTTGGGACTTCGGAGCTTCCGGTATGAGAGCCTCTTGGCATAACCATTATGCTATCTACCCCTACACTAGAATGTCATTGTGTACCCGTTAATTAAATGCTCTGTGGAGACACATCTGGGTTTCCAAGCATTCTGGCTATAGACACATGTGTACTGAATCTTCCAGCTGCTGAAGCCACCAGGAAAGGGAGACCTGTCGCATCTGCGTGGCCCATCTAAGTTCCTTGCAATCTCTAAACCAGGTATATGTTGGGCCTGAATTATCCTCAGTCCTGCTCTCAGTCTGTTCCACCAGCATGCTCACAGTGAGTGAGAACTGGTCTTCTGAATGTGGTCCTGCTAACAGCCCTCAAAGCAGCTGAAGTCTGTGAGAGTCCCCATGTGACGAAAAGAGATGAACATCAGAACCAGGGAGCCCGTTTACAAAATGTGGATTCCCTTAGGAATCACCTTCACCTTTCAGAGATGCAAAGATCAAATCAGTTTCATAGTAGTGGTCAGACAATTGGCTTTTCACTCCTTGGCATTGCTCTGGCAGTGCAAGAGTGCAGAAGTGATTATGAGCAAACCCAGGGTGTCCTCTCAATGAAGGTCACACTAAAAAGTCTTTGATAAACATTCACAACTGAAACTATTAATTTCATTAAATCTCAACCCATGAGTACATCTTTTTACTATTCTAAGTGACAGACCAAGTGGAAAGTACATGAAGCTACATTTGCTATGTTACAATCTAAAGTTCCCCTTACAACCACCATAAGCTAGAGCAGAGCAGTGTGCTGGTTTTAAAATATATGAATAAAAACTAAAATCCCTGATTTTTTTTTGGTAAGTGGGTCACTTTTTCCCATGGAGCTCTATTTCTGCTTGAGACTAACAGAGTATGGTTATTTGTACATAAGACATTTTCTCAAAATAAATTCATTAAAAAGCATGTAACTTTCAGTTAAACAACTCACAGTGCTTGGTACTAATAATCAAATTGGAGCTTTTAAGAGAAATCAGAATTTTGAAAATTTTGTATCCACTCCTGTGACCTTCACAGCTTTTCAAAATATTATTTAAAACTTTCTGATTAAATTGGTGGTAATGTTAACTAGTGAGATTTCTAGGTACTGTAGAAGGTGTATCAACATTTTCAAAACCTATATAACTCAATGATCTAATAGTTTCCAAATTACCAAAGCATGATGCTACAAAGTGATATACAGGTAAATGAGTTTTCAACATACAAAATATCTGAAGTTTTATAGTATTTTAAACTGATGTTAAGCCATTAAACTAAAGGCAAAACACATCAGTATGTTTTTAATGTATGAAAGGTCAGAGTATTTACTGATGTAGACGATAACTAATTTTCTCCAGATACTGAACATAAAGAACACATTACAACAGGTCAAAGATGCAAACATAGGATATTATATGCTTATATGATACCAGAAGTTCAAGTGGCACTGGAACAGTTAAGTTTCTAGGGAGGAAATGCTGAGTTACAGGGTAGGTACATCTGAAGTTCATAAGATGGTGTGAGACCAAGGACCAAGGTTACTCTTTTTTAAAAGATATTTATTTATTTATTCCGTTTTGATGCCCTTGTTTATTGTTGTAGTTATTATTGTTGTTATTGATGTCGTCGTTGTTGGATAGGACACAGAGAAATGGAGATAGGAGGGGAAGACAGAGAAGGGGAGAGAAAGATAGACACTTGCAGACCTGCTTCATCGCCTGTGAAGTGACCCCCTGCAGGTGAGGTGCTGGAGGCTCAAACCGGGATCCTTACACTCCTCTTTGCCTTTTGCGCTACCTGCGCTTAACCCGCTGCACTACCGCCTAACTCCTGACCAAGGTTATTCTTAGTCACGCTTGGAGTTCATACTCCTCCATACATGGGAAGAAAGCAGAGCAAGCTAAATAAGCAACAGACAAGTGTGTGTGTGTGTGTGTGTGTGTGTGTGTGTGTGTGTGAGAGAGAGAGAGAGAGAGAGAGAGAGAGAGAGAGAGAGAAACAGAGAGAGTATGTGTGTGTTTGAGAGAGAGTATATGGGTGTGTTTGAGAGAGAGAGAAAGAAAGAAAGAAAGGAGAGAGGGAGTAAGGGAGGGAGGGAAGGCATGAGAGTGAGAGTGTGTATGCACGCTGGGAGAGTACAGTGATCAAATTGAACTCAACATCTGGAAGTATCTCTTTGATTCCTGAAAAATGACTTGTTTCTAAGTGGTCCCAATGATTCTACCAGGACTTTGAAATGGTTTCTCTTATGGGCAAATAATAGAAGGTGCAAGAAAAGGAAACTTAGAAAAAGACATGCACTTAAGGAGAAAGGCACCAGCAAACAACACCCATCTCTCACACAAGCAGTGCTGGCACAGAAGCCAAGACCTGGCACATCCAAGTTCAGTGTCACAAAGGCAAGCCCGGGGCTCTTCCTGCTGAGCCACCGCCCAGAAACAAGGACAAACCCCCTTTCAGCCAACCCCTTCACACTGCCCTGGGGATGTCAGTTGTTTCTTCTCACACCCTCCAGTTTCATGCTGTGCTGCCTCTGCATCTGCTGCCTGCAACTCTCAAAGATAGTTCTCGCCCAACTGCCCAAATCCACCTCAGTCCTTAACCATCCAGCTCAGTGCTCCTGCCGCCAAAAAGGAACCCGCTGCCAGAAGCTTTTCTCCTCAAGTACTAAGCTTTCTGCTTTCCACAACATCTGCCACTTGACCAAGTGGCTTCCTCCCCCAGCAGACTGAGGCCATGCCTTCCTGGGGTCACATCTGGGAAAACACCAGATACCGCAGGCTTCCAGCAGGTTCACTGACCTCACTGGTCTGGTTGGTCACAGGCGGAGTACTAGGAAAATGCATATCAAGTGCGTGAAGGAGCACCGCCACATCAGCAAACTGGACAGAGCCAGGTGGGCTCTCCCGGGCAGGAGAACCATGTCCGCCTACCTGTCTGCAGCCTCTTCTCTGGGCTCGCATCTCCCAGCGCTGTGCAGGCCTAGCTGCCTCTGCACTTCTGTCCCAGGCCCTGCTGGCGCAGTCACTCCGGGCTGTGAATGGAGGGAAAGGTTGTCACAGGGTGAGGATGAACAAGAGTTGGGTGTGTGACCCACAGGAAGGGCATTGGGGACTCTGCTCTGGGCCCAAGGAGCAGTCCAGGGGTGAGGGCTTTTGTCCTCCATCACCCTCACTAGCAGAAGGGCCCAGCTCCACCCAGCGCCCTGCATTTTATCAAGTGAGTTCTTCCTGCATAGTAGGAATAATGATATTTTAGTGCAAAGTCTACAGGATTTTCTCTAAAGGGATTTATTTCAGGAAGCCCAGGAGCTTTGAACCTGCCGGAAGCCAGGAAGCACGAGGTGATGTCAGGAGCTGCAGGCCGGTCCTGTGCAAAAGCTGAAGGTCTGGCCTCAGCTGGGGGCCATTAAGGACCCTGAAGTTGGCCACAGAGGCTGAGGTCGGCCTCACAGTCACCACAGTCACCAATGGGGAATATCCAGATTTTAGCCCCTGCACTGCTTGTAGTTTGTGCTTATAATCTGGCTGTGATGCATTTGTGAGTGGGCCACAACACAGGACAGAAAGACTGAAAATATAGGGGGCCGTGCAGTCATGCAGCAGGTTAAGCCCATATGGCACGAAGCTCAAGGATCCCGCTGCAGGGATCCGGGTTCGAGCCCCTGGCTCCCCACCTGCAGGGGAGTCGCATCACAGGCAGTTACGCAGGTCTGCAGGTGTCTGTCTTTCTCTCCCCCTCTCTGTCTTCCCCTACTCTCAAGATTTCTCTGTCCTATCCAACAACAACAATGACAGCACTGACAACAACAATTATAACAATGATAAACAACAAGGGCAATTCTACAAAAGGGAAATTCTACTTTCTTTTTCCTCTTTCTTTCTAAGATATTTTATTTATTTTAATGAGAGAGATGCAGAATGATATACACATATAGAACAGAGCACTACTCAGCTCTGTCTGATAATGGTGCTGGGGATTAAGCATAATACCTCAGAGTTTCTGGCATGAAAGTATTTTGCAGAAAGTATTTTACTGTCACCCCAGTTTTCTTTATTTTTTAAAAGATTTCTTATTATTTTTGGCTAGGGATGTGATTCAGTGGGTAGAGAGCTGACTCTCAAGCATGGGGTCCTGCCCGAGTTTGATCTCAAGCATCACAAAGGCTACAGTGGTGCTTTGCTGTATCTCTCTCTCTCGCTCTTTCTCTCTCTCTCTCTCTCTCTCTCTCTCTGTCTCTCTCTCTCACACACACACCCACACACACAAACACACAAGCATTTACAGAATTAAATTCTCTTGTCAGCTTACAACCCAGGAAACATCTTACACAAGGACCACTTTTAAATGTAAGCATCAGAAGAGACAGCAACCCTATCTTGCAGTCTCCCCAGGAAGGAGGGAGCCTACAGCTGTGGGCCCCTTCCCCTAAACTGTCTCAAAGATATAAGAAATTGCCTCCTGTCTCAAAGATATAAGAATGGGCCCATTGCCTTTAGGTAAAGCTCATGAGCAAGCACAGATGACTAAGGACCTCCTTTTAGCCCCAAATTGAATCCCCTTATCGTTTTGTTCTGTTGAATGTAAAAATTAATCCCCCAATTAAGAAATTTAAAAAAATCCCCCACCCTCTGTTTTGTCAGCAGAAGTGAGCTCAGGCCCAGTTCTTGCTTTTATTCTTTTTAAACATTCATTTATTAATGAGAGGGATGGGGCAGAGAGAGCCAGAACATCACTCTCTCACAAGCAATGTTGGAGACCGAGCCTGGGATCTCGTGATTCAGAGCCTAGCACCTTACTAGCCACTGTGCCACTTCCAGGGCCCCACAGTTCTTTTCTTCTCCTTCTCCTTCTCCTCCTCCTGCTTTAAAGGCTTATTTGTACTTTTTTTTAAGATTTCGTTTTTGGGTTTTGATTTCATTAATTTTTTTGACAGGACAAAGAAAATTGGGGAGGTAGGGCCTGGTCGAGGTGAGCGGGCCTGAGGCACCAGGGTGGGGCGTGGGGGCGGCAGCCGCGCTGGCCAGGCTGCGATGGGTGGCACCAGCTCCCGGGGAAGGGGCGCTGTGGCGGGGGGACCTGGACAGGTTGTCGTGGCCCTGCGCGGGGCTGCCAGGCCAGGTGCGGTCAGGTGAGAAAAAAAAAAAAGAAAATTGGGGAGGTAGTGGGGAGACAGAGAAGGAGAGAGACAGAAGATACCTGCACACCTACTTCAATGCTCATGCAACTTCCCCTCTGCAGGTGGAGACTGGGGGCTTGAACCTGGGTCCTTGTGAATTATAACATGTGCTCCACCACCTGGACTTTAAAAATAATTACTCAGTTATATGACAGATTTAAGGATCAAACTCTGGACTTTACCCAGGCAAGTCCTGTGCTCTATCACTGAGCCACCTCCTTTTCTTGAGGACCAGTTCTTGCATGTACACACTTCTCTCATGCTCTATCTTTAAATACCTTTGAATCAATTCTTCCTCCTCTGTTTAGTTTTCCAGGACAGGGTTTTATCTCTTTTACTCCCCAATACGCCCCATACTTTCAGATTGGGTGCTTGGTAACTCTGACCAGTTTCGCATCTGGGTGTCATGGGTCAGGGCTTCCTGACTTTCTGCAGGTGTGGAGGCTGGGAGTTCATTTTTACCTCCTCTGTTCTGACAAAATCTTTCCCTGCTCTTTGAAGGGTGTTCCAAGGTGTGGGAAGCCTATAGGGGGAAAAATGGCCTCCAGGAGCGTTGGATTCATGGTGCAGGCACTGAGCCCAGCAATAACCCTGGAGGAGGAAAAAGTCTTCTCTCTAAAAGAAAGGCAAGGAAACTAGACTCTGGTATTTTTTTTAATGGTCAAACAATTAAAAAAGTGCTAAGTGCCCTCCAGCGGCAGCTCCTCTCTTAGCAATGGGGGGAAAAAATTCCTAAACTGAACAACCTTAGTCTTGGCCAACAGCCAAATAGGCAACAGGTGATGTGCAACTTAAAAGGAAATGCATGAATTTGATGTGTTACTCGGTAATTTTGCCTTTCCTGGTGCAGTTCTTTTTTATTCTCCTTAGAAAATCATTTCCTCCATTCCATAAATATACCAGTGTTTGTAACAGTGTTTCGATTTTATAAATAAATACATTGAAATAATAATAAAAAAGAAATTACAATCAATTTGTTTTTTAAAAAAACACTGAAAAACGAGTCTAACATGTCAAGAAAATAATTCACCAAGTACAAGTGGGATTCATCCCTGAGAAACAGGAATGGAACAATATCTGAAAGCCAATCAATAAAATCTATCATACCAGAAAGAGAGAGAGAGAAGAGAGAAGGAAAAGAAAAAAATCACACTGTCATATCAACTAATGGTGAAAAATAATTTGACATGACCCATTAGCCATTTATAATAAAGACACTCCAGAAATTGAGAAAAGAAGGACATTTACTCAACCTAGTAAACACCATTAAGACAAACCCACAGTTAACATCATTCTCAATGGGGAAAACCATATAAGGATGTCCACTACCTCCACTGTTATTCACTACAGTCACTGAGGTCCTCATCACTGCAACCAGATAAGAAAGAAATATCAAATATATGCAAATTAGAAAGAAAAATCAAACTAGCACTATTTGCTAATGACTGATAACATATCTGGAGAACCTCAAGGCTCTACAGACAAACTACTGAAGTATTTAATAAATTTCATAAAGTAACAGGATATAAAGTCAATACTCATAAGTCTGTGGCATTTCTGTATACAAAAAAGTTAGAAGAGAGTAAAATAAAAGACTCAAGTACATTTACAATCAAAACCAAAAACATAAAATTCCTTGAGATGGTCTCACAAAGGAGGTTAAAAAAATAAACCACACAAACACATAAAGGAAAACTATAGGGCACTGTTAAAAGAAATAGAGAAAGACACACAAGAATTGAAAAACATTCCTTGTCCCTGGATTGGAAGAATAAACAATATTAAATGGTCTTTCTACCAAAACTAATCTACAATTACAATGCAACCCCTATCAAGACTCAGTGGCATATTTCAAGAAAATTGAACAAATTGTCTAAAAGTTTTGTATGTAATCATATTGTTGAATGCACAGTAATATTCCATGCAATACATGTATCCCATAACTCCATACAGGCATGTATCCAAAGTACACTCAAACACTAATGTGAAGGGACATAGACACTCTTATGTTCATAGCTGCATTATTCACAATAGTGAAAGAGTGGAAGCAGCCTAAATGCCCATCATCAGAAGACTGGCTAAAGAAGTTATGGGATATATATTCAGTGGAATACTACTCAGCAATCAAAAAGATGGTATTGTGTCTTTCAGGACAAAATGGATAGAACTGAAGATGATTTTGTTTCTAGATACAAATAAAGTCATTAAAGACAACTCTCAGATGGTTTCACTCATGTGGGATATAGAGAACTGAAGCATATGAACTTGAAAAAACAAAACAGAATCAAGCAAAATGTAAGACTTGTGAGAACTCTAGCGGTCATTTCTGGGTATTGGAGTGTTTGGGATTCAGGACTCTGGTGGTGGGTGTGAGATGGCAGTATACACTGGACTTTTACAAACTAATCATAAAATTTAAAAACAAAAGAATCAGATAAAAATGAAATAAAAAGTTAAGAAAGAGGACTGGAGATGTTGTCCATCAGGCAGGACAAGAACCTTGCAATGCACGTGGTCCAGATTCACGTTCTAGTACCATGTAGTGAGGTACCACAGCGCCAGAGCAAGTTTCAGAGAGTGGTCTTTCTTTCTTTCTTTCTTTCTTTCTTTCTTTCTTTCTTTCTTTCTTTCTTTCCTTTCTTTCTTTCTTTCTTTCTTTCTTTCTTTCTTTCTCTTTCTTTATTCCTTCCTTCCTTTCTCCCTTTCACCCTCTCTCTACCTCTCTCTCTATTGTTATTTATGTTGGTAAAGTCAGAGAGAGATCCAGAGAAGAGGGGGAGACAGAGATGGAAGAGAAAGAAAGACACCTGTAGACCTAATTCACCGCCTATCAGGCGAACCCCCTGCAGGTGAGGAGCCCGGTGCTGGAACCTGGAGCCTTATGCCAGTCCTTGCACTTCGTCCCTTGTGCTCTTAACCCGTGGTGCCACCACCCAGGTCCCTCATTCTTCCTTTCTTTCATCTTTATTTGTTGGATATAAATAGCCAGAAATTGAAAGGGGGAGATACAGAGGGAGAGAGACAGAGAGACACCTGCAGCCCTGCTTCACCACTGGTGAAGCTTGTCCCCCAACCCTGCAGATGGGGCCTGGTGGCTTGACACCGGGTCCTTGCACACTGTAACATGTGCCACCATCCGGCCCCAGCAGTGGTGTTTCAGTCTATCTCTATATGAATGGGCAACACCAGCCAGAGTGATGAGACACGCTAGAAGCCTGAGGTCCTCCCCACCCTGCCAAACAAAAGGAGAGGAAGAGGAAACTAAAACTCTTGGACCAGCAAAACTTCCTGGAAAATAGATGAGGACGAGGAATGTTCCCATTCAAACCAGGTGGTGCAGCAAGTTCTGGGAGTTGAGCTGATGAAAAGGACTGTCAGGCAACAGCACCGAGGCCTCCACCAGGAGGAAACAGTGCATAGCAGGAACATTTAAGGAGGCTGAGCAGTCAGTCTTCAAGGCCTAGTTTATCAGATCAAAGCAGAAGGAAAACTCAGAAACTTCAAAGATGGTGTCCCAAAGAAGAAGTTGTTGAATAAAACCCTTGAAGATCACCTGAAACTTAAATAAAAAAAAAACAGGGCACTGAGTCTATTCTGCAACACAGCCTGTAGTGAACATGGAAATCCACATTAAAAGAGGTCTGAACAGCAGAAGCAGCAACAGGCGGGTGAAAAAACTCGCCAGCCAGGGAAGAGACCAGGGGGTGCTCCGTGGATGTCTTGGAGACAAGCAAGAGGACCGAGTTTAACTGAATTTGGAGTTGTTCCTACATGTGATTTGAAAGGGTCACCTGTCCCCTAGTTAATCCACACTTGGGTACATTAAGCATGAGTGTGACAGACACTCTTCCAAGACTTCATGCAAAGTCTCCGTACAGGTCCAGAGGTATGGTGTTCACATGAATCTTCACTGAGACTGGCCACCCAGATGGTGAGTGAGTGAACCCTGGGGGCTTTTTGGAAGTTATTTATTGTTCCTCATTATCACTGTCTTTCGCCCTTGGTTTTAATCAAGTATCAAGGAAACTAGATTCATTAACACTAGAATGTGTACAATGAGAGGAAAGTCTATGTAACTAAAAAGACTACGAATTACATTCTAGAAACTATTTTATTTTTCATTATCTACTGCAATTCATGTCTAGACCATCCCCCAACAGCACTGTTGTTTTTTCTGATGTCTGCACACTGGCTTCTATATAGTGTCTACAAGGATATGTGGGCTGACTTGTCACTGTTTACCTGTTTGCTATAGATTTAAAGATTCTTTTAACTTCTTTATCTCAACATCATTACTTTCAGTTTTGTTGTTGTTGTTATTGTTTGCTTTCAAAACCAGGGTTATTGCTGGGGATTGGTGCCTGCACAAGGAATCCATCATATGTTACATATTAATTTGCTTTTGTTGCTTAAGATGGCATCTTTAATCTATTTCCAAACTTACAAAATTATGCTACTACATTATTTTGATAACTGAATAGAAAATTCTACCATTTTCAGATTTTCTTTTTCCACCAGGGTTATTATTTGGGGTGAGGTACTTCCACGATGAATCCACTGACCCTAGTGACCATTTATTTTTCCTTCCCTTTTCTTTTTTTGGTTTTTGTTTCCTTCATATTTGACAGGACAGAAAGAAACTGACAGGGGTTGGGGAGAAAGAAGGAGAGAGACAGAGACATGCCTGCATCCTGGCTTCACTGCTCATGAAGCTTCTTCCCTGCAGATGGAGGCCAAGGGCTTGAGACTGGGTCCTTGCACATGTCAATATGTGCACTCAACTGGGAGTGCCACTGCCTGAACACAGATGATTCACGTTTTGAAAGGTTTTTATTAGTGGCTTAATATTGATTTACAAAATTATGAGACAACAGAAGTACAATTCCATTCATTTTCTGTCCCTTCACTGGGAACTGCAGCGGTTCTCCCAAGGTTAAAGATATGAGTTGACCTATTCCTTCTGTAAATAGTCATCTTCGAGTCACCTTCCCATAACATTTCTCCTCCCTCTGGGAGTATGGACCAGAATTCCTTTTGCGGTGCAGAAGTTGAGAGTTCTGTGTTCTGTAACTGCTTCTCCTCTACACATGGGAGTTGGCATGTTGATCCATTCACCCAGCCCATTTGTGTCTTTCCTTTGTGGCGCTCAGTTTTTTTAAAAATATATATATATACATATATATGTGTATATATATATTTTTTAAAAATTTATTATCTTCATTTATTGGACAGAGACATCCAGACATTGAGAGGAAAGGGAAATTAGAGAGCAAGAGAGACAGAGAGACACCTGCATCCCTGCTAAACCTTTTGCAAAGCTTTCCCCCTGAAGCTGGGGGTTAGGGACCTCAACCCGGGTCCTACAGCATTGTAACATGTGTGCTCCAACAGGTGTGCTACCACCCAGCCCCAGATACACTTATTTCTAACACACACACACACACACACACACACACACACCAGACTGAACCTGGGTCTTTATGCATCTATGTTCTCACACACACACACACACACACACACACACACACACACACACACCAGACTGAACCTGGGTCTTTATGCATCTATGTACACACACACACACACACACACACACACACACACACACACCAGACTGAACCTGGGTCTTTATGCATCTATGTTCTGTGCTCTGCTTATGAGTTATCTACTTGGAACTTAACAATTTTTCTTTCAGCTTTTATTTATTGAGTAATGAGAAATTATAGGAGAGAGAGCGAGAACTAGACATCACTCTGGTACATGTGCTGCCAGGGATTGAACTTAGGACCTCATGCTTGAGAGTCCAATGCCTTATCCACTGCACCACCTCCCAGTCCACAGAACTTAACATTTTTTAAACCAGTTTCTTATTTGTCTATTTTTTGCTGACGTACCAGGATCTGTGTATTGAATTTTGGAGCAAAGGCCCAGTGATTTCCTTGGGACAAGTTTTTTAAAGTATATTCTTATTCAAAGAGTCTATGTATTTTCTTTTTTTTTACAACTCTTTATTAATATTTTACTTCTTTGTTCAATAGAGACAGAAAAATCAATATGGAAAGAGATATTGAGTGAGAAAAGGAGATATATATAGAGATAGAGATAGACAGATAGATAGATAGATAGAGATAGATAGATCTCCTGCCCTGCTTCACCACTTGTAAAGCTTTTTCCCGCAGGTGGAGACTGGAGTCCTGACCAGGGGTCCTTGCAGATGTCATGTCTGCTCTCAACCAGGGGTGCTACTGCCCGGCTCCCAAGCCCATGTGATTTTTTCAGTTTAATAATCATTTGAGAAAATTTTCTTCTGAAAGTGTGCATCAATTTGCAACCAACTCAGCAATGCTGGTAAGAATGTCACTTCCCCAGCCTCACTGACACTGAATAGAATCACTGATTTCAAAAACTAACTAACCTGTGAGTCAAAGAGTAATAATGTGTAATTTTGTATCAGGGACAGGCCAGAGCACCATTCACTCCAGGACAGGACATGCTGCGGTGGGTAGGAAGCTAAGTCATCAAGCACACGCTGTGCTGTGCTCCAACTCATCTGTGAACCTTCAGGTCCTACCAGTATGGTACACATCTGACTGACTGATCCAATGAGCCTCAGAATACAGGTGGCTTTACACTACTGAGAAAATATTAATAAGCCTATGAATCCCTACTTGGCACATAGCAGTCACCAGAGTTTTTATGTACCTTTCTAAGTCAGAATCTATAGAAAGTCTAAGAGGTGAGTGCAATCAACTTCAGTGTTAGCAAGAGCAGCTCTGCCAATTACATAAACACAATCTGTAATTAGCTAGTGGTCACATTTCTTCGGTGTCTTGATAGTTAAAAACATATCTCTAGCTGCAAATTCAACTGTAAATTGGAATGATAGTGATAATAGCTGTATCACAAGATTAAAGTCAGGACAACCTTACTGATTGGACAGTGGCAATCATAACAAAAACCATACTTTAATTTTAGTTAAAGATGAAAGGCCAGGCCAGGTGGTGGTTCACCAGGTTAATCGCACATAGTTCAAAGTGCAAGGACCTGCGCTAGGATCCCAGTTCAAGCCCCTGGCTCTCCTCCTGCAGAGGGGTTGCTTCACAAGCAGCAAAGCAGGTCTGCGGGTATCTATCTTTCTCTCATTCTCTCTATCTCCCCCTCCTCTCTCTCAATTTCTCTCTGCCCTGCCTAATAAAATAGAAAAAATGCCTGCAGGAGCAGTAGTTTCCTGGTGCAGGCACTGAGCCCCAGAAATAACACTGGAGGCAAAAAAAAAGAGGAAGAGCCAAATGAAACACAAGTGCAAATAGTATATAAATACAATTATTATTCATCTCCAGGCATGAGTTTTAAATTGAAAATTCATTTTAAATTAAGACATTTTATATTTTTAAATTGAGCACTCATTATAAAAATAACATGTAAGCATACCCATATCCTTGCAAGGAAGACCTTAAAACTAGAAAATACAAAGCGCAGGGACCGGCGTAAGGATCCCGGTTCGAGCCCCCGGCTCCCCACCTGCAGGGGAGTCGCTTCACGGGCGGTGAAGCAGGTCTGAAGGTGTCTATCTTTCTCTCCCCCTCTCTGTCTTCCCCTCCTCTCCCCATTTCTCTCTGTCCTATCCAACAACAAAGCAACGTCAACAATGGCAATGATAACCGCAACGAGGCTGGAACAACTAGGGCGACAAAAAGGGGGAAAAATGGCCTCCAGGAGCGGTGGATTCATGGTGCAGGCACCGAGCCCAGCAATAACCCTGTAGGAAAAAAAAAAAAAAAAACTAGAAAATAGAGGCTAGGCAGTAGCAGTGCAATGGGTTAAGCGCACATGGCATGAAACACAAGGACCTGCATAAGGATCCAAAAAAGTTCAAGCCCCTGGCTCCCCACCTCTAGGGGAGTCACTTCACAGGCAGTGAAGCAGGTCTGCAGGTGTCATACTTTCTCTCCCCCTCTATGTCTTCCACTTCTCTCTCGACTTCTCTCTGCCCTGTCCAGCAGCAACAACAACAGCAATGGCAACAATAAAAATAAAACAACAATGGCATCAACAAAGGCAGCAAAAATGTGAGGAATGGAATCCAAGCAGTGGATTCGCAGTGCAGGCATGGAGCCCCAGCAATAACCCTGGATATATATATATATATATATATATATATATATATATATATATATATATATATATATATCCAGGGTTATTGAAATAGACAACTTTAGGATGAAATAGACAACTTTAGGATGCAGGAAAGCAGGAAAGATGAAAGATTTGGAGCAATCCAAAGAAGTCCTTGTGGGCATTGAAAGAAATCTTGTTGTGTAAGCTCTCTAGAAAGAGTGTATCCCATTCATACAGGCACAAGGAAGCCTCTCAAAACCAGACTCACAGTAACACCTGAGGCATCATTCCTTTATTAATTATCTGAGTGCTGAAGACAAGGCAGTTCAAGTCAGAAAGCAGCAGATACAGAGACTCCGGTTTCCTAAATAACTCGTAGGTGAAATCACTGGGGCTCACGGGGGGGGGGGGATTTTTTAGAAGAGCTGAGTTCTATGGACTGCAATGACTAGAGACAAACAAAACAGTGAAATAACCTCAGAGGTCAAACTCATGCAGTTGAATGAGAAGATAACTGTATCTGTGCTGTTGGATTTAAAATGTCTTTTCTCTGAAAGGCAAGGATACTAGGCATTGATTTTTTTTTTAATTGTCTAACACTGTCCTCCAGCGGCAGCTCCTCTCTTAGCACTGGGGGGAAAAAAGTCCTAAACTGAACAACCTTACTCTTGGCCAATAGCCAAACAGCCAACAGCCCCAAATTCCACAATTATTTTGGTTTTCCGTAAGGTACATCTTATAGGTCTATGGATTTTTGTGCATATGTGTATGTAACCTATAAGGCATAAGATAACCCAATCCAATAGCCCCAAATTCTAGAATTATTTTGGTTTTCTTACCGTGGAAAATTTACATACATCTTTGTGTGTGTGTGTGTGTGTGTGTGTGTGTGTGTGTGTGTGTGTGTGTGTGTGTAAAAGTAATTTTATTAAAACATGTCATCCATTTCACAAATAAGGATGGATTTTTTTTAGAACAAAACTTTAGGTTACAAAGGGTTAGAGCATTGGCAAACTGAAAGCTACCAATGCATCAGCAGACCCTGGTCTACTTACTGTGTCTTTGGTGCACATCCTTGATCTCAGCAAGACCTACCGACATCTATGGGGCTCCAGGGGGAAAACTAGCAGATGTGTTCTACTAATGAAAGCTAACAGCTGCTGAATCAGGCAGAATATCCCCAACAAGGAGAGTGGACCAGCAAGAGGATCCCCAAGGAGCAACTGACCATCAATAGAAGCCTAGAAGGCAGGATAGCAGTTGAAAATCATTGACTCCTGACCCAGCAAACTATGGAGACTTTCAACTTTTTCTGGGTGTTTTCTGCTCTTAGTGAATTTGCACAATAAAGCCATCTCCAGACTGTACACAATTTAAACGGATATCACATATTTAGACAATAACAAGTTATGGAGAGACATATCTACACCATTGACACTATATTTACAACATCTGTTTATAATCTTTAAAGACCATTTGATGAATGTGTGTATGTGTGTGTATAAGTACCTATAACTTACCTATAACCTTAGCCAGATAGATCAAAATCTATTGGCCCTGTCAGTATCTAAGATACTGTTATTAGCAGACAGCCTTAAACAGCAGAAAGCATAGTGAGGTCAAGTATATTACGGTAAATCCCAACCACTGGAATTTCAAAGAAAAACAAGCTCAGCTCAATCAACACTACCTGAGCCACCAGGCCACTACGTGCTGCTGCTGACTTGTTACCGTGGATTGTCTCCAGACACCAAGTCGGAGATGTCAACCTCCCATCTCCTCTTATGGTGAGATCTTTCCTCACACATGAGACCACCTAGTTCCATTTCCACGGCACGTTTTCTAACAAAGTTACAGAGTAGACATAGGCTTGGGCCTAGGATGCTGGGCACAGGTGTACATGTCCCCCTAAGTAAGGGGCAATTACATGCCTCAGACAAGAGTCCTTCATAGTCCTTCCCGATTAGACTCAGACCTCACAAGCCTGGAATTCTAGTGGAAGGGCCTAAAGTAGGCATCGCATGTACTTGAGGGTTCTTATTCATTAAATGTTTTGTCCTGCTTCCCATCTTTCTGACTTTCAGTCACCAAGTTCCAGGTGCTACTGTATTACCCTCCTGACTTTCCTGGGCAGACAACCTCACCAACATGACCCAGAATACAGCTCTCCAGAACCCTGCCCCACCAGGGAAAGATAAATACAGACTAGGGGTATGGATCAACCTGCCAATATCTATGTCCAGTGGAGAAGCAATTACAGATGCCAGAACTCCCACCTTCTGCACCCCATAAAGATCTTTGGTCCAGAGTCCCAGAGGGATTTATGGGAACAGAAGTGAACCAGAGGGCTCTGTACCACTATTCCACCAGGATCCAAACTTTTTGTCACCAGGAAGCTTGTTTTTATAGCATCAATGAAAGGGAAGTGAATTTGGAAAACACCAGAGGAAGCTTTGCACAGTTTCACTTATCTGAGAGAGAAGGGGGGTGGGGAAAGACTCCTGGAAGTAGTAATAGATGCCAGGGGGTGAACTAGAAAGGGGGTAAAGGCAGGACCACTATAAAAATTTGGGACAGGGGTACACACACACACACACACACACACACACACACACACACATTAGTTATAGAATCAGTCTATATTGGTGTTCTTGGGAGAACTTTTCTCTCAGATAAGTGAATCTGTGCATAGCTTCCTCTGGTGTTTTGCACATTAGCTTCCCTCTCATTGAAGCTATAAAAACAATATTCCTGGTGACAAACACTCCCAACATCACCCAGGTGAAATGGAGGAGTCAGGACACTGATTTCTGGTGGTGAGAACCATGTGGAACTGTACCCCTATTACCTTACAGTTTTGTGAATGAATATTAACAACTCTCTAATGGCAAATGCTAGAAGAACTCTCTAATAAAAAAAAAGTAAAAATAAATTTAAAAGTAAATAAAAAAGAGATGAGAACTGTCTGGCAGTTAGTATGTTGAAGTGTTATTAAATGAGGTAAAAGCTAGAATAGAGGTAGGAAAGACCCTTCAGGACCAGCAAGATGGCTGAGCCAGACAGTTGCCCACTTTGCCCTGTGCACCACCTGGGCTCAGGCCTGGGACTCACCACACTGTAGAAGATGGCAGGCAGTGCTGAGGGCTTTCCTCTCTCTCTGTCCTTATCTGGGAAAAACAAAACAGCTTTGGAGGAGTGAAACCCTAGGCATGAAAAAATAGAGATATTATGAAAGAAAGGAAGGAAAGAAGGAAGAAAGGAAAGACACAAAGAAAGGAAGAAGGAAGGAAGGAAGGAAGGGAGGGAGGGAGCAAAGTACTTCCTTGAGTACCTTTGTATCCACAGGCCAACAACCTAGTTGGTGGAAGCAACAATTTCCTACACAGAGTTCATCCTAATATTTACTTGTATTGATACCTCTTCAATATAACACATTTAATTATCATATGAAATCTGATTTTATAAAAATGTAAATGTTTTTCTTCATTTTTGCTGCAGGGGTTTTCTACGGGGGTTGCTGTCTGCGTGATACATTTTATGCTCCCAGCGGCCAGCTTTCCTTTCATTCTTTTTTACTCATTATTTTTTTATGACAGAGACAGAGAGAAATAGGCTGAGAGAGGGCGAGATAGAAGGTACAGGGAAGGAGAAACAGAGCTCTCACTGCAGGCCTGAGAGTGAGGCAGCTTCCACTGGGGAGGACACGGGACGAGGCCTGCCAGCTGCCTGCCTGCTGTGTGTGTCTGTGCGTCTGTCTGTGTGTGCCTCACACCCGGGCGGTCACCCACCACAGTGCACAAACTGCCCCTGGTGTGTGCAAACAGAGGACTCAGTGCAAAGACCAGGCCCGAGGTGGTGGCTCAGCTGGAAGAGTACACGCGTTACCACCACATTGCAGCTGCAGTTCAAGTCCCGGGTCCGTGTGTGTGTGTGTGTGTGTGTGTGTGTGTGTGTGTGTGTGTGTGTGTGTGTGTGTGTGTCTGTGAGAGAGAGAGAGAGAGAGAGATTTATGAGCTGATGAGCAGTGCTACAAGGGTCTCTCCCCTTTGTCTTCTCTCCCTGTTTCCCTGTCTCTGTGTCACCATCAAAAGAAAAATGAAACAAAACAAAAGAAAGAGAATAATAAAAATAAAAAGGTCTCCAGGAAAGGTGGAGTCCGGCAGGCAATGAGCCTCAGAGATAACCATGGTGTGGAAAGAGCAGGAAGAAAAGGCCACTTCACGCTAAACATCTAATGAAATTAAAGGTGTGTTGTGTTCACCTTGCTATTGCCTACCATGTGCTGTCTATTTTTTTAATTTATTGATTCATTTTTTTAAATTTATTTATTCATTTCCTTTTGTTGCCCTTGCTGTTTTATTGTTGTAGTTAATATTATTGTTGTCATCATTGTTGGATAAGACACAGAGAAATGGAGAGAGGAGGGGAAGACAGAGAGGGTGAGAGAAAGATAGACACCTGCAGATCTGCTTCACCGCCTGTGAAATGACTCCCCTGCAGGTGGGGAGCCGGGGTCTCGAACCGGGATTCTTACACCGGTCCTTGTACTTTGCGCCACCTGCACTTAACCAGCTGCGCTACAGCCCAACTCCCGATTGATTCATTTTTTTAATTTTACAAAATTGCCTGTCAACAGGGCTTTGAATTCACACCATTCCCACCACCAGAGTTCTGACACCTCAGTCTCCCCACTGCGAGCCACCCCAGTTCCCCTAAGGTTGTAGACATGGGCCACCCTCCATCTCTACAGCCTATTTTTTTTTCTCCTCTAGGGTTATTGCTGGGCTCGGTGCCTGCACCATGAATCCACCGCTCCTGGAGGCCATTTTTTCCCCTTTTTGTTGCCCTAGTTGTTGCAGCCTCGTTGCAGTCATTATTGCCATTGTTGACGTTGCTTTGTTGTTGGATAGGACAGAGAGAAATGGAGAGAGGAGGGGAAGACAGAGAGACAGGGGAGAGAAAGATAGACACCTGCAGACCTGCTTCACCGCCTGTGAAGCGACTCCCCTGCAGGTGGGGAGCCTGGGGCTCGAACCGGGATCCTTACGCCGGTCCCTGCGCTTTTCTACAGCCTATTTTTTCATTATCTTACAGGGGTCTTCATGGTTCACAGTTCATTCACTGACACACAGGCGCAATCCCACCTGCCCTCCCTGTAAGCTGTGGAGATTCCTGGGTCCCTGGTCCTCAGAAAGCAGAGAAGAAGCTCCTGTAAGCTCCAAGGGGAGGCAGTGACATGGCCTTGTGGCTGAGGTTTCGGGACCCCACCACCAAGCACATCTGCACTCAGCTACCCTGCTACTCTGCTACCCTGGAGGGCAGCAGCTCCTGCAGGACCCGGGGTGCAGTGGCCCAACCCCAGGTCCCTGCACATCCTTTCAGGACAGCAGTGCAAGAGCAGGAGGCCGAGGCTCAGTGAGAGCAGGGACAGAGTCCCCCTGGATATGCCACAGGGGTGAGGAGGATGGGGGCTGTGAGTCTCATCAGGAGCAGGAAGGTAACAGAGCAGGGCCCAGCAAGGCCACTTCACTCAGGTGGCCTGGACTGTGTCCTCCTGGTCAAGGTCACAGGGAAGACTGAGGGGCTGCAGCAGCTAAAGCAAATCTCCCTGGGCCTTTTAGAGGTGGTGTTCCAACGAGTCACTGGGAGATGGAAGCAGTTGAATAAAACCAGGGGCACCTGACCATGCTTTACCCATTTCCCAGCAGCACAGGGGAAATCCATGATGTGCCCTTCAATTGCTCTTGTTCTTAATATTTTTCTTTAGGACACAAAACATCTGTCTCATATTTCATGAGTTGAGTGAGGAAAGCACTGTTCAAGCATCACATCATATTTTCTTTCAAATAGTTTATGAGATCCTAAGGAAAAGGTAAGAAAGAAAGGGAAGTAATAACTGTTGACTCACCTGTAAAGAAGGAAGCTTCACAGGCGGTTAAGCAGTGCTGTTGGTGTCTTTCTCTCTTCCTCCCCCTACGATCTCAGTTTCTCTGTCTTTATTCAATAAACAAGTAAAGTAAAATAAATCTTGAAAAAATACTTGTAAATGGTTGCTCTGATACTGATATCTTGAGGTGTTTCCTATATGAAGGCTGAATGTAGCAACACCTATTGATGAGGATGATTCTTTCTCCAAGTTCTGCCTCCCAATCCCACCCCAGCACATTCATTTACTTTCAAAGATCAACATACAGCAGGGTATTGTGACCCAAATGTAGATACACACGTTGTCTGTCTCAAGGAGAACTAAGTCAGCTTGACATGTTTATATAGAGAGACCAATGCAAAGAAGCTACCCAGTGTCTTAAAAAAATTATAGTGACTGTTCTTTCCTTTGCCTTGGTTCTAAATCTGTTGAATTTGGATTTTAAATGGGCCTGGCCTATTGTTGAGTCCAGTTACCCGCCTAAATCTAGGTGCAGGTTGTCTGTTTCTTAAAAAGAAAACATAGCATAGCATGTGGCTGGGGGTCTGATCCTCCACACTGCAAGTGAAAACACAGGCAGGCAATGGGCGGGACTCCTTGCATAGAGGAGCAGTGCTTTGCATGTCTCCCTCTCTTAAAGGATACAGAATGGAGACTGGCAGGGAGGCCTCTCAGCTGTCCCATGCAGGTGCAAGTTTCTGGGTGGGATTGATCCCCAGACACAATATTTGAGAAAAATTTTAAAAAGACTTTGTATTATTTAAAAGATTTACAGTTAAGAGAACAATATTACCATGATTTTATTCAAAAAAGCCAATCTGCAGTCCTGGAGGCTGGCAGAGTGGTTGGAGTTTTGGACTCAAGCATGAGGTCCTGAATTCTACCTCCAGCATCACATGTTCCAGACTGATGCTATAGTGTTTTTCCCCCCCCCCTCTCTCTCTCTCTCTCTCTCTCTCTCTCTCTCCTCCGTTTCTCCCTCACTGATTAATAAATCTTTTAAAAGAGCTTCAGCATATGTAGAACCAGAGTTCAGACAGACCTGGGATCCCACACATACAAATCCAGATCTCTTGCCACTGAACCGCCTCCCAGGTTGCATTAACTGGCTCTTTAAAAGATTATGATTATTTATATGTGTGTACATATATTTTATAATCCTTTTTTTGAAAAAATATGGTATGCCTCATGAATCTGTGTGTAATCCTTGAGCAGGGGCCATGCTAATCTTCTATGTATCATGCCAATTTTTGTATATGTACTACCGAAGCTAGGACTATATTATAATCTTATTTAAAAAGTGTTAAGAGATGGAGACAGTTGGAGTCAGGCAGTGGCACAGCAGGTTAAGCACACATGGCGCAAAGCTCATGGACCAGAGGAAAGATCGCGGTTCTAGCCCCTGGCTCCCCACCTGCCCAGGAGTCCCTTCACAGGTGGTGAAGCAGGTCTGCAGGTGTCTGTCTTTCTCTCCACCTCTATGTCTTCCCCTCTTCTCTCCATTTCTCTCTGTCCTATCTAACAACAACGACATTAATCACCACACAATGTTAAGCAACAAGGGCAACAAAATGGAAAAATAAATAAAAATAAAAAAGAGTGGAAAAGAATAGACAAGAAAAAAAAAAGAAAGGGAGACCTTGGTGACAACAACAACAACAAAAATAAAATAACCTATTTATACTTTAGAATTGCAGAATGGCTAGGGCAATGGCTCTGTACGAATTAAGTCCTGAATTCAATCCCCAGATTTGCATGTGCCATAGTCATGCTCTGTTTCTCTTTTTTGTATTAATAAATAACATTTTTCCTTTTTTTAATTTCCTTTTTAAAATTTCATTTTTTTAAAATAAAACTGCGGTTCCTGCCCGGTTCCTATCCAGCTCCAAGATCGGCTGCTGCCTGGCTCTGTGGGGCTCCTAGTGCAGTTCCCACCTGCCAGCATCCTGGCTGCCCCATTATGTGAGTAGGCAGAGTGCAGTCTCTCCAGGACTGTCCCCACAGACACAAGAACCCCAGGCGACCCCTGCCCACCCCCCACCACACACGGAGCCCTGCCAGGCCCAGGCCACCAGGACGAGGGGGGCTGGGGGTGGGTGTTGGCAGTGCCCTCCAGGACCAGCAGGTTGCAAAGTGCCAGACCTTCAGCCCAGACCCAATCCACAGCCCGGGCCCAGGGCTCAACAAGGGTTGGAGCCAGCTGGCTTGGGGCACCCCTCTGAAATGCATGTCTCTTCTGAGAGAGACAGAGGCAGAGAAAACACTCCACTTCTAGTAGTGCGAGGAGACCCCCAACCTGGACCTGCACCCCGTGCCCCAGCCTCCTTCACCCTAATTTGGGAGCTTGGTTCGCCATGTTGCCCCAGACCAAACTCGAAGTTCAGGATTCCAAACAGCCTTCCCCGAGGACCTCGTCGTGGGCCACACGGAGAGGAAGGACAGCGGGTGCACATTTCGGGTGGGCGGACACACGGAAAGTTTTCTGGGCCTGGCAGCTCCTGAAGCCAGGTCGGTGGGTTCCGGGGTCCCCTCCTGCCAGGGCGTTTGGGGTGGGCGGGAGGCGCACTGCCTGGACTCCAGCTGCGCTGGCGGGTCCTCACCCTTGGGGCATTTGGAGCCACCAGCACTGACAAGCTGGGTGAGGCCCAGGGACCTAGGACCCCTCTCCAGGCAGGAAGGAAAGGGAAGGCCGGCTGCCCAGACTCTCCGACGGGGTCCCTACGCTCGCGCTCACGGAAGCCAAAAGCAGCACGATCTGGGGGCGCGCAGCCACCCTTCCAGGTTGTCCCTGCCAGGGGTGCGGGGTCTGGGGGCTCGCGGTGTGCCCCTGCCAGGGATGCGCATGGCTCCATCTCGGGGAGCGCCCTGCTGAAGGCTGCTGGGTGCTGGAGGTTTGGGGGTTTGCGCAGCCACCTCTATGGGGTGCGCCTATCCCGGGTTACTGGGTCCGGGGGCGCTGGCCCCTCTGCGGCTGTACCCCAACTTCGCCCCTCACCCCACCCAGCACCTTCCCAGGCGGGCACAACAACCCAGCCTTCAAGGGCACAGGAACCAGGGGCCACTTACTTGGAACTGGAGGAATCTCACTAGATGGGCTCCAGCACTATGGACCTGGCCACTGGTTGCTGTCTGGCACAGCACCTTGGGGAGTCCCCAGCAGTACTTCCACACGGGGCCTCCACACAGTTCTTGCTGGGCGCTCAGGGCGCAGGGCCCAGGCCTCAGCGGTGGGGCCTATGGGTGCAACAGAACGCGGCATGGCTCAATGCTGCCTGGGGGTGATGCGATGCTATGCTACTCAATGTGACAGGGGGCGACAGGGTCTCAGGGCGCCGGCCTCAGGGCTCCATGGTGCTGCTGTGGATGCAGCTGGGACAAAGGGAAGAAGAGAAGAATGGAAGACAGGGGGAGAGAAAGACACCTGCAGACCTGCTTCACTGCCTCTTTCTCTCCCCCTCTCTGTCTTCCCCTCCTCTCTCCATTTCTCTCTGTCCTATCCAACTACAAGGACATCAATAACAACAATAATAACTACAACAATAAAACAACAAGGGTAACAAAAGGGAAAATAAATATTTTAAAAATTAAAAAATAAAAATATTTGTATTATCTTTGTTTATTGGATAGTAACAGAAGAAATCAAAAAGGAAATGGGAAGTAAAGAGGGAGAAGAGAGAGAGAAAGAAAGAGAGAGAGAGAGAGAAACCTGCAGCACTGCTTCACCATTCACAAATCTTTTCCTCTGCAGGTGTGGTGGGGACTCAAATCCAAAATAAATTTTAAGAATCTAACTCAACTCATTTTGTGTTGATGGTGTTAGGGTTTAGAGACAGACTTAATTTTGAATAAAATCTAGAGACAGGATGTAAAGTTCAAAATCTCAGAGCCAGAAAAAGAAATAGGGCTTTGCCCAGACCCATCCCTGCTACCTGCAGGATGAGACTGCGTGAGAGGAGGACAAAGCAGTAGGAATATAATGTCCCTTTGGAATATATGTCCCTTGGAATATAATATCCCTTTGGAATATATATCCCTTTGGGATACAACTAAAATAGGCCTACTAGCTATCTTCAAAATGGAGACCCCAAATCTTCATCTGCAATATTCCAGCCTTTAGGTTCATGATGGGTCAACAATTTGTTTGGCTTTATATATTAACTATTTTTTCAGCCACCAGGTTTCAGATGCTACCAAGATGCCTACCGGACTTCCCTGGTTGGACGACTCCACCAATGTGTCCTGGAGCCCCACTTCCCCAGAGCTCTGCCCAACTAGGGAAAGAGAAAGACAGGCTGAGAGTATGGATCCACCTGTAAACACCCGTGTTCAGCATGGAAGCAGTTACAGAAGCCAGACCTTCTACATTCTGCACACCATAATGTCCCTAAGACAATACACCCAGAGGGATAAAGAGTACGAAAGCTTTCAGGAGGGGATGGCATGCAGAGTTCTGGTGGTGGGGATTGTACCCCTCTTATCCTATAGCCTTGTCAATGTTTCCATTTTATAAATAAAACTTTAAAAAAGAATAGCGGGGTCCCGGAACATGGTGGACTGAGAAGCTGCTAGTGGCTTGAGCTCTGACCACATTGTCTGGAAATGGTAGGATTTTCTGCCTTCAGTACGCCAGTCAATAAGGGGTCCTAGCGGTGACACCAAGGAGGTGACTATAACTTAATTTGGGTTAAAAATAGAGTAGAAAAAAAGGAAAAAAAAATTTTCTTTTAAATTATTATTCCCAAAGCGAACCTCCTCCCCCTCACTCCCCCCTTAACCAATCCCAGGGGACCACCTCCTAGCAGGCTCCTCTGCTGAACTTCTTTCTTTACCAAGATTCCTATCCCACCAGGGAGTACCATTCATTCTAGGTCTATTCCCTTCTGAAACCTTTGGCCTTTTTTCTTTCTAAGTAGCCACCTCCACACATAGCTAATTAAATAATAAAAAATAAACAAATAAAAAACTCTTTCCTTTAACTGCTCTTTTTTTTAAATTTTTTATTTAAGAAAGGATTAGTGAACAAAAGCATAAGGTAGGAGGGGCACAACTCCACAAAATTCCCAACACCCAATCCCCATAACCCACCCCCTCCCATGGTAGCTTTCCCATTCTCTATCCCTCTGGGAGCATGGACCCAGGGTCGTTGAGGGTTGCAGAAGGTAGAAGGTCTGGCTTCTGTAATTGCTTCCCCGCTGAACATGGGCGTTGACTGGTCGGTCCATACCCCCAGTCTGCCTCTCTCTTTCCCTAGTAGGGTGTGACTCTGGGGAAGCTGAGCTCCAGGACACATTGGTGGGGTCTTCAATCCAGGGAAGCCTGGCCAGCATCCTGGTGGCATCTGGAACCTGGTGATTGAAAAGAGAGTTAACATATGAAGCCAAACAATTTGTTGAGCAATCATGGATCCCAAGCTTGGAATAGTGGAGAGGAAGTGTTAGGGAGGTACTCACTGCAAACTCCAGTGTAGTCCTGCTTTCAGGTATATATTTTGCAGTAGTTTATGGATACGTATGCACATAAGCTCTCTCTCATAGAAACTGGTGTATATCTAGGTTATGGGACTTTGTTAGAAAGTGAACTACCTGAGATGAAATTAGAGTGTACTATTAAAGGAAAGGTCTCACCCGAGTAATGAAGCTGAAGGGTTGTCATTCCACACGTGAAGTCTCTGGATACATTGTGAGGTGAAGCATGTTGAGGTAGCAATCGTTGCTTTGGTTAGGTTGTGATCGGCAGATGCAATGTTATTTGGTTTGGATTGGGAGATGCATACGGGAAAGTCGGCCCTATCCAAGGGTTCCAGGACTGGGGGAAGTAGGGGCTCTATAGTGAAGATGTGAGGTTCCTGCTGTCTTAGGGTTCAAAAAGACAATCAATAGTTAATATTATCATCACATTATTTGTTAATTGGGTTAACTTTGAAAAGTCCCTTTGTTATGGTTTGCTGGACAGTATCCAGTATCTTGTATATATCTGTGCTATTGGAAGCTTCTAGTCTACTTGGTCTAGGCTTTTGAGAGAGTCCGCATATCAAATACATAGCCTATATATTAAAAAGATTCAGTTTGTCTTTTGAGAAACTTTGAGACATACAATTGATTTCCCCCTCTCATATTAATTAGCTCCTGATTTATATGTCTACATTTTGCTAGGAGTGTACATAAACACCATTCCCACCACCAAAGGACTGTGACCCATCCCTCCCACCCACTCCCACCCCCCACTGGCCCAGGAAGCTACATGCCTACCACTCACCACTGGGTTTTTACTTTGGTGCCCTACTTACAATTTGATCAGGTCCTGCTTTTAGTTTCTCTTTCAGATCTTCTTAGTCAGCTTCTATTGATGAGTGGGATCATCCCATACTCATCTTTATCTTTCTGACTTAGCTCACTTAACATAATTCCTTCTAGTTCTGTCCAAGATGGGTCAGAGAAGGTGGGTTCATTGTTCTTGATAGCTGCATAGTATTCCATTGTGTATATATACCACAGCTTTCTCAGCCACTCATCTGGTGTTGGGCACCTGGGTTGCTTCCAGGTTTTAGCTATTATGAATTGTGCTGCTATGAACATAGGAGTACACACCTCTTTTTGGCTGGGTGTTATGGAGTCCTTGGGGTATAACCCCAGGAGAGGAATTATTGGGTCATATGGAAGGTCCATGTCTAGCCTTCTGAGAGTTTTCCAGACTGCTCTCCACAGAGGCTGTACCAATTTACATTCCCACCAGCAATGTAAAAGGGTTCCTCTGTCCCCACATCCTCTCCAGCATTTGTTGCTGCTGTCCTTTTTGATGTATGCCATTCTTACAGGAGTGAGGTGGTATCTTAGTGTTGTCTTGATTTGCATTTCTCTGATAATCAGTGACCTAGAGCAGTTTTTCATATGTTTGTTAGCCTTTTGGATCTCCTCTGTGGTAAATGTTTTGTTCATTTCCTCTGCCCATTTTTGGATGGGGTCATTTGCTTTTTTGCGGCTAGGTTTGCTGAGCTCTTTATATATTTTGGTGATTAGTTTCTTGTCTGATGTCTGGCATGTGAAGATCTTCTCCCATTCTGTGAGGGGTCTCTCTGTTTGTTTAATAGTTTCTTTGGATGTGCAGAAGCTTTTCAATTTGATGTAGTCCCATTGGTTTGTTTCTGCTTTGGTCTTCCTTGCAATTAGGTTTGATTCATCAAAGATGTCCTTGAGGTGGATGTGGGAAAGTGTTTTACCGATGTTTTCCTCTAAGTATTTGATTGTTTCTGGTCTGACATCTAGGTCTTTGATCCATTTGGAGTTGATTTTAGTTTCTGGTGAGATAAAGTGGTTCAATTTCATTCTTCTGCATGTTTCAACCCTGTTTTCCCAGCACCATTTATTGAAGAGAGCCTCCTTTTTCCATTTAATCCTTTGGGCCCCCTTATCAAAGATTAGATGCCCATAGGTGTTGGGATTTACTTCTGGGCTTTCAATTCAGTTCCACTGGTCTGTATGCCTATTTTTGTTCCAGTACCATGCTGTTTTGATGATGATGGCTTTGATGATGATGCCTCCATTTCTGTTTCTTTTCCGTAAGATGGTTTTGGCAATTCTAGGTGTTTTCAGGTTCCAGATAAATGATTGTAGTATTTGTTCTATTCTCTTAAAGAAACCTGGTGGAACTTTGATGGGTATTGCATTAAATTTGTATATGGCTCTGGGGAGAATATTCATTATGATGACATTTATTCTTCCCATCCATGAGCATGGGATATCTTTCCATTTCTTGGTATCAGTTTCTATCTCCTTGAGTAGCGACTCATAGTTTTCAGTATACAAGTCTTTCACTTCTTTGGTCAACTTTATTCCTAGGTATTTGATTGATTTTGCTGAAACAGTAAATGGGAGTGATTTCTGGATGTCTTCTTCTTCAGATTTAGTGTTTGCATAAAGAAATGCCACTGATTTTTGTACATTGATTTTGTAGCCTGATACCTTGCTATATTGCCTAACAACTTCCAGTAATTTTCTACTGGATTCTTTAGGTCTTTCTATGTATACTATCATATCATCTGCAAATAGTGAGAGCTTGACTTCTTCCCTTCCAATCTGTATCCCTTTGATTTCTTTCTCTTGCCTGATTGCTATGGCAAGAACTTCCAATACTATGTTGAAGAGTAACGGTGACAGTGGAAAGCCCTGTCTAGTCCCCGATCTGAGGGGGAATGCTTTCAGCTTCTCTCCATTGAGTATGATGTTGGCTGTAGGTTTGCGATATATAGACTCCACTATCTTGAGGAATTTCCCATCTATTCCCATTTTCTGTAGAGTTTTGAGCATGAATGGGTGTTGGATTTTGTCAAAGGCTTTCTCTGCATCTATTGAGATAATCATGTGGGTTTTGGCTTTGCTTTTATTGATGTGGTGAATAACATTGATTGATTTACGGATGTTGAACCAGCCTTTCATTCCTGGGATGAATCCCACTTGGTCATGATGAACAATCTTTTTGATGTGTTGCTGTATCCGGTTGGCCAAGATCTTGTTTAATATTTTGGCATCTATGTTCATCAGAGATATTGGTCTGTAGTTTTCCTTTTTTGTTCTGTCCCTATCAGCTTTTGGTATCAGGGTGTTGTTGTCTTCATAAAAGGTGGAAGGGAGTATTCCTGTTTCTTAAGGAATAGCTTAAGAAGTATGGGTATTAACTGTTTCCTGAAAGTTTTGTAGAATTCATTTGTGAAGCCATCTGGTCCAGGACTTTTGTTGTTGGGGAGATTCTTAATAACGGTTTCAATTTCTTTGTCTATGATTGGTGCATTTAGATTTTGTAGTTCTTCTTGGTTCAGTTTTGGAAGTGCATAGGTTTCTAGGAATTGTTCCATTTCTTCCAGATTCTCTAGCTTGGTGGCATATAGTTCTTTATAGAAGTTTCGCAGAATTCTCTGGATTTCTGTGGTGTCAGTTGTGATATCTCCTGCATCGTTTACAATTCTATTAATTTGAGTCTTCTTTTTTGTTTGGTGATTCTGGCTATGGGTTTGTCAATTTTGTTTAATCTTTCAAATAACCAACATTTGGCTTCATTGATCTTTTGTATGGTTCTTTTATTTTCGATGTTGTTTATTTCTGCTCTAACTTTAGTGATTTCTGTCCTTCTGGTTGCTTTAGGGTTCCTTAGTTCCTCTTCCTCTAAGTCCTTGAGGTGTGTAGTAAGGTCGTTCATTTGGACTTCTTCTTGGTGTTTAATATGTGATTGTATGGCTATAAGTTTCCCTCTCAGTACTGCTTTCGCTGTGTCCCAAATATTTTGATAGGTTGTGTCTTCATTTTCATTAGTTTCCAGGAACATTTGAATTTTCTGCTTGAGTGAGTCTCTGACCCAGTGGTTCTTAAGGAGCATGTTGTTTAGTTTCCAAATTCTATGTCTTTTAATAATTTTCCGTTTGTTGTTAAAAGTTAGTTTTACTCCACTGTGGTCTGAGAAGATACTTGGGATGGTTTCAATGCTCTTGAATTTATTGATGCTGTCTTTGTGGCCTAACATGTGGTCTATCCTTGAGTATGTGTTGTGTGGATTTGAAAAGAAGGTGTATTCCAGTTTTTTGGGGTGGAGGAGTCTGAAAATGTCCAAGAGGTCTAGTCTGTCAATCTCTTCATTCAATTCTCTTGTATCTTTATTGGTTCTCTGCTTTGTTGATCTGTCTAAGTGTGAGAGTGGGGTATTGAAGTCTCCCACTATTATTGTATTACTATTGATGTATTTTTGAAATTCTTTCAATAGGTGTTTAATGTATTTAGATGGTCCCTCGTTGGGTGCATAGATGTTAATAATTGTTAAGTCTTCTTGGCTGATTGATACTCTAATCATTATGTAATGTCCTTGCCTATCTTTTATTACTTTATTTAATTTAAAATCTATCGTGTCTTAGATGAGAATGGCTGTTCCTGCCCTTTTTTGTGGACCGTTAGCCTGTATGATAGTTTTCCATCCTTTCACTTTAAGTCTGTGTTTATCTTATTGTGACAGATGGGATTCTTGCAAGCAGCATATGGTTGGGTTATGTTTTCTGATCCATCCCCCCACCCTGTGCCTTTTGATGGGTGAGTTTAAGCCATTGACATTTATTGATATTATGGATTTAATGTATTGTAGTGCCATTGTTCTAAAAAACAATTTGTTTACTCTGATATATTACAAGTATTATAGTGATGTTCTTGTTTATAAGAGGTCTTTTAGTACCTCTTTCAGGGCCGGCTTGGTGATAGTTGCCTCCTTTAACTGTTGTTTATCTAAGAAGGTTTTGATCCCTCCATCTAGCTTGAATGAAAGTCTAGCAGGATATATTATCCTTGGTTGAAACCCTTTTTCATTCAGGGCTCGATAGATATCTTGCCACTCCCTTCTGGCTTATAGAGTTAGAGTGGAGAAGTCTGCAGATAATCTTATGGGTTTTCCCTTGTATGTGACTTTTTTTCTCTCTTGCAGCCTTTAGGATCCTTTCTTTATCCTTACTTATTCTCATTGTGACTATGATGTGTCTTAGTGTCTTCAGGTCTGGGTTGTATCTGTTTGGTACTCTCTGGGCCTCTTGAATCTCGATGTCCTTTCTGTTATTCAGGTCTGGGAAGTTTTCTTCTATTATGTCCTCTAGAATGTTTGCTTCCCCTTCCTCTCTTTCTTCCTCTGGCAGGCCAATTATACGAATGTTACTTCTTTTGAGATCATCCCATATGTCTCTGTTGTTGTTTTCAGTGTCTCTCAATCTCTTTTTAAGCTCTTTCACCTCTTTCTTAGTTTTCTCTAACTCATCCTCTGTCTGGCTAATTTTGTTTTCTGCTTCTGTTAGTCTGCTTTCCCTTGCCTCAGCTTCTTTCTTCATTACAGCTATTTCAGCTTTCAGTTCTCTAATTGTCTCAATATAATCAGTATTTTCCTTGGGGGTCTCAACTGTTGTTTCCCTAATACTGCCATTCCTTTCCTCCAATGTTGTTTTCATTTCTGTGATTAATAAGTTTATTATTGCTTGCATACTTTTCTTATCTATGGTTACTTCTGACTGATTTGTGGTTTCTTCTGGGCTCTTGTCTTCATTCATTGGTGTAGCAGTTTTATTTGTTTTTAATCTACCCATTTTTTATTTATGTGTTTCTCTCTCTTTTTTTAATGCTCTGTTGTTCCTCAGTTGTTGTGTTTTGAGCACAAGTAACACTGTACTAAATACCTTTATGACAATTGCACTCACCAACCTCCGGAATTACAGTAGCAATTGAAGTAAGTATTGAAGGAGTTTAATCGTTACCAGTTAGCTAAAAAATTTCTCCAGTCCGTGAAAAAATAGTAACCAAATCCCAGTGAAGAAAGAGAAAAGAAAGAGAGGATAGAAAGAATAGACAGTTATGCAAATCTACTATCCACTGTATATTCTAGGGGTAACAAGAGTGTAAAGGGAACTAGAGCAGAGATACACACATAGAGAGTCCACTCTGGGTCAGATTTCTTCCCCAAAGTAATTCACAAATTCAGAAAGGCAAAGAAGAAAGAAGTGTATGACAAGATAAAAAATAATAAATAAATTAATAAAAAATAAAAAAAACAGAAAGAAAAAAAAAGAGATAGAGAGAGATAAGAGAGAGAAAAGGGAGAAGATAAGAAGGGTTGTAATTAAAGAGCAGTGCGAGGAACTTCCCAAAAGTTTATCAGTTAGTTTAAAAAAAAAAAAACCCTGTTTGGTGGTATGGGGTATCCTGCTAGTAGCTGGTCCCAGGCACTGCTTATGGGAGGGGGGCGGCGGGAAGGATGTATGCTTGAAAATTAAAAGGAAGAAAACAGAATTTTTCCCCTATTCTAATTCTTAACCCAAATTAAGTTATAGACACCTCCTTGGTGTCACCGCTATGGCCCCTTATTGGCTGGCCTGCTAAAGGCAGAAAATCCTATTGTTTACACGAGATGTGTCCAGAGCTCCAAGGCTAGCCGCTTCTCAGTCCACCATCTTCTGGGAAACCCCCCCTCCAGATTTTTTAAAGGATTTCTCAAAAATGAAAATTAGCTCCAAGTCCTTTGATCCAATGAGAGCTATACTCAAGAAGTCTTTGGATCCGCTCTCAGGTTCGCGGTGTACCCTGGAGACTCCCAAGGGAAAGCCCCCGAGCTAAAGTGCTCTCTCCGGGTCCTCTGCCCGCCAGGCTCTGCAACCGGCGGAGGAGCCGCCTTCCTGGGCGGGTGGAGAACAATGCCCGGCGCACTCGCCTTGCCCGGCGCCCTGGGAATTCTGGAACCCCGCTAGTCCGTGTCACCTTTACTCTAATTCTTAACCCAAATTAAATTGTACTCACTTTTTGGTGTCACCCCTTATTAACTGGCCTGCTAAAGGCAGAAAATCCTACCGTTGCCAACGATGCGATCAGAGCGCTCGCTGTTAGCGACTTCTCAGTCCGCCATCTTCCTCTCCCTCCAACTCCTCTTTTATTACTGTTCTTTTTCTTGTCTTTTTCTTTTCTCTCTCTCTCTCTCTCTCTCTCTCTCTCTCTCTCTCTCTCTCTCTTTGTGGCTTCCAAAGCCACAGGCCCCATCCCCCACATCACCAAACAGTGTTCTTTCTCTGAATTCACTGATACACGTTTGGGAATTATTTTTGGGATGAAATCTGACTCAGAGTGGACTCTCACTACGAGTATCTCTGATCAACTTCCCTTCCTCCTTTAGCTACCCCTAGAATATACAGTGGATAATAGATTTGTATAATTGTCTATCCCAACTATCCTTGTCTAGTCCTGAGGTTTTATTTATTTATTTTTCTTCTTCTTTCTTAACAATCAGCTACCTCTGCTCACGAGGTTTGAGGTAATCTGGGACAGGGTGTTTTTTTTTACCCTGCTCTATTTTATTATTAATATTATCTAAAGGCATATATCTCCCCCCCCTTTAGGTTGATCAGAATTAACTCTTAGGGTATCTTTCATTGCTAGGGTAGTGGGCATCTTATCTATTGTGGGAGGAACTTGTCTCATTACTCCTACCTCCTCTACAGACTCTCGCCTTCCTCCTCCTAGCTAATTAAAAAAATTAAATTAAAAATAAAGTAATCAAAAAAACTTTCCTTTCACTCCTCTTTAATTACAGCTCTTTTTTATCTTTTCTCTTTTCTCTCTCTTGTTTCTTTTTTTATCTTGTCATACACTTCTTCCTTCCTTCTTTGCCTTTATGAATTTGTGAATTAATTTGGGGAAGAAATCTGACTCAGAGTGGACTCTCTATGTTTCTATCTCTGCTCTAGTTCCCTTTCCCCTCTTGTTACCCCAAGAATATACAGTGGATAGTAGATTTGCATAACTGTCTATTCTTGCTATCCCTTTTTTTTACTCTTTCTTCTTCACTGGGATTTGGTTACTATTTTTTCACAGACTGGAGATATTGTTTGGCTAACTGGTAGTGATTAAACTGCTTCAATACTTGCTACAGTTGCTATTGTAATTCCTGAGGTTGGTGAGTGCAATTGTCATAAAGGTATTTAGTACAGTGTTAATTGTACTGAAGACACAACAAAAGAGGAATAACAGAGCATAAAAAAGAAACACATTAAAAAATGGGTAGATCAAAAACAAATAAAACTGCTACTCCAATGAATGAAGACAAGAGCCCAGAAGAAACTACAAATCAGCCAGAAGTAACCATAGATAGGAAAAGGATGCAAGCAATAATAAACTTATTAATGACAGAAATGAAAACAACTTTGGAGGAAAGGAATGGCAGTATTAGGGAAACAACAGTTGAGACCCCCAAGGAAAATACTGATTATCTTGAGGCAATTAGAGAACTGAAACCTCAAATAGCTCTAATGAAGAAAGAAGCTGAGGCAAGGGAAAGCAGACTAACAGAAGCAGAAAACAGAATTAGTCAGACAGAGGATGAGTTAGAGGCAACTAAGAAAGAGATGAAAGAGCTTAAAAAGAGATCGAGAGACACTGAAAACAACAACAGAGACATATGGGATGATCTCAAAAGAAGTAACATTCGTATAATTGGCCTGCCAGAGGAAGAAAGAGAGGAAGGGGAAGCAAACATTCTAGAGGAAATAATAGAAGAAAACTTCCCAGACCTGAATAACAGAAAGGACATCGAGATTCAAGAGGCCCAGAGAGTACCAAACAGATACAACCCAGACCTGAAGACACTAAGACACATCATAGTCACAATGAGAATAAGTAAGGATAAAGAAAGTATCCTAAAGGCTGCAAGAGAGAAAAAAAAAAGTCACATACAAGGGAAAACCCATAAGATTATCTGCAGACTCCTCCACTCAAACTCTATAAGCCAGAAGAGAATGGCAAGATATCTATCGAGCCCTTAATGAAAAAGGGTTTCAACCAAGGATAATATATCCTGCTAGACTTTCATTCAAACTAGATGGAGGGATCAAAACCTTCTTAGACAAACAACAGTTAAAGGAGGCAACCATCACCGATCCGGCCCTGAAAGAGGTTCTAAAATTCCTCTTATGAACAAGAACATCACTACAATACTGGCAATATATCAGAGCAAACAAAAAAAAATTTTTTTGAACAATGGCACTACAATAAATTAAATCCATAATATCAATAAATGTCAATGGCGTAAACTCACCCATCAAAATGCACAGAGTTGGGGGATGGATCAGAAAACATAATCCAACCATATGCTGCTTGAAAGAATCCCATCAGTCACAACAAGATAAACACAGACTTAAAGTGAAAGGATGGAAAACTATCATACAGGCTAACGGACCACAAAAAAGGGCAGGAACAACCAATCTCATCTCAGAGACGATAGATTTTAAATTAAATAAAGTAATAAAAGATAGGCAAGGACATTACATAATGATTAGAGTATTAATCAGCCAAGAAGACTTAACAATCATTAACATCTATGCACCCAATGAGGGACCATCTAAATACGTCAAGCACTTACTGAAAGAATTTCAAAAATACATCAATAGTACTACACTAATAGTGGGAGACTTTAATACCCCACTCTCACACTTAGACAGATCAACAAAGCAGAGCACCAACAAAGATACAAGAGAATTGAATGAAGAGATTGACAGACTAGACCTCTTGGACATTTTCAGAGTCCTTCACCCCAAAAAACTGGCATCCACCTTCATTTCAAATCCACATAACACATACTCAAGGATAGACCACATGTTAGGCCACAAAGACCGCATCAATAAATTCAAGGACATTGAAATCATCCCTAGTATCTTCTCAGACCACAGTGGAGTAAAACTAACATTTAACAACAGACAGACAATTATTAAAAGTCACAGAATTTGGAAACTAAACAACATACTCCTTAAGAACCACTGGGTCACAGATTCACTCAAGCAGGAAATTCCCTGGAAACAAATGATAATGAAGACACAACCTATCAAAATATTTGGGACACAGCTAAAGCAGTACTGAGAGGGAAACTTATAGCCATACAATCACATATTAAACACCAAGAAGAAGCTCAAATGAACGACCTTACTGCACACCTCAAGGACTTAGAGGAAGAGGAACAAAGGAACCCTAAAGCATCCAGAAGGACAGAAATCACTAAAGTTAGAGCAGAAATCAACAACATCAAAAATAAAAGAACCATACAAAAGATCAATGAAGCCAAATGTTGGTTCTTTGAAAGATTAAACAAAATTGACAAAACCCTAGCCAGACTCACCAAACAAAAAAGAAAAAAGACTCAAATTAATAGAATTGTAAACCATGGAGGAGATCTCACAACTGACACCACAGAAATCCAGAGAATCCTGTGAAACTTCTATAAAGAACTATATGCCACCAAGCTAGAGAATCTGGAAGAAATGGAACAATTCCTAGAAGCATATGCCCTTCCAAAACTGAACCAAGAAGAACTACAAATATAAATGCACCAATCACAGAAAAAGAAATTGAAACTATTATTAAGAACCTCCCGAACAACAAAAGTCCTGGACCAGATGGCTTCACAAACCAATTATACAAAAATTTCAGGAAACAGTACCCATACTTCTTAAGCTTTTCCATAAGATTGAAGAAACAGGTATACTCCCTTCCACCTTCTATGAAGCCAACATCACCCTGATACCAAAAGCTGATAGGGACAGAACAAAAAAGGAAAACTACAGACCAATATCTCTGATGAACATAGATGCCAAAATATTAAACAAGATCTTGGCCAACCGGATACAGCAACATATCAGAAAGATTGTTCATCACGACCAAGTGGGATTCATCCCAGGAATGCAAGGCTGGTTCAACATCCGTAAGTCAATCAATGTCATTCACCACATCAATAAAAGCAAAGCCAAAAACGACATGATTATTTCAATAGATGCAGAGAAAGCCTTTGACAAAATCCAACACCCGGGAGTCGGGCTGTAGTGCAGTGGGTTAAGCGCAGGTGGCGCAGAGCACAAGGACTGGCATAAGGATCCCGGTTCGAATCCCGGCTCCCCACCTGCAGGGGAGTTGCTTCACAGGTGGTGAAGCAGGTCTGCAGGTGTCTTTCTCTCCCCCTCTGTCTTCCCCTCATCTCTCCGTTTCTCTCTGTCCTATCCAACAATGATGACAACAACAATAATAACTACAACAATAACAAACAACAAGGTCAACAAAAGGGAATAAATAAAATAAAATATTTTTTAAAAATCCAACACTCATTCATGCTCAAAACTCTACAAAAATGGGAATAGATGGGAAATTCCTCAAGATAGTGGAGTCTATATATAGCAAAACTACAGCCAACATCATACTCAATGGACAGAAGCTGAAAGCATTCCTCCTCAGATCGCGGACTAGACAGGGCTGTCCACTGTCACCATTACTCTTCAACATAGTATTGGAAGTTATTGCCATAGCAATCAGGCAAGAGAAAGAAACCAAAGGAATACAGATTGGAAGAGAAGAAGTCAAGCTCTCACTATTTGCTGATGATATGATAGTATACATAGAAAAGCCTAAAGAATCCAGCAGAAAACTACTGGAAGTTATTAGGCAATATAGCAAGGTATCAGGCTACAAAATCAATGTACAATAATCAGTGGCATTTCTTTATGCAAACACTAAATCTGAAGAAGAAGACATTCAGAAATCACTCCCATTTACTGTTTCAGCAAAATCAATCAAATACCTAGGAATAAAGATGACCAAAGAAGTGAAAGACTTGTATGCTGAAAACTATGAGTTGCTACTCAAGGTAATAGAAACTGATACAAAGAAATGGAAAGATATCCCATGCTCATGGATGGGAAGAATAAATATCATCAAAATGAATATTCTCCCCAGAGCCATATACAAATATAATGCAATACGCATCAAAGTTCCACCAAGCTTCTTTAAGAGAGTAGAACAAACACTACAGTCATTTATCTGGAACCTGAAAACACCTAGAATTGCCAAGATCATCTTAAGGAAAAGAAACAGAAATGGAGGCATCACACTCCCAGACCTTAAACTATATTATAAAGCCATCATCATCAAAAGAGCATGATACTGGAACAAAAATAGGCACACAGATCAGTGGTACAGAATTGAAAGCCCAGAAATAAATCCCCACACCTACGGACATCTAATCTTTGATAAGGGGGCCCAAAGTATTAAATGGAAGTAGGAGGCTCTCTTCAATAAATGGTGCTTGGAAAACTGGGTTGTAAAATGTAGAAGAATGAAATTGAACCACTTTATCTCAGCAGAAACAAAAATCAACTCCAAATGGATCAAAGACCTAGATGTCAGACCAGAAACAATCAAATACTTAGAGGAAAACATTGGTAAAACACTTTCCCACCTAGACCTCAAGGACATCTTTGATAAATCAAACCCAATTGCAAGGAAGACTAAAGCAGAAGCAAACCAATGGGACTACATCAAATTGAAAAGCTTCTGCACATCCAAAGAAACTATTAAACAAACAAAGAGACCCCTCACAGAATGGGAGAAGATCTTCACATGCCAGACATCAGACAAGAAACTAATCACCAAAATATATAAAGAACTCAGCAAACTTAACACCAAAAAAGCAAATGACCCCATCCTAAAATGGGCAGAGGATATGAACAAAACACTGACTTACAGAGGAGATCCAAAAGGCTAACAAACATATGAAAAACTGCTCTAGGTCACTGATTGTCAGAGAAATGCAAATTAAGACAACACTAAGATACCACCTCACTTCTGTAAGAATGGCATACATCAAAAAGGACAGCAGCAACAAATGCTGGAGAGGTTGAGGGGACAGAGGAACCCTTTTACATTGCTGGTGGAAATGTAAATTGGTACAGCCTCTGTGGAGAGCAGTCTGGAAAACTCTCAGAAGGCTAGACATGGACCTTCCATATGATCCAGTAATTCCTCTCCTGGGCTTATACCCCAAGGACTCCATAACACCCAGCCAAAAAGAGGTGTGTACTCCTATGTTCATAGCAGCACAATTCAAAATAGCTAAAACCTGGAAGCAACCCAGGTGCCCAACAACAGATGAGTGGCCGAGAAAGCTGTGGTATATATACACAATGGAATACTATGCAGCTATCAAGAACAATGAACCCACCTTCTCTGACCCATCTTGGACGGAGCTAGAAGGTATTATGTTAAGTGAGCTAAGTCAGAAAGATAAAGATGAGTATGGGATGATCCCACTCATCAATAGAAGTTGAGGAAGAAGATCTGAATGGGAAACTAAAAGCAGGACCTGACCAAATTGTAAGTAGGGCACCAAAGTAAAAACCCTGTGGTGAGGGGTAGACATGGAGCTTCCTGGGCCAGTGGGGGGTGGGAGTGGGTGGGAGGGATGGGTCACAGTCTTTTGGTGATGGGAATGGTGTTTGTGTACACTCCTAGTAAAATGTAGTCATATACATCACTAGTTAATTAATATGAGGGGGAAAATTAATTGTATGTCTTGAAGTTTTTCAAAAGACAAACTGAATCTTTTCTCAATATATGCAGTGTAATTGATATGCAGACTCTCCCAAAGGCCTAGACCAAGTAGATCAGAAGCAACCAATAGCACAGCTATATACAAGATACTGGGTACTATACAGCAAACCCTAACAATAGGACTTTTCAAAGTTAATCCAATTACCATATAATGTGATAATAACATTAACTATCGATTGTCTTTTTGAACCCTAAGACAGCAGGAACCTCACATCTCCACTATAGAGCCTCTACTTCCCCCAGTCCTGGAACCATTGGATAGGGCCCACTTTCCCGTATGCTTCTCCTAATCCTTATCAAATAATATTCCATCTGCCGATCACAACCTAACCAACACAACGATTGCCACCTCAACATGCTTCACTTCAGACTGTGTCCAGAGACTACACTTGTGGAATGACAACCCTTCAGCTTCATTACTTGGGTGAGACCTTTCCTTTCATAGTATACTCTAATTCCATCTCAGGTGGTTCACTTTCTAACAAAGTCCCAAAACCTAGATATACACCAGTTTCTGTGAGAGAGAGCATATGTTCACACATATCCGTAAACTACTGCAAAATATATGCCTGAAAGCAGAAGTACACTAGAGTTTGCAGTGAGTATCCCCCTAACACTTCCTCTCCACTATTCCAAGCTTTGGGTCCATGATTGCTCAACAACTTGTTTGGCTTCGTATGTTAACTCTCTTTTCAGTCACCAGGTTCCAGATGTCATCAGGATGCCGGCCAGGCTTCCCTGGACTGAAGACCCCACCAATGTGTCCTGGAGCTCAGCTTCCCCAGAGACCCACCCTACTAGGGAAAGAGAGAGGCAGACTGGGAGTATGGACCGACCAGTCAACGCCCATGTTCAGCAGTGAAGCAATTACAGAAGCCAGACTTTCTACCTTCTGCAACCCACAATGACCCTGGGTCCATGCTCCCAGAGGGATAGAGAATGGGAAAGCTATCAGGGGAGGGGGTGGGATATGGAGAATGGGTGGTGGGAATTGTGTGGAATTGTACCCCTCCTACCCTATGGTTTTGTTAATTAATACTTTCTTTAAAAAAAGTCATCCCAGAGTGTTAAAGCTCCAGAGTTGATGGAAAAGAAAGAAAAATAGATAAAAAATTATTGGTACCAGAGACAGGCCAAGGGAAAATAGGAGAAAAGTGGTCGAAAAATAAAGATTCCTCTCTGAGATCAGACATTCTGATGACCCATTGTGGTGATCACAGTGAACACTGTTGTATGGAAGATAACAGAGCTGTTGGGAGAGTAAATCTTCAGTATTATCACCACAAGGAGAAAAAATTATTTTGGTATCCCATTGAAAGATGTTAAGTAAACATACTATAGTCATTTCATAACATGTAAGTCATTATGCTGTACCTTAAACTTAGTGTTGCATGTCTACTATGTCTTAATAAAACTGGGGAAGGGACTGGAAAATAGAGGTTTAAAAAATCACCATAAGGTTCATGGGATCATTTTATTGTGAATTTTAGAGTAGGCTTGAATAAAGTGAGAATGTTGAAGAGAATGACAAGTTCAAGGCGAACCCAATCAAACATTACTTTATCGTGTATTTCTTCTCTCTCCTGCATTATTCATTTTTTAAAATAAAAATTTTAGGGAAGTGTATAGTTCACAGCAAAACTGAGCTGAAGGCACAAAGATCTTTATATACCTTTGGTGTTCCCAATCTGCCCAATTATGCACACCCTGCCAGATGGAACATTTGTTACAACTGGTGAACCTATACCTGGGACATGCTGTTATTACACAGAGGCTATAGTTCCTATCAAGGCACTCTTAGTCTTGAACTTCCTGTGGGTTAAGGTAAATGTATAATGACATTTGTCCATTATAGCATCTTACATTATCACTGACCTAAAACTCTCTGTGTTCAGCCTATTCATTACTTTTCCAATGCCCTGGCAAAATTTTTATTATATCTCTTGTTTTCCCTTCTCCAGAATGTCCTATAGTTGGAATTGTACAGTGTGTAACCTTTTCAGAGGAACTTCTTTCACTTAGTAATGAGTGTTTAAGGTCCCTCAGTGTCTTTTCATGACTAGCTCATTTCTTTTTTAGTGCTAACATTCCTCTTTTTGGATGGACCATAGCTTATTTCTTCAGCTACTGAAAGGCATCTTTATTGTTTCCAAATTGTGGTGATCATGAAAAAAACTGTATAATCATTTTTGTGCATGTGTTTGTGTGGAACCATTTGGGTTAAAAGCCCATGGAGAACAATTTCTGGATCATATAAGTGTTTAGTATTAACAAGAAAATATTAAACTGTCCTCCAAAGTATCTGTACTCCCATTAGCTGGGACCAGAGTTTCTGTTGCTCCATGTCTTCACCAGCAGTGATCATTCTGAATGTTTTTTTGCAATTTTCTATGGTGAGCTGTCTATGGTCTTTTGCCTTTCTCCTTTCACCTATTTTTAAATTATAGTGTTTGTCTCTAGTACTTATTTTTCAGTCTCAACTTGATCAGGTCCTTCAGAACATGCATGGGATGTGTGCTCCTTTGATTATATGTGGTATGTGTGTATCCTTCCTTTGACTGTAAATGGATTATTTATGTGCCTAATTTTCTTTCATATATGGGGTGTGTCCCTCCTTTAATTATTTATAGGTAGTATGCACATGTTCCTATTTTGACTATATGTGGGGAGTGTATCTTGATTTTAGAAACCCTCCAGCCACTAACCTGTCTAGTCTCTGTGGAGAGTGGTATGCAGTTAATGGCTTCAATTTCCCTCTTGCAAATCTCGCTATTGAATTGCCAGCAAGTTTTGCATCTACCCCTTCAACAAAATCACCCTAGTCAAGGTTACTAAAGTCTGCTATGACAAAATCAGTTGTCTGAGATGAGCTCATCTTCACCCACTTACCTCATCTGAAACTAATGACTTCTTTGATTGGCTTTGAGCCTCTCACTTCTTCCATCTCCTCCTTGCCCATTCCATGTCATATTCCAGGCCTTGCACCTTCTGTCTCCACTCTTATTGGAGTACCTGGATTAGAAGGGGCTGGGTGGTGGCACAACCAATTGAGCACACACATTAGTATGCAAAAGTGTCTGGGCATAAGCCTGAAGCCCCACCTGTGACAGGAAGCTTCACAAGTGGTGAAGAAGTGCTGCAAGTGTCTCTTTCTCTCTATTCCCCCAACCCCTAGTTTCTCTCTGTCCTATCAAATAAAAATAAGTTTTTTTTTTTCAGATAGTACCTAGTTAAAAGTTGGGTTCTGGACCACTCTTCTTTCTTTCTTTCTTTCTTTCTTTCTTTCTTTCTTTTTACTAGTGGTTTAATAATGATTCACAAGAATGTGGGATAAGAAAGGTAGAATTCCATACACCAGAGTTCTGTAACCCAACCCCTCCATTGGAAACTTCCCTATTCTTTACCCTCTAGGAGTATGGACCAAAGAACTTTATGAGGTGCAGAAGGTGGAAGATCTGGCTTCTATAATTGCTTCTCTGCTGGACATGGGCATTGGCAGTTCGATCCGCACACCCTGTCTGTTTCTATCTCTCCCAAGTGAGGTAGGGGCCTGGGGAGGGGACCACTCTTTTCATGACTAGTCTGACAGATTCAGGTGCTGCCATAGGCATATGTCCCTGCTGGGCATTTTTGCTGAACTCTGAAGTCACTCTCAATTGCCCACAATGACACAGCTAACCTGTATTTCACATTCAATCCAAGGCACCTCCTCTCTCATTACACCACCAGTCTTTTGGTAAAGAACAACTGTGGGGATATGCTGTAGTTCTTTTTCTCTGTCAGAGCCTGCACTTGTTCAATCTGAAAATCCCTTGCTTTGTCTTCAGACATATCCAGATTTCACTACCTGTTCCCACCAGTTCCACTGCCATTGCCTTCTTACTGCTTGCCATTCAAAGGATTCTCCAGGCCTCCTCCACTATACCTGCTTTCAGCACAGTGAAGACATGACATCATTTCATAAATCTGCTCTGGCAAGTTTCCATCTTGCTCCTTGCAAGACACCTACCACAGTAAGATGAGAGATCATACTCATGTGTTAACAATTGTACTGTAATCCATTCCAAATCTGCCCAGAAAAGGAAACAAAAGAGACTATTTATATGGTGCCAGGAAACATACCCGGGACTTTGTATGATAACCCCAGGCCCAATTTTTATTCCTTATTTGAGCCACTCCTCGATCAACCCTGAACTTTGAATGTGTTTGTACATCTCTAGCACACTGAATAAAAGAAAGGAGAAGGAATACCTCTCTGACAACATGATTCAGCCCTGAGTGAACCAGCTCTTCTCTCCTCATTCTCTGGTTGGCATTTCAGTCAGCACTGGTTGTTGGTCAGGGGTTCCTTCTAGAAGGTCCTGCTGGTACCTTACCCCCTGAGGAAAACAACACCAGAAGGCTCTCTGGCTTACAATTCTAAGATGTTCTCTAAGTTTAACTGAAAACTCTTAAAAGTCTCCCAGATGCTTTGGAATCTATTTCTGAGGGAGAGAAAAATAAGCAGTATGACAGGAAATCAGGAAGAAACTTTTCTGAGTTTCCACAGATCATTCAATGAAGCTACTGTCCAGGAGCTGAGTCACAACCCTGACAGTTATTTAATCTCACTTAACACCATCTGACATCCTTAGAAAGAGGAGAGTGAATGCCCCAAGAAAGCCACTTAACTGTGGACTTCAAATTGTGTTTCTGTGTTTGTATACATTCTCATAGTTAGTACTGATGAGTGACTTCGTAGGCATTTTCAACATAATCCTTTGTATACTATGAGCAAGCCCTTAGTCATGGATACTGAGCACAATAGCAGCTGCAATGAAGGTGGGACTTGGAAGCCTTTTGTGAAAGAGGAATCACGCTATAATTTGTCAGCTGCACGTGATCAGGTTATGCAAAGATGCAAGCACCTTCTGGCTTGTCTGTATATTCTCCTATTAAGTGACTTTGAAAAATGAACACACCCATGTTGTTATTCCTCTAGTTTAGGTAATAATATCCCTCCTTTGCAAAGTTAAATACTCAAGTATGAACTTGTAGGGGTCAAGAAAACCTAGCCCCTTTGTACACAGGCAGGTGAAGTGAAGGCACCAATCTCTGCATGTTGGACTCTATTCCCTGATAACAGGTGTGGTCCACCTCCTCTGGTGGATAATTAACTGGAAAAAATCCATAATCTAAGGTGACACCCTTCCCTGAATGCTAAAATTCACTCCATCGTCCACCTCGAAGGAAATGTCAGATACATCGATGAAGTGGATTAACCCTGGATGAAAACAAATTCTCAATGCCTAGGTCCTTGTTCTTAAGTGGTACCTAGGTCAAATAAACTCTGATAGGGAGAGTCAGCATCTGCTTAGACAATGCTCACAGTCTGAGCAACTCTCTCACATGGTGGGAGGGGAATATTCTCATGTAGATCTACTTTATTGGAGGAGGAAAGGAAGAGAGTTTTCAGAGAAGTATAGATGTACCAAGTCAACAAATTTCAGGGACCAAGGTCATAGGAAGACACCCAAATAGAGTACCATGAGCACAGAAAAATTTATTTAAAAAAAATAGACATGTGATGAGAAGGGTCTGGTGACTCCCACTCCTGGAACCCAGTGTCAGGGCTCTCCAACAAGAGAATAAGCACAGGAGAAACTCTCATGGAAAGGAGAAGAAAAGTGATAGGAAGGTGCTTTCACTGGGAGGAGTGGGAGGAGTGTGTTTGGGAAGAGTTTGTGGGAAGGCCTCTGGGTCAGAGTGTAATTACAGGGATCTTTGGTCTCTGAGCTTCTCCCCCAACTCTGTCCTGGTGAGAATGGACTGTATATCTGGTCCCTCCCATCTCCGTGGAAGGAATGGGGGCAGGAAAAGCCTAGGGTTCCTGTGCTGACCCACATGTGAGCCAGCTATGGGCAAGCCAAAGCTGCATTCAACCACAGAGAAGGTTTCTCTTGTCACCTCAGTGACACACGTGAAACCTCACAAGAAACTGTCCTCTAACAGGATGCAGCATCATCTAAGTTCTTTTCCCATGTCTACGCTCGACCGGAACTGCCAATATACGTGGATATCTTCGCCCACCCTGTCCAACCCTTGACGTCTCGTCACCCAATCTGGTCCCCTATGCTTACACTGAACTTCTCTGTTCCAGTCTCTTGGAAACAGAGTTGGCAGTCAGCTGAGGTAAAAAACAAACACCTCATCACAGACCCCTGCAAGCGTCAACCCGGCTTTGACCTAGCACGTTATGATTGGGCCCTCCTCAATCACTATCAAACAGGCCATGGCCAGTGCACCGCTATGTTCCATCGCTGGGGAGCCAGAGACGACCCGAACTGCTCCTGCGGCTACAGACAGACTATGACCCACATAGTCAATGACTGCCACCTCTCCAGATTCAAAGGAGGTCTCGAAACTTTACATCAGGCTCAACCTGATGCTGTTGACTGGCTACGGAAGAAGGGCAAATGCTAGAAGAAAAACTATATGAATGGGCAACGTCAGCCAGGGTGAAGACACATATTTAAGGAGAAAGGCACCAGCAAACAACACCCATCTCTCACACAAGCAGTGCTGGCACAGAAGCCAAGACCTGGCACATCCAAGTTCAGTGTCACAAAGGAAGCCCAGGGCTCTTCCTGCTGAGCCACTGTCCAGAAACAAGGACAACCCCACCCAAACCCCCTTTCAGCCTACCCCTTCACACTGCCCTGGGGATGTCAGTTGTTTTTTCTTATACCCTCCAGTTTCATGCTGTTCTGCCTCTGCATCTGCTGCCTGCAACTCTCAAAGATAGTTCTCGCCCAACTGCCCAAATCCACCTCAGTCCTTAACCATCCAGCTTAGTGTTCCTGCCACCAAAAAGGAACCCGCTGCCAGAAGCTTTTCTCATCAAGGACTAAGCTTTCTGCTTTCCACAACATCTGCCACTTGACCAAGTGGCTTCCTCCCCCAGCAGACTGAGGCCATGCCTTCCTGGGGTCACATCTGGGAAAACACCAGATACCACAGGCTTCCAGCTCACTGGTCTGGTTGGTCACAGGCGGAGTACTAGGGGAATGCATATCAAGTGCGTGAAGGAGCACTGCCACATCAGCAAACTGGACAGAGCCAGGTAGGCTCTCCCGGGCAGGAGAACCACATGTCCGCCTACCTGTCTGCAGCCTCTTCTCTGGGCTCGCATCTCCCAACACTGTGCAGGCCTGGCTGCGGCTGCACTTCTGTCCCAGGCCCTACTGGCGCAGTCACTCCGGGCTGTGGATGGAGGGAAAGGTTGTCACAGGGTGAGGATGAACAAGAGTTGGGTGTGTGACCCACAGGAAGGGCATTGGGGACTCTGCTCTGGGCCCAAGGAGCAGGCCAGTGGTGAGGGCTTTTGTCCTCCATCACTCTCACTAGCAGAAGGACCCAGCTCCACCCAGCGCCCTGCATTTTATCAAGTGAGTTCTTCCTGCATAGTAGGAATATTGATATTTTAGTGAAAAGTCTACAGGATTTTCTCTAAAGGGATTTATTTCAGGAAGCTCAGGAGCCTTGAACCTACCGGAAGCCAGGAAGCACAAGGTGATGTCAGGAGCTGAAGGCCGGTCCTGTGCAAAAGTTGAAGGTCTGGCCTCAGCTGGGGGCTGTTAAGGACCCTGAAGTTGGCCACAGAGGCCGAGGTCGGCCTCGCAGTCACCACAGTCACCAATGGGGAATGTCCAGATTTTAGCCCCTGCACTGCTTGTAGTTTGTGCTTATAATCTGGCTGTGATGCTTGTATGAGTGGGCCGCAACACAGGACAGAAAGACTGAAAATATAGGGGGCCGTGCAGTCATGCAGCAGGTTAAGCCCATATGGCACGAAGCTCAAGGATCCCGCTGCAGGGATCCCGGTTCGAGCCCCTGGCTCCCCACCTGCAGGGGAGTCGCATCACAGGCAGTTACGCAGGTCTGCAGGTGTCTGTCTTTCTCTCCCCCTCTCTGTCTTCCCCTACTCTCTTGATTTCACTGTCCTATCCAACAACAACAATGACAGCACTGACAACAATTATAACAATGATAAACAACAAGGGCAACAAAATTGAAATTCTACTTTCAGAATTCTACTTTCTTTTTTCCTCTTTCTTTCTAAGATATTTTATTTATTTTAATGAGAGAGATGCAGAATGATATACACATATAGAACAGAGCACTACTCAGCTCTGTCTGATGATGGTGCTGGGGATTAAGCCTAAGACCTCAGAGTTTCTGGCATGAAAGTATTTTGCAGAAAGTATTTTACTGTCACCACAGTTTTCTTTTTTTAAAAAGAGATTTCTTTTTATTTTTGGCTAGGGATGTGATTCAGTGGGTAGAGAGCTGACTCTCAAGCATGGGGTCCTGCCCGAATTTTATCTTAAGCATCACAAAGGCTACAGTGATGCTTTGCTGTATCTCTCTCTCTCTTGCTCTTTCTCTCTCTCTCTCTCTCTCTCTCTCTCTCTCTCTCTCTCTCTCACACACACACACACACACACACACACACACAAACACACAAGCATTTACAGAATTAAATTCTCTTGTCAGCTTACAACCCAGGAAACATCTACGCAAGGACCACTTTTAAGACCACATCACAAGGACCACATCAGAAGAGACAGCAACCCTATCTTGCAGTCTCCCCAGGAAGGAGGGAGACTACAGCCGTGGGCCCCTTCCCCTAAACTGTCTCAAAGATATAAGAAATTGCCTCCTGTCTCAAAGATATAAGAATGGGCCCATTGCCTTTAGGTAAAGCTCATGAGCAAGCACAGATGACTAAGGACCTCCTTTTAGCCCCAAATTGAACCCCCCTTATTGTTTTGTTCTGTTGAATGTAAAAATTAATCCCCAATTAAGAAATTTAAAAAATCCCCCACCCTCTGTTTTGTCAGCAGAAGTGAGCTCAGGCCCAGTTCTTGATTTTATTCTTTTTAAACATTTATTTATTAATGAGAGGGATGGGGCAGAGGGAGCCAGAGCATCACTCTCTCACAAGCAATGTTGGAGACCGAGCTTGGGATCTCGCGATTCAGAGCCTAGCACCTTACTTAGCCACTGTGCCATTTCCAAAGCCCCACAGTTCTTATCTTCTTCTCCTTCTCCTCCTCCTGCTTTAAAGGCTTATTTGTACTTTTTTTTTAAGATTTCGTTTTTGGGTTTTGATTTCATTTTTATTTTGACAGGACAAAGAAAATTGGGGAGGTAGCACCGGGTCGAGGTGAGCGGGCTGGAGGCACCCGGGGTGGGGCGTGAGGACTGAGACTGCACTGGCCAGGCCGCTATGGGCGGCTCAAGCTCAGGCTCCTGGGGCAGGGGCGCCTCGGAGGGGGGACCTGGCTGGGTCGTCGCGGCCCCGCGCTCGGCTCTGGGGCCAGGTGTGGTCAGGTGAGAAAAAAAAAGAAAATTGGGGAGGTAGTGGGGAGACAGAGAAGGAGAGAGACAGAAGATACCTGCACACCTACTTCAATGCTCATGCAACTTCCCCTCTGCAGGTGGGGACTGGGGGCTTGAACCTGGGTCCTTGTGAATTGTAACATGTGCTCCACCAACTGGACTTTAAAAATAATTACTCAGTTATTTGACAGATTTAAGGATCAAACTCTGGACTTTACCCAGGCAAGTCCTGTGCTCTATCACTGAGCCACCTCCTTTTCTTGAGGACCAGTTCTTGCATGTACACACTTCTCTCTTGCTCTATCTTTAAATACCTTTGAATCAAGTCATCCTCCTCTGTTTAGTTTTCCAGGACAGGGTTTTATCTCTTTTGCTCCCCAATACGTCCCATACTTTCAGATTGGGTGCTTGGTAACTCTGACCAGTTTTGCACCTGGGTGTCATGGGTCAAGGTTTCCTGGCTTTCTGCAGGTGTGGAGGCTAGGAGTTCATTTTTACCTCCTCTGTTCTGACAAAATTTCCCTGCTCTTTGAAGGGAGTTCCAAGGTGTGGGAAGCCTATAGGTGGAAAAAATGGCCTCCAGGACTGTTGGATTCATGGTGCAGGCACTGAGCCCAGCAATAACCCTGGAGGAGGGGAAAAAATGTCTTCTCTCTAAAAGAAAGGCAAGGAAACTAGGCTCTGATATATATTTTTTCTGATATTTTTTTAATTGTCAAACAATTAAAAAAGTGCTAATTGCCCTCCAGCGGCAGCTCCTCTCTTACCACTGGGGGAAAAAAATTCCTAAACTGAACAACCTTAGCCTTTGCCAACAGCCAAATAGCCAACAGGTAATGTGCAAGGTAAAAGGAAATGCATGAATTTGATATGTTACTCTGTGTTTTTGCCTTTCCTGGTGCAGTTCTTTTTTATTCTCCTTAGAGAATCATTTCCTCCATTCCATAAATATACCAGTGTTTGTAACAGTGTTTCCATTTTATAAATAAATATATTAAAATAATAATAAAAATAAATTACAATCAATTCGTTTTTTTTTAAAAAAACACTGAAAAACGAGTCTAACATGTCAAGAAAATAATTCACCAAGTACAAGTGGGATTCATCCCTCAGAAACAGGAATGGAACAATATCTGAAAGTCAATAAATAAAATCTATCATACCAGAAAGAGAGAGAGAGACAGAGAGAGAAGAGAGAAGGAAAAGAAAAAAAATCACACTGTCATATCAACTAATGGTGAAAAAATAATTTGACATGATCGATTAGCCATTTATAATAAAAACACTCAAGAAATTGAGAAAAGAAGGACATTTACTCAACCTAGTAAACACCATTAAGACAAACCCACAGCTAACATCATTCTCAATGGGGAAAACCAAACAAGGATGTCCACTACCTCCACTGTTATTCACTATAGTCACTGAGGTCCTCACCACTGCAACCAGACAAGAAAGAGATATCAAATATATGCAAATTAGAAAAATTAAACTAGCACTATTTGCTACTGACTGATAACATATCTGGAGAACCTCAAGGCTCTACGGACAAACTACTGAAGTATTTAATAAATTTCATAAAGTAACAGGATATAAAGTCAATACTCATAAGTCTGTGGCATTTCTGTATACAAAAAAGTTAGAAGAGAGTAAAATAAAAGACTCAAGTACATTTACAATCAAAACCAAAAACATAAAATACCTTGGGGTGGTCTCACAAAGGAGGTTAAAAAAAATAAACCACACAAACACATAAAGGAAAACTATTGGGCACTGTTAAAAGAAATAGAGAATGTCTTTTCACACAAGAATTGAAGAACATTCTTCGTCCCTGGATTGGAAGAATAAACAATATTAAATGGTCTTTCTACCAAAACTAATCTACAATTACAATGCAACCCCTATCAAGACTCAGTGGCATATTTCAAGAAAATTGAACAACTTGTCTAAAAGTTTTGCATGTAATCATATTTTTCTGAATGCACAGTAATATTCCCATATATATATAATATATATAATATATATCCCATAAATCCATACAGGCATTTATCCAAAGTACACTCAAATGTGAAGGGACATAGACACTCTTATGTTCATAGCTGCATTATTCACAATAGTCAAAGAGTGGAAGCAGCCTAAATGCCGTCATCAGAAGACTGGCTAAAGAAGTTATGGGATATATATTCAGTGGAATATTACTCAGCAATCAAAAAGATGCTATTGTGTGTTTCAGGACAAAATGGATAGAACTGGAAATGATTTTGTTTCTAGATATAAATAAAGGCATTAAAGACAACTCTCAGATGGTTTCACTCATGTGGAATATAGAGAACTGAAACATATGAACTTGAAAAAACAAAACCGAATTATGCAAAGTTTAAGACTTGTGAGAACTCTAGTGGTCATCTTTGGGTAGTGGAGTGGTTGGGATTCAGGACTCTGGTGCTGGGTGTGAGATGGCACTATACACTGGATTTTTACAATCTAATCAAAATTTAAAAACAAAAGAATCAGATAAAAATGAAATAAAAAGTGAAGAAAGAGGACTGGAGATGTAGTCCATCAGGCAGGACAAGAACCTTGCCATGCACGTGGTCCAGATTCAGGTTCTAGTACCATAGTGAGGTACCACAGCACCAGAGCAAGTTTCAGAGAGTGGTCTTTCTTTCTTTCTTTCTTTCTTTCTTTCTTTCTTTCTTTCTTTCTTTCTTTCTTTCCTTTCTCTCTTTCTTTATTCCTTGCTTCCTTTCTCCCTCACTCCCTCTCTCTTCCCTATCTCTCTATTGTTATTGCTATTGTCGATGTTGGTAAAGTCAGAGAGAGATCCAGAGAAGAGGGGGAGACAGAGATGGAAGAGAAAGAAAGACACCTGTAGACCTAATTCACCACCTGTCAAGTGAACCCAGTGCAGGTGAGGAGCCAGGTGCTGGAACCTGGAGCCTTATGCCAGTCCTTGCACTTCGTCCCTTGTGTACTTAACCCGCTGTGCCACCACCCAGGTGCCTCATTCTTCCTTTCTTTCATCTTTATTTGTTGGATAGAAATACCCAGAAATTGAAAGGGGAGATACAGAGGGAGAGAGACAGAGAGACACCTGTAGCCCTGCTTCACCACTGGTGAAGCTTTTCCCCCACCCCTGCAGATGGGGCCTGGTGGCTTGACCCCGGGTCCCTGCACATTGTAACATATGAGCCACCATCTGACCCAGCAGTGGTGTTTCAGTCTATCACTATATGAATAGGCAACGTCAGCCAGAGTGACGAGACACTCTAGACACCTGAGGTCCTCCCCACCCTGCCAAACAAAAGGTGAGGAAGAGGAAACTAAAACTCTTGGAGCAGCAAAACTTCCTGAGATGGGGACGAGGAAAGTTCCCATTCAAACCAGGTGGTGCAGCAAGTTGTGGGAGTTGAGCTGATGAAAAGGACTGTTGAAGAGGTCAGGCAACAGCACAGAGGCCTCCACCAGGAGGAAACAGTGCACAGCAGGAACATTTAAGGAGGCTGAGCAGTCAGTCTTCAAGGCCTAGTTTATCAGATCAAAGCACAAGGAAAACTCAGAAACTTCAAAGATGGTGTCCCAAAGAAGAAGCTGTTGAGTAAAACCCTTGAAGATCACCTGAAACTTAAATAAAAAAACAAAACAAAACAGGGCACTGAGTCTATTCTGCAACATAGCCTGTAGTGAACATGGACATCCACATTAAAAGAGGTCTGAACAGCAGAAGCAGCAACAGGCGGGTGAAAAAACTCGCCAGCCAGGGAAGAGACCAGGGGGTGCTCCGTGGATCTTTGGAGACAAGCAAGAGGACCGAGTTTAACTGAATTTGGAGTTGTTCCTACATGTGATTTGAAAGGGTCGCCTGTCCCCTAGTTAATACACACTTGGGTACATTAAGCATGAGTGTGACAGACACTCTTCCAAGACTTCATGCAAAGTCTCCGTACAGGTCCAGAGGTATGGCGTTCACATGAATCTTCACTGAGACTGGCCGCCCAGCTGGTGAGTGAGTCAACCCTGGGGGCTTTTTGGAAGTTATTTATTGCTCCTCATTATCATTGTCCTTCACCCTTGGTTTTAATCAAGTATCAAAGAAACTAGATTCATTAACACTAGAATGTGTACAATGAGAGGAAATGCTATGTAACTAAAAAGAGTACTAATCACATTCTAGAAACAATTTTATTTTTCATTATCTACTGCAATTCACATCTAGACCTTCCCCCAACAGCACTGTTGTTTTATCTGATGTCTGCACACTGCCTTCTATATAGTGTCTACAAGGATATGTGGGCTGACTTGTTACTGTTTACCTGTTTGCTTTAGATTTAAAGATTCTTTTAACTTCTTTATCTCAACATCATTTTTTTTAGTTTTGTTGTTGTTGTTATTATTGTTTGTTTTTTTTGTCACCAGGGTTATTGCTGGGGATTGGTGCCTGCACAAGGAATCCATCATACTTTACATATTAATTTGCTTTTGTTGCTTAAGATGGAGACTGTAATAAATTTCCAAACCTACAGAATTATGCTACTACATTATTTTGATAATTGAATACAAAATTCTACCATTTTCAGATTTTATTTTTCCACCAGGGTTTTCATTTGGGGCTTGGTGCTTCCACAATGAATCCACTGACCCTAGTGATTATTCATTTTTCCTTCCCTTTTTTTTTGGTTTTTGTTTCCTTCATATTTGACAGGACAGAAAGAAACTGACAGGGGTTGGGGAGAAAGAAGGAGAAAGACAGAGACATGCCTGCATCCTGGCTTCACTGCTCATGAAGCTTCTTCCCTGCAGATGGAGGCCAAGGGCTTGAAACTGGGTCCTTGCACATGTCATTATGTGCACTCAACTGGAAGTGCCACTGCCTGAACACAGATGATTCAAGTTTTGAAAGGTTTTTATTAGTGGCTTAATATTGATTTACAAAATTATGAGACAACAGAAGTACAATTCCATTCCTTCTCTGCCCCTTCACTGGGAACTGCAGTGGTTCTCCCAAGGTTAAAGATATGAGTTGACTTATTCCTTCTGTAAATATTCATCTTCAAGTCACCTTCCCATAACATTTCTCCTCCCTCTGGGAGAATGGACCAGAATTCCTTTTGGGGCGCAGAAGGTAAGAATTCTGCCTTCTGTAACTACTTCTCCTCTAAACATGGGAGTTGGCATGTTGATCCATACACCCAGCCCATTTGTGTCTTTCCTTTGTGTCGTTCCTCAGTTTTTTAAAAAACATATATACATATACATATATATGTATATATATATTAAAAATTTATTATCTTAATTTATTGGACAGAGACATTCAGACATAGAGAGGAAAGGGAAGTTAGAGAGGAAGACAGAGAGACACCTGCAGCCCTCCTTCACATTTTGAAAAGCTTTCCCCCTGAAGCTGGGCGGGGTTAGGAGCCTCAACCTGGGTCCTTCACCATTGTAACATGTGTGCTCAAACAGGTGTACTACCACCCAGCCCCAGATACACTTATTTCTATTTCTAACACACACACACACACACACACACACACACACACACACACACACACAAACACACACACACACACCCCAGACTGAACCTGGGTTTTTATGCATCTATGTTTTGTGCTCTGCTTATGAGTTATCTTCCTGGAACTTAACAATTTTTCTTTAAGCTTTTATTTATTGAGTAATGAGAAATTGTAGGAGACAGAGCGAGAACCAGACATCACTCTGGTACATGTCCTGCCAGGGATTGAACTTAGGACCTCATGCTTGAGAGTCCAATGCCTTATCCACTGCACCACCTCCCAGTCCACAGAACTTAACATTTTTTAAACCAGTTTCTTATTTGTCTATTTGTCTCTGAAGTACCAGGATCTGTATAATGAATTTTGGAGCAAAGGCCCAGTGATTTCCTTGGGACAAGTTTTTTAAAGTATATTCTTATTCAAAGAGTCTATGTATTTTCTTTTTTTTTACAACTCTTTATTAATATTTTACTTCTTTGTTTAAAAGAGACAAAAAAATCAATATGGAAAGAGATATTGAGAGAGAACAGGAGATAGAAATAGAGATAGAGATAGATAGATAGATAGATAGATAGATAGATAGATAGATAGATAGATAGATAGATATCGATCTCCTTCCCTGCTTCACCACTTGTACAACTTTTTCCCACAGGTGGAGACTGGAGTCCTGGCCAGGGGTCCTTGCAGATGTCATGTCTGCGCTCAACCAGGATGCCACTGCCCGGCTCCCAAGCCCATCTGATTTTTTCAGTTTAACAACCATTTGAGAAAATTTTCTCCTGAAAGTGTGCATCAATTTGCAACCAACTCAGCAATGCTGGTAAGAATGTCACTTCCCCATCCTCACTGACACTGAATAGAATCACTGATTTCGAAAACTAACCTGTGAGTCAAACAGTAATAAATTGTAATTTTGTATAAGGGACAGGCCAGAGCACCATTCACTCCAGGACAGGACATGCTGCGGTGGATAGGAAGCTAAGTTGTCAGTGCTGTGCTGTACTCCAACTCAGTAGTGAACCTTCAGATCCTACCAGTATGTTACATATCTGACTGACTGATCCAATGAGCCTTAGAATACAGTTGGCTTTACACTACTGAGAAAATATTAATAAGCCTATGAATGCCTACTTGGCACATGCCAGCCACCAGATTTTTGATGTACCTTTCTAAGTCAGAATCTACAGAAAGTCTAAGAGGTGAGTGCAATCAATTTCAATGTCAGCAAGAGCAGCTCTGCCAATTACATGAATGCAATCTGTAATTAGCTAGTGGTCACATTTCTTCAGTGTCTGATTAGTTAAAAACATATCTCTAGCTGCAAATTCAACTGTAAATTGGAATGATAATGATAATAGCTGTATCACAAGATTAAAGTCAGGACCTTACTTACTGATTGGACAGTGGCAATCATAACAAAAACCATACTTTATTATTTATTTTATTTATTTATTCACTTTTGTTGCCCTTGTTGTTTTATTTTTGTAGTTATTATTGTTGTTGTTGTTGGATAGGACAGAGAGAAATGGAGATAGGAGGGGAAGACAGAGGAGGAGAGAAAGATAGACACCTGCAGACCTGCTTCACTGCCTGTGAAGCGACTCTCCTGCAGGTGGGGAGCCGGGGTTTGAACCGGGATCCTTATGCCTGTCCTTGTGCTTTGCGCCACCTGCACTTAACCCGCTGCGCTACAGCCTGACTCCCCAAAAACCATACTTTAATTTTAGAGAGTAAAGGCCCCTCCAGGTGGTGGTTCACCAGCGTAATCGCACATAGTACAAAGTACAAGAACCTGCGCTAGGATCCCAGTTCAAGCCCCTGGCTCCCCTCCTGCAGAGGGGTTGTTTCACAAGCAGCAAAGCAGGACTGCAGGTATCCATCTTTGTTGTTGTATCTTTCTTTCTCTCCTTCTCTCTATCTCCCCCTCCTCTCTCAATTTTTCTCTGCCCTGCCTAATAAAATAGAAATAATGTTCGCAGGAGCAGTAGATTCATGGTGCAGGCACTGAGCCCCAGAAACAACACTGGAGGCAAAAAAAAAGAGTAAGAGCCAAATGAAACACAAGTGCAAATAGTATATAAATACAATTATTATTCATCTCCAGGGATGAGTTTTAAATTGAAAATTCATTTTAAATTCAGACATTTTATATTTTTAAATTGAGCACTCATTATAAAAAATAGCATGTAAACATACCCATATCCTTGCAAGGAAGACCTTAAAACTAGAAAATAGGGGGCTAGACAGTAGCAGTGCAGTGGGTTAAGCGCACATGGCATGAAACACAAGGACCTGCATAAGGATCCAAAAAAGTTTGAGCCCTAGCTCCCCACCTCTAGGGGAGTCGCTTCACAGGCAGTGAAGCAGGTCTGCAGGTGTCATACTTTCTCTCCCCCTCTGTCTTCCCCTTCTCTCTCGAATTCTCTCTGTCCTGTCCAGCAGCAACAACAACAGCAATGGCAACAATAAAAATAACAACAACAATGGCATCAACAAAGGCAGCAAAAATGTGGGGAATCCAGCGCCAGCAATAACCCTGGAGATATATATATATATATATATCTCCAGGGTTATTGAAATAGACAACTTTAGGATGAAATAGACAACTTTAGGATGCGGGAAAGATGAAAGATTTGGAGCAATCCAAAGATGTCCTTGTGGGCAGTGAAAGAAATCTTATTGTGTAAGCTCTGTAGAAAGAGTGTATCCCATTCATACAGGCACAAGGAAGCCTCTCAAAACCAGACTCACAGTAACACCTGAGGCAGCATTACTTCTTTAATTATCTGAGTGCTGAAGACAAGGCAGTTCAAGTCAGAAAGCAGGAGATACATAGACTCAGGTTTCCTAAATAACCTGTAGGTGAAATCACTGGGGCTCATGGGGGGGGGATTTTTTAGAAGAGCTGAGTTCTATGGACTGCAAAGACTAGAGAAAACAAAACAGTGGAATAACCTCAGAGGTCAAACTCATGCAACTGAATTAGAAGATAACTGTATCTGTACTGTTGGATTTAAAATGTCTTCTCTCTGAAAGGGAAGGATACTAGGGATTGATTTTTTTTAATTTAAGAAAGGATTAATTAACAAAATCATAGGGTAGGAGGGGTACAACTCCACACAATTCCCACCACCCAATCTCCATATCCCACCCCCTCCCCTGATAGCTTTCCCATTCTCCATCCCTCTGGGAGCATGGACCCAGGGTCATTGTGGGTTTCAGAAGGTAGAAGGTCTGGCTTCTGTAACTGCTTCCCTGCTGAACATGGGCGTTGACTGGTTGGTCCACACTCCCAGTCTGCCTCTCTCTTTCCCTAGTAGGGTGTGTCTCTGGGGAAGCTGAGCTCCAGATTGAGACCCCACATTGGTGGGGTCTTCAATCCAGGGAATCCTGGCCAGCATCCTGATGGCATCTGGAACCTGGTGACTGAAAAGAGTGGCTGAGAAAGCTGTGGTATATATACACAATGGAATACTATGCAGCTATCAAGAACAATGAACCCACCTTCTCTGACCCATCTTGGACAGAGCTAGAAGGAATTATGTTAAGTGAGCTAAGTCAGAAAGATAAAGATGAGTATGGGATGATCCCACTCATCAACAGAAGTTGAGGAAGAAGATCTGAATGGGAAACTAAAAGCAGGACCTGACCAAATTGTAAGAAGGGCACCAAAGTATAAACCCAGTGGTGAGGGGTAGACATGCAGCTTCCTGGGCCTGTGGGGGGGTGGCAGTGGGTGGGAGGGATGGGTCCCAGTCTTTTGGTAGTGGGAATGGTGTTTATGTACACTCCTAGCAAAATGTAGATACATAAATCACTAGTTAATTAAGATGAGAGGGGGAAATCAATTGTATGTCTCAAAGTTTCTCAAAACACAAACTGAATCTTTTTAAATATATAGGCTGTGTATTTGATATGCAGACTCTCTCAAAAGCATAGACCAAGTAGATTAGAAGCATCCAATAGCACAGCTATATACAACATACTGGGTACTGTACAGCAAACCCTAACAAAATGACTTTTCAAAGTTAACCCAATTACCAAATAATGTGATGATAACATTAACTATTGATTGTCTTTTTGAACCCTAAGACAGCAGGAACCTCACATCTCCACTATAGAGCCCCAACTTCCCCCAGTCCTGAAACCCTTGGATAGGGCCCACTTTCCCGTATCCATATCAGATTTTTTTTTAATTGTCTAACACTGCCCTCCAGCAGCAGCTCCTCTCTTAGCACAGGGGGGAAAAAGTACTAAACTGAACAGCCTTACTCTTGGCCAATAGCCAAACAGCCAACAGCCCCAAATTCCACAATTATTTGGTTTTCCATAAGGTACATCTTATAGGTCTATGGATTTTTGTGCATATGTGTATGTAACCTATAAGGCATAAGATAACCCAATCCAATAGCCCCAAATACCACAATTATTTTGGTTTTTCTTACCATGGAACCATGGAAAATTTACATACAACTTTGTGTGTGTGTGTGTGTGTGTGTGTGTGTGTGTGTGTGAAAGTCATTTTATTAAAACATGTCATCCATTTCACAAATAAGGATGGATTTTTTTAAAACAAAACTTTAGGTCACAAAGGGTTAGAGAATTGGAAAACTGAAAGCTAGCAATGCATAAGCAGCCCCTGGTCTACTTACTGTGTCTTTGGTGCACATGCTTGATCTCAGCAAGATCTACCGACATCTATGGGGCCTCGGGGGGGTGGGGAAACTAGCAGATGTGTTCTACTAATGAAAGCTAACAGCTGCTGAATCAGGCAGAATATCCCCAACAAGGAGAGTGGACTGGCAAGAGGATCCCCAGGGAGCAACTGACCATCAATAGAAGCCTAGAAGGCAGGATAGCAGTTGAAATTCATTGACTCCTGACCCAGCAAACTCTGGAGACTTTCAAGTTTTTCTGGCTGTTTTCTTCTCTTAGTGAATTTGCCCTATAAAGCCATCTCCAGACTGTACACAGTTTAAAGGGATATCATATATTTAGACAATTACAAGGTATGGAGAGACATATCTACACCATTGACCACTATATTTACAACATCTGTTTATAATCTTTAAAGACCATTTGATGAATGTGTGTATGTGTGTGTGTAAGTACCTAACTTACCTATAACCTTATCCAGATCAAAATCGATTGGCCCTGTCAGTATCTAAGATACTGTTATTAGCAGACAGCCTTAAACAGCAGAAAGCATAGTGAGGTCAAGTATATTACGGCAAATCCCAACCACTGGAATTTCAAAGAAAAACAAGCTCAGCTAAATCAACACTACCTGAGCCACCAGGCCACTACGCGCTGCTGCTGACTTGTTACCATGAATTGTCTCCACAGACACCAAGTCTGAGATGTCAACCTCCCATCTCCTCTTATGGTGAGATCTTTCCTCACACATGAGACCACCTAGTTCCATTTCCACAGCACGTTTTCTAACAAAGTTACAGAGTAGACATAGGCTGGGGCCTAGGATGCTGGGCACAAGTGTACATGTCCCCCTAAGTAAGGGGCAATTACATGCCTCAGACAAGAGTCCTTCATAGTCCTTCCCGATTAGACTCAGACCTCACAAGCCTGGAATTTAGTGGAAGGGCCTAAAGAAGGCATTGCATGTACTTGAGGGTTCTTATTCATTAAATGTTTTGTCCTGCTTCCCATCTTTCTGACTTTCAGTCACCAAGTTCCAGGTGCTACTGTATTACCCTCCTGACTTTCCTGGGCAGACAACCTCACCAACATGACCCAGAATACACCTCTCCAGAACACTGCCCCACCAGGGAAAGATAAATACAGACTAGGGGTATGGATCAACCTGCCAATATCTATGTCCAGTGGAGAAGCAATTACAGATGCCAGAACTCCCACCTTCTGCACCCCATAATGATCTTTGGTCCAGACTCCCAGAGGGATTTATGGGAGCAGAAGTGAACCAGAGGGCTCTGTACCACTACTCGACAAGGATCCAAACTTTTTGTTACCAGGAAGCTTGTTTTTATAGCCTCAATGAAAGGGAAGCGAATTTGGAAAACACCAGAGGAAGCTTTGCACAGTTTCACTTATCTGAGAGAGAAGGGGGGGAAAGACTCCTGGAAGTAGTAATAGATGCCAGGGGGTGAACTAGAAAGTAGGTAAAGGCAGGACCACTATAAAAATTGGGGACAGGATATATATACACACACACACACATACAGATAGATAAGTTATAGAATCAGCCTATATTGGTGATCTTGGGAGAACTTTTCTCTCAGATAAGTGAAACTGTGCATATTTTCCTCTGGTGTTTTGCACATTAGCTTCCCTCTCATTGAAGTTATAAAAACAAGATTCCTGGTGACAAACACTCCCAACATCACCCAGGTGAAATAGAGGAGTCAGGACACTGAATTGTGGTGGTGAGAACTGTGTGGAACTGTACCCCTATTATCTAACATTTTTGTGAATGAATATTAACTCTCTAATAAAAAATTAAAAATACATTTTAAAAGTAAGTAAGAAAGATGAGAACTGTCTGGCAGTTAGTATGTTGAAGTGTTATAAAATGAGGTAAAAGCTAGAATAGAGGTAGGAAAGACCCTTCAGGAACAGCAAGATGGCCGAGCCAGTCAGTTGCCTGCTTTGCCCTGTGCATCACCTGGGCTCAGGCCTGGGCCTCACCACACTGTAGAAGACGGCAGTGCTGAGAGCTTCCCCCTCGCTCTGTCCTTATCAGAGAGAAAAAAAAACAGCCTTGGAGGAGTGAAGCCCTAGGCATGATAAACATAGAGATATTATGGAAGAAAGAGAGAGAGAGAGAGAGAGAGAGAGAGAGAGAGAGAGAGAGAAAGAAAGACAGAAAGAAATAGTGGTACTTCCTCGAGTACCTTTGTATCCATAGGCCAACAACCTAGTTGGTAGAAGCAACAATTTCCTACACAGAGTTCATCCTAATATTTAGTTGTATTGATACCTCTTCAATATAACACATTTAATTGTCATATGAAGTCTGATTTTATAAAATTTTAAATGCATTTATTTCTTCATTTTTGCCGCATGGGTTTTCTATGGGGGTTGCTGTCTGTGTGATACATTTTAAGCTCCCAGCGGCCAGCTTTCCTTTCATTGTTTTTTACTCATAATTTTTTATGACAGAGACAGAGAGAAATAGGCTGAGAGAGTGTGAGATAGAAGGTACAGGGAAGGAGAAACAGAGCTCTCACTGCAGGCCTGAGAGTGAGACAGCTTCCACCGGGGAGGACACGGGACGAGGCCTGCCTGCTGCCTGCCTGCTGCCTGCCTGCTGTGTGTGTCTGTGCATCTGTCTGTGTGTGTCTCACACCCGGGCGGTCACCCACCACAGTGCACAAATTGCCCTTGGTGTGTGCAGAGGGCTCAGTGCAAAGACCAGGCCCCAGGTGGTGACTCAGCTGGAAGAGTGCACGTGTTACCACCACAGTGCAGCTGAGTTCAAGTCCCGGGTCCCTACGTGTGTGTGTGTGTGTGTGTGTGTGTGTGTGTGTGTGTGTGTGTGTGTGTGCGCGCGCGCTTGAGAGAGAGAGAAAGAGAGTGAGAGGGCTTTATGAGCTGATGAGCAGTGCTGGAAGAGTCTCTCCCCTTTGTCTTCTCTCCCTGTCTCCCTGTCTCTGTGTCACCAAAAAAGAAAAATGAAACAATAAAAAAAGAGAATAATGAAAAAAAAGGTCTCCAGGAAAGGTGGAGTGCAGCAGGCAATGAGCCTCAGCAATCACGGTGGTGTGGAAAGAGCAGGAAGAAAAGGCCACTTCACGCTAAACATCTAATGGAATTAAAGGTGTGTTTTGTTCACCTTGCTATTGCCTACCATGTGCTATTTTTTTAATTGATTGATTCATTTTTTTAAATTTATTTATTCATTTCCTTTTGTTGCCCTTGCTGTTTTATTGTTGTAGTTATTATTATTGTTGTCATCGTTGTTGGATAGGACAGAGAGAAATGGAGAGAGGAGGGGAAGACAGAGAGGGAGAGAGAAAGATAGACACCTGCAGATCTGCTTCACCGCCCGTGAAATGACTCCCCTGCAGGTTGGGAGCCGGGGTCTCAAACTGGGATTCTTAAACCGGTCCTTGTACTTTGCACCACCTGTGCTTAACCTGCTGTGCTACAGCCCAACTCCCGATTGATTCATTTTTTTAATTTTACAAAATTGCCTGTCAACAGGGCTTTGAATTCACACCATTCCCACCACCAGAGTTCTGACACCTCAGTCTCCCAACTGCGAGCCACCCCAGTTCCCCTAAGGTTGTAGACATGGACCAACCTCCATCTCTACAGCCTTTTTTTTTCATTATCTTACAGGGGGCTTCATGGTTCACAGTTCATTCACTGACACACAGGCACAATCCCACCTGCTCTCCCTGTAACCTATGGAGATTCCTGGGCCCCTGGTCCTCAGAAAGCAGAGGAGAAGCTCCTGTAAGCTCCAAGGGGAGGCAGTGACATGGCTTTGTGGCTGAGGTTTCGGGACCCCACCACCAAGCACATCTGCACTCAGCTACCCTGCTACTCTGCTACCCTGGAGGGCAGCAGCTCCTGCAGGACCTAGGGTGCAGTGGCCCAACCCCAGGTCCCTGCACATCCTTTCAGGGCAGCAGTGCAAGAGCAGGAGGCCGAGGCTCAGTGAGAGCAGGGACAGAGTCCCCCTGGATATGCCACAGGGGTGAGGAGGAGGGGGGCTGTGAGTCTCAGCAGGAGCAGGAAGGGGACAGAGCAGGGCCCAGCAAGGCCACTTCACTCAGGTGGCATCGACTGTTTCCTCCTGGTCAAGGTCACAGGGAAGACTGAGGGGCTGCAGCAGCTAAAGCAAATCTCCCTGGACCTTTTAGAGGTGGTGTTCCAATGAGTCACTGGGAGATGGAAGCAGTTGAGTAAAACCAGGGGCACCTGACCATGCTTTACCCATTTCCCAGCATCACGGGGGAAATCCATGATGTGTGCTTCAATTGCTCTTGTTCTTAATATTTTTCTTTAGGACACAAAACATCTGTCTCATATTTCATGAGTTGAGCGAGGAAAGCACTGTTCAAGCATCACATCATATTTTCTTTCAAATAGTTTATGAGATCCTAAGGAAAAGGTAAGAAAGAAAGGGAAGTCTTGTTGTTGTGGCAGTCTGGTGTCAGGCTGCACCGCAGAGAAGAGAGTGGACGTCCAGAGCAAAGGGGTACACAAATCTTTATTATAGGAAGGGGGGGTTTGGTTCCGACCACATGGAGTCAGCCAGCAATGGCCGTCCCCACTACCTGAACATGGGGGGAGAGAAGGGGGCAAGATCTCAGAGAGGGAGAGCTGAGAGCCCAGAGAGAGAGGGGGGGTTAGGGGGCTTTTTATTGGGTGACAACCAGGGGTGACGTGTGGGGCCAGGATTGGTTGAAGGGGGCACTGCTAGGATTACGCAGGGTGTAGTAAAACCTGGGGGTGGAGACTGCATCAGAATAACTCCTCAGCAACATCTCCTCCTATCCCTTTATATCTAAATGGACACAGTAAAGAAAAATAGAATGGAGCAGGTTTAAATGTTTTAGAGGATTGCCGTGCTCAGGTGGGAAGATGTAGGACTTTCTGTGGAGGAGGGAAGGCTTAAATGGCTGTGAACCTTGTGAGATTTATGCGTCCTCCTGTGCTCAACCCCTCTTTAGAGAGAGAGACTTCTCTGGAGAGACTCATCTCATAGGTTTAAGCGCAGCCTGCTCAACCATCTCTTCACAATATCTCTACATCTTTTCTATCTTTCTATCTAGTAATCGCATAAGATGTACAAAGTCTGTAAAAGACTATCATGGAGCAGAAACCTTTTGGGCATAAGCCTGAATGATATACCAAAACAGGAAGGGACAAGTAGGGGAGTAGTAAAAGCCAGTGTGGTGTGAAGGGAAGGATTGGTGTGTAAAGGAACATTCCCTACTTGTGGTGGGGGAAGGGCAAGGGTACATAAAGAGGGGGAGGCGGGAGGGCATGACCCACCAAACAGAGGGGCTATTTGGCATTGTGTAGTCCTCAAGGCAACAGCCTGTAAAGTCTATGAATTACTCAGGATCAGTCTATGAAAAACCAGTAGCATGAAGGGAAATAAGCTACTTCAAAATTGTGTAAAATGTATATAGGGTATGTCAGAAAGTCCGATACAAGTCTCAGTCCGAAGTAGATGGCTAGGGGAAGAATTGGCAGTGGATGCGACGGTGCATGAGGGAGGTCAGCCGCTGGAATTGAGGGAGGTCAGCCGCTGGAATGTTGCTTTTCTGTAGATAGCCAGCTGGAACCGCCAACACGTGACAGGCAGGTCAGAAGCAGGAACGGCAACCAGGCATGAAGAAAGTTCTGTCCTTGGAATCTGTGTATCGGGTTCTTCAGATCGCGTTGAGTGACATCTAGGGTTTCGGGGGGTGTGCCATGGTAGTCCTGCCATCTAGTGGGTGACGTCAGGGTGTGCAGGGGTTCAAATGGTTTTTCCGGGATTCCTGTGAAAGAAACACAAACAATCTGCTTCTCATGGTTAATTTGAACTTGTAACAAGTTATAGGTTTGTTATAGTTGATACCTCGATGATTATAATTGGTTTAAAATCTCTTTATGATTTTATTTAAAGGTCATCTAATGTGACCTCCTGTAGCAGCCTCTACTGCAGGATCTTGAGATCAATTTTAGCTAAAATATGTATTTTACACAGACTCAAATTGCTTAGAGAGTTAACGCATATTTGTGACAATGATTTTAACGTTTACAGTGCCAGATTGATGCCAGATCTGTTGTGAATTAATTTCCACAAGATAGCTTACAGGGCACCTTTGGGGGCCCTTCAAAGGTGTCCTGTATATAAAATTTATATAGTTTAGTTTTGGGAATGAATAGTCACGTTGAACATTTAGACTTTTACCTAAATAGTAAGTTACCTTAACAAATTAATTTTTACCTTGTCTGGTAAAAGTGTAGCTGTAGGGTTACACTTTTGACCGTTAAGTTAGTGTTACCAAACTTGAGACATACCCATAAACATTTAGTTATAACACACTGGAGGAAAAAGAACTTTTGTTATAAAAACACATTATTTAAAAACAAATTTATATCTGTCATTAGTCACACAGTTTAAGACTAAACACTTACATATATACCAAAACTATATATAAAAATCAAAAGAGGGAGAAAGAAAAAAAAATTTGGAATGTTTCTGGATGTCTCCAGAAACTTTGGCTGTGTCCAGCATTTTTATATAAAGCCAATTATCTTTTAGACTACTCCGAGCAGATGGGTCATGCAAAAAAAAAATGATTTTTTTTTCCATTCAACACACTCACTCACAAAAACAACTGGCCAGTTATAACATAAGACATACAGGGAAAGGGTAGGAGAGAGGTCTCTGTGAGCCAGATTTTGTAGGTTCTGCCATGTCGTATTACTGGTCCTGGGATGTATCCTGCATCTGGTCCTCGTGTAGTATTTCTTGTTCTTCAGGAATAACAGCGCCATCCTGCGGGTATTGTTGGACATGGAGGGCAGGAACCCAGACAGGTTTAGAGAAATTTTGAGGGAAAATGCATGCGAAACCCCTTTCCATGGTCAATAATGGGTCAGGCCCTTTCCAAATTTTATCGAGTGGGTCTCTCCATTTGACCTTAATAGATGGGAGGGTAGATGGTGTTTGCCAGTGAAGAATAATAGGGGGTAAGACCAAGTTTTTGTAAATATTAAAGAGATTTAACGTAGTTAAGGCTTTTGCTAGCTGGATATTGGGGAGATATGTTCCTCCTTTATCTTTATTTAGTTGAGCCTTCAGAGTTTGATGGGCCCTCTCGACAATGCCTTGTCCCTGTGGATTGTAGGGAATGCCCGTGGTATGAGTAATATTCCAGAGGGAACAAAAATCTGTAAATTGTTTGCTTGTAAACATAGGTGCATTGTCTGTTTTCAAAAGTAATGGGACCCCCATAACGGCAAAACAAGAGAGCATATGGCTTACAAGCTTTTTAGCACTTTCTTCTGTCTGAGCTGTAGCCCACATAAATTTAGAAAAGGTATCAATTGAGACAAACACATATTTTTGTCTGCCAAAGTTTGGTATGTGGATGACATCAATTTGCCAAATAGCATTAGCTTTTAAACCTCAGGGGTTACCCCCAAGGGTCGGGATAGCAGGTGTCTTTATGAGACTTGCACAAGAAGAGCATGTAGCGAGGATATTTTTTAACTGTGGTACAGGAACATCAGGGAATCGAGCTGAAGGCCTTTAAGATTAACATGGGTTAGAGAATGAAAATTAGCAGGATCAGAGAGAGAGACTGGGAAAGTTCCTGTGTGTTGGGAACATGTGTGAGCCTGATAAAGCTTAGGGAGAACCACCCCCATCTTTGGATGGAGGTCTGAGAAGATAACCTCTTGGTAAGTCTCTCTCAACCGAGGTGAGCATAAGGGGGGGAAACTCAGACTTGGTTCTTTCCTTCTTGACTCTCAGGCCCACAGATACACCAGTACTTCCCTCCATTAACTGCAGGCCGCATGGCCTCAGATTCACTCATTCAAAGTCACCTTTTGATCACAGAAGAACACACCTTATCACACACTTCATCACACACCTCAGACCCCAGACAAGAGAAATGCCAAACTATATGGCCTTTTGATATTCATCTTCTCTCTGTCTCACCCTACGGGTTTAACCCCTATGCTTCTCTCAAATACCTTTGGATAATTAAATTGCTTGTGTTATGGAAAATAACTGTCTTGTATCTCATCAATTCCTGCCATACCAACCCCCTACCTTAGGGGCATGCTGACTGTTAAGAAACCTGTAATTTCTGTCATATTGCAACAATAATTACCTCTATTGCTTTTCTATTTAACTCATGTCCACTTTGCCAATAAAAGGACTCTAGGATTCTGGGACTCAAGGACTCAGATTCTAGATTCACTCTAAGAGTCCCCTGGTGTCTTTTACTTCGTGTCACCCCTGTCGTGAGCGAGAAAGAACCAGCCCATTACCTTTCCCCTGGAGGACACCCTGCCGGAGAAGGAGAGAGACACCCCGAAACCTGTGGAGGCAAGGTGGTCAACTGCGGCATTCCCTTCGGACAGGGAACCAGGAAGAGGGCTGTGGGAACGAAGGGGTTGAATATACAGTGGTTGTGTTCGAGAACAGAGCATACAGGCGATTTGAATCAAGAGAGGCGAAAGTGGGTTGTCATCAATTTTCACATAAGAACGAGCAAGCCATGGAAGTAAGTTAACAGTATACACACTGTCAGAAAAAAGGTTGAAGGATTCTGATACAGCTTTTAGTGCAAGGAAAACAGCATAAAGTTCTTTGTACTGAGGGGAATTATCAGGAAGCTCAGTAAAGAGAGGTTTAGGAGATTGTTTGTCTGGGTAATATATAAGGGCAGCAGCTCCCCTTTTTCCGCCATCAGTAAATATTGTAGGAGCGGAGGGAATGGGATCCCGAGAGAAAAGTTTAGGTGCTAGTAGAGGCAGAAGAGGTAAAGAAGCTATCAATTTATTAGAAGGAAAATGGTTATCTATTTGTCCTGGAAACCCCACGAAGCTTATGGCAAAGCGGGAATGATTGCGTATAAGCCACTCTGTATCTGTGAGAGAAAAGGGCAGAATGATTAAATCCGGTTCTTTCCCTAAGACTTGCACAGACCTATTTCTCCCTTGGCGAACCATGAATGCTAACACGTCTATCTCAGTGAGGAGTCTTGGAGCTCCTCCTACTGGCGTGTGAAGCCATTCGAGAACCCCATGGTCTTGCCACAGTGCCCCTACTACTGTGGGGGTGGAGTTGAAGATTAGAAGGTTTACTGGAGAGGAGGGGGAGAATCGAACAAGGTGCATGTCCTGGAGGGCCTGGTTAACCCTTTCCAGTGCCAAGGAGGCCTCGGGAGTTAACTTACGTTTTGAAGAGGGCTGTTTGTTTCCTTTCAACAGGTCAAATAGTGGTTGGAGGCAGCTTGTGGGCAGATAGAGATACTGCCTAAGCCAATTTAAATTTCCTAGAAAACTTTGTAAAGAAGCAAGAGTAAGGTTAGAAGGGAAGGTAACATTAGGTTTTAAGGGACGAATTTGCGTTAGAGAAATCTCTGAACCTAGGAAGGATATTGGAGGGATTAGCTGTATCTTCTCAGGGGCTACATTAAGGCTTCTTTTCTTTAATGCAGGAATGAGAAAATCACGTAAGGCATAGAGATCTGTATCTGATTTTCCCCATATTAAAATATCATCTGTATAATGAAAATATTAAGAAGGCCCTTATGAATATATGGGACAAGGGCAGATTTAACAGCCTCCTGACTAATAGTAGGACTATTGGCCATACCCTGGGGCAGCACCACCCATTCAAATCTATCAGCAGGGCTGGCGTTATTAATAGATGGAACAGAGAAGGCAAAATGTTTACAATCTTGCGGATGCAAGGGGATAGAGAAAAAACAATCTTGTATATCAATAGCTATGATTGGAATTCCCGTGGGAATTGCAGAAGCAAGAGGCAAACCCCTTTGGGGGGAGCCCCAGACCTGCATGGTTTTATTTACTACATGGAGATCTTGAAGGAGGCACCATTTTCCCGAGCGCTTTTTAATCACAAAGACAGGAGTATTCCATGGGCTTCGAGAATGATGAATGTGTCCCAAGGACAACTGCTCTCAGACGAGCTCTTTTAAAATTTTTAGCTTATCCCTAGGTAAAGGCCACTGTTCCACCCAGACAGGCTCATTAGAAAGCCAGCTTAAGCGGGGTGTTTGGCTACAAACAGTGACATTTAGTATTGGGGGTGCTGAATAGACCTGGTATCGCGGGAACGAGTTTTACGCTCTGCAGAGGCGTCTGTGGATATCCTAACATCAAGACATTCCAGAAGATCCCTGCCCAGTAAGTTGGTGTTAATATTAACTACCAAATGGCAGAAGTGTCCGGTAGAACCTTCTGGGTCTTCCCACATGAGTGAGTCTCGTGTGCAAAATGCTCTGGTCATCCCTCCTATTCCATGTATACTGGGTCCAGGTATAAGTTTCCAATCTTGGGGAACCTCTTCTTGCCTTAAAATCATCTTTTCTGCCCCCGTGTCAATCAAAAATTTAAAAGGAATATTGCCAATCTTTACTGTCATAGAGGGTGGCCCCGTTCTAAAACAGGAGTGGTCCACAAAATCTCAGGCCCCGAATTTGTACCATTAAGGGGCGAACCATCTTTATGAAATTTGGACCAACAATCTCTCTTCCAATGAAACCCCTTACGACATTTTGGACAAACAGTACGTGGTCTCTGGCTCCCTGACTGAAAGCGGGGTTGCTCTGGCTGGAGGCGTGGTTTCCCTGACTGGAGGCATGGTCGCAACTTATCAGGACATTGGTTACGCCAATGTCCTTGGCGACTGCACTGAAAGCAGGCCCCGTTTTGCTTACGTGGGGCAACTGCATAGACCTGTGTCATAGCAGGTGCCCCATAATTGCCTGATGTAAGTTCCTGTGTCGCTAGAATCCAATTATCTGGGTGTAGGTGTTTAAGATTAAGGCATACCTGACGGAATTGTGGTGTCATGCCTTCCCAGACAATAGAGCGCAGGAGTAGTGTGCGGACGTCAGGATTATAAACCTTTCTCTCTAAGCTTCTCTTCACCCTTGAGATGAAGCTCCCCAATGATTCATCAGAGCCTTGGTGAAAAGAGTTAATGGGAGCTGACGAATCTACATTGGGTGGGGTCATCCTTTCCCATGCTTGTGTTGCACAGATGCGTACCTGTTCAAAATAACCGGTTCAAAACCTGGCTTCTGCCTGCTGAGCTCCAGATTCATAAGCTCCTGCTCCAAACAAAGCATCAGAATTCCATTCTACCTGTTTGTTACTATTTTCCTGCGATTGTCTAGAGCACTCATCGCGGAAGCATGCCTGCCACTGAAGATAGAGTGGGTCTGGGAGTGCAGCACGAGCCAGATCTTTCCAGACTTGTGGTGTATTGAGATGCTGGTAAAAGCTTCTTAAGATGGACTTGGTCCATGAAGAATGCATTCCGTCCTCCCTGACCGCTCGCCTGCGCGCTCCAAAAGCTTGAGAGGAATATGGCTGCCAAGGCTGAGGGTTTTGTTTAGAAGGGGCCAAGTTTACCGGGAACGTGTGGATTTGGTCTGATGGCGCAGGAGAGGGAGCTACAGAAGTGGAAAGTGCCGTAGAAACTGCTGTAGTGGCCGCAGGGAAGACTAAATGCATATCTACGGGGACGGAGCTCCCAGGGTGGACTGCACATGGTTTAGAGTCCTTAAATGCTGAAAAAATATCCTTTAGCTCTCGTATCTCAGCCACTATGTCCCTTAATGATGAGGTATCAGCAGGGGGTGGGGTCAGGAACGCAGAAGCTGCAGGCGGAGCTGACACGGGGCGGCAGGGGCAGAGGGGGGGTTCAGGGATGCAGAAACCTCAGGAGGAGCTGAAACCGGGGCGGCAGGGGGAAGGGTCAGAGGAGGAGGGTCCGAACACATGTGCGTGTCTGTGGGAACGGAATTCTTGGGTTTAGCCGCTGATCGCTTAGGACGTCTAAGTCTTAAGCACATGTGATTTAACTCTCGTACCTCAGCCTCAAGGTCACTTATCCTTATGGCATACCACGTTTTACATATCTTGAAAGTGGCGACCACAGTTAAAAAAATTCCAAGGGGTAGCGAAAATTAAACCGTTTATGACAGTGCGAATATGTCCCAGGTCAAGAGATAATGACTGGGACACATCCTCATAAAACAAAAAATTTCCCATGGTGGAGGGAAATGCGGGGCAACAGAAGTGGGCGGATGCCACTTACCTGTGTCTGGGCGGTTTCGGGGACCTCAGGCCGGGCATGGTGTGGGTACGGAACAGGATGGGCACCAGATGTTGTTGTGGTGGTCTGGTGTCGGGCTAAAACCATGGAGAAGAGAGTGGACATCCAGGACAAAGGAGTACAGAAATCTTTATTATAGGATGGGGGGTGTTTGGTTCAGACCACGTGGAGCCAGCCGGCAATGGCAGTCCCCATTGCCTGACCACGGGGGGAGAGCAGGGAGCGAGATCTCAGAGAGGGAGAGCTGAGAGCCCAGAGAGAGGGGGGGTGAGGGGGCTTTTTATTGGGCGACAACCAGGGGTGACGTGTAGGGCCAGGATTGGTTGAAGGGGGCACTGCTAGGATTTCGCAGGGCGTAGTAAAACCTGGGGGTGGAGACTGCATCAGAATAACTCCTCAGCAACACTTCTCTCCATTTCTTTCTGTCCTATCTAACAACAAGTACATAAATATCAACAATAACTACAGCAACAACAACAAAAAAACAAGGGCAACAAAAGGGAAAATAAATTTTTAAAAAACCTAAGAGGTCTATTCTAGGCTAATGGTTACTTGATTGTATACTTTTTACACTACAGTTGAAGGTCATCAAAGAATGTCCACAACTCATTTGACATTTGATTTTACAAGTGACATTCCCTTCACACACACACACACACACACACACACACACACACACACACACTGATGCTCCTGGAAATATTGTGTCTCTGACAGCATCCATGTGAATATCCTGCCATGATATTTACTCTGTTTAGTATTATATAATTATATCACCACTGTGTGAAATGGGGGCAAGGCTTGTGGCATCTCTATTGTTTCTAATCAATGCATGGGGATCTATAGTTATCAGAACAAAATTCCAAAGGACTAATGAAAAACTCAAAGCTGAAGATACAAATTGCTTCAGGGAATCATGCTGTCAGCTGTTCAGTAATGATCTGACCTTTGACTGATGACATCACAGCCCAGTGGCCCTAGCTACAGCAGAATCTTCAGTCTTGGAGACTGAGCTGAGAGTGCAAGTAGTGCTGTGTCCAGCTCTCTCTTTAGTGTCAAGGAGTGAAGAATAGAGGATGTCTGAGTCTACCAGAAAGTCTTCGCGGCTTTCAGAGTGTCTGGACTGTCTGTCCTGCTTCAGGTAGAGTCTGTTCACATGCCCTGTGTGACCGGCAGAGCAGGAGGAGGGCAGTCCCAGGATGTGCTCTGTGTGATGCCCACTGACAGAATCCTCAGCTTCAGCCCTGGTCTCATGAATGGTTACCTGTGCTCATGAGATTCCCTCCTGCTGATGCCAGAGAGCAGACTTGACCTGTTAGGATCAGAGTCCTGTGGGCTTACTCAGGGCACAGCCACGAATAGCTTAGTACTTCCTTGAATTGAGAAACATTTGGATGTTGGATTTATTATCTGCTGATCTTGGGATTCCTGCCCCCCTCAACCCCAAAGTGATGACTGAGTTAAGATTAGAGTCAGTTTTCCAGAATCCTGTTTTCTAAGGGTGTATGTTAACCTGAGACCACAGTGGAATGACCCCGTCACACTCTTGGATGTCATGTAATCTGTAATTTGACTTCTATAAGGTCATATATCTGTTTACATTTTATTATTATTATTATTGCGAGTGAGAGTCAGAAGCAGAAGTAAGAGAAAGTGAAGGGGTTAAGGAGATTGGGAAAGGAAGAGGAAGAGGAAGGAGAAGAGGGAGGGGAAGGAGACAGCCAGAGAGTCACTGGCATATGCAAAACTGGGGGTGACACTTGGGGCTACATGATTTTCAGTTCATCTAGACACTGTACTGTGGACTGGAGTTAGTTGTTTGAAACATTTGTCTTCTCTCCTTTGTCCTCTAACTGTTCCTCACCCCTTTTATCATTTAGTGGAGGGACTAATCCACTACAGTGCAGTTTTCTGACATGGGGTAAGATTTCTCATCACTCAGTGAGAGGTGTCTGCAGAACATTCTCCTCCCCACTCAGCTCCTCTCCCAGCACCAAGCACCAGGACCCCAATACCCTCGCTCACCCTTGCTCCCTCTTAGTCTCCTTTCTACCAGGTCCCCAGACTATGCTGATTCCTTGTCCCCTGACATTAAAGTGACAGTCCCTGTGTCCTGTCCTTCAAGCTGCCCTCCATCTCCACTGGCCCTGAGTGAGCTCAACTCTCACAAGACCTCTGTCTAGTTCAGGACTCCTGAATCGGGGTGCTGAGTCCTTCTGGGGAACTGAGACTCCTCTGCAATGCTTGTGAGTTCTGGCATCAGCAGGAGTCCTTGTGACCAGCCTCCCCAGTGACAGGCTGCCCTGTGGGTCTGCTGTGTTGCAGTTCTGCTGTGGAGGAGAGCGGCCCGGAAGAGGAGAACATCCCAGAGGTGCCTCGTGGCCACATCCAGTTCACAGGCCTTGGCAAATTCCAGAAGGGTCGAAGGTGGCAGAAAAGGCAACTGATCTTATATTCCAACGTGCTGCTAATCTCCAACACAAAGTGCGTACCTGTTCCCCCTGCTCCTGACTCCACAGCTGCCTCTTCTCTGCTGCCCTGAGGATAGAAGAGGTGGCTTTTCTGCAAGGTTTCTGTCCAGCACTGGGCAGGCAGCAGAGGGGAAGCAAGGAGACTGGGAAGGTCCCCGAGTTCTGGGGAAGGGCAGACAGGGTGGAGAGGCTGAAGGAGAGATGCAGAGTCCGAGGCCAGGTGGCCCCCAGACTGGAGGACCCTCCCACAGCCTGCTCTTCCTTCACATGTCTACCCTTCCAGCTCGGCCCCAGGGAGACAGGACAAGTCATAGCCCATCCCTGCTACCCAGGACTCACAGACACTCACACTAAATTTCTGCAAAGTGTTTGCAATCACAGACTGCACATGGTGACAGGGACCAGGGACTTAGGGAATGAGTGGTTTATTAAGTGAATTTATCCTGTGTGACACGAGGCAATGAATTCAGTGAGTGGACTACACTGTTGAGCAAAGTCCTCCTCAATTTTTTTTTGACCAGAGCACTGCTCAGGTCTGGCATTTGGGGTACAGGGGATTGAACCTAGGACTTTGGAGCCTCAGGCATGAGAGTATCTTTTCATAACCATTATAGTGTCTATACACCACCCTCAAATTTCTTTTAAAGTACCTGAGAGACAAAGAAGGAGATGGGGAAGGGAACAGAGAGGAGAGACACCCAGTGACAGCTCCCACCGTGCAGTTCCCTTTGCTCCTGTCCATGGTCCTTCTCATGGTACATGTGCTTTTTCTTGTTTCCTAATGTGTGCTTGTATAACTAGGAACTTCCCTCTTAGGACTGCTTTAGCTGTGTCCCAAATATTTTGATAGCTTGTGTCTTCATTTTCATTGAACTCTCGAAACATTTTGATTTCTTCCTTGATTTCCTCTTTGACCCAGAAGTTGTTAAGAAGTGTACTGTTGAGCTTCCACATTTTGGGACTGTTACTAATCTTTTGTTGATTGTTAAGTGTTAGTTTAATTCCACTGTGGTCTGAGAAGTTGCTTGGGATGATTTCAATGCTCTTGAATTGGCTGATGCTGTCTTTGTGGTCTAATGTATGGTCTATCCTTGACAATGACCCATGTGGATTTGAGTAAAATGTGTATTCCAGTTTCTTGGGATGAATGACTCTTCAAATGTCCAATAGTTCTAGTTTATCTATCTCTTCATTTAGCTCCCTTATGTCTTTATTGATTTTCTGCCTGGATGATCTGTCATGTTGAGAGAATGGGGTGTTGAAGTCCCCTACTATGATTGTATTGCTGTTAATATATTGCTGTAGCTCTTTCAGTAGAAATTTGATGTATTTAGATGGCTTCTCATTGGGTGCATAGATGTTAATAATTGTTCAGTCCTCTTGATTGACTGATCCTCTGAGCATTAAGTAGTATCCATTCCTATCTTTTTTAATCTTTATCTATTTTAAAGTCTATCGTGTCCTGCACTTTTTTCTGGGCCATTGGCTTGTATGATAGTTTTCCATCCTTTCACTTTAAGTCGGTGTTTGTCTTGTTGAGTTCGGTGGGTTTCCTGTAGATAGCATATTGTTGGGTTGTGTTTTCTGATCCATCTTCCTACTCTGTGTCTTTTAATAGGTGAATTCAGGCCATTGACATTTATTGATATCAAAGATTGAAGATATTTTAACGCCATTCTTGTAGAGTTTTGGAGTGTTTTGATATATGTCCTATTTGTGGTGGTCTGATTGTTTATAGGAGACCTTTCAGAACTTCTTTCAGGGCAGGCTTGTTGATAGTTGATTCCTTCAACTATTGCTTGTCTGAGAAGGTTTTGATGCCTCCATCTAGTCTGAATGACATTTTAGCAGGATATAGTATTCTTGGTTGAAAGCCTTTCTCATTGAGCACTCGATAGATATCTTGCCACCATTCTCTTCTGGCCTGTAGTGTTTGTGTGGAGAAGTCTGCTGCTAATCTTATGGGTTTCCTTTGTAGGAGACTCTTTGTATTTCCCTTGCAGCCTTCAGGATCCTTTCTTTCTTTTTTTTTTTTCCTCCAGGATTTTGCTGGGCTCGGTGCCTGCACCATGAATCCACCGCTCCTGGAGGCCATTTTCCCCCCTTTTTGTTGCCCTAGTTGTTGCAGCCACATTGCGGTTATTATTGCCATTGTTGACATTGCTTTGTTGTTGGATAGGACAGAGAGAAATGGAGAGAGGAGGGGAAGACAGAGAGAGAGGGGAGAGAAAGATAGACACCTGCAGACCTGCTTCACCGCCTGTGAAGCGACTCCCCTGCAGGTGGGGAGCCGGGGGCTCGAACCGGGATCCTTACGCCAGTCCCTGCGCTTTGTGCCACGTGCGCTTAACCCACTGCGCCACCGCCCGACTCCCAGGATCCTTTCTTTATCCTTATTCCTTTCCATTCTAAGTATGATATGTCTTGGTGTCTTTAGGTCTGGATTAATTCTGTTTGGGACCCTCTGGGCTTCTTGAATCTTTATGTCTTTGATGTTGTCTAGACTAGAGAAGTTTTCAACTATTATGGCCTGGAAAATGCTTTCTTCCTCTCCTGCTCTTTCTTCCTCTGGTATGCCAATAATGCATATATTGTTTCTTTTGAAGTCATGCCATAGGACTCTGTTGTTGTTTTCAGCATCTATTTATCTCTTTTTGAGATCTCTTACTTCTTTGTTAGTTGTCTCTAATTCATCCTCAATCTTGCTAATTCTGTCTTCAGCTTTATTGGTTCTATTCTCTCTGCCCTCTACTGTTTTCTGGAGTTCATCTATTTTGTTGCCCTGTTCTGATACTGTTTTAGCTTGTTCAGCTAGTTGCATTCTTAGCTCAGCAATTTCAGCTTTCAGCTCTCTAATAACCATGAGATAATTAGTATTTTCTTCCATAGTCCCATTTGTTGTTCCTGTATTTCTGATTACAATTTTTTCAAATTCTTTACTCACTCCTGTTATTATTTCCTTAGCTAATGTTTGGATGTTGAACTCATGATTTTGTGCTTCACCCTCTGGAGGACATTTAGCTGGACTCCTGTCCTGGTTCGATTCTCCAGTATTTCTTCTTGTTGTTTTAACCATTTTATATATTATGTTATGAGTTCCCTTTATCAGTACTTTTCAAATTACTGATCACTATTGCCTGGATTGACCTGTGTCTAAATAAGTTAATTAAAGGGTTCACAGTGGTGGAGGTTACCAGTTGTTTCAATAGTTTTTTAATCCCTGAGTTGGAGCTCAGTGGTTTAAAAGCCTCTTTTTTTCCTTCCCTGTAGGCTATGGGAGCCTAAGGGCTTTTAAAATATCAGTAGGCTTCTTAGCTTAATCATTGACTCCTGACCAAGAGATAAAGCAGGTTGTGGCAGAGGTAATCCAGTGGTTATGCAAAGAGACTTTCACAGCCCCTCATCTATGACATGGAGGTATAGGTCTTCCTGGTTAGATCTCTGTCCCCTGGTGTCCCTCCCTGTCGCTGCTCCAGATGCTGAGGGCAGTAGCAATGGAGACTCAGAGTTGCACTTGGTGAGTCTCTGGGGAGTCCTCTCCTCCCTTCAGCTGTCCCCTTGTTCGTGGAGCAGACCAGAGGTGGTGTCTCAACTGATAAACTGCTGGACTTTTAGCAGTCACTTCATTTCTCCTTTCGCTCCTCTCTCCTCTCTGTCACCAGCCACACGTGTTTGTACTCACCGGTGATTTAGTGGGTTCCTGTGGTCATTCTAGTCCTGTCTTGTTCAGTCCCGGGTGGTCTCCTTTGGTATTCCTAGTTGATCCGGGAGAGGGGAGGAGAGGAGAGAAAGTGATATGCTGCTGCTCGTAGCTCTGCTCCGGAAGTCTCCTTTCCTTTCTTTTTCTCCTCTCTCTCTGGGGCTCTTGCTGCACTACAAATCAACTGCTCCTATGGCTATTTATTCGATTTTTCTTTTTTTATATAGGAAAGAGAGAAATTGAGAGAGGAGGGGAAGATACTTGAAAGAGAAAGAGAAACTGCAGATCTGCTTCACCACTTGTGAAGTGACCCCCATGCAGATCAGGAGCAGGGGCTTGAACCAGGATCCTTATGTAGATCCTTGCACTTTGTACTATGTACGCTTAACCTGTTGTGCCATAACCCACCTCTTCCCCCTCAAGAGAGATAGACACCTGCAGACCTGCTTCACCTCTCAGGAATCCTCCCCACTACAGGTAGGGAGTGAGGGTTCAGCCCTGGGTTCTTTCACTTGGTAAGGTGTGTGCCTAACCAGCTGCACCACCTCCTAGCCTGCTTTCCTTTTTTTTATTCATTCTTTCACATAATTTGAGCTTCTGCATCATGTCAGGGTTGGCCTTCATTCTGCAGCACTGATGACACTTTCCTGCTTCTTCATACACCAGGCAATGCTTCTCCTCAAGTAGGGGAAAATGTGCATTTTTTTCTCTCAAACCATTTGATTAGATAGTTGATATTTTAATTACAAATTAATAAACTAGGAATTACCTGTGTTATATCCTGAGACTAGAGAGCAAGCAAGAAGAAATCCATATATCCTTGTCAACACACTTCTGAACATGCACTGAAAACCCAAGGATTCACTTAAATCTACAGTGTAGACTCTAAACCACAGTCACCCCCAGGGGTGAAGTAGCTTTGATCCTGGACACAGGGCTCTCTCTCTCTCTCTGAGGAAACAGAGCTGCTGGAAAATGTGTTCTTCCACTGTTCACTCCAAAGGCTTGTTGTGACCCTGCCTTCCTTCTCTTCCAGGATGTGAATTCCAGTCTGGAAGAAACCACAGAGCCACCTGCAGGTGAGTGTCAGGGTAATCTGAGAAGAGGCTGATTGGAGTGAGACATTAACTGCAAAGACTCAAAGTAAATGGTTTCCGGCTTCACTTCAATACCTTCTGACAGGGAAAAGCACAGGCAACAGGCCTCCGTGCATTCAATAGACAGTAACCAACTCACTGCTCTGTAACAGGCTCCAGTGACAGTCCTTGCTTCTCTACTTCTTTCTCTGTGGCAGATTTGCTCTGTAGCGCTCTTCCTCATGAGGAATTCATGGCATTCCAGGCACAGGAATGCATAAGAGCATCTTCCTCTTTATTTTGTCAACTCTTTTCTTGGGCACATGCAAGGACAGGGTCTCCTGTCAGGTTCAGAGACACAGAGACACAGAGACATGGCCTTCTTTGCACAGAAGGTCCAGGAGAAGGCCCGTGTGTCACACTTACAGTGAGGTGAGTCTCTTCATGGTCAGCCTGGACCTAGACTGAGGTTCTCTCCATCTAGGTGGCAAACATCTGCAGGAGCATGAAGTGGGCCAAATGCTGGCCACTGAGGAGCTTCCACAGGAAGCACAGGAGTCCCCCAGCCTCGCATGTGAAGACCAGCAGGGGAGAGGGGACCCCCTGGGTGCCTGTGTATGCCTTGATCCAGGTCAGATCTTCCTGAAACAAGCTCATGACACTGAAAACCAATCCCATGGGAGGGAGGGCAGGATTGGCATATACCTAGAAGCCCCCAGAAACCATGTGTGTCTCCACTGACTCTGGTAGAGGTAGAGCTGTAGTGCAGCTCAGAGTTGCAGGGATGGACTGGACTCTATTCTGAGCTTGTATTGGAGAAGCCTTGGGGTTCCTGTTACAGTGAAACTCTCAATTCCACCCCCAGAGCAGACTCATTTCCCAAGTCGTCTTCAGGCCCAGATGAGCAAGAAACTAGACTGAAAATCTGTGTGTTATCAGGTGTCTTTAAAATGGTCGTTCTAGCCAGTCCCTCCCCCTTCCCCAATATAATGCTAAAACTCTCCCACCAATCTTTGTGCCTTGTAAGAAAAGGCCTAGCTGGCATTTCTTTGGATCAGAATAGAATGGATTAAAATATTTTTAATATGATAATGTGAATCCAGAAGAACTGACTTACACTTTCAAGGTTGTATTCATACCCCATCAACCCTGAGGTATTCATAAAACAAATCTTGCCTAACACTGAAGACAGATCATTTTAATAAGCTAGCCTGTTTAGTCATCCACTCAGCCCCCACAGATAGAGCATCTCTCTTGTTTGGTCACTGAGGGAACATGAACTCTTCCTCTAAATAATGCCCAGCACAGAAGGACCAGGCCTAACAGGGTGACACAGGACTCTGTTTCTCTGCTGCTGCCTGTGCTCAGCCTCAGAGGACTCTCTGGGTGTAGAGTGAGTGTAAGGAGATGTGGCATTCTTCCTCAAGGTGTTCTCTCTGCTGAGACTCCATATTGAATTTATCTGGATTCCAGTTACAAATATTAAGTTCAGTAAAACATAAGGTCACATACCTCAACTCCTCATTAAACATTTTCCTGCTAATATGCCGGGATCGTGTCTCCTAGACTTAAGACTGGGTTTGCTCTCCCCTTCTGTCCCTCTACAATGGTTTCAGTGAGGAAGTGGACTCTCAGCCCCTTGGTTCTCCAAGCCCTTCATCCTCTCACTGCCTCTGCTCTGCTCCCCGAGGCTCCTCCTTTGTCCATTGCTAAACCCACTGCTATGTTTATAGGTCTCTGCGCTGGGGGTGACTCTACCTGGACCCTGGGAAGCTCTATTGACAGATACAAGAACAAGAGTCTGTCAGTGGCTGTGGAGCAGAGGAGTGAGGACAACACTGCCTTCCGTGACATGGAAAGCACTAGGCAGTGCTCCATGTTCATTCATTGGCACAGGGCTCCGACACAGCCACCTGTATTGACCCAGACTGCCCCGGAGCCTAACACTGAGTTTCTGATGGGCTCTGGGGACAGGGCCACCCACAATGCGCCAGTCACCAACACTGCTCTGGCCCTTTACAGGCCCCGTTATCCCATTAATAGTGTCATATATTGGTATATAGTCATTTGTTGTATTTTTCTGTTTATTGATAAAATAAAATTTATCCTATAATTCTGTACTTATATGATCTCTATTTTTTGTTCAAGGCTCACATTAGCCCCTTGCTGAGGCCTCACCTGGGCAGTTCTGGAATCAGCCGAGGTCATGTGTGTCTCTGCTTAAATTTTATGAACTTTAGTGTAAATTTGGTTGTGTTCTCAGTCTGTCTTGTACATGCTTCTTCTAAAATAACAGCTTCTTCTAAAATAAACGGACACACACACACACACACACACACACACACACACAAAGGTAACCCAGAATTTGGCAGAAGATACCTGGATGTCACACAACTGACAAGAAACGGATAACAAATGATAATAAACAAATCATATGACTCAACAATAACAACAGAACAGACTCATTATTAAATCACTAATAAAAATAGAAAAAAACAATCAATGTTCCTCCCTCAACAAGTGTATAGAGAACATGTTTTCTTTAGTATTTGTGTTAAGCTAGCTAGACTAAACTCTTTCCTAAATATACTACAGCATGGATGTAGAGCCTCAGAAAGTTACTAAGAAGGCACCTAGCAGATAGTGTGCTTCTTTGTTTTTATAGATTTTTTCTCTTGCTTTCTTTAAATTAGTGATTCAATAATGATTAAGAAGATTGTGGGATAAGAGAAGTACAATCACATACAATTCCAGTCACCAGAGTTCCCTATACCCTCCCCTCCACTGGAAGGCTCCCTAATCTTTATCCCTCTGGGTGAATGGACAAAAGATTCCTTTTTTTTTCCTCCAGGGTTACAGCTGTGGCTTGGTGCCTGCACTACAGTCCACTGCTTCTGGATGTCATTATTTTCCATTCTTTTGTCTTTGTTGTTACTGCTATGGTTATTGTTGCCATTGCTATTGTTGTTGGATAAGACAGAGAGAAATCCAGACAGGATGGGAAGACAGAGGTGGGGAGATAAAGACAGATACCTGCATACCTGCTTCACCACTTATGAAGTGCCCACTCAGCAGTTGCGGAACTGGGGGCTCGAACTGGGATCCTTACTCCAATCCTGGAGCTTTTTGCCATGTGCGCTTAACCCACTGCCCTAACACCCAGCCCCTGGACCAAAGATCTTATGGGGTGCAGAAAGTAGAGTTGTGACTTCTGTAATTCCTTCTCCACTCGACATGGTCATGGACAGGTAAGTCCATACCCCCAACCTGTTTCTGTCTTTCCCTAGTGAGGCAGCAGGGCTTTGGGGAGGTAAGAGTTATATCTTTTTTTCAGTCTCCTATGATTTCACATGAAAAATGTTGATTTTTTTTTAAACCTCTGGGGTTATTGCTGGGGCTCAGTGCCTGCACTATAATCCACTGCTCCTGGAGGCTATTTTCCCTTTTGTTGCTAATCATTATTGTTATTAACACTGTTGTCATTGTTGTTGGATAGGACAGAGAGAATCTGAAAGAGGATAGGAAGACAGAGACGGGGAAAGAGAGAGAGACACCTACAGTCCTGCTTTACCTCTTGTGAAGTGACCCCCCTGCAGGTGGGGAGCAAGGGTCTCCAACTGGGACTCTTAGGCAGTCTTTGAGATTTGCACCATGTGTGCTTAAACCACTGTACTGCCGCCAGGCCCTCGATTTTTTTTCTTTTATAATATACTTGTTAATTTTTTTACAAGATGCTTTCAAATTCTTTTTAAATTTTATTTATTTATTTTCCCTTTTGCTGCCCTTGTTGTTTCAAATTCTTCATAACAGCTGACTCTATCTTTTCAAATAGTCTCTGAGTAAAGAATATTTCATGCTCCCAAGGGAGGCTGGACAACATACCCTATGTTCCACCTGAGGAAGATGGATCCTGAAATTGGGGCAGCTTGGAAAATTCGTACTCATGACCACAGAATGTGAACTCAGATCTATAGGGATGCAGAGGTCATATAGGCTCCTAAGATGTATATGGGCATCAAATCAGATCAAATTTATGGGGCTTACAGTCATCAATATTTATACACCTTTCTCACATTTGGGAGCTACTCTCTTCCCTGATTCAGCTTTCTGGTCCTTTTTCCAGCCATGATATCATCTTCAGGATCTTCCCCCATAATCTACCTCTTGAATTACCGACTTTTATAATCAATCCGAAATTTAATTTTAGATCTACTAGTGGGTGGCATTTCTTTTTTGAAAACTTAATTGAAGAGTTAGATGAGAAAACAGAAACGGCTGTTTATATTCATTAAAATTAGGCGCCAAGAATGATCACGGGAATGTCGGGCTCAAAGACATCTCATTAACTCATTAACTCATCATATCTCTGCACATATTTGCAGGGATTTTTACATGAACTGTCTGTCACAAGGTGATAGTTAAATCTCTGATTTGTGCAGAATGTAGGGAAGAGATAATCTGGCAGGAGGGAGATGACACACACCATATTGTTAAAGAGATTACCAAAAATTAACAAAAACCATGCACTTGAATTAAGTGAGGAAGAAAAGAAGCAACAATCTACATGAGAGACAAATAGTTAAAAGCCCTCAAAGATCTACTGTTTAACATTACGTTTTAAAGCACTGACATGATGGAGAAAAGGAATCATTTAGATTTTTCAATCAATTTGTATTTTTTTTTCAGGTAAATAAAGTGTTTTTATTTCTAGGGAGGTGCTAAAATCAGTGAGAAAACAACATAAAATTGAAACCAATAATCAATGCTATAGTCTATAGAAAAGTGAGATGCTTTTTCAGCTGAATTATCTAATTCATTCTTATTCTTTGAGTTCATCTGGAAGTATTATTACTATTTATTAGTATTCTGGCCATTTCTTATAGATGTCCCAGTTTTGTCCTTCTGACCAAGTAGTTATGATCTCACAGAAAACATGTTTACTTATGGCAGCTGCAGTTGATCTTGAGCAAGGGAGAAAAGCTTCAACTAAGTATGAACAGGTGATGTGCAACTTAAAAGGAAATGCATGAATTTGATGTGTTACTCGGTGTTTTTGCCTTTTCTGGTGCAGTCCTTTTTTATAATCCTTAGAGAATCATTTCCTCCATTCCATAAAAAAACAAGTGTTTGTGAAAGTGTTTCCATTTTTAAAAATAAATACATTAAAATAATAATGAAAAAGAAATTGCAATTTGTTTTTTTTAAAAACACAGAAAACGAGTCTAACATATCAAGAAAATAATTCACCAAGTAAAATGGGATTCATCCCTGAGAAACAGGAATGGATCAATATGTGAAATCCAATCAATAAAATCTATCATACCAGAAAAAGGGAGAGAGAGAAGGAAAAGAAAAAACCACAACCTAGTAAACACCATTAAGACAAACCCACAGCTAACATCATTCTCAATGGGGAAAACCAAACAAGGATGTCCACTACCTCCACTGTTATTCACTACAGTCACTGAGGTCCTCACCACTGCAACCAGACAAGAAAGAGATATCAAGTATATGCAAATTAGAAAGAAAAATTAAACTAGCACTATTTGCTAATGACTGATAACATATCTGGAGAACCTCAAGGCTCTACGGACAAACTACTAAAGTATTTCATAAATTTCATAAAGTAACAGGATATAAAGTCAATACTCATAAGTCTGTGGCATTTCTGTATACAAAAAAGTTAGAAGAGAGTAAAATAAAAGACTCAAGTACATTTACAATCAAAACCAAAAATATAAAATACCTTGGGATGGTCTCACAAAGGAGGTTAAAAAAATAAACCACACAAACACATAAAGGAAAACTATTGAGCACTGTTAAAAGAAATAGAGAATGTCTTTTCACACAAGAATTGAAGAACATTCCTCGTCCCTGGATTGGAAGAATAAACAATATTAAATGGTCTTTCTACCAAAACTAATCTACAAATACAATGCAACCCCTATCAAGACTCAGTGGCATATTTCAAGAAAATTGAACAACTTGTCTAAAAGTTTTGTATGTAATCATATTTTTCTGAATGCACAGTAATATTCCCATATATATAATATATATATCCCATAACTCCATACAGGCATTTATCCAAAGTACACTCAAATGTGAAGGGACATAGACACTCTTATGTTCATAGCTGCATTATTCACAATAGTCAAAGAGTGGAAGCAGCATAAATGCCATCATCAGAAGACTGGCTAAAGAAGTTATGGGATATATATTCAGTGGGATGCTACTCTGCAACCAAAGAGAGATGCTATTGTGTCTTTCAGGACAAAATGGATAGAACTGGAGATGATTTTGTTTCTAGATATGAATAAAGGCATTAAAGACAACTCTCAGATGGTTTCACTCATGTGGAATATAGAGAACTGAAACATATGAACTTGAAAAAACAAAACAGAATCAAGCAAAGTGTAAGACTTGTGAGAACTCTAGTGGTCATCTTTGGGTAGTGGAGTGGTTGGGATTCAGGACTCTGGTGCTGGGTGTGAGATGGCACTATACACTGGAATTTTACAATCTAATCAAAATTTAAAAACAAAAGAATCAGATAAAAATGAAATAAAAAGTGAAGAAAGAGGACTGGAGATGTAGTCCATCAGGCAGGACAAGAACCTTGCCATGCACGTGGTCCAGATTCAGGTTCTAGTACCATAGTGAGGTACCACAGCACCAGAGAAAGTTTCAGAGAGTGGTCATCCTTCCTTTCTTTCTTTCTTTCTTTCTTTCTTTCTTTCTTTCTTTATTTATTTATTTATTTCTTTCTCTTTCTTTATACCTTGCTTCCTTTCTCCCTCACTCCCTCTCTCTACCTCTCTCTTCCCTATCTCTCTACTGTTATTGCTGTTGTCGATGTTGGTAAAGTCAGAGAAAGATCCATAAAAGAGGGGGAGACAGAGATGGAAGAGAAAGAAAGACACCTGTAGACCTAATTCACCACATACCAAGCGAACCCCCTGCAGGTGAGGAGCCAGGTGCTGGAACCTGGAGCCTTATGCCAGTCCTTGTGCTTCATCCCTTTTGCGCTTAACCCGCTGCACCACTACCCAGGTCCCTCATTCTTCCTTTCTTTCATCTTTATATGTTGGATAGAAATAGCCAGAAATTGAAAAGAGGAGATACAGAGGGAGAGAGACAGAGAGACACCTGCCGCCCTGCTTCACCACTGGTGAAGCTTCTCCCCCACCCCTGCAGATGGGGCCTGGTGGCTTGACCCTGGGTCCTTGCACATTGTAACATGTGCCACCATCTGGCCCCGCAGTGGTGTTTCAGTCTATCACTATATGAATGGGCAAAGTCAGCCAGAGTGACGAGACATGCTAGAAACCTGAGGTCCTACACACCCGGCCAAACAAAAGGAGAGGAAGAGGAAACTAAAACTCTTGGAGCAGCAAAACTTCCTGGAAAATAGATGGGGATGACGGACGTTCCCATTCAAACCAGGTGGTGCAGCAAGTTCTGGGAGTTGAGCTGATGAAAAGGACTGTTGAAGAGGTCAGGCAACAGCACCAAGGCCTCCACTGGCAGGAAACAGTGCACAGCAGGAACATGTAAGGAGGCTGAGCAGTCAGTCTTCAAGGCCTAGTTTATCAGATCAAAGCACAAGGAAAACTCAGAAACTTCAAAGATGGTGACCCAAAGAAGAAGCTGTTGAATAAAACCCTTGAAGATCACCTGAAACTTAAATAAAAAAAAACAGGGCACTGAGTCTATTCTGCAACACAGCCTGTAGTGAACATGGACATCCACATTAAAAGAGGTCTGAACAGCAGAAGCAGCAACAGGTGGGTGAAAAAACTCGCCAGCCAGGGAAGAGACCAGGGGGTGCTCAGTGGATCTTTGGAGACAAGCAAGAGGACCAAGTTTAACTGAATTTGGAGTTGTTCCTACATGTGATTTGAAAGGGTCGCCTGTCCCCTAGTTAATCCACACTTGGGTACATTAAGCATGAGTGTGACAGACACTCTTCCAAGACTTCATGCAAAGTCTCCGTACAGGTTCAGAGGTATGGTGTTCACATGAATCTTCACTGAGACTGGCCACCCAGCTGGTGAGTGAGTCAACCCTGGGGGCTTTTTGGAAGTTATTTATTGCTCCTCATCATCACTGTACTTCGCTCTTGGTTTTAATCAAGTATCAAAGAAATTAGATTCATTAACATTTCAAATGTATACAATGAAAGGAAATGCTATGTAACTAAAAAGACTACTAATCACATTCTAGAAACAATTTTATTTTTCATTATCTACTGCAATTCACGTCTAGACCATCCCCCAACAGCACTGTTGTTTTATCTGATGTCTCCACACTGGCTTCTATATAGAGTCTACAAGGATATGTGGGCTGGCTTGTTACTGTTTACCTGTTTGCTTTAGATTTAAAGATTCTTTTAACTTCTTTATCTCAACATCATTTTTTTTCAGTTTTGTTGTTGTTGTTGTTATTGTTTGCTTTCGTCATCAGCGTTATTGCTGGGGATTGGTGCCTGCACAAGGAATCCATCATACTTTACATATTAATTTGCTTTTGTTGCTTAAGATGGCATCTTTAGTCTATTTCCAAACTTACAAAATTATGCTACTACATTATTATGAGAATTGAATACAAAATTCTACCATTTTCAGATTTTCTTTTTCCACCAGGGTTATCATTTGGGGCTTGGTGCTTCCACAATGAATCCACTGACCCTAGTGACCATTCATTTTTCCTTCCCTTTTTTTTTTGGTTTTTGTTTCCTTCATATTTGACAGGACAGAAAGAAACTGACAGGGGTTGGGGAGAAAGAAGGAGAGAGACAGAGACATGCCTGCATCCTGGCTTCACTGCTTATGAAGCTTCTTCTCTGCAGATGGAGGCCAAGGGCTTGAAACTGGGTCCTTGCACATGTCAATATGTGCACTCAACTGGGAGTGCCACTGCCTGAACACAGATGATTCAAGTTTTGAAAGGTTTTTATTAGTGGCTTAATATTGATTTATAAAATTATGAGACAACAGAAGTACAATTCCATTCCTTCTCTGCCCCTTCACTGGAAATTGCAGTGGTTCTCACAAGGTTAAAGATTTGAGCTGACCTATTCCTTCTGTAAATATTCATCTTCAAGTCACCTTCCCATAACATTTCTCCTCCCTCTGGGAGTATGGACCAGAATTCCTTTTGCAGTGCAGAAGTTGAGAGTTCTGCATTCTGTAACTGCTTCTCCTCTAAACATAGGAGTTCGCATGTTGATCCATACACCCAGCCCATTTGTACCTGGTAGAGTGCACATGTCACCATGCAAGAGGACCTGGGTTCAAGTCCCTGGGTCCTACTTGCAGCAAGGGAGACTTGGGAGCAAGCAGGAAGAAATCTACATATCCTTGTCAATAAACTTCTGAAAATGCACTGAAAACCCAAGGATTCACTCAAATCTACAGTGTAGACTCTAAACCACTCACCCCACCACCCCCTGGGGGTGAAGTAGCTTTGCTACTGACACAGGGCTCTCTCTGGGGAAACAGAGCTGCTGGGAAATGTGTTCTACCACTGCTCACTGCAATGATTATTGTGACCCTGACTTCTTTCTCTTCCAGGACTCTGAGAAAGATGATCAGGGACCTGTGAGTTCCAGGATGGAGGAAACCACAGAGCCTCCTGCCGGTGAGTGTCAGAGCAATCTGAGAAGAAGCTGATTGGAGTGAGATATTAACTGCAAAGACTCAGAGTAAATAAATGATTTCCAGCTTCACTTCAATACCATCTGACAGGGAAAAGCACAGGCAACAGGCCTCCGTGCATTCAATAGACAGTGACCAACTCACTGCTCTGTAACAGGCTCTAGGGACAGTCCTTGCTTCTCTACTTCTTTCTCTGTGGCAGATTGGGCTGCTCTGTAGAGCTCTTACTCATGAGGAATTCATGGCATTCCAGGCACAGGAATGTATAAGAGCATCTTCCTCTTTATTTTATCAACTCTTTTCTTGGGCACATGTGAGGGCAGGGAGGGTCTCCTGACAGATTCAGGGACACAGAGACACAGAGACACAGAGACACAGCCTTCTTAGCATAGAAGGTCCAGGAGAAGGCTCGTGTGTCATATTCTACATGAGGTGAGTCTCTTCATGGTCATCCTGGATCTAGACTGAGGTTTCTCTCCATCTAGATGGCAAACATCTGCAGGAGCATGAAGTGGGCCAAATGCCAGCCACTGAGGAGCTTCCACGAGAAGCCGATGACTCCCCCAGCCTGGCATGTGGAGACGATCAGGGAAGAGGGGACCCCCTGGGTTCCTGTAAATTCCTCCTACCAGGTCAGATCTTCCTTCCTGAAACAAACTCATGACCCTGAAAACCAATTCCATGGGGGGACGATGGACTGGAAGGAACCCAGTAGCCCCTAGAAACCATGCACGTCTCCAAGAAAAACATAGCTCCCTTGCTAAGCTGTGGGCACATTCTGGGATCACAATGGGCTCATCACGGCACCTCAGCCTGAACCTATGCTTGGATTTCTCTCCACACAGATTGTGACTATCACCATGAAAATGGAATGGCACCACCGCCCGTGACTGAGGACCTGTCACAGGAACAGGAAGACTCCAGCTCAGTTTCCAGCTGCCAGGAGTTCTTCCTTTCGGAACAGCTACTAGAGGACACCCCAGGTCAGCTCCTCCTCAAGCCCAGGTTCCCAGGTCAGGTCAGCAGGGGAGAGGGGAACTGCACCCTTTGCTGCAAGTGCCACCTCTCTGACCATCTATCCCCTCCTGAAAACAAGCTCAGGACACTGAAAACCAAACTCCCTGGGGAAATGGGACCATAATATACACCAGAATTAACAATGACCCAGCATGATACTTCCAGTGTCAACTTTACAGAAACCTCTTAAGTTCTCAATTAAAAAGCCAACTCTAGTTCCACACCTTCAAATTCAGTAAAAATTAGTGAATCCTGGTCTCCTGTCTCAACTCCTCATTAAACATTTTCCTGCTGATATGCGGGAATCGTCTCCTAGATTTAAGCCTGGGTTTGCGCTCCCCATCAGTCCCTCTGCAATGGTGTCAGTGAGGTAGTGGACCCTCGGCCCCTTGGTTCTCCAAGTCCTTCATCCTCTCACTGCCTCTGCTCTGCTGCCTCGGGTGCCTCCTTTGTCCATTGCTAAACCCACTGCTATGTTCACAGGTCAGTGCGCTGGAGGTGACTCTATCTGGACCCTGGGCAGCTCTGTTGGCAGGGGCCACCAGAAGAGCATCTTGGTGGCTGTGGGCCAGAGCAGTGACACTGTCACCGCCTTCCATGATGTGGAAAGCATCTGGCAGAGCTCCGTGTCCACCCGTCTGCACGGGGCCCTCTCATGGTTGCCTCTGCTGGACCTTACCACCTCTGAGCTCAGGGTTGACTATCTGATGGGCTATGGGGACAGGGCCACCCACAAGGTGTCACTCTACAACTATGGCCTGGGCAACCCCATCATCCCTGTGAACCTGGCAGTGGAGGATATCAGGGACTGTGTCCATCTGGTCCACCAGAAGGAGGAGGTCACCCGCACTCAGTTCTCCTTCCTCATGGCCGTGCTGTGCACCCACAACCATAAAGGGATTAATGAGGAGGATAGGGAGGAGTGAAGCCCTCCATCCCGATCCCTGTTCTGCTAGAGGTAGGCGCCTTCTTACTCACTGATGCCAGTTGTACAAAGGCGACCAGGCTCCTGGACACTCCTCATCTACACCATGTGAGCCTAGGCCATGTGATATTAGTCTAGCAACCAGTCTGTGTGAGACACATGGTGTTCTGGTTGTTTAAAACAGGACAAGATAATCATATCCCAACAATGGCAGGACTTCATTCTTCTGGCAGCACAGTCTTGGTGGAGGCTGCAAATTTTTGCTGTATTGATTTGAGAGGAAAGGTTTCTACTATGTGCTGTCTAGGTTTTAATATATTTAACTCCTGATAATGATTCAATTTACCTAATTGCTAGAGACACATTAAGATGGGAGAGAAAGACAGAGGGGAGAGAAGGAGAGATGCCTACACATCTGCTTTCCAGCTCCTGAAGCTTTCCCTTTTTGTAGGTTGGCACAGGGGCAAGAACCCAAGTCCTTGCTCACTGTGGCATTTGTGCTCACCAGGTGGGCAATACTCAGCCCCTTCATGCATTTATCTCCTTGGAAAAATTCTCTCCTGGGATAATTCATTTATTCAGGAATCAAGAGGAAGCTAGTGTCTGAGAATGTGACTTGACTAAGACAGCTCTCTGTGTTTCATTTCAGGCATGACAATAAGACAGCCTCCTAATTCCAAGATGGGAGAGTGACACCTACAGAAAGGCGCAGTGATGGACCATCTCAGACCTCTCTGAGCGGGGTCCAGGCAGCACCCTGTCTATCTACACCCTGCTCAGCTGCTAAGGAGCTCAGGGCTCCTCTCAGCACCTTGCTGGGGGCTCCCCTGGCAGGTCTGCTATCAGTAAGGCCACCTGGGTGTCTGCTGGAATGCCTACAGCCAGCCTTCCCCTTCCTAGAACTGACCCTTTATTTTTCCTGTTAGTTTATGATATACAATTGAGAACAATTATATGCTAATAGTTTCCAGGATTTTGCATTGTTCCTCAGTCCTGCAATCCATGTGTAAACTTTCTGGTGGAAGACTTGAAGCCCTTTGACTAAGACTTTTAAACTTTTTGTCTAGTGGGATCACAATGGAAAATGTCAGCATTCCATATCCAGATCATTTCATTTGAGTCTTCTTCCTTAATCCCTTACTCCCTGGTCTTTTCACAGAAATTTCTCTCTTATTATTCCTTTCATGGTATATATGTAGTTATATAGTCTTTTACTGTATTTTCTTGTTTATTGCTATAATAAAGATCACTCCCTGACTCTGTGCCTTAGATGACCCCTCTCTTTGCTCGGGGCTCAGATCAGCCCTTGGTGGGCTCTTCAGGGCAGCTCTGCATCAACTGAGGTCATGTGTGTCTGCAGGCAGCTAACAGCTCCACTGGAGCTACTATATGTGTCTTGCCTGTTCCCCAGGCCTCCGCAGGGTGGCACCTAGCTTCCTCAGTGCTGGAAGAAGGGCTCCCCACAGCCAGACAGGCACTGAGGACTCTGCCTGATTCCCACCTGTCAATGTCCCGGGGGCCACAGCAAGTACATGGCTGAGTACAGTAGCAGAGACTAGAGATGGTGCACTTCTGATTTCTGGATGGCTGTTACTGTCATCAGCACACTTCACAGCAAAGCTCAAGGTGAAGCCTCTCCCACACTAGTCCCTTAGCTACTAGCCTTTTACTCCTTAGCCAGCACTTCCCAGACAGAGGCCAAGTGTGGGGACAATAGTTCATGGAATAGTCACTCATTCTGCTGACCTGTGCACCACATGCAGGTCAGAAGGTCACAGGTCAAAACTGGCATTCTGGGAAAATGAAGGGCACTTTTGTAATTGTCCTTTCTCTAATCTCATCATCTCCTGCTTCCCTCTCAATTTCTGTCTCTATCCAGGAAATAGATAAGTAAACAGAATATTAAAAAGAAACATTTCCCCCAAAGAAGACATATAAAACTAAACTTGGGGTTCTCTGTGTGTGTCTCTCCATTATTTCAAAAATAATATTAATAAAAAAAGAAAATTGAGAAATTTAAACAAATAAATAAAATTTCCTCACATAAACTCAGCAAAAAATGAAGAGAAAGCTTGCTTTTCAGGGATTTTTAGACACCTGCACATTGGGAGTACATTGGCCAAGTGAGTAAAAAAAGGAAGGGAAAAAAAAGACTAAATATGAATGTTCTATAGTGTTCAAACAAGAAAGAAATTATCTTCTACCCATCAGAGTTCTTCAGATACTGCTTAAGTAGGCATTCAAAAGACGGATTAGAGAAAAATAAAGGGTGATTGATAACATGCATACCACCTTCACATATGAGAGTCAGATATGGTGAGGAACTCACTATGTGTTCTTCGACGCCATCTTTAATAGCTTAGTTAACACAGAGGACATTGTGAGGGGGTAACAGAAGGCCAGCTCATAAGCTTAGCAAGAAGAGACATGGTGAATAAAAGGACATGACTACACATAAAATTCTGCTTTCCTCACTGGTCAACTTTTCCCAAGAAGTTGGCCTTATCTCTAAAAAGGAATCTCCATTATTCTCCTCCCTTGAAATTATTTTTCCCCCAAAGACATACTTTTGAGGGTGGTAGATTTATTTTTTATTTAAATTCTTTATTTTGTTTTATTTTTATTTTACCATAGCACTGCTCAACTGTGGCTTACGGTGGTATGGCAGATTGAACCTGGAACTTCAGTGCCTTTTTGCCATTTTTCACAGGTGTGTGCCTTTGGATTTTGATGGAGAGTCAGCTTTAAATATGGTCCTGGAGGAGAACTAATTTACCTAATTCTATTTACAAAGAAAGTAGTCAAATAGCGAGTCAGGTGGTAGCACAATGGATTAAGTGCAGGTGGTGCAAAGCTCAAGGACCAGTGTAAGGATAACGGTTCAAGCCCCTGGCTCCCCACATGCAGGGGAGTCGCTTGACAGGAGGTGAAGCAGGTCTGCAGGTGTCTATCTTTCTCTCTGCCTCTCTGTCTTCCCCTCCTCTTCCCTCTGTCCTATCCAACAATGATAGCATCAATAACAACAATAATTACAATAACAAAAACAAGGGCAACAAAAGGGAATAATAAATATTAAAAATAAAGATAATAAAAAAAGAAAGTAGTCAAGTCATTACTTGAATAATTGGGCTTAGGAATTTACTAATTAACAAAAGGTTGAAAAGACCCCTGGGCAACAGCTTACCCTCTGGTCTTGAATTGTAGCTATTTCTTCATTAATCATAAGAAAAATAATCACCTACACTAGAAGAAATAAATACCTGTTTTTTCACTGAATCTTCAGGCTTTTGGAAGTAAAAGACATGATAATTTTCTCTTGAAAATTTCATTCTAGACTTGCTACTGGATTTGCTAATGAGCTGAACTTGGATGGGAAATGATGGGAAATTGAAAGCCATAGTAAATATTAAAAAGAAATGTTTCAGAGTGGAGCCAGACATGTTCATTCCTACTAGAACCTGGCTTATAAATGACAAGCCATTGTCTGTTTCCCAAGGAGAAGATTTCAAAAGAGACCTTGGTTTTACATTTTTACTAACTTTGCCATATAATTTAATTATATAGAGATGAATTAATTTAAAAATCTACTTTAATATTTATTAAATATGCTAAGTATAGAAACTGACAATCATGTATTAATAATCACACTATGAATCCCAAGGTATGCGTTTTCACATTTATTGAAAATACTTTATTAAAGATGTCCAGAGGGGAGTCAGCACCATAGCAGTCTAGCAAAAACCAAACAATATTTACATAACATTCCTGACTTCCATTGATGCTACAAAGCAATAGTAATTAATGTTACATACTGTACTGAAAAAAACCAATTTATAGACCAACAAAACAAAATTGAAATTTCATAAACAAACCCATATGTGTATACATAATAAAGGACAAAAACCTTTTCAGAGGGGGGTGGGAGGGAAAAAGGCCTCATCAATAGCTGATACTGGGTAGTCAATGAAAAATGAAACTGCACCAGCCCTTAACACCATATGCCAAATAACTCAAGATGGATCAAAGATCTGGTTATTGGAACTGAGACTAAAAATTATAGAGAAGAAAACATTGGTGAAACACGTCCACAATTTAACATCAGGCTCTATTTGGAGACTCGTCACACTATGGGTAAGCAAAACTAAAACAAGGTTAAATTACTGGGACTACATCAAATTTAACAGCTTCTTCACATTAAAAGAAAATTTCATACACACACAGACACACAAAGGTAACCTGGAAATTGGGAGAAGATACCTGGATGCCACAAAACTGACAAGAGACTGATCACAAATAAATCAATAAATCAATCATATGACTCAACAATAACAATAATTAAACCCATTATTAAATCACTAATAAAAATAGGAAAAAAAACCAAGCAATGTTCCTCCAGCAACAAGTGTATAAAGAACATGTTTTCTTTAGTATTTGTGTTAAACTAGCTAGAATAAACTCTTTTCTAAATATACTACAGAATGGATGTGGTGCTTCAGAAAGTTACTAAGAAGGTAGCTAGCAGATAGTGTGCTTCTGTGTTTTTATAGATTTTTTATCTTTTTTTTAAATTAGCGATTTAATAATGATTAACAAGATTGTGGGATAAGAGAAGCACAATCCCATACAATTCCAGTCACCAGAGTTCCCTATACCCTCCCCTCCACTGGAAGGTTCCCTAATCTTTATCCCTCTGCGAGAATGGACCAAAGATTTCCTCTTTTTTTTTCCTCCAGGGTTACAGCTGTGGATTGGTGCCTGCACTACAGTCCACTGCTCCTGGAGGTCATTATTTTCCAGTCTTTTGTCCTAGTTGTTACTGCTGTGGTTATTGTAGCCATTGCTATTGTTGTTGGATAGGACAAAGAGAAATCCAGAGAGGATGGGAAGACAGAGGTTGGGAGAGAAAAACAGACACCTGCAGACCTGCCTCACCACTTGTTAAGTGGCCGCCCTACAGTTGGGAGCTGCAGGCTCGAACTGGGATCCTTACTCCAATCCTGGAGCTTTGCACCATGTGCACTTAACACGCTGTGCTACTGCCCAACCACTGGAGCAAAGATTTTATGGGGTGCAGAAGGAGGAGTTCTGAATTCTGTAATTGCTTCTCCACTGGACATGGGCATTGACAGGTGGGTCCATACCCCCAACCTGTTGCTGTCTTTCCCAAGTGAGGCAGCAGGGTTCTGGGGAGGTAAAAGCCATATCTTTTTTTAGTCTCCTATGATTTCACATGAAAATGTTGATTTTTTTTTACCTCTGGGGTTATTGCTGGAACTCAGTGCCTGCACTATAATCCACTGATCCTGGAGGCTATTTTCCCTTTTGTTGCTTATCATTGTTGTTATTAACAATGTTGTTATTGTTGTTGGATAGGACAGAGAGAAACTGAGAAAGGACGGGAAGACAGAGACGGGGAAAGAGAGAGAGACACCTCCAGTCCATCTTTACCACTTGTGAAGTGACCCCCCCCGCAGGTCAGGAGCTAGGAGTTCAAATCAGGATCCTTAGGCCAGGCTTTGAGCCTTGTACCATGTGCACTTAATCGACTGCACTACTGCCAGGCCCCCAATTTTATATATATATATATTACTTGTTAATTTTTTAAAAGATGCCTTCAAATTCTTTTTTATTTATCCTTTTGTTGCCCTTGTTTCAAATTATTAATAATAGCTGACTCTATATTTTCAAATAGTCTCTGAGTAGAGAATGTTTCTCTATTTTCCACCTGAGGAAGCTGGATACTGAAATTGGGACAGCTTGAACCATTCCCACTCATGACCACAGAATGTGAACTCAGGTCTATAGGGATGCAGCAGTCACATAGGCTCCAAAGCTTAATATGGTCACCAGATCAGATCAAATTGATGTGGTTTACAGTCAACAATATTTATACACCTATCCCATACTTGGGAGCTACTCTCTTCACTGATCCAGATTTCTGGTCCTTTCTCCAGCCATGATATCATCTCCACAGACAATAAATTAGATCCACCTGCATATTAGATGTTAGGCTCAGGAAAACAAAGTAGTATAGTTATAGGCTCTTTGGAATACACCTAAAAAAGAACTATAACTAACTCTAAAATGGATACCCCCCAACTCTTCATATGAACTTTTACAGCATTTAGGATAATGATTAGTCAACTTTTGTTTGTTTGTTTTATATTTTAACTCTTTTTTTCAGACAACAAGTTCCAGATGCTAACATGATGCCAACAGGACTTCCGTGGGCAGAAAACCCCACACCAATGTGTCTTTGAGCTCTGCTTCCCCAGAACCCCGCCCCACTAGGGAAAGAGAGACAGGCTGGTAGTATGGATCAACCTAGCAACACCCATGTTCAGTGGGGAAGCAATTACAGAAGCCAAACATTCCACCTTCAGTACCCCATAGTGACCCTGGGTCCATACTCCCAGAGGGAGAAAGTATAGGAAAGCTATCAGGGGAGTGGGTGGGATATGGCATTCTGGTGGCAGGAATTGTGGGGAATTGTACCCATCGTATCCTATGGTTTTTGTCAGGGTTTCCTTTTTATAAATAAAAATTTTAAATACTGTCTCTGAAACATGGAGGTAGAAATGATCATAAAAGGAAAGGAAATTTTCCATCGTTTCTGAAGCTGTCTCTAGATCTGATTTATCTGAGGCAACTCCCATTTTAAACACAGTGCTTTGAATGGAGTTTATGGTAATATTCCCAATGGATGTGACCAGTGGTGTTAGAGGGAACTCCTAGAGGTCTTGCCCCACATCATCTATAGGGGGGAATCCTATGATCCTCTGGATAGGACCATAGGTGATAAAAGTGGCTTGACACTGGCTAAAGAGACCATCATTGAGTGAGCTAGTCTCCTGCCCTTATCCAGCTTTTGGAGTCCCTTCTTTATCAGACAAGCTTAGACTTTCTCCCAGTTTTTACAGTGTTGAGTGGCTTTTCAAACCAATATTAGGTTTGTGAAATACAGGTTACCATTCTCTGGAGAACCTCAGGAGGTCTGATCTCTATTCTGTGAAAAGGAACACAGCAGGTTTCCCAGTTCCATGAAACAGTCAAAGATTCACATCCATCACACACACACACACACACACACACACACGCACACACACACACACCTTATTCTTCCTGGGCCCTAAATGTCTTTTATCCCCCACCCATGAGTGTGGCATGTGAGGAGGCAACAGAACAGAATGAAGTGGCATATGCACTTCGGACCACAGTAACACACTCTCCCACATGGTCTTCCAATCTGGTTAGATAAGGACAAACTCAGTCAGAAGGGTTGACATAGTTAGATTGGTGTCAGGATTGAAAAGGATGACAGGTGTTTGGGGTACAAGGGCCTGCTTTTCTTCACTGAGCACAGTATTTTGTATTAAACTTTCATCCTTTTAATGCATACATATAATTTTCTTTCCCTTTTCTCTTCTTTTACTTTTCACACTGGCTTTATCCAATGGTTAATGCTATTTTCCAACTTCTTACAATGAACAAAGCTGAAGAGAACATCTGTTCAGCTAATTTCCTATAAATTCATGATAATTTTCTTAGGATATGTTCCCAGAAATGAAACTGCTGGAAGCAGAAAGAATGGTGGTGGTATTCTTGCCACCACTGGAATATGGTACCTACACTACTTCCCCATTACAGGCAGACATTTCTTTAGAGAGTAAGAGACATAGAGAAAGAAGAATAGAGAGACACAGAGAAGGAGAGATGTCTGCAACACTGCTTCACAACCCATGAAGGTCCCTGAAGGGAGACACCAAGGACCTGAACTTGGGTCCTTGTGCTTGGTAGCATGTGCTACCAATTCTGCCAGTTGAGCCACCAACAGGCCCTGGAATAGTAGTGCTTTTTAAATGTGTGCTATGACCCTTAGTACAATATCATTATAGAAACAAGGAAATATAAACAAATAGATAAATTGAAGAGTAAGAAATAATGTTCAGGCTTCAAAGAGCAATGTAACTTGCCTTACAAAAAACTAAAATCTGGGCCTAATGATGGTTGATGACATAAACAGCATAGTATAGACTTGGGAATACGTAGTTATCATGATGAAAGACTGAAAAGACAACATCAACAGTTTGTGAAAAATTCTAAATTGCTGGGGGGCAGGTAACATAGCAGGTTAAGCACACATGGTACAAAGCACAAGAACAGGCATAAGGATCCAGGTTCGAGCCTCCAGCTCCCCACCTGCACGGGATCACTTCACAAGCGGTGAAGCAGGTCTGCAGGTGCCTATCCTTCTCTCCCTCTCTCTGTCTTCTCCTCCTCTCTCTCCTGATTACTCTCTGTCCTATATAACAACAATGACAGCAATAACAGTAAACAATAAGGGCAACGAAAGGAAAAAAAACAGCCTCCAGGATCAATGGATTGCAGCGCAGGCACCGCACACCAGATTAAGCCTGGAGGCAAAAAAAAAAAATCTAAATTGCCTATAGTATAGATTTCAGTACTTCGTTTTTAGTAGAACCAGAAAACAAATGTTTGGAAACTTGTCAAAATATTACAAAAGATTGAAGTTATTTTTAAAGAGTCAAAGGTATCCTATTACAAGCAAATAAAAAGTATTCATACCCACTAACACGCTCATGAGGTCCTCTAGCTCCATCTGTCTCTCTCACACAATTTATAGAAGAAATGTGAAAACATGCCATTAAGACACTTTCTAATAGTGGACTATGGAGTTAGTTGGTTGTGGATTTATTTATTCATTCAAAAACTATGTGGAAACTGGGAGACTGCCAAACTAGACCATTTACTGAATCTAAACCCCTAAAGACATTGCCATACTCTAGCTGGGAAGCCTGGAGAACAAATCTTCCACAGAATGTTCCCTGAGACAGGCAGAGACCCAGGGCCACACAGATAGATTGACTTTTGGCAGTTAAGACCTGAGACACAGGCACAGCAGAAGTAGCTATTTAGGGAGGTCATAAACAACAAATGAGAAGAAAACATGGAAAAGGCTAAATAAATTAATTCATTAAATTAAATATCAGGGAATCTTGTCCTTGTATACGTGAATCAGAAACTGGTACAGAGTAACAGTACCCAAGAGCAGAGTATTGGGCCCACAGGAAGTGGCAGTGTTCACAAGACAAGGTCAGACAGATCTGGAGAATCTGTAATGTGTCCCACAGTCTCACTCACTCATCCATAGAATAGTATGACCTCTTCGGTCAGATATTAGCTAAATAAGACCAGGCACAGGTTTTTTTTGTTTTGTTTTGTTTTGTTTAATTTATTTATTTGCCCTTTTGTTGCTCTTGTTGTTTAACGTTGTTGTGGTTATTGATGTCATTGTTGTTGGATAGGATAGAGAGGAATGGAGAGAGGAGGGGAAGACAGAGAGGTGGAGAGAAAGACAGACACCTGCAGATTGCTTCAACACTTGTGAAGTGACTCCCCTGTAGGTGGAGAAATGGGGGCTCTAACAGGGATCCTTACGCCTGTCCTTGTGCTTTGTGCCACATGCAGTTAACCCACTGCTCCACCGCCCAACTCCCCAGGCACTGTTTTTTAAGAGCTGTCTCTCCAGAAGAAAGGTGGCAGGGGCAGGGGGTCTGGATGGATGGGGAGATTTTGATGGTGAGATGCTATTCCATAGAAGGTGCAGAGGGTTACTTGGCCCAACCTGTGGATCAGAAAGTGGTACTGATATCACATCTAAGTTCTCATTGGGACACTCACCCTGTTTCCCAAGTGTTGGGGAGAGGACAGAAAAGTAGCTTGGATTTAGAGACAAAAGCTTAAGACTTCACCCACATGGTTTCACATTCAGAACCACAGCCATAATTCTCTGGGAAAATAGCTCAACAACAGACCATGCTAAATGCCCAACAACAGACAGGTGGTTAAGAAAGTTAGCGTCTAGGGGTAGGCAGTGGTGCATCCAATTAAACACACATATTACCATGTTTAAAGACCTGGATTTAAGCCGCTGTTCTGAGAGGGGGGAAGAAGTGAGAGGAGGGAAGGGGAGGTGAGAGGAGGGGAGGGGAGGTGAGGGGAGGTGAGGTGAGGTGAGGGGAGAAGAGAAGAGAAGAGTCGAGAAGAGAAGGATGAGGAGGAGGAAGGAGAAGGGAATAGAAGAGAAAGGTAGTTGTGATCTATATTCATAATGGAATACTATTCAGCTATTTAAAATGATGTAATAATCTCTTTTGTCCCATCTTGAATGGAACTTGAAGAAATCATGTTAAGTGAGATCAATCAAAAGGAGAAGAATGAACACTATATGATCTCACTTATAAGTGGAACTTAAGAAAGATAAAACACAGGGAGTCGGGCGGTAGCACAGTGGGTTAAGTGCACGTGGCACAAAGCGCAAGGACTGGTGTAAGGATCCCTGTTTGAGCCCCCAACTCCCCACCTGCAGGGGAGTCGCTTCACAGGCAGTGGAGCAGGTCTGCAGGTGTCTGTCTTTCTCTCCCACCTCTCTGTCTTCCCCTCCTTTCTCCATTTCTCTCTGCCCTATACAACAACAACAGTAGTAACTACAACAATAAAAAATAGCAACAAAAGGGAATAAATAATTTTTTTTAAAATAGAAAGAAAGATAAAACACTGGGTGAAAACCAGACTAGATGTTATCCATTGCAGAAAGCCCAAGGAAGGGAGTTGAGTGGCTATCAGGAACCCAATGCACAGTGGTGGGGCAAAATTGATGGTGGGAATGGTGTGTAGATACCTATTATGGAAGGATGAAAAAGTAACCCATGTAAGAACTGTCCTGTAAATCATTATTTTCTGGGTGGATGGTAATATGAAGATGGCCTGGTCACAACCTATGCAAGATGGCTGCAACTGGGTCCCAATGAACCACCTTCATTGAGCATGACTGTCAGCACTATGCTAAATGCTTTCTTTTTAAAATATGGAGGCTGGGCAGTGGTGCACCCAGTTGAGCACACATGTTGTAGTGGCACTGGTGTTCAAGTCCCAAGTCCCCATCTGCAGGAGGTAAGCTTCATGTGCAGTGACACAGTACTGCACGTGTTTCCTCTTTCTCTTTGGCTGTCTCCTCACCCTCCTCTCAATTTCTCTCTGTCCTATCAAATAAAAAGGGGGAAAAGTTCATTGTGTATGTATGTACTTATTTAGGAGAAAGAGAGAATCAGTAACAACTCTAGCATGTACATACCAGGGATTGAACTTGGGACTCTCACACACACAGGCTCTGTGTTCTACCTGCTGAGTCACCTCCGGAGCTTCTCTAAATTCTGTATGCTGTACAGCCACAGTTTCACTTCATCCTTGTGACAATCCTATCAAATCAGCATTGATTCTGTCCCCTTTTGAGTATTAGGATCAGAACTCAGTGATACCACTTGAACTGTCAACCCAGGGGGGCTCCAATTCATCCTCATGCAGGAGAGCAGGACAACTTTTCATGACAGACAAGGGGATAATGACATCTTGGCTGGCTTAACATATATACTTACAGGTTCTGGTGGATTAGTTCAGTACTTTTTTTCTTTTGTGCAGAGTATAGTACATCATTTTAATGGTAATGTCTACCTAAACTTACAAAGTTACTATTAAATATTTTCTTTGATTTTAAGGAAAGTCATGTTACAAATGTTCCTTTTTAGCAATGACTCATTAAAATTTTTCTTTTTTGTTATTCTATGACTACACAAGATGAGAATATCAGATGAAGACTGAAAATCTTGCTCTTCAGTAGTTTTCATGTAATTATTATGATTTTTTTAGAAAAACTCATACTTTATTGTGGTTGCCTCAATATGTTGTTTTAAATAACAAAAGCATCAAAGCATCTCTGCACCCTATGTGCATTTCATGAAAGATACTCTGTTAAGAGCAATAACAGATCCTCTAACAATAAAAAGAAAAGCCCCATTATAATCCTTTACTTTCAAAACTGGTCAGGTTCTAGGTACCTGGAATACAATGTATTTAAATTCTGCAAAGAAATTTTTTATAGGATAGGACAGAGTGATTTTTTAAATTATTTATTTATTTTTCCCTTTGTCGCCATTGTTGGTTTTTATTATTGTTGTTATTGATGTCATCGTTGTTAAGATAGGACAGACAGAAATGGAGAGAGAAGGGGAAGACAGAGCGGGGGAAGAGAAAAAGAGACACCTGCAGACCTGCTTCACCACTTGTGAAGCGACTCCTCTCCAGGTGGGGAGCCAGGGGCTCGAACTGGGATTCTTATGCCAGTCCTTGCACTTTGCGCCACATGTGCTTAACACGCTGCGCTACCACCCAACTCCCTTTTTTATCTTTATTGATTTATTTATTGGATAGATACAGCCAGAAATCAAGAGGGCAGAGGGTGATAGAGAGGGAGCGAAACAGAGAGATACCTGCAGCCCTGCTTCACCACTTGTGAAGCTTTCCCCGTGCAGGTGGGGACCGGGCTCGAACCTGGGTCCTTGCACATTGTGACATGTGCACTCAACCAGGTGTGCCACCATCTGGTCGCAGGACAGAGTGAAATTGAGAGAGGAAGGGAAGATAGGGGAAGAGAAAGAGATGACTGCAGACCTGGTTCACTACCTGTGAAGCAACTCCTCTGTAGGTAGGGAGCTGGGGCTTGAACTGGGATACTTTCACAGGTCCTTGCACTTCGTACTATGTATGCTTAACCGGAAGCACTACTGCCGGCCCCCCCCAAGGACTTTTTCTATTGAGTATTATTATTAATTGCTATTATTTATTTTGTTACTTATACCATTTTTAAAAACCTAACAACAGAGAGATACAGGATATATATGTCAAAGGGGAGAAATACCAAAGTAATCTGAATTCTATAGAAGGGTTTTACATGTTAAATTTAATTTCCACCACAAGTAACCTATAACATTCAGAAATACTGGAAAGTAGAATACATGTTTATTTTTGTCTCAAACAGTACCACTTAGGATAATTATACTATAAGTGCAAAGTTCGTGCAAAGAAGGAGGAATAAATGATTAAGAGTTTGAATCAATGACTTAGAATGCTGAACTGAGAACCTTTATTTCATCTGCTTGGTTACTGGACATAGTACTCATTTTGCTCAAGTTACCTTTTTGTCTCAAGTGCAATACACAAGTTTGACATGACAAGTGACATAGATGACATCTGTGGCTGATATGAACTCTTAACCAAGAACAGAGAAACATGGAGGAAAGAGTTACTAAAGGGAACTGAGTGATTTGCATGTATAAAGTGCAGTCCCCTTGAACAACTTTTACTGAGAAGAACCCTCAGGTCTGCTGAACTACTGACAGAGGATAAATCGACTCTAAATGTTGGTGGAGAAGATAGTGTTTTTGGTGCGTGCAGTTCCTGTTCCTGTCCCTGCAGGCCTGCAAGGCCCTACCTCTCAGTCCAAATGTACCCACTTACACCATACACCCTGAATCCCACTAGCCATAGTGCCAGATATGGGGTACAAAATAATTCTCATTTGTTCTCTTGCAGGCAATGAAAAAGTCACCCCATCTATAGGAAATGGTGCACACTCTACAATGACTATTAGAGCCAAAATCTCTGAGTCACAGCTGCCTGCACAAGGCAATTTGGCTACTGGAAAATTCTGATTAATGACATTTTTTAAAAACCCAGAGTAACAACTTGACCTGCCAAATATTAACATATTTTTATCATTTTACCTTTTTTTTTTTTTTTTTTTGCCTTGGTTAACTATCACCTTCTTTCACCAGAGAAATAAAGCAGGTAAACTGAAAATTGTGCTGTAATGCAATTCAACCTCAAATCTAAATGAGTCACTCCCAGGGGTGAAAGTGGAGCTAAAAGGGGGTCTGTTGCTAACTGGGCTTTGGAATCTCTGAATGTGCCACAGGGACACTCTCCAATTGTCTCCTTGCTGAGAAGTCTTCAAGTCTTAGGAGACTAAAGTCTTCAAGTCTTAGGAGACTAAAGTCCCTGAGTGTCAATCAGAAGCACAGGCCTACCCGCCCACAAATTGATGACTGGGTGAGAACAGAGAAGTCCCCATCCAGCAACCCCTTCCACCCCAGTTCAGTGGCAGGTGAGGTGCCCCTCCCCTGCACTCCAGCCAAAGAGAGGCAACAGTGCTTCAATCTCCCTAACAAAGCCCCTGCAGAATCAATCAACACTGATGACGGTTCTGCTGGCAATGACCATATTTTAATCCATACAAGAGTGCCACCGCTGATAAATCATGGATTCCGAATCCCAAGACCTTCACCTAGAGCGACAGGCTGGTGGGGTCCCCCAGCCAGGAGGAGCCCAGAGTTTCCTGGGCCAGTGCAGGCAGGTCCCCTCTGCTAGCCACCTCGCCCAAGCTCGCCACCCCCTCCCCACCTCTTGCAACTCTTCTCTCCTTTAGGCTCCCCAAGTCTAATTTGTCCCAACACCCGGGGCGCATCGCAGGGATGGGTGGTGGGGGTGGGGCGAGGTGGTGGGCAGCGGCCCCCCTACACACACACCCCAGCCAGCCCACCTGGCCGCACCTGCCACCCCCTGGCCAAGGCGCACAGGGCTGTGTTCATCACATCATTATTTCTCCCGCAAGAGAGGGAAGGGGCGCGAGCAACAACAGCTGCTGCCAGGGGAGGCTTGGTTACAAAATCCTTTTCCAGATAGCACCTCATTTAGCAACCTCCCCTAAAAAAGCCCGCGCATTTGCTCAAACTTGGAAAGCAGGGCGTTGGCCACCCCCTGCCAGCGCACGCCTTCCCCCCACCCCAGTCGCAGCAGTTGAGGCCACCCCACTTCAGCGACCCCACACCTCTCCTTTCCCGCGGGTCCCAGAGAGAATCACAACACGGAATTGACCAAGGAGGTTGGGGAGGGGGTGCAATGTGCCGCCTGCCCCACCACCACCACGGTGGTTGCCCCTCGGGCACAGGAACCCAAGTCCCAGTAAGCATGTAGCCCTCTCGCTGGTCAGCCCCTCCATGGGTCTCCTGGCTACTGGGCTCACAGGGCCGAGGAGGGACCTTCGCACCTCCGCGGCGCCCCACTCGGCGCCCGCCGTGCACCCCAGAGCCCGGGACCCAGGGACCCACCACGGTGCAGGACGCGAGTGCTGCCTCCAGGCACTCAGTGCCGCCTGGACGCGGGCCACGCTGCCAACTCGGGGTCCCACGCACAGGTGCTGGGGGACCTCGCTCTTGCTTGGGAGCAGCGACCTACGCGCAACTGCCCCCAAGCAGTTTCCCGCAGGGTCCCCCGCCCACACCCGTGAGCTCCGCAGGGACCCTACCCCGCCACCTGCCACGCCCCCCCCCCCCCTGCCGGCTCCCGCACCCAACCCGACCAGGCCTCTCAGTTGCACCTTCCTCAGAGCAGACATCCTCCAGTGCTCCAGGCTCCGAAGGTGCCCGGCCACATGGCAAGCGGATCCCTATGCGGGCATCTTAGTCCCGTTGCCTTCGAGACTCGAGGCTCCGTTGGTCAGCTAGTCAGGGTTCCTGTTGGTCCAGCACTGCCGAGCCACTGCTGCCTAGCGCTGTGACCTCGCTCCAGCCTGGTTTTGGTCTGTGCCAGCGGCTGGCGCCTGCACACTCAGTGCCCAGGGAGGCACCTGCGCACTGGGGGGTGGGGGGGTGTGCGCGGTCCACCCAAGGGGCCAGCCCCCTGCACGCCTGGGGGGGCGCTCAGCCTCTGATGCCTCACACCTCGCGCCCCAGCCCAGGCCCCTAGCCTGCCCTCCTTCACCCCACCCCCCGAGTCCCTCCAAACAGACAATTGTTTCCAGGGACCCGCGGGTAAAGCTGGGAAATGGGGACCACAGAGGGCCCAGGGAGCATGTCCTGCCAGGGCTGAGGCCTCCACCTCGGTGCGCTCAAGCCCAGCCCTGGGCGCTGCAAAGTACCCTGCAGGACCGCGCAGACCCGCGCAGGAAGGCCCGCTGGGGACACAAAGCTCCAGCGCGCGAAGCTCCTGTGCCCACAGAAGTCTTCACAGTGGCTGCTCTGCTCTGTGCACCAGAGAGAGAGAGAAAGAAAGAAAGGACAGAGGGAGTAAGGAAGGGAGGGAAGGCATGAGAGTGAGAGTGTGTATGCACGCTGGGAGAGTACAGTGATCAAATTGGAGTTGGTGACCCATAGTTGAACTCAACATCTGGAAGTATCTCTTTGAGATACAAGATAAAGCCATTCTCATTACTTCCTAGACATGTTCTATGCCCTCAATTTAAAACATGGGCATTTCAACAGGCCAATAAAAATAAAATACCATGATGTGGAGTGTGGTTCAAAAAGAGGAGAGATATAGACAGACATACAGATAGAGAGACACAGAAAGAGGAAGGAAACCTGGAGAAATATGAAAGTCTTCTATAAATTTCCAAAAAAGATGATGCTAAGAAACTGCTCTCAACCCCTGTCCCCTAAACCTGTAGCCTGGAAGGCACTGTCCAGTACAGCTTTGGGGGTGTTAGGGGGCTATGCTCACAGAGGAATGAGTGCACTTTCCATGTAAACATGTTGAGCTCCTCTCATGAGCTGAACAAGAAAAAGGAGGAGACACAGCATAACAGAAGGAAAATGAGGAGGCACCACCCTGCACTTGTGAAGTCTCATTTACCTTCCAAGTTCAAATATCTAGAAAACGATTAAATCATAAAACCTAACAAGAAACACTAAAGTGCTATTCCACATCATACAACATGTTGCTTTCAAAGAAGGTCCAGAAATCACCCCTTTCCCCATTCAATTACCAACCACCTGGCTAAGTGCACACATTACAGTGCTCAAAGATCTGGGTTCAAACCCCAGGTCCCCACCTGCAGAAAGGAAGCTTCATGAGTAGTGAAGTAGAACTGCAGTTGTCTCAACTGGTAGGGCGCCAGACCTGCATGCCTAAGATTCCTGGCTTGACTCCTGGCAGCATATGTGCCAAAGTGGTGCTCTGGTGTTTCTCCACCCCATCTCATATGAAACTCTCTCTCAAGTATAATAAATAAAAAATGAACCTTGAAAAATGGTTTAAGGATCTGGGGATATAATTCACCAGGTAAAGCGTGTGCCTTGTTATGTGGGCACAGTTCAGGTTTGAGTCCTGGCACTGCCTGGGAGATGCTACAGCACTAGAGGAAGACCTGGTGCTGTGGTGTTTCTCTATCTGAAAAAAAAGGGGGTTGGGTGGTGGTACAGCAGGTTAAGTGCAGGTGGCTCCAAGTGCAAGGACCTGTGTTAAGGATCCCAGTTTGAGCCCTCAGCTCTCCACTTGCAGGGGAGTTACTTCAGAGACGGTGAAGCAGGTCTGCAGGTGTCTGTCTTTCTCTCCTCCTCTCTGTCTTCCCCTCTTCTCTCCATTTCTCTCTGTCCTGTCCAACAACGATGACATCAATAACAACAACAGTAATAACTACAACAATAAAAAAGGGCAACAAAAGGGAAATAAATAAATAAATATATTTTTAAAAATATTTTTATTTATTATTTATTCCCTTTTGTTGCCCTCGTTGTTTTATTGTTGTAGTTATGCTTGATGTCGTTGTTATTGGATAGGACAGAGAGAAATGGAGAGAGGAGGGGAAGACAAAGAGGAGGAGAGAAAGATACACACCTCAAGACCTGCTTCACTGCTTGTGAAGCGATTCCCCTGCAGGTGGGGAGCCGGGGGCTCGAACTGGGATCCTTCAGCCAGTCCTTGTGCTTTGCGCCACCTGTGCCCAACCCACTGCGCTACCACAGACTCCCAATAAATAAATATTTTTTAGAAGAAAGAAAAAGGAGCCCAGTTTGGTGAAATCATGCATATAGAAGGCCCTGTCTCCTCAAAAAGAAATTGTGCAAAATATCATATGCTTGGAATTTCACAAATAGCAGCAGGGCATAGTAATCAGGAATAGATGCAAGAGGAAAGCATGCTCGTGCTCACAACTTCTTTTTGCAGACTGGATTTTAAATTTTCTGAATATTGAAAATAGAACATATTTTGACTTTAGGGGAGCTGCTATTATTTTTTCCCGTTAGGGGGAATGGGAATGGGAGACAAGAGATCATTTCCCATTGGAAATACTGGATTTTGAGAGGTTGTTTTTCACTGCTAATGAACACTCATGCTGATGGTTTTCCAGTTGATATATGGTGGTGTCTGTGCAGCTGTTTGTTCCAGGATCAAGTTTCTGCTGTAAATAGGAGATTCTGGGATGAACAGACATAGGACATGTTTTGTGGGTCTGCAAATTGGGAGGGAGTTAAGACACAGCTGTATGGTCAGGGCCACACGTGCACGTAGGACCTTTCTTTGTTGGGGCTGTTTGAAATCAGATGTCTGCTCACCTCTATTTCTGATACACAAAGGCTGGGTCTGAGGGATGGACAGTAGCACAGCAGGTTAAAAATAACAACAACAAAAAAAGAGGGGGAAATGGCCTCCAGGAGCAGTGGATTTGTAGTACAGGCACCAAGCCCCAGAGATAACCCTGGAGACAAAAAGAAAAAATAAAGAAAGGTTGGGTACTACTATGCAATTCCTGCAAACTCCTGCTTAGAGATTCCTGTCAAGCCCTGTGTGTCATCATATATATATATATATACCTCCAGGGTTATTGCTGGGGCTCAGTAGCTGCACCACGAATCCACCATTGCTCCTAGAGGCCATTTTCCCCATTTGTTGCCTTTATTGTCGTTGTTATTGTTGCCATTGATATTGTTGTTGTTGAATAAGACAGAGAGAAATGGAGAGAGAAGGGGAAGACAGAGAAGGGGAGAGAAAGATAGACACCTGCAGATCTCCTTTACCATCTGTGAAGCGACACCCACGCAGATGTGGAGCCAGGGGCTCAAACTGGGATCCTTAGGCCTGTCCTTGTGTTTTGTGCCATGTGTGCTTAAGCCAGTGCGCTATCCTCGGCCCTTGTGTCTTATATACTTATGTGCATTACATCACAATATGTGCTTTACATGTGCTGGACACTGCACAGTGCAGTAAATGTACTCACAGTGCACTGTGTGCTGTACGAGGTGTAGCAAATGTGTGTGATGCACTAGTAGTCAGCACCACACCATGCATATATGTATATGGTTCACACAGGAGTGCAGGCTGCATGTACAGTTCATACTGCATAGATAATAAAATATAAGGCCTTGCCTCTTCATGCTGCATATGAATAATCTGAGCTCAGAAAGGAAGCATCCAAGCAGGTAAAGTGGAGGTGCCTGTATCCATCACACGTTCAATTCCATCCTGGCTCTCAAGATGTCACAGAGCATCTTCCTTACTTCATAAAGTGTTCTACATGCATCTCCCAAGCACATCACCCCACCTTCTTGTGATGCTGCCATTACTGTGATCCCAATTTTAAAGGTGAAATGGAAACTCAGAGAATTTAAGTAAATGTCAAGAGTCATAAAATAAGTAGCAAAACTCAGACACAGAGCCAAGTCCTCAAGCTCCAAGCCCCGTGGTTTTTCCAGGCTCCTGCAGATTCAATGAGATTCCGTGTGCTCTGCAGCTTTAATGCCAACCACGGGACTTTGATTTGAAGGATGATGATTCCCTTAAAGTCCTGGAATTCTTTGTTACTGGTGGTAGGGCTGCATGTGGGGGTCAGAGCACTCACATGCAGCCATGTAGCCGTGATGACCTCATGTCCCATCACATAAGCCCCGAGTCCAGCTCCCCATGGAAGTAGTCCCCAGCCCATCATAGCCTCTGCCAATAATAACCTAGTCACCATGGTCACCAGGATGTCTGTATCTTGCTTTCTGACAATGGCTGTTTCATTGCTTTATCACAGGCTAACTTCAGAAGTCCTGAATATAAAGATTTTATTTTCATAGGACAGGTGCCCTTTGCTTGGTCCAGGTATCACTGTCATGGCCTCTGTGGGATGAGTGCAAGGCTCAGAGCTTCCTTAGCCTCTGACACACAGAGGACACAGAGGGCTCTCTCATCTGAAAGCCCCATGGGCTATGCAAATGACACGAAACTACCCATTACACATGTCTTCAGATTTGAAGGTCCTCTTCTGTCCTTGTGTCCACACACTGCCTTCTTCCCTATCTGTTCACCCTTTTACCCACACTTGAAAATGTCCCTCCCCTCTCAGGAAAACTTGCTGGACTAATGTGAGCAGAAGGAATTGTTTATCTTTCTAGTTACTACCCTCACATTCTCAGACACTGTATAAAACTCACGTCTAACGCTTCCTAGCCCCATGGGCTCATGTTTCTGACAGCAGGATTCTGTGCATTTTCTCAGCACCCAGACAGCACTGACACATACTCAGAACTAAACATAATATGTGTCAACATGACAAAGTGCCACATTTAGATGTCAGTCCCTTCTCTTTGTCTACAGGGTGGTCTCACCTCTGGGTGAAGGCACTCCTTATCTGCTCCTCTCAGAGGAGGTTTTAACAGACACATCTCATGCTTTCTTAGGGAAAAGATCTAATCACAACTAGTTACTGCACTTCAACATCCTCTGAGAGAAGTGATGTAGCAGATGAATGTACTAAGGACAGACTGAACTAGTTAACATGAAAAGTCACCACCACCCTATAGCCTGAGACAGGCCTCAACTGTGAATACTGCACTGTGTGTATCTAGTGGAGAGATAGAGAGACAGACACAGAAAGAGAGAGAGAGAGAGAGAGAGAGAGAGAGAGAGATGGAGGGGTCAGGCACAGCAATAGTGCTTATCTGGTATGTAAAGGATGGGAGAATATATGAGAGTGGAAAACATGAACATGATCTCGACTCCCCTTGAATGATCACTGGAGTACAGGAGGGTCTGAACATCTGGTCCCTCATAACCCAAACACCTGTGACCTGATCTGGAAATCACAGGGACACAGAATACAGGACTTGAAAGAGCCCTGAGGGTCATCTGGTTGAACACCTATGAGCCTCAAAAATGAGAGATGCTGAGATATCGCTCAGCTGAGGACAAGATAGGAAGAGAGGTCCTTTACTGAGGGATACACAAGGGTCACCCCCAAGCCCTGGCCCTTTGGAAATGAGTGAGCCATAGGAACAGGAAGAGAGCCCACCAACTCTCTCACAGGGATGGATGTGATCCTGAGCCTTCTGCCTACCACGCGCCTCACTCAGGCTTTGTAGGGACGTATCCTCCACAGGGCAGGTATCCTGTTATTCCAGAAACCTTCTATCCAGTGTGGAGGGTTTGCTTTATGATGCAGGTGACATTCAAATAAATACACATTAACTGACATCTTTAGAAAGTGGCTTCCCTAGGGAACACGTCATTTCTGAAGAAAAGAATGATCATTAGACCCAGTCTCTAAAGAGTGGAATTGATGGGAAACTTGAAGCATCAGCTTTGTTGGATGTGACAGGTGCATATTTATTTGATGTCCATTGACGGGTAATGACGGCACAAGATGTGCGGCACAACTGAAGGCTGCTGCTGGAAGCAGGGATATAAAATGTACCTCTGTGCCTCGCTCATGTCTGCCCCTGGAGAGCTCCCCATAGGCAGGGGAGCCCCTGAGTTGTTATGGGCTTTGGGACAAAGCACTGCTGCTATTCAGGCAGAAGAGCTTCCTGGGAGTGTTGCTGCCCAGGCTCTGACATTCAGAAACCTTCCACAGAAGGTCAGCTCACTTGAAGGCCTGACCACCAGCTCTGTGGCATGTGTCTCTTCCTTTTTCTTGTTCAGCTCATGAGAGGAGCTCAACATGTTTACATGGAAAGTGCACTCATTCCTCTGTGAGCATAGCTCCCTTACACCCCCAAAGCTGTACTGGACAGTGCCTTCCAGGCTACAGGTTTAGGGGACAGGGGTTGAGAGCAGTTTCTTAGCATAATCTTTTTTGGAAATTTATAGAAGACTTTCATATTTCTCCAGGTTTCCTTCCTCTTTCTGTGTCTCTCTATCTGTATGTCTGTCTATATCTCTCCTCTTTTTGAACCACACTCCACATCATGGTATTTTATTTTTATTGGCCTGTTGAAATGCCCATGTTTTAAATTGAGGGCATAGAACATGTCTAGGAAGTAATGAGAATGGCTTTATCTTGTATCTCAAAGAGATACTTCCAGATGTTGAGTTCAACTATGGGTCACCAACTCCAATTTGATCACTGTACTCTCCCAGCGTGCATACACACTCTCACTCTCATGCCTTCCCTCCCTTCCTTACTCCCTCTGTCCTTTCTTTCTTTCTCTCTCTCTCTGGTGCACAGAGCAGAGCAGCCACTGTGAAGACTTCTGTGGGCACAGGAGCTTCGCGCGCTGGAGCTTTGTGTCCCCAGCGGGCCTTCCTGCGCGGGTCTGCGCGGTCCTGCAGGGTACTTTGCAGCGCCCAGGGCTGGGCTTGAGCGCACCGAGGTGGAGGCCTCAGCCCTGGCAGGACATGCTCCCTGGGCCCTCTGTGGTCCCCATTTCCCAGCTTTACCCGCGGGTCCCTGGAAACAATTGTCTGTTTGGAGGGACTCGGGGGTGGGGTGAAGGAGGGCAGGCTAGGGGCCTGGGCTGGGGCGCGAAGGTGTGAGGCATCAGAGGCTGAGCGCCACCCCAGGCGTGCAGGGGGCTGGCCCCTTGGGTGGACCGCGCACACCCCCCCACCCCCCAGTGCGCAGGTGCCTCCCTGGGCACTGAGTGCGCAGACGCCAGCCGCTGGCACAGACCAAAACCAGGCTGGAGCGAGGTCACCGCTAGGCAGCAGCCGCGCTGCCAGCGCTGGACCAACAGGAACCCTGACTGACTGACCAATGGAGCCTCGAGTCTCGAAGACAACAGGACTATGATGCCCGCATAGGGGCCTGCTTGCCATGTGGCCGGGCACCTTCGGAGCCTGGAGCACTCCAGGATGTCTGCTCTGAGGAAGGTGCGACTGCGGGGCCAGGTCGGGTCGGAGCGTGGCTGCCGTCGGGGGGCGGGCGGGGGGGTGACAGGTGGCGGGGTAGGGTCCCCGCGGAGCGTGCGGGTGTGGGCGGGGGACCCTGCGCGAGACTGCGTGGGTGCGGGAGCGCGTAGGTCTCTGCTCCAGAGCCAGAGCGAGGCCCCTCGGCACCTGTGCGTGGGACCCCGAGTTGGCAGCGTGGCCAAGCGCCCAGACGGCACTGAGTGCCCGGAGGCAGCACTCGCGTCCTGCACCGTGGCGGGTCCCTGGGTCCCGGGCTCTGGGGTGCACGGCAGGCGCCGAGTGGGGCGCCGCGGAGGTGCGAAGGTCCCTCCTCGGCCCTGTGAGCCCAGTAGCCAGGAGACCCATGGATGGGCTGACCAGCGAGAGGGCTACATGCTGACTGGGAATCGGGTTCCTGCGCCTGAGGGGCAACCACCGTGGTGGTGGTGGTGGGGCAGGCGGCACATTGCACCCCCTCCCCAACCTCCTTGGTCAATTCCGTGTGGTGATGCTCTCTGGGACCCCCGGGAAAAGAGAGGTGTGGGGTCGCTGGTGTGGGGTGGCCTCAGCTGCTGCGACTGGGGTGGGGGGAAGGCGTGCGCTGGCAGGGGGTGTCCAACGCCCTGCTTTCCAAGTTCGAGGGAGCACGCTGGCTTTTTTAGGGGAGGTTGCTAAGCAAGGCGCTACACAGAAGAGGATTTTGTAACCAAGCCTCCCCTGGCTGCAGCTGTTGCTGCTAGCGCCCCTTCCCTCTCTTGGGGGAGAAATAATGATGTGATGAGCATTGCCCTGTGCGCCTTGGCAGGGGGCGGCGGGTGCGGCCAGGTGGGCTGGCTGGGATGTGGGTGTGTTGGGGGGCCGCTGCCCACCACCTCGCCCCACCCCCACCACCCATCCCTGCGATGCGCCCCGGGTGTCGGGACAAATTAGACTTGGGGAGCCTAAAGGAGAGAAGAGTTGCAAGAGGTGGGGAGGGGGTGGCGAGCTTGGGCGAGGTGGCTAGCAGAGGGGACCTGCCTGCACTGGCCCAGGAAACTCTGGGCTCCTCCTGGCTGGGGGACTCCACCAGCCTGTCGCTCTTGGTGAAAGTCTTGGGTTTCGGAATCCATGATTTATCAGCGGTGGCAATCTTGTATGGATTAACAATATGGCCTTTGCCAGCAGAACAGTCTTCATTGTTGATTGATTCTGCAGGTGCTGTGTTAGGGAGATTGAAGCACTGTTGCCTCTCCATCACCTTTGGCTGGAGTGCGGGGCGGGGGGGGGGGGCACCTCACCTGCCACTGAACTGGGGTGGAAAGGGTTGCTGGCTGGGGACTTCTCTGTTCTCACCCAGTCATCAATTTGGGGGCGGGTAGACCTGTGCTTCTGATTGACACTCAGGGACTTTAGTCTCCTAAGACTTGAAGACTTCTCAGCAAGGAGACAATTGGAGAGTGTCCCTGTGGCACATTCAGAGATTCCAAAGCCCAGTTAGCAACAGACCCCCTTTTAGCTCCACTTTCACCCCTGGGAGTGACTCATTTAGATTTGAGGTTGAGTTGCATTACAGCACAATTTTCAGTTTACCTGCTTTATTTCTCTGGTGAAAGAAGGTAATAGTTAACCAAGGCAAAAAAAAAAAAGGTAAAATGATAAAAACATGCTAATTTTTGGCAGGTCAAGTTGTTACTCTGGGTTTTCAAAAAATGTCATTAATCAGAATTTTCCAGTAGCCAAATTGCCTTGTGCAGGCAGCTGTGACTCAGAGATTTTGGCTCTAATAGTCGTTGTAGAGTGTGCACCATTTCCTTTAGATGGGGTGACTTTTTCATTGCCTGCAAGAGAACAAATGAGAATTATTTTGTACCCCACATCTGGCATTATGGCTAGTGGGATTCAGGGTGTATGGTGTAAGTGGGTACATTTGGACTGAGAGGTAGGTCCTTGCAGGCCTGCAGGGACAGGAACAGGAACTACACGCACCAAAGACACTATCTTCTCCACCAACATTTAGAGTCGATTTATCCTCTGTCAGTAGTTCAGCAGACCTGAGGGTTCTTCTCAGTAAAAGTTGTTCAAGGGGACTGCACTTTATACATGCAAATCACTCAGTTCCCTTTAGTAACTCTTTCCTCCATGTTTCTCTGTTCTTGGTTAAGAGTTCATATAAGCCACAGATGTCATCTATTTCACTTGTCATGTCAAACTTGTGTATTGCACTTGAGACTAAAAGGTAACTTGAGTGAGCAAAATGAGTACTATGTCCAGTAACCAAGCAGATGAAATAAAGGTTCTCAGTTCAGCATTCTAAGTCATTGATTCAAACTCTTAATCATTTATTCCTCCTTCTTTGCACGAACTTTGCACTTATAGTATAATTATCCTAAGTGGTACTGTTTGAGACAAAAATAAACATGTATTCTACTTTCCAGTATTTCTGAATGTTATAGGTTACTTGTGGTGGAAATTAAATTTAACATGTAAAACCCTTCTATAGAATTCAGATTACTTTGGTATTTCTCCCCTTTGACATATATATCCTGTATCTCTCTGTTGTTAGGTTTTTTAAAATGGTATAAGTAACAAAATAAATAATAGCAATTAATAATAATACTCAATAGAAAAAGTCCTTGGGGGGGCTGGCAGTAGTGCTTCCGGTTAAGCATACATAGTACGAAGTGCAAGGACCTGTGAAAGTATCCCAGTTCAAGCCCCAGCTCCCTACCTACAGAGGAGTTGCTTCACAGGTAGTGAACCAGGTCTGCAGTCATCTCTTTCTCTTCCCCTATCTTCCCTTCCTCTCTCAATTTCACTCTGTCCTGCGACCAGATGGTGGCACACCTGGTTGAGTGCACATGTCACAATGTGCAAGGACCCAGGTTCGAGCCCGGTCCCCACCTGCACGGGGAAAGCTTCACAAGTGGTGAAGCAGGGCTGCAGGTATCTCTCTGTTTCGCTCCCTCTCTATCACCCTCTTCCCTCTTGATTTCTGGCTGTATCTATCCAATAAATAAATCAATAAAGATAAAAAAGGGAGTTGGGTGGTAGCGCAGCATGTTAAGCACATGTGGTGCAAAGTGCAAGGACTGGCATAAGAATCCCAGTTCGAGCCCCTGGCTCCCCACCTGGAGAGGAGTCGCTTCACAAGTGGTGAAGCAGGTCTGCAGGTGTCTCTTTTTCTCTTCCCCCGCTCTGTCTTCCCCTTCTCTCTCCATTTCTTTCTGTCCTATCTTAACAACGATGACATCAATAACAACAATAATAAAACCAACAATGGCAACAAAGGGAAAAATAAGTAAATAATAAAAAAAATTCACTCTGTCCTATCCTATAAAAAAGTGCTTTGCAGAATTTAAATACATTGTATTCCAGGTACCTAGAACCTGACTCGTATTGAAAGTAAAGGATTATAATGGGGCTTTTCTTTTTATTGTTAAAGGATATTATTGCTCTTAACAGAGTATCTTTCATGAAATGCACATAGGGTGCAGAGATGCCTTAATGCTTTTGTTATTTAAAACAACATATTGAGGTGATGACTAGGAGATAGCTCACTTAGTAGAGCACAAACTTTGCCATGCTAAGTATTCATAGGAGCACCATGCAGAGGGGAAACTCCATGAGTGGTAAAGTAGTGTTGTGGTGTTTCTCCTCCCTCTCTCCCCCCTCTCTCTTCCTCCTTTCCCCTCCTCTCTCTCTCCCCCTTTCTATATTCCATCCTCTGTATGAAAAAAAAGAGATAATAGTCTACTTGGAGTGGTTGATTGTTGCAGACACTGGTGGCAAAAAAGTAAGTATATAATATTGATTTAAGAAAACATGGAAGTCATAGTTTCTCAGTTGCCCAAGTTATTGAATAATAGGCACTTTGACTACAGATTTTAAAGGAGTGTTAATTAAGTATATTATATTGACACACAGAATAGATATGCCCTGGTCTTTCACTGGACACAATAAAAATAACTATGCCTTTGTGTCCTGGGCAGAAGGGAGTCCTGTGTCAGCACTGCCAGTACATTGGTTATGAAGAGTTGTGTTCAGGAAGTCAGTCGTAAGGACAAGATGAGTCAGTGGGCAGCACATATACCTTACCATGAGTTTTAGTCTTGGCACCACATGGGAGTCCCATGGATAGCACTGGGGTAGCTCCCCTGATGAGGCAGAATGATGATGTGATACTCTTCTTCTCTCCTGTCCCCCAGATAGGGAAGAAAGAAAAAGGGCCAAAGAGGTCTCTCAGTAGTGTTATCTGCCACGCATGAAGCCATAAATTGATGTTGCATATGTACAAGGCTCAGAGCTCATTTCTGGCACTACATTAAAACAAATGAATAAGCAGGAAGTCAGCAAGCAGAGTGTTCTTGTGCAGTTAAATCACTTGTAAGGACTGACAAAGTTGCTCACTTGGATAATGCAGAGCTTTGCCACATGTGTGACCCAAGTTTGAGCCCGGGCCCCCATAGCATTAAAGAAAGCCTCAGTTCTCCGGTCTCTCTCACTCTTTCTACTTCTGCCCATTAAAAAGAAAAGTCATTCCAGCCTTTCCTTAAAATCATAGAAAATATGGTAATAGTAACTTTGTAAGTTTAGGTAGGCATTACCTTTAAAATGATGTACTATACTCTGCACAGAAGAAAAAAAGTACTGAACTAATCCACCAGAACCTGTAAGTATATATGTTAAGCCAGCCAAGATGTCATTATCCCCTTGTCTGTCATGAAAAGTTGTCCTGCTCTCCTGCATGAGGATGAATTGGAGCCCCCCTGGGGTGACAGTTCAAGTGGTATCACTGAGTTCTGATCCTAATACTCAAAAGGGGTCAGAATCTATACTGTTTTGATAGGATTGTCACAAGGATGAAGTGAAACTGTGGCTGTACCGCATACAGCATTTAGAGAAGCTCTGGAGGTGACTCAGCAGGTAGAACACAGATAGGACAGAGAGAAATGGAGAAAGGAGGGGAAGACAGAGAGGAGGAGAGAAAGATAGACACCTGCAGACCTGCTTCACTGTCTGTGAAGCGACTCCCCTGCAGGTGGGGAGCCGGGGGCTCGAACCGGGATCCTTATGCCGGTTCCTGCACTTTGCGCCACATGCGCTTAACCCACTGTGCCACAGCCCGACCACCTTGTCATTTTTTTTTACCTTTATTAACAGATACTTGCAGCTTGTTGACTTTTTTTTTAAATCAAGTTGTAAACTTTTATTACAAATTAAAAATGAGGTTCTTAAAAATCTCAACTTGACCAGATATGAAATAATTTAAAAACCTTTTAAGGTTTACTGAGAAAAACCAGGCCTTTAAAAAAAAACACACACACACACGTTTGTCATTACCAAAAAGAGACATCTTTAGGTAAAAATAATAAAAACCCCATGCTGCATAGATAATGCAGATAGTCTGGTTATCTGCTCAAGGGGCAAAAAGCAAGCACTTAAGGTCTTCAGCTCATTCCTGTTGTTGAAACCATGTCCGTTCCTTACATTGAACCATTTTACTGTTACCATAACCTTCATTGCCTTGACCTTCTTGTCCCTGCCAGCAGGCGCCACCGATGTGAGGCTGCCTGGTCAGCCGCTCCCTGTGCCACTGCCATTGTAACAGGCTTGGTGTCGGTGGAGCTGAGGGCAGGGGCAGCTGGCAGCTGCTGGGTCTTGGCCACCCTGCTCATGGTTGTAGTGATGGTGACTGGGGCCAGCTGCTGCAGCTGCAGCTTCTCCCAGGGTGTGATGGTAACTAGGTGGCGGTGGCGGTGGGGCTACTCAGGGCTCTCTGCGGTCAGCTCTCAGCTTGTCATTTTTAAGCCAGGTTGTAGTAGGAATGAACATGTCTGGCTCCACTCAGAAACATTTCTTTTTAATATTTACTATGGCTTTCAATTTCCCACCCTTTCCCATCCAAGTTCAGCTCATTAGCAAATCCTGTAACAAGTCTAGAATGAAATTTTCAAGAGAAAATGATCTTCTCTCCTACTTCAAAAAGCCTAAAGATTCAGTGGAAAGACAGAGGTATTTATTCCTTCTAGCATAGGTGATTGTCTTATGATTAATAAAGAAGTAGCTACAATTCAAGGGCCAGAGGGTAAGCTATTGCCCAGGGGTTCTGTTCAACATTTTGTTAATTAGGAAATTCCTGAGCCCAATTAGTCAAGTAATGATTTGAATATTTTCTTTGTAAATAGATTGAGGTAAATTAGTTCTCCTCCAGGACCATATTTAAAGCTGAATCTCCATCAAAATCCAAAGGCACACATCTGTGAAAAATGGCAAAAAAGGATCCCAAGTTTTAGGTTTAATCCACCATACCACCATAAGCCAGAGTTGAGCAGTGCTCTGGTAAAAAAAAATAATAATCTAAATAAAAAATAAATCTACCATCCTCAAAGTATGTCTTTGGGGGAAAATAATTTCATGGGAGGAGAAGAATGGAGATTCCTTTTGAGAGATAAGAACAACTTTTTGGGAAAATTTGACCAGTGAGGGAAGCAGAATTTTATGTGTAGACATGTTTTTTTTTCACCATGTCTCTTCTGGCTAACATCCTAGCTGGCCTTCTGTTACCCCTTCACAATGTCCTCGGTGTTAACTATTTAAAGATGGCATCGAAGAACACATGGTGAGTTCATCACCATTTCTTAATCTCATATGTGAAGGTGGTGTGCATGTTACTAATCACCACTTATTTTTCTCTAATCCGTCTTCTTTTTTTTTTTTTTTTAAATATTTATTTTATTTATTTATTCCCTTTTGTTGCCCTTGTTGTTTTATTGTTGTAGTTATTATTGTTGTTGTCGTTGTTGGATAGGACAGAGAGAAATGGAGAGAGGAGGGGAAGACAGAGAGGAGGAGAGAAAGATAGACACCTGCAGACCTGCTTCACCGCCTGTGAAGCGACTCCCCTGCAGGTGGGGAGCCGGGGTTCGAACCGGGATCCTTATGCGGGTCCTTGTGCTTTGCGCCACCTGCGCTTAACCCGCTGCACTATAGCCCGACTCCCTCTAATCCGTCTTCTAATGCCTACTTAAGCAGTATCTGAAGAACTCAAATGGGTAGAGGATAATATTGCCTGTTTGGACACCAGAGAACATTCATATTTAATCTTTTTTTCCCCTTCTTTCTCTCACTCATTCATTGGCCCATGTACTCCCAATGTGCAGGTGTTTAAAATCCCTGAAAATCATGCTTTCTCTTCATTTTTTTGCTGAGTTTATGTGTGAAGAAATATATTATTTTAAATGTCTGTTTTCTTTTTTATAAATTTTATTTTTGAAAGAGAAGCAGAGACACACACAGAGAGAAACCCATATTTAATTTTAAATGTCTTTTTTTCAGAAATGTTTCTTTTTAATATTCTATTTACTTATATATTACCTGGGTAGAGACAGAAATTGAGAGGGAAGCAGGAGATGGTGAGATTAGAGAAAGGACAATTAGGAAAGTGCCCTTCATTTTCCAAGGATGCCAGTTTTGACCTGTGAACTTCTGACCTGCATGTGGTGTGCAGGTGCCAGTGTGAGCAGAATGAGTGACTATTCCATGAACTATTGTCCCCACATTTGGCTTCTGTCTGGGAAGTGCTGGCTAAGGAGTAAAAGGCTAGTAGCTGAGGGACAAGTGTGGGAGAGGCTTCACCTTGAACTTTGCTGTGAAGTGTGCTGATGACAGTAACAGCCATACAGAAATCAGAAGTGCACCATCTCTAGTCTCTGCTACTGTCTCCTCCTGTGCTGACTTCAGACTCAGCCATGTACTTGCTCTGGCCCCCGGGACATTGACAGGTGGGAATCAGCAGAGTCCTCAGTGCCTGTCTGGCTGTGGGGAGCCCTACTTCCAGCACTGAGGAAGCTAGGTGCCACCCTGTGGAGGCCTGGGGAACAGGCAAGACACACATAGTAGCTCCAGTGGAGCTGTTAGCTGCCTGCAGACACACGTGACCTCAGCTGATGCAGAGCTGCCCTGAGGAGCCCACCAAGGGCTGATCAGACCCCGAGCAAAGAGAGGGGTCATCTAAGGCACAGAGTCAAGAAGTGATATTTATTATAGCAATAAGCAAGAAAGTACAGTAAAAGACTATATAACTGCATATATACCATGAAAAGAATAATAAGTGAGAAATTTCTGTGAAAAGACCAGGGTGTAAGGGATCAAGGAAAATGACCCAAATGAAATGAGCTGGATATGGAATGTTGACATTTTCCATTGTGACCCCACTAGACAAAAAGTTTAAAAGAAGTGTCTTAGTCAGATGGCTTCATGTCTTCCACCAGGAGTTTTACACATAGATGGCAGGACTGAGGAATAATTCAAAATTCTGCAAAGTATTAGAATATAATTGCTCTCAATTGTATATCATACTAATAGGAAAAATAAAGGGTCAGTTCTCAGAAGGGGAAGGCTGGCTGTAGGCATTCCAGCAGACACCCAGGTGGCGTCACTGATTGCAGACCTGCCAGGGGAGCCCCCAGCAAGGTGCTGAGAGGAGCCCTGAGCTCCTTAGCAGCTGAGCAGGGTGTAGATAGACAGGGTGCTGCCTGGACCCCGCTCAGAGAGGTCTGAGATGGTGCATCACTGCGCCTTTCTGTAGGTGTCACTCTCCCATCTTGGAATTAGGAGGCTGTCTTATTGTCATGCCTGAAGTGAAAAACAGAGAGCTGTCTTAGTTAAGTCACATTCTCAGATAGTAGCTTCCTCTTGATTCCTGAAGAAATGTATTATCCCAGGAGAAAATTTCTCCAAGGAGATAAATGCATGAAGGGGCTGAGTATTGCCCACCTGGTGAGCACACATGCCACAGTGAGCAAGGACCTGGGTTCTTGCCCCCGTGTTCACCTGCAGAAAAGGAAAGCTTCAGGAGCTGGAAAGCAGAGCTGTAGGTATACCTCCTTCTCTGTCTCTCCCTCCCATTTTAATTACTGTCTCTAGCCATTAGGTAAATTTAATTATTATCAAAAGCATTAAATATATTAAAACCTAGTCAGCACATAGTAGAAACCTTTCCTCTCAAATCAATACAGCAAATGTCTGCAGCCCCCACCCAGACTGTGCTGCCAGAAGAATGAAGTCTTGCCATTGTTGGGATGTGATTCTCTTGACTTGTTTCAATCAAGCAGAACACTGTGCGTCTCATACAGACTGGTTGCTAGAATAATCTCACATGGCCTAGGCTCACCCAGACTCATGGTGTAGATGAGCGGTGTCCAGGAGCCTGGTCACCTTTGTACCACTGGCATCAGTCAGGAAGAAGGCGCCTACCTCTAACAGGAACAGGGGACCAGGATGGAGGGCCTCACTCCTCCCTCTCCTCTTCATTAATCTCTGTATGGTTGTGGGTGCACAGCACGGCCATGAGGAAGGAGAACTGAGTGCGGGTGGCCTCCTCCTTCTGGTGGATCAGATGGACACAGTCCCTGATATCCTCCACTGCCAGGTTCACGGGGTTGATGGGGTTGCCCAGGGCATAGTTGTAGAGTGACACCTTGTGGGTGGCCCTGTCCCCAAAGTCCATCAGATAGTCAACCCTGAGCTCAGAGGCGGTGAGGTCCAGCAGAGGCAGCCATGAGAGGGCCTCGTGCAGACGGGTGGACACGGAGCTCTGCCAGATGCTTTCCACATAATGGAGGACGGTGACAGTGTCACTGCTCTGGCCCACAGCCACCAAGATGGCCTTCTGCTGCCCAGGGTTCAGGTAGAATCACCTCCAGCACAGATACCTGTGAATATAGCAGTGGGTTTAGCAATGAACAAAGGAGGCAACCCAGAGAGCAGAGCAGAGGCAGTGAGAGGATGAAGGACTCGGAGAACCAAGGGGCCGAGGGTCCACTACCTCACTGACACCATTGCAGATGGACTGATGGGGAGAGCAAACACAGTCTAAAATCTTGGAAATGATTCCTGCATATCAGCCAGAAAATGTTTAATGAGGACTTGAGACAGGAGACCAGGAGTCCCTAATTTTTACTGAATTTGCAGGTGTGGAACTGGAGTTGGCTTTTTAATTGAGAACTTAAGAGGTTTCTGTAAAGTTGACACTGGAAGTTATCATGCTGGGTCATTGTTAATTCTGGTGTATATTCTGGTCCCATTTCCCCAGGGAGTTTGGTTTTCAGTGTCCTGAGCTTGTTTTCAGGAGGGGATAGATGGCCAGAGAGGTGGCACTTGCAGCAAAGGGTGCAGTTCCCCTCTCCCCTGCTGACCTGACCTGGGGACCTGGTCAGGCTTGAGGAGGAGCTGACCTGGGGTGTCCTCTAGTAGCTGCTCCAAAAGGAAGGATTCCTGGTGGATGGAAGCTGAGCTGGAGTCTTCCTGTTCCTGTGACAAGTCCTCAGTCACTTGCGGTGGTACCATTCCATTTTCATGGAGATAGTCACAGTCTGTGAGGAGAGAAATCCAAGCATAGGTTCAGGCTGAGGTGCCGTGATGAGCCCATCATGACCACATAGTGTGCCCACAGCTTAACAAGGGAGCTGTGTTTTTCTTGGAGACGTGCATGGTTTCTGGGGGCTACTGGATTCCTGCCAATCCTGCGTTCCCCCCCCCCCCATGGGATTGGTTTTCAGGGTCATGAGTTTGTTTCAGGAAGGAAGATCTGACCTGGTAGGAGGCATTTACAGGAACCGAGGGGGTCCCCTCTCCCCTGATGGTCTCCACATGCCAGGCTGGGGGAGTCATCCGCTGCTAGTGGAAGCTCCTCAGTGGCCGGCATTTGGCCCACTTCATGCTCCTGCAGATGTTTGCCATCTAGATGGAGAGAAACCTCAGTCTAGGTACAGGCTGACCATGAAGAGACTCACCTCATGTAGAATATGACACACGGGCCTTCTCCTGGACCTTCTGTGCTAAGAAGGCTGTTTCTCTGTGTCTCTGTGTCTCTGTGTCTCTGTGTCCCTGAATCTGACAGGAGACCCTGCCCTAACATGTGCCCAAGAACAATATTGACAAAATAAAGAGGAAGATGCTCTTATACATTCCTGTGCCTGGAATGCCATGAATTCCTCATGAGGAAGAGCTCTACAGAGCAGCCCAATCTGCCACAGAGAAAGAAGTAGAGAAGCAAGGATTGTCCCTAGAGCCTGTTACAGAGCAGTGAGTTGGTCAGTGTCTATTGAATGCACGGAGGCCTGTTGCCTGTGCTTTTCCCTGTCAGAAGGTATTGAAGCGAAGTTGGAAACCATTTACTCTGAGTCTTTGCAGTTAATGTCTCACTCCAATCAGCCTCTTCTCAGATTGCCCTGACACTCACCTGCAGGTGACTCTGTGGTTTCTTCCATTCTGAAACTCACAGGTCCCTGATCATCTTCCTCAGAGTCCTGGGAGAGAAAGAATTCAGGGTTACAATAAACCTTGGGAGTGAGCTCTGGAAGAACACATTTCCCAGCAACTCTGTTTCTCCAGAGAGAGAGAGAGAGAGAGAGAGAGAGAGAGAGAGCCCTGTGTCCAGCACCAAAGCTACTTGAACCCTGGGGGTGACTGTGGCTTAGAGTCGACACTAGAGTTTAGTGATTCCTTGGGTTTTCAGTGCATGTTCTGAAGTGTGTTGACAAGGATATGTGGTTTTCTTCCTGCTTGCTCTCTAGTCTCAGGATATACACACAGGTAACTCCCAGTTGAGTAATTTGTAATTTGAAGTGCCAACTATCTTGGGAGTCGGGCCTTAGTGCCGCAGGTTAAGCACACTTGGCACTAATCACAAGGACTGGTGTAAGGATCCCGACTCGATTCTTGGGCTCCAACCTGTAGAGGAGCCACTTCACAAGCAGTGAAGCAGGTCTGCAGGTGTCTATCTTTCTTTCCCCCTCTCTGTCTTCCCCTCCTCTCTCCATTTCTCTCTGTCCTATCCAATTACGATGACAACAACAATCATAACTACAGACATATAACAAGAACAACAAATGGAATAAATAAATATTTTAAAAAATTAAACTTTAAAAAATATGTCAGCTATCTAATCAAATTATTGGAAAGAAGAAACCCACATTTCCCCCAACGTGATGAGAAGCATTGCCTGGTATATGAAGAAGCAGGAAAGTGTCATCAATGCTGCAGAGTGAAGGCCAACCCTGACATGATGCAGATGCTCAAATTATGCAAAGGAAAAAAGAAAAACCCACAAACTTCTACTCCACCTATTGACATGATATAAACAGAAATATGTTCATGATGGATAAAAATTAGCGAAGAAATTGAAGTAATTTAAAACCAATCATTTAGTAGCTTAAAAAATATCTGAAAGTCACATATATTCAGTCCTTATTTAGTCCCACCAGCATTATTACTGGAGCTTTGGCAAGCACCACTGCCAGTGGCCATTTTTTCCTTTCTATTTTATTTGATAGGACAGAGAGAAATTGAGAGAGGAGGGTGACAGAGAGGGAGAAGAGACAGAGAGAGACACCTGCATGACTGCTTCCAGGCTTGTGATGTCTCCCCTCTGAGTCACTCTAGATGAGGACTTGTGTGTTCAACCCGCTGTGTTAACCACCCAGCTGGAAAGGCTTATACTTTATTTAATTTAATTTAATTTATTTATTAGAGATATCCAGAAACAGGTATGGGGTAAAAGAGGGTGGGGGAGAGAGGGGGGAAAAGAGAGAGAGAGAACTGCAGCTCTGCTTCACCACTCACAAAGCTTTTCCCCTGCAGGTGGGGAAGAGGGCTGGTACCCAGGTCCTTACACATTATAATCTGTGAACTCAAACAGGTGCGTGGAAGGCATATTCTTGACACACTAAGTTGCTAGTGGAGACAAGAGTGGAGGAGGAATTGGTTTTATAATAGATCAGTATAAATCATTCCACCATAAAGGCGATAGAGAATTGAACAAACAGCATACAGTGTCCATGGAACCTGCATGCATTATCAAAGGGTCTAATATATCTGTAAGCAGATCTCATGAGAACAATACAGAAAACAGGGAAGAAGAACTACCAGAGCTCATAATGACTAAGGATCCTAACACAGTGAGAGAAGTAAATCGACACATTTGAGACAGACACTCAAAGTTTCTATGCTCAAGTTCACATGACTCATTTCTCTGTATTCCATAAATGTGTGAAGCCACCTACTAGCTTTCACCTTTTCACTTCACTAAGCGTAGTCACGTTCAGTCCCCCTCCCCCAAATGGAAGTGTCAAATTATCTCAATGTTTGTGAGAACTATGGAGTTATTTGTTATGGGAGACACAGAGCTTTGGAGTGGGGTGAGCATGGAAATCTACCCCTATATTTATGTGAGTTTATTAACTATTATTCAGTCACTAGTAAAAATGTAGGCAAGAGAATGTTTTTGGAGGGCCAGGCAGTGGCACACCTAGTTCAGCACATGTAATATTAAACACAAGGACCAGCGCAAGGACTCGGGTTCAAGGCACTGACTCCCTAGTTGTAGGTGGATTGCTTCACTAGCAACAAAGAAGGTCTGCGGTTGTCTCTCTCCTCCCCACTCTCAATTTCTGTCTGTCCTATCCAGTAAAATGGAGGGAAAAAATACGGATTCCAGGAGCAGTAGATTTTTAGTGCTGGTACTTAGTCCCAGCTATAACCTTGGAGACTAAAAAAAAATCTTTGTTCTTCATTATAAATATCTTGGATACAGCACTGCAATTCTAGAAATCAAATGATACACAAAGAACTATATTGCCACCAGGGCTTGGTGGCTGCATCATGACTCCACTGATCCTGGCTGCCATCGTCATCTTCTTTTTTCATTTTATTTTATAGAGAGGAAACAAGGGGGAGAAAGGGGCAGAGGACTAGACAGACACCTGTAGTACTGCTTCACCACTCAGGAAGCTCCCCTGCTGCAAGTAGGACCCAGGGACTTGAACCCAGGTCCTCTTGCATGGTGACATGTGCACTCTGCCAGGTGCACCACTGTCTTCCCCCACACCCTTTCTTGCTTTTTTCCAGTTGAATAAAGAAAACTGGGGTCATTATTTTCTCACTTAAAAGTATCACCCTGTCCAAGGGTAAATAATCTACTGGAAACGACACAGAACACTCTGTATATGCAAAAAATCCATGCGAATAGAAAAGCTGTCTCTTGAAAACAGTTCAGTACAAGAGACATCAAGGATTGACAGAAGAAGCCTTCTGGAAAAAAATCGTGACATTTCAGGTGCCATGTTCTCTCCATGTTTAAGTCAAATTAATTATTGTTGCATATAGTCCCAGCTTCCTTTTCTGTGTCTGCAGGAAATACACTTTCCTGTCTGGTACATTCTGGATTCTTACCTCATCTCTAGATCTATTTCTGTCCAAAGCAGGAGCTTGGAATGGACATGTACGTTCTAGTCTTAGAAACACACTGATGTCGTCCTCCGCATACTTCAGCATGGCGTCCACATAGTCCATGTTCTCACTGTAAATGTTGCTAATCAAGTCCACAGTGACCCAAAACAGAAGAATAGCTGTTAGCTTGTTTTCTAATCAACTTATGTTTTGGCTGATTACTTCAGTATTTTCCGCTACTTTTTCAAGATATCAACTTTTTAAAGATATATGCAAGATCTAATGAGAGAAACAGTATACAAATGTATTTTTGGAGAATGGACATATACCAGAAAAAGAAAAAAAAGCTATGTTGTCAGGTCACTGAGACCAGGGCTGCAGATCCCGTCCTCACAGCTTTCCTTCCTGGAGTCCAGGCCAGAACCTCACTGGCCTATAGGGCTGGCAGATGCATTTGATTTGCCAACCACCCCACAGAGAAACCTGCCCTTAAGACATGGCAGTTTAATGCATGGTCCGGGGTGATGTTAGTTCCCATCACAGCATGGAGAGAAGGGGGACAAGAGGGAGAAGCACTGACTGCTAGGACTCTGCATTCTGAGAACTTGAAGATTTGAAGTATCATGGCCTGGGATAAAGTATTGGACTCTCAAGCATGAGGTCCTGAGTTCAATCCCTAGAAGCACATGTACCAGACTGATACCTGGTTCTTTCTCTCTCTCTCTCCTCCTTTCTCATTGATAAAATAAACAGAATATTCTTAAGAAATGATTTGAAATATGTGAACTAATGACATACCTACAAAGCTCCTTATACCATTGCTCCATCCTCTCAGATGATCTGAAATCCAAGAGAAAGAAAGTTAGAATGCATAAAATTCACACAAACATATTGTGATTGCTGGCCAGTGTAAACATCGACGTGGTGGTTATTGGTGGGACTGTGTGAGTCTGGAGGCCTGTCCTGTTACTGGGTGGTGAGGGTCCTTCTCTTTGACAGACAGCTTGCTGGGTTGGAAAGAAAAAATTCTAGATGGAGGATAAATTGTGTTGGGGGTTGGGCAGTTATACTGGTGGTTAACTGCACATGTTACCATGCACAAGGACATGGGTTCAAGCCCCTGGTCGCCACCTTCAGAGGGCTTAGCAGTTGTATGTGTTTGCCTGAATCTGATCCATTGGGGACAGTTGACAGCACACAGATGTTTTTGAGGGGGTCAGCACACGTTTGGCTAATAGACCCCCAGATGGAGCTGTGCTCCCCCTTGAGAGTCATGAGGCGAGAGGGCCAGGCTGCAGTCTTACTTAAAAGAGACAACGAAGCTGCGGTCAGCCCAGCCCAAGACCAGCGATGGGAGGATTCTTGAGACTTTCTTGGGTTTCTTCATGTTGGGTGCCACCCAAATGTCCAGCAGGGGCACCCAGTACTTGATTCTGAAGTGACCCTTGAACCTGGAGAGGGAACAGAGTACAGTGCAGTTAGCCTGCATCTCCAGCATTCTGGGAGCAGCTGGGTTTCTCCTGGGGAGATGGTGGGTGTGTTTCTGTGGCTCCTTGCCCTCTGAGCTGAGCCTTGAGAGCACAGCAGAGGGAGGGCTGGGGCCTGTGTGCTGTGTGCTGACTGGAGCCCGGCCCAGGATGTCCCTGAACACTCCTTACCAGTGGGAGAAAAACAGCCATTTTCCTGAACATTGTAGAACAATTAGATATCCCTCCTATATTTATGAGCTCGCTAAGAGAACCTTGCACTCATTTAGCATCTTTCCATGTAGTGTCTTCTTTGTTAATCATAATGATCCATGATCATATTTCCCTTATTAATTGTATGAAAATTGTAATTAATTTATTAGGTAATTATTGTCACCCTGAAAGTGCTTGAGGATACTAATGAAATAAGTCATGCATTATAAGTTCAGTTAAATATATTTTCTATGAGACTGAAAGAGTTAAGATGTATTTTCCATGTCACTTTGTTTTAATTGCCACTGGGGTTATCACAGTGGCTGCCTGATGAATCCACTGTTGTTACTGATCATTCCCCTGTTTCTGTGTGTTTGTTTTTGAGAGGACCGAGAGAAATTGAGAGGGTGGGAGACTGAGTTGAAGAGAGGAATGAATCTGCTGCCCTGCTAACTGCTTATGAAGCTTCCCCTGCAGATGAGGAGTGGGGATTGAACCTAGAACCTTGGGCATGGTAATAAGTATGCACACTGAACCAGGTGTGCCACCAGCCAGCCACCCAGTCTCAGTTTCTAAGGGCTTTGCATACCTTTCCATAAGTTAGAGGGAAAATATTTACCTCAAAGAAAGCGTGCACATGTTTACAATGAGTCAATAAGTGCAGCAAGCAAGTAGAACAAAAAATAAAGACACCATAAAGCATTTAATCAAATAGTTTATACTTAGACCTAGGTACCTCTTCACCCACTTCCGATTTCACTTCCTCGATCACACTAAGGCTAAACTTGTCAGACAAAGTAAGGACAACAAAAGCTGAATAAGGGCAAGAGACCAGCAGACTTCAGTGATGGCTCTCTTGGTCACCACCAGGCCACGCCATCATCTGGGGCCCAAGTCAGGGAATCCTGGGATTCCCACATAGACACGATGGGCCTAGATCTCTGACAGAGACCTGTCTGCACTGTCACTGGTCATCTCCATCAGGAGCAACACCATAAACCTCTTGTGGGCCTCTACAGGACCTTGCCCTCAATGTGGAACAGCAATGGTATGGACTGCCCCACTCTCTGAAGGGAGGTTGACTCAACATACTCTGCACTGGAAGAAGACTGGTCCTGAAATGAGTGCAGCCTAGAAATGTAAAGGAATCATGTGAGATAAGCCAAAAGGGGAAGGATGAGTAGAGATGATCTCACTTGTAGGCAGAACATAAGGTTCAACAACAGAAAGGAGTAACACGTAACAGAACGTGGACTGGTTTGGTGTATTGAGGCAAAGGAAAGGACTCTAGGGAGGGAGGGCAGGGAGAGGGCTAGGTTGGGGGTGGGGGACAGGGGGTGATTGTGGAGTCCTGGAGCATGATGGGAAAGGACCTAAATCAGTGAAGAGAGTGTTTTGCAGATACCTATCAAGGTGCAATGTCAAGATTACCTTTGTGTCAAGAACTGTACTAAACCATAAACCTACAATAATATTAGTTTAAAAGATAAAAAGTCAAGTTATTTCAAACTTGCTTTATTAGTTTTTTATTTATAATATTTCACTTAACGTCTGGCCAAATGTAAAAAGCTGCCTAAATGCTGTGCCCATCATAAAGCCAGGTAGAGGCTCATGTGCCATGAAAAGGACCTTGTGCACAAGCAAAGGGAACTGCATAGTGGGAGCTGTCACTGGGTGTCTCTCCTCTCTGTTCCATTCCCCATATCCTTCTCTTGTCTCTCAGGTACTTTCAAAAGAAATTTGAAGAGGACTTTGCTCAACAGTGTTGTCCACTGACTGAATTCATTGCCTCGTGTCACACAAAATAAATTCAGTTAATGAATTAGTCATTCCCTCATTCCCAGGTCCCCGTCACCAGGTACAGGCTGTGAATAGAAACACTTTGCAGAAATTCAGTGTGAGTGTCTGTGAGTCCTGGGAAGCATGTCTGGCTGTGGCTTGTCCTGTCTCCCTTGTGCCCAGTTGGAAGAGCAGGCCAGTGGTGGGTCCTCCAGGCTGGGTCCCCGCTGGCCTCTGACTCTGCATCCCTCCTTCAGCTTCTCCACCCTGGCTGCCCTTGCCCAGAACTCGGGGCCCTGCCCAGTCTCCCTGCTTCCCCTCTGCTGCCTTCCCAGTGCTGGACAGAAACCTTGCAGAAAAGCCACCTCTTCTGTCCTCAGGGCAGCAGAGAAGCAGCAGCTGTGGGGTAAGGAGCAGGGGAAGCAGGTACGCACTTCGTGTTGGAGATGAGCAGCACGTTGGAATATAAGATCATTTGTCTTTTCTGCCACTTCTGCCCCTTCTGGAATTTGGCAGGGCCAAAGAGCAGGATGTGGCCACGAGGCATCACTGGGACATTCTCCTGTTGCGGGCCACTCTCCTCCACAGAAGTCCTGCAACGCAGCAGACCCACAGGGCAGCCTGTCAGCCAGCATTCTGGACACAGGGGCTCATGCTGATGCCAGCACTCACAGCATTACAGAGGAGTCTTAGTCCCCTAGAAGGACTCAGCACCCCCACTCAGGAGTCCTGAGCTACACAGAGCTCCTGTGAGAGTTGAGCTCACTGAGGGCCAGTGGAGATGGAGGGCAGCTTGAAGTCCTGGACACAGGGACTGTCACGTTAGTGGCAGGGGATAAGGAAACAGCGGAGTCACTGGACCTGGGAGAAAGGAGACACTAAGAGGGAGTGAGGGGGAGTGAGGGTTGGGGTCCTGGTGCTTGGTGCTGGGGAAGGAGCTGAGTGAGGGGTGAAAGTGTTCTGCAGATCCCGCTCATGGGGAGATGAGAAATCTTACCTGTGTCAACAATCCGCACTGTAGTGAATTAACACTGGCCCCCAATATAAGAATAAAAAATAAAAGGAGAGAGGATGAGAAATGTTTCAAAGACCCAGCTCAGGGCCAAGGCCTAAAGGCAGCACAGTGTCTAGAGTGTTGTGGGAAAATCATCAACCCCAAGTATCATCTGCAGTTTTTGCTTCTGTTACTCTGCTTCTCTCTCTACCCATTTGTCTCCCCCTTTTCTTTCCTCTTTGCTTCTTTTCTCTTGTCTTCTCTGTCTCTCTTCCTCTGTCATAAAAATAATTTTAAACAGATACATGTGGGACCTATAGAGGTCAGATTGCATGGACTCCAAGAGTGTGAAGAGGTCATTCCATTGTGGTCTCACATTAACATACACACTTAGATAACAGGATTATTGAAAACTGACTCTAATCTTTAAGTCAATCTTCACTTTGGGGTTGAGGGGGGCAGGAATCCCACAATCAGCAAATAATAAATCAAACATCCAAATGTTTCTCAACTTAAGGAAGTACTAAGGTATTCCTGGCTGTGCCCTGAGTGAGCCCACAGGACTCTGATCCTAGCAGGTCAAGTCTGCTCTCTGGCATCAGCAGGAGGGAATCTCATGAGCACAAGTAACTGTTCATGAGACCAGGGCTGAAGCTGAGGTTTCTGTCAGTGGGCATCACACAGAGCACATCCTGGGACTGCCCTCCTCCTGCTCTGCCGGTCACACAGGGCATGTGAACAGACTCTACCTGAAGCAGGACAGACAGCCCAGACACCCTGAAAGCCGCGAAGACTTTCTGGTAGACTCAGACATCCTCTATTCTTCACTCCTTGACACTAAAGAGAGAGCTGGACACAGAACTGCTTGCACTGTCAGCTCAGTCTTCAAGACTGAAGATTCCGCTGTAGCCAAGGCCCCTGGGCTGTGTTGTCATCGGTCAAAGGTCAGTGTCATAATTGACCAGCTGACAGCATGACTGACTCCCTGAAGCATGTTACACCACCACTCTTCATTATTAAAATAGTTTTCTTTTGAGATGACTGTAGACTTTCAGGCTTTTACTAGAAATAATAGAAATGTCACAAGCCTTGCCCCATTTCACACAGTAGTTATATCATTATATAATTCTAAACAGTAAATATCACAGCAAGATATTCACATGGGTGCTGTCACAGACACACTATTTCCAGGAGCATAAGTAGTTGTGGAGTTGGATAGGGGCCCCGAATATTGAAAGCAGCTTTTGACGTGAAGCCAGTTGTTTCGCATGTGAATATTTCCAGCTGTGCCCACCTTGTGATAACTCTGAAAAGGTGAGACGAGATAGTATTGGGGTCGCAGACTCTCCCCTTGCTTGGAAGGGTGTTGGCCTAGGCTTAAGCTTCCTAATAAAGGCTCTTACTATTGCATGCGATTCTGGTCTTTTTTGTGTGAGATCGGCACTCGAACTTCTGGGTATAAGATTAGAATGTGTGTGTGTGTGTGTGTGTGTGTGTGTGTGTGTGTATACACAAAGGAAATGTTATCTCCATAGACTCATTTTTAAAATAAACAATCCAATAGAAAATGAGTTGTAGTTACTCTTCTTTTTTAGTTTTATTTATTTTTTTGAAATATCTTTAATGGTGAATTAATGTTTTACATTGGATAGTAAATATAATAGTTTGTACATGCATAACATTTCCCACTATTCCATATAACAATACAACCCCCACTAGGTCCTCTGTTACCCTTTTTTAAACCTGTATTCTCCCTTCCACCCACCCTAGTCTTTTACTTTGGTGCTATATGCCAATTCCAGTTCAGGTTCAAGTTGTACATATTCTATGATGTCCTTAAACTCTAGTATAAAGATACACATCCGAGTAACCACTAGAGGAATTGATGTAGCTTAGAAGAGATAGATGCCTTAGCTTTTTACTATATTTTTCTGTTTTTTATTATTAGGTCTTTCATTTTCTTTTTAATTTGCTATTAATTTTGTTACAAGATTGTGATCACAGTGCACAGTTCCGCACCACCAGAGTACTGTATCCTCTCTCTCCCAAAGACAACCACCAGAGTTCTCACAAGTTTCACAGTTTGCTTGCTTCTGTTTTGTTTGAATTTTTCTTGACAAGTTTGTAAATCAAATCTCCAGATTCCACATATGAGTGAAACCATCTGGTGGTTGTGTTTCATATCTTCACTTATTTTGGTAAGTATGATCACTTCAGTTCCATCCATTTTGTCTTTTTTGATTGCAGAGTAGTATTTCATGGAACATCTATCCCATGAGTCCTTATTCAGTCAAGTCATCTCATGATGGGAATCTAGGCGGCGTCCACTCTTTTTCACTTTCTTTTTAATAATCATTTTATTATAGTTCACTGGACAGGGACAGAGAAAGTGAGAGTGAATGAGCAGATGGAGAGATAGAGAAGGAGAAGGAGAGACACCTGCTGCACTGCTTCAACTGCTTGTGAAGCTCTTCCTCTTCAGGGGGACCAGTGTCTTGAACCCAGCAGCTTGTAACTAGTGCTCTGAGTCATGTGCGCCCCACTCTGCTCCACCCCTCCATCACTTCTTGTCTTAAACAGCCCTGGTAAGATGCACTCCATCTGATCACAGACAAGAAACATACAGATTAACATCAGAGAGAGAGTCACTGGTCAGAACAATCAGGGTGCTGAGCCCCAGACAGGTGTGTTTGTGTCTGTGTCTGTGTCTGCTTGTGTGGGGAAGAGATGGGGAGAAGCCTGTTCTCACTGCCATGCTGCATGATCTGAGTGCTTGACCAGTCTGAGGTGTTCCTCAGACTCCTCTTTCTTTCTTACCTTTTCCTTAGTATCTCATAAGCTATTTGAAAGAAAATATGATGTGATGTTTGAACAGTGCTTTCCTCACTCAACTCATGAAATATGAGACACTTCCAGCACTGCTCATCAGCTCATAAAGCCTTCTCTCTCTCTCTTTCTCTCTCTCTCTCTCTCTCTCTCTCTCTCTCTCTCTCTCTCTCACACACACACACACACACACACACACACAAGTATGGACCCGGGACTTGAACGCAGCTGCACTGTGGTGGTAACACGTGCACTCTTCCAGCTGAGCCATCAACTGGGGCCTGGTCTTTGCACGGATTCCTCTGTTTGCACAAATCAAGGGCAATTTGTGCACTGTGGTGGGTGACTGCCCAGGTGTGAGACACACACAGACAGACACACAGACACACACAGCAGGCTGGCAGCAGGCAGGCCTCGTCCCTTGTGTCCTTCCCAGTGGAAGCGGCCTCACTCTCAGGCCTGCAGTGAGAGTTCTGTTTCTCCTTCCCTGTACCTTCTATCTCACACTCTCTCAGCCTATTTCTCTCTGTCTCTGTCATAAAAAGAAAATGAGTAAAAAACAATGAAAGGAAAGCTGGCCGCTGGGAGCATTAAATGTATCACACAGACAGCAACCCCCATAGAAAACCCATGCAGCAAAAATGAAGACATAAATGCATTTAAAATTTTATAAAATCAGACTTCATATGACAATTAAATGAGTTATATTGAAGAGGTATCAATACAACTAAATATTAGGATGAACTCTGTGTAGGGAATTGTTGCTTCCACCAACTAGGTTGTTGGCCTGTGGATACAAAGGTACTCAAGGAAGTACCACTCTTTCTTTCTTTCTCTCTCTCTCTTTCTTCCCTAATATCTCTATGTTTATCATGCCTAGGGCTTCACTCCTCCAAGGCTGTTTTTTTTCTCTCTCTCAGATAAGGACAGAGCGAAGGGGAAGCTATCAGCACTGCCGTCTTCTACAGTGTGGTGAGACCCAGACCTGAGCCCAGGTGATGCACAGGGCAAAGCAGGCAACTGACTGGCTCGGCCATCTTGCTGTTCCTGAAGGGTCTTTCCTACCTCTATTCTAGCTTTTACCTCATTTTATAACACTTCAACATACTAACTGCCCGACAGTTCTCATCTTTCGTACTTACTTTTAAAATTTATTTTTAATTTTTTATTAGAGAGTTAATATTCATTCACAAAACTGTAAGGTAATAGGGGTACAGTTCCACACAGTTCTCACCACCAGAATTCAGTGTCCTGACTCCTCCATTTCACCTGGGTGATGTTGGGAGCGTTTGTCACCATGAATCTTGTTTTTATAGCTTCAATGAGAGGGAAGCTAATGTGCAAAACACCAGAGGAAACTATGCACAGTTTCACTTATCTGAGAGAAAAGTTCTCCCAAGATTGCCAATATAGGCTGATTCTATAACTAATCTATCTGTATGTATATATATATGTATATATATATATACATATATATATATATCCCTGTCCCCAATTTTTATAGTGGTTCTGCATTTACCCCCTTTCTAGTTCACCCCCTGGCATCTATTACTACTTCCAGGAGTCTTTCCCCCCCTTTTCTCTCAGATAAGTAAAACTGTGCAAAGCTTCCTTTGGTGTTTTCCAAATTCACTTCCCTTTCATTGATGCTATAAAAACAAGCTTCCTGGTGACAAAAAGTTTGGATCCTGGTGGAATAGTGGTACAGAGCCCTCTGTTTCACTTCTGCTCCCATAAATCCCTCTGGGAGTCTGGACCAAAGATCATTATGGGGCGCATAAGATGGGAGTTCTGGCATCTGTAATTGCTTCTCCACTGGACATAGATATTGGCAGGTTGATCCATGCCCCTAGTCTGTATTTATCTTTCCCTGGTGGGGCAGGGTTTTGGAGAGCTGTATTCTGGGTCATGTTGGTGAGGTTGTCTGCCCAGGAAAGTCAGGAGGGTAATACAGTAGCAGCTGGAACTTGGTGACTGAAAGTCAGAAAGATGGGAAGCAGGACAAAACATTTAATGAATAAGAACCCTCAAGTACGTGCAATGCCTTCTTAGGCCCTTCCACTAGAATTCCAGGCTTGTGAGGTCTGAGTCTAATCGGGAAGGACTATGAAGGACTCTTGTCTGAGGCATGTAATTGCCCCTTACTTAGGGGGACATGTACACCTGTGCCCAGCATCCTAGGCCCCAGCCTATCTCTACTCTGTAACTTTGTTCGAAAACGTGCTGTGGAAATGGAACTAGGTGGTCTCATGTGTGAGGAAAGATCTCACCATAAGAGGAGATGGGAGGTTGACATCTCAGACTTGGTGTCTGTGGAGAGAATCCACGGTAACAAGTCAGCAGCAGTGCGTAGTGGCCTGGTGGCTCAGGTAGTGTTGATTTAGCTGAGCTTGTTTTTCTTTGAAATCCCAGTGATTGGGATTTACTCTAACATACTTGACCTCACTATGCTTTCTTCTGTTTAAGGCTGTCTGATAATAACAGAATCTTAGATACTGTCAGGGCCAATCGGTTTTGATCTATCTGGCTAAGGTTATAGGTAAGTTAGGTACTTGTACACACACATACAAACATTCATCAAATGGTCTTTAAAGATTATAAACAGATGTTGTAAATATAGTGGTCAGTGGTGTAGATATGTCTCTCCAAACCTTGTAATTGTCTAAATATGTGATATCTGTTTAAACTGTGTACAGTCTGGAGATTTCTTTATTGGGCAAATTCACTAAGAGAAGAAAACAGCCAGAAAAACTTGAAAGTCTCCAGAGTTTGCTGGGTCAGGAGTCAATGAATTTCAACTGCTATCCTGCCTTCTAGGCTTCTATTGATGGTCAGCTGCTCCCTGGGGATCCTCTTGCCAGTCCACTCTCCTTGTTGGGGATATTCTGCCTGATTCAGCAGCTGTTACCTTTCATTAGTAGAACACATCTGTTAGTTTCCCCCCTGGGGGCCCATAGATGTCAGTAGGTCTTGCTGAGATCAAGCATGTGCACCAAAGACACAGTAAGTAGACCAGGGGCTGCTGATGCATTGGTAGCTTTCAGTTTGCCAATGCTCTAACCCTTTGTGACCTAAAGTTTTGTTCTAAAAAAATCCATCCTTATTTGTGAAATGGATGACATGTTTTAATAAGATGACTTTTACACACACACACACACACACACACACACACACACACACACACACACACACAAATATGTATGTAAATTTTCCATGGTAAGAAAAACCTAAATAATTGTGGAATTTGGGGCTATTGGATTGGGTTATCTTATGCCTTATAGGTTACATACACATATGCAAAAATATCCATAGACCTATAAGATGTACCTTACGGAAAACCATAATAATTGTGGAATTTGGGGTTGTTGGCTGTTTGGCTATTGGCCAAGAGTAAGGTTGTTCAGTTTAGGACTTTTTTCTCCCCAGTGCTAAGAGAGGAGCTGCCGCTGGAGGGCAGTGTTAGACAATTTAAAAAAAAAAAATCAATGCCTAGTATCCTTGCCTTTCTTTCAGAGAGAAGACATTTTAAATCCAACAGTACAGATACAGTTATCTTCTCATTCAACTGCATGAGTTTGACCTCTGAGGTTATTTCACTGTTTTGTTTGTCTCTAGTCTTTGCAGTCCATAGAACTCAGCTCTTCTACCCCCCCCCCCCATGAGCCCCAGTGATTTCACCTACAGGTTATTTAGGAAACCTGAGTCTCTGTATCTGCTGCTTTCTGACTTGAACTGCCTTGTCTTCAGCACTCAGATAATTAATAAAGGAATGCTGCCTCAGGTGTTACTGTGAGTCTGGTTTTGAGAGGCTTCCTTGGGCCCGTATGAATGAGATACACTCTTTCTAGAGAGCTTACACAACAAGATTTCTTTCACCACCCACAAGGACATCTTTGGATTGCTCCAAATCTTTCATCTTTCCTGCATCCTAAAGTTGTCTATTTCATCCTAAAGTTGTGTATTTCAATAACCCTGGAGATTATATATATATATATATATATATATATATATATATATATATATATATATATCGGGTTATTGCTGGCGCTCGGTACGTGCATTGCGAATCCACTGCTTCTGGAGACCATTCCCCACATTTTTGCTGCCTTTGTTGATGCCGTTGTTGTTGTTATTTTTATTGTTGCCATTGCTGTTGCTGTTGCTGCTGGACAGGACAGAGAGAAGTCGAGAGAGAAGGGGAAGACAGAGAGGGGGAGAGAAAGTATGACACCTACAGACCTGCTTCACTGCCTGTGAAGCGACTCCCCTAGAGGTGGGGAGCCAGGTGCTCGAACTTTTTTTTATCCTTATGCAGGTCCTGGTGTTTCATGCCATGTGCGCTTAACCCACTGCACTGCTACTGCCTAGCCCCCTATTTTCTAGTTTTAAGGTCTTCCTTGCAAGGATATGGGTATGCTTACATGCTATTTTTTATAATGAGTGCTCAATTAAAAAATATAAAATGTCTGAATTTAAAATGAATTTTCAATTTAAAACTCATCCCTGGAGATCAATAATAATTGTATTTATATACTATTTGCACTTGTGTTTCATTTTGCTCTTACTCTTTTTTTTTCCTCCATTGTTGTTTCTGGGGTTCAGTGCCTGCACCATGAATCTACTGCTACTGCGGGCATTTTTTTCTATTTTCTTAGGCAGGGCAGAGAGAAATTGAGAGAGGAGGGGAAGATAGAGAGAATGAGAGAAAGATAGACACCTGCAGACCTGCTTTGCTGCTTGTGAAGCAACCCCTCTGCAGGAGGGGAGCCAGTGGCTTGAACTGGGATCCTAGCGCAGGTCCTTGCACTTTGAACTATGTGTGATTAACCTGGTGAACCACCACCTGGCCTGGCCTTTCGTCTTTAACTAAAATTAAAGTATGGTTTTTGTTATGATTGCCACTGTCCAATCAGTAAGGTGGTCCTGACTTTAATCTTGTGATACAGCTATTATCACTATCATTCCAATTTACAGTTGAATTTGCAGCTAGAGATATGTTTTTCACTAATCAGACACTGAAGAAATGTGACCACTAGCTAATTACAGATTGTGTTCATGTAATTGGCAGAGCTGCTCTTGCTGACACTGAAGTTGATTGCACTCACCTCTTAGACTTTCTGTATATTCTGACTTAGAAAGGTACATCAAAACTCTGGTGACTGCTATGTGCCAAGTAGGGATTCATATGCTTATTAATATTTTCTCAGTAGTGTAAAGCCACCTGTTTTCTGAGGCTCATTGGATCAGTCAGTCAGATGTGTAACATACTGGTAGGACCTGAAGGTTCACAAATGAGTAGGAGCACAGCACAGCGTGTGCTTGACGACTTAGCTTCCTACCCACCGCAGCATGTCCTGTCCTGGAGTGAATGGTGCTCTGGCCTGTCCCTTATCCAAAATTACAACTTAATACTGTTTGACTCACAGGTTGGTTAGTTTTTTAAATCAGTGATTCTATTCAGTGTCAGTGAGGCTGGGGAAGTGACATTCTTACCAGCATTGCTGAGTTGGTTGCAAATTGATGCACACTTTCAGGAGAAAATGTTCTCAAATGATTGTTAAACTAAAAAATCACATGGGCTTGGGAGCCGGACAGTGGCACCCCTGATTGAGCACAGACATGACATGTGCAAGGACCCCTGGCCAGGACTCCAGTCTCCACCTGTAGGAAAAAGCTTTACAAGTGGTAAAGCAGGGCAGGAGATCTATCTCTATCTATCTATCTATCTATCTATCTATCTATCTATCTATCTCTAACTCTATATCTCCTATTATCTCTCAATATCTCTTTCCATATTGATTTTTCTGGCCTTTTTAAACAAAGAAGTAACTTATTAATAAAGAGTTGTAAAAAAAAAAAAAGAAAATACATAGACTCTTTGAATAAGAATATACGTTAAAAAACTTGTCCCAAGGAAATCACTGGGCCTTTGCTCCAAAATTCAATACACAAATCCTGGTACTTCAGAGAAAAATAGACGAATAAGAAACTGGTTTAAAAAATGTTAAGTTCTGTGGACTGGGAGGTGGTGCAGTGGATAAGGCATTGGTTTCTCAAGCATGAGGTCCTAAGTTCAATCCCTGGCAGCACATGTACAAGAGTGATGTCTGGTTCTCGCTCTCCTATAATTTCTCATTACTCAATAAATAAAAGCTGAAAGAAAAATTGTTAAGTTCCAGGAAGATAACTCATAAGCAGAGCACAGAACATAGATGCATAAAATTCCCAGGTCTGGTGTGTGTGTGTGTGTGTGTGTGTGTGTGTGTGTGTGTGTGTGTGTGTGTGTTAGAAATAAGTGTATCTGGGGCTGGGTGGTAGCACACCTGTTTGTGCACACATTTTACAATGCTGAAGGACCCGGATTGAGGTCCCTAACCCCCAGCTGCAGGGGGAAAGCTTTGCAAAAGGTAAAGCAGTGCTGCAGGTGTGTCTCTGTCTCTCTGTCTCTCTTCCTCTCTAACTTCCCTTTCCTCTCAATGTCTGGATGTCTCTGTCCAATAAATAAAGATAATAAATATATATATATATATATATATATATATATATATATATATATGTATGTATCTTTTTAAAAAAACTGTGTGCCACAAAGGAAAGTCACAAATGGGCTGGGTGTATGGATAAACATGCCAACTCCCATGTTAAGAGGAGAAGCAGTTACGGAAGGCAGAATTCTTTTTTTTAATTTATTTCATTTATTTATTCCCTTTTGTTGCCCTTGTTGTTTTATTGTTGTAGTTATTATTGTTGTTGTCGTTGTTGGATAGGACAGAGAGAAATGGAGAGAGGAGGGGAAGACAGAGAGGAGGAGAGAAAGATAGACACTTGCAGACCTGCTTCACCGCCTGTGAAGCGACTCCCCAGCAGGTGGGGAGCCGGGGTTCGAACCGGGACCCTTATGCCGGTCCTTGTGCTTTGTGCCACCTGCCCTTAACCCACTGCGCTACAGCCTGATTGCCGGAAGGCAGAATTCTTACCTTCTGCACCCCAAAAGGAATTCTGGTCCATACTCCCAGAGGGAGGAGAAATGTTATGGTAAGGTGACTTAAAGATGACTATTTACAGAAGGAATAAGTCAACTCATATCTTTAACCTTGGGAGAACCACATCAGTTCTCAGTGAAGGGGCAGAGAAAGAATGGAATTGTACTTCTGTTGTCTCATAATTTTGTAAATCAGTATTAAGCCACTAATAAAAACCTTTCAAAAATTGAATAGTCTGTGGGCAGGCAGTGGCACTCCCAATTGAGTGCACATATTGACATGTGCAAGGACCTTGGTTCAAGCCCTTGGCCTCCATCTGCAGGGAAGAAGCTTCATGAGCAGTGAAGCCAGGATGCAGGCATGTCTCTGTGTCTCTCTTTCTTTCTCCCCAACCCCTGCCAGTTTCTTTCTGTCCTGTCAAATATGAAGGAAACAAAAACCAAAAAAAAAGGGAAGGAAAAATGAATGGTCACTAGGGTCAATGGATTCATTGTGGAAGCACCAAGCCCCAAATGATAACCCTGGTGGAAAAAGAAAATCTGAAAATGGTAGAATTTTGTATTCAATTATCAAAATAATGGAGTAGCATAATTTTTTAAGTTTGGAAATAGATTAAAGATGCCATCTTAAGCAACAAAAGCAAATTAATATATAAAGTATGATGGATTCCTTGTGCAGGCACCAATCCCCAGCAATAACCCTGGTGATGAAAAAAACAAACAATAACAACAACAAAACTAAAAAAAAATGATGTTGAGATAAAGAAGTTAAAAGAATCTTTAAATCTAAAGCAAACAGGTAAACAGTAACAAGTCAGCCCACATATCTTTGTAGACACTATATAGAAGGCAGTGTGCAGACATCAGATAAAACAACAGTGCTGTTGGGGGATGGTCTAGACGTGAATTGCAGTAGAAAATGAAAAATAAAATTGTTTCTGGAATGTGATTAGTAGTCTTTTTAGTTACATAGCCTTTCCTTTCATTGTACACATTTGAAATGTTAACGAATCTAATTTCTTTGATACTTGATTAAAACCAAGGGCGAAGGACAGTGATAATGAGGAACAATAACTTCCAAAAAGCCCCCAGGGTTGACTCACTCACCAGCTGGGCGGCCAGTCTCAGTGAAGATTCATGTGACCACCATACTTACCTCTGGACCTGTACGGAGACTTTGCATGAAGTCTTGGAAGAGTGTCTGTCATACTCATGCTTAATAAACCCAAGTGTGGATTAACTAGGGGACAGGTGACCCTTTCAAATCACATGTAGGAACAACTCCAAATTCAGTTAAACTCTGTCCTCTTGCTTGTCTCCTAGACATCCACGTAGCAACCCCTGGTCTCTTCCCTGGCTGGCAAGTTTTTCCACCCGCCTGTTGCTGCTTCTGCTGTTCAGACCTCTTTTAATGTGGATGTCCATGTTCACTACAGGCTGTGTTGCAGAATAGACTCAGTGCTCTGTTTTTTTTTTGTTTTTTTTTTTAATTTAAGTTTCAGGTGATCTTCAAGGGTTTAACTCAATAGCTTCTTCTTTGGGACACCATCTTTGAAGTTTCTGAGTTTTCCTTGTGCTTTGATCTGATAAACTAGGCCTTGAAGATTGACTGCTCAGCCTCCTTACATGTTCCTGCTGTGCACTGTTTCCTCCTGGTGGAGGCCTTGGAGCTGTTGCCTGACCTCTTCAAAAGTCCTTTTCATCAGCTCAACTCCCACAACTTCCTGCACCTCCTTGTTTGAATGGGAACATTCCTCGTCCCCATCTCAGGAAGTTTTGCTGCTCCAAGAGTTTTTGTTTCCTCTTCCTCTCCTTTTGTTTGGCAGGGTGGGGAGGACCTCAGGCTTCTATCATGTCTCCTCACTCTGGCTGATGTTGCCCATTCATATAGTGATAGACTGAAACACCACTGCTGGGGCCAGATGGTGGCACATATGTTACAATGTGCAAGGACCCGGGATCACCACCAGGTCCCATCTGCAGGGGTGGGGAAGAAGTTTCATCAGTGGTGAAGCAGGGCTGCAGGTGTCTCTCTGTCTCCCTCTGTATCTCCCCCTTTCAATTTCTGGCTATTCCTATCCAACAAATAAAGATGAAAGAAAGGAAGAATGAGGGACCTGGGTGGTGGTGCAGCCGGTTAAGCGCACAAGGGACGAAGCGCAAGGACTGGCATAAGGCTCCAGGTTCCAGCACCTGGCTCCTCACCTGCAGGGGGTTCTCTTGACAGGTGGTGAATTAGGTCTACAGGTGTCTTTCTTTCTCTTCCATCTCTGTCTTCCCCTCTTCTCTGGATATTTCTCTGACTTTACCAATATTGACAATAGCAATAACAATAGAGAGAAAGGGAAGAGAGAGGTACAGACAGGGAGAAAGGAAGCAAGGAATAAAGAAAGAGAAAGAAAGAAAGAAAGAAAGAAAGAAAGAAAGAAAGAAAGAAAGAAAGAAAGACCACTCTCTGAAACTTGCTCTGGTGCTGTGGTCCCTCACTATGGTACTAGAACTTGAATGTGGACCACATGCATGGCAAGGTTCTTTTGATTTTTAAAAATTTTTTAAATTAATTAATTAATTTTGTTGCCCTTGTTGTTTTGTTGTTGTTGTTGATGTAGTTGTTGGATAGGACGGAGAGAAATGGAGAGAGGAGGGGAAGACAGAGAGAGGGAGAGAAAGACAGACACCTGCAGACCTGCTTCACCGCCTGTGAAGTGACTCCCCTGCAGGTGGAGAGCCGGGGGCTCGAACCGGGTTCCTTCTGCTGGTCCTTGTGCTTAGCGCCACCTGCGCTTAACCCGCTGCGCTACCACCCAACTCCCTGTGTTTTTAAATTTTATGATTAGATTGTAAAATTCAGTGTATAGTGCCATCTGACACCCACCACGAGTCCTGAATCCCAACCACTCCACTACCCAAAGATGACCACTAGAGTTCTCACTAGAGTTTTACACTTTGCTTGAATCTGTTTTGTTTTTTCAAGTTGATATGTTTCAGTTCTCTATATTCCACATGAGTGAAACCATCTTAGAGTTGTCTTTAATGCCTTTATTTATATCTATAAACAAAATCATCTCCAGTTCTATCCATTTTGTCCTGACAGACACAATATCATCTTTTTGATTGCCGAGTAGTATTCCATTGAATATATATCCCCTAACTTCTTTAGCCAGTCTTCTGATGATGGGCATTTAGGCTGCTTCCACTCTTTGACTATTGTGAATAATGCAGCTATGAACATAAAAGTGTCTATGTCCCTTCACATTAGTGTTTGAGTGTACTTTGGATACATGCCTGTATGGAGTTATAGGATTTATATATATTGCATGGAATATTACTGTGCATTCAAAAATATGATTACATACAAAACTTTTAGACAATTTGTTCAATTTTCTTGAAATATGCCACTGAGTCTTGATAGGGGTTGCATTGTAATTGTAGATTAGTTTTGGTAGAAAGACCATTTAATATTGTTTATTCTTCCAATACAGGGACAAGGAATGTTCTTTAATTCTTGTGTGTCTTTCTCTATTTCTTTTAACAGTGCCCAATAGTTTTCCTTTATGTGTTTGTGTGGTTTATTTTTTTAACCTCCTTTGTGAGACCATCCCAAGGTATTTTATTTTTTGGTTTTGATTGTAAATGTAATTGAGTCTTTTATTTTACTCTCTTCTAACATTTTTGTATACAGAAATGCCACAGACTTATGAGTATTGACTTTATATCCTGTTACTTTATGAAATTTATTAAATACTTCAGTAGTTTTTCCGTAGAGCCTTGAGGTTCTCCAGATATGTTATCAGTCAGTAGCAAATAGTGCTAGTTTAATTTTTCTTTCTAATTTGCATATATTTGATATCTCTTTCTTGTATGCTTGCAGTTGTGAGGACCTCAGTGACTATAGTGAATAACAGTGGAGGTAGTAGACATCCTTGCTTGGTTTTCCCCATTGAGAATGATGTTAGCAGTGGGTTTGTCGTAATGGTGTTACTAGGTTGAGTAAATGTCCTTCTTTTCTCAATTTCTTGAGTGTCTTTATTATAAATGGCTAATGGATCATGTCAAATTATTTTTCACCATTAGTTGATATGACAGTGTGATTTTTTTCTTTTCCTTCTCTTCTCTCTCTCTGTCTTTCTGGTATGATAGATTTTATTGATTGGCTTTCAGATATTGTTCCATTCCTGTTTCTCAGGGTTGAATCCCATTTGTACTTGGTGAATTCTTTTCTTTTTTTTTATTTAACAAAGGATTAATGAACAAAAACATAAGGTAGGAGGGGTACAACTCCACACAATTCCCACCACCCAATCTCCATAACCCACCCCCATCCATGATAGCTTTCCCATTCTCTAGCCCTCTGGGAGCATGGACCCAGGGTCGTTGAGGGTTGCAGAAGGTAGAAGGTCTGGCTTCTGTAATTGCTTCCCCGCTGAACATGGGTGTTGACTGGTCGGTCCATACTCCCAGTCTGCCTCTCTCTTTCCCTAGTAAGGTGTGTCTATGGGGAAGCTGAGCTCCAGGACACATTGGTGGGGTCTTCAATCCAGGGAAGCCTGGCCAGCATCCTGGTGGCATCTGGAACCTGGTGATTGAAAAGAGAGTTAACATAGGAAGCCAAACAATTTGTTGAGCAATCATGGATCCCAAGCTTGGAATAGTGGAGAGGAAGTGTTAGGGAGGTACTCACTGCAAACTCTAGTGTACTTCTGCTTTCAGGTATATATATTTGCAGTAGTTTATGGATATGTGTGCACATAAGCTCTCTCTCACAGAAACTGGTGTATATCTAGGTTATGGGACTTTGTTAGAAAGTGAACTACCTGAGATGAAATTAGAGTGTACTATAAAAGAAAAGGTCTCACCCGAGTAATGAAGCTGAAGGGTTGTCCAGAAACAAAAATCAACTCCAAATGGATCAAAGACCTAGATGTCAGACCAGAAACAATCAAATACTTAGAGGAAAACATTGGTAAAACACTTTCTCACCTACACCTCAAGGACATCTTTGATGAATCAAACCCAATTGCAAGGAAGACTAAAGCAGAAACAAAGCAATGGGACTACATCAAATTGAAAAGCTTCTGCACATCCAAAGAAACTATTAAACAAACAGAGAGACCCCTCACAGAATGGGAGAAGATCTTCACATGCCAGACATCAGACAAGAAACTAATCACCAAAATATATAAAGAGCTCAGCAAACTTAGCACCAAAAAAGCAAATGACCCCATCCAAGAATTATTTTCTTAACATGTTAGACTCATTTTTCAGTGTTTTTAAAAACAAATTGATTGTGATTTCTTTATTATTATTATTTTAATGTATTTATTTATAAAATGGAAACACTGTTAAAAACATTTGTATGTTTATGAAATGGAGGAAATGATTCTCTAAGGAGAATAAAAAGAACTGCACCAGAAAAGGCAAAAACACTGAGTAAAACATCAAATTCATGCATTTCCTTTTAAGTTGCACATCACCTGTTCATACTTAGTTGAAGCTTTTCTCCCTTTGTCGAGATCAACTGCAGCTGCCATAAGTAAACATGTTTTCTGTGAGATCATAACTACTTGGTCAGAAGGACAAAACTGGTACATCTATGAGAAATGGCCAGAATACTAATAAATAGTAATAACACTTCCAGATGAACACAAAGAATAAGAATGAATTAGATAATTCAGCTAAAAAAGCATCTCACTAAGAATTATATAGACTATAGCATTGATTATTGGTTTCAATTTTATATTGTTTTCTCACTGATTTTAGCACCTCCCTAGAAATAAAAACACTTTATTTACCTGAAAAAAATACAAATTGATTGAAAAACCTAAATGATTTCTTTCTCCCCATCATGTCAGTGCTTTAAAACATAACGTTAAACAGTAGATCTTTGAGGGCTTTTAACTATTTGTCTCTCATGTAGATTGTTGCTTCTTCTCTTCCTCACTTAATTCAAGTGCATGGTTTTTGTTAATTTTAGGTAATCTCTTTATAAGTATGGGGTGTGTTATCTCCTTCCTGCCAGATCTCTTCCCTGCATTCTGCACAAATCAGGGATTTAACTATCTCCTTGTGACAGACAGTTCATGTAAAAATCCCTGAAAATATGTGCAGAGATATGATGAGTTAATGAGTTAATGAGATGTCTTTGAGCCCGACATTCCCATGATCATTCTTAGTGCTTAATTTTAATAAATATAAATAGTCATTTCTGTATTCTCATCTAACTCTTCAACTAAGTTTTCTAAAAAGAAATGTCACCCGCTAGTAGATCTAAAATTAAATTTCAGATTGATTATAAAAGTCAGTAGTAATTCAAGAGGTAGATTATGGGGGAAGATCCTGAAGATGATATCATGGCTGGAAAAAGGACCAGAAAGCTCAATCAGGGAAGAGAGTAGCTCCCAAATATGGGAAAGGTGTATAAATATTGTTGACTGTAAGCCACATAAATTTGATCTGATTCAATGCCCATATTCAGCTTAGGAGCCTATGTGACCTCTGCATCCCTGAGTTCACATTCTATGGTCATGAGTAGGAATGTTCCAAGATGCCCCAACTTCAGTATCCAACTTCCTCAGGTGGACCATAGAGTATGTTGTCCAGCCTCCCTTAGGAGGATGAAAATTCTTAACTCAGAGACTATTTGAAAAGATAGAGTCAGCTGTTATGAAGAATTTGAAACAACAAGGGCAGCAAAAGGGAAAATAAATAAATAAAATTAAAAAAAGAATTTGAAAGCATCTTGTAAAAAAACTTAACAAGTATATTATAAAAGAAAAAAAAATGAGGGCCTGGCAGTAGTTCAGTTTAAGCACACAGGGTGCAAATCTCAAAGACTGGCCTAAGAGTCCCAATAGGAAACCCTTGCTCCCCACCTGCAGGGGGATCACTTCACAAGAGGTAAAGCAGGATTGTGGGTGTCTCTCTCTCTTTCCCTGTCTCTGTCTTCCTGTCCTCTTTCAAATTCTCTCTGTCCTATCCAACAACAATGACAACAGTGTTAATAACAACAATGATAAGCAACAAAGTAGAAAATAGCCTCCAGGAGCAGTGGATTATAGTGCAGGCACTGAGCCCCAGCAATGACCCCAGAGGTTTAAAAAAATCAACATTTTTCATGTGAAATCATAGGAGACTGAAGAAAAGATATGGCTCTTACCTCCACAGAGCCCTGCTGCCTCACTAGGGAAAGACAGAAACAGGTTGGGGGTATGGACCCACCTGTCAATGCCCATGTCCAGTGGAGAAGCAATTACAGAAGTCACAACTCTACTTTCTGCACCCCATAAAATCTTTGGTCCAGGGGCTGGGTGTTAGGGCAGCAGGTTAAGCACACATGGCACAAAGCTCCAGGATTGGAGTAAGGATCCCAATTTGAGCTCCAAGTTCCCCAACTGCAGGGTGGGCACTTCATAAGTGGTGAAGCAGGTATCTGTCTTTCTCTCCCCACCTCTGTCGTCCCATCCTCTCTGGATTTCTCTCTGTCCTATCCAACAACAATAGGAATGGCAATAATAACAACAGCAATAACAACAAGGACAAATAATGGAAAATAATGACCTCCAAGAGCAGTGGACAGCACCAAGCCCCAGCTGTAATCCTGGAGGCAAAAAAAAGAAATCTTTGGTCCATTCTCGCAGAGGGATAAAGATTAGGGAACCTTCCAGTGGAGGGGAGGGTATAGGGAACTCTGGTCACTGGAATTGTATGTGATTGTACTTCTCTTATCCCACAATCTTGTTAATCATTATTAAATCACTAATTAAAAAAAAAAGATAAAAAAATCTGTAAAATCAAAGAAGCACACTATCTGCTAGGTGCCTTCTTAGTAACTTTCTGAAGCTCCACATCCATTCTGTAGTATATTTAGGAAAGAGTTTAGTCTAGCTAGCTTAACACAAATACTAAAAAAAACATGTTCTCTGTACACTTGTTGAGGGAGGAACATTGATTGTTTTTTTCTATTTTTATTAGTGATTTAATAATGAGTCTGTTGTTGTTATTGTTGAGTCAATGATTTATTTATTATCATTTGTTATCCGTCTCTTGTCAGTTATGTGACATCCAGGTATCTTCTGCCAAATTCTGTGTTACGTGTGTGTGTGTGTGTGTGTGTGTGTGTGTGTGTATTTTAGAAGAAGCTGTTAAGTTTGTAGAGGCTGTTAAATTTGTTGTAGTCCCAGTAATTTAACCTTGTTTTAGTTTTGCTTACTCATAGCAATGAGTCTCCAAATAGAGCCTGATGTTAAACTGTGGATGTTTTCCACCAATGTTTTCTTTATATTTTTTATTCTCAGTTCCAATAACCAGATCTTTGACCCATTTTGAGTTAATTTGGCATATGTTATTAAGGGGAGGTGAAGTTTCAGTTTTCTGCAATTGACTACCCAGCCTCAGCTATTGAAGAGTCCTTCTTTCCACTCACTGAAAAGGTTTTAGTCCTTTATAATGTATGCACATGTGGGTTTATTTTCCCTTTTTGCCCTTGCTTTTTATTGTTGTAGTTATTGTTGTTGTTGTTATTGATGTCATCATTGTTAGATAGGACAGAGAGAAATGGAAAGAGGAGGGGAAGACAGAGGGAGAGAGAAAGATAGACACCTGCAGACCTGCTTCACCACCTGTGAAGTGATCCCCCCTGCAGCCTCTCTCCATTTCTCTCTGTCCTATCCAATGACAATGATGATATCAACAACAGAAACTACAACAATAAAAATAATAATAATAATCCCAGGCATTAGTAAGCTCTAAAAGACATGAGCCTATCATTCAGAAATGTGAAATTTGGTATGTATGGAACAGGCTTCCAAAAATTCTGACATCGTAAGGAAAGAGATGCTTGCTAACACGCATGTACAAGACAGACTGAGAACACAACCAAATTTACCCTGAAGTTCATAAAATTTAAGCAGAGTCACACATGACCTCGGCTGATTCCAGAACTGCCCAGGTGAGGCTTCAGCAAGGGACTTATGTGAGCCTTGAACAAAAAATAGAGGTCATATAAGTACAGAATTATAGGGTGAATTTTATTATATCAATAAACAGAAAAATACAACAAATGACTATATACCAATATATGACATTATTAATGGGATAATGGGGCCTGTTAAGGGCCAGAGCAGTGCATTGTGGTGCATTGTGGGCGGCCCTGTCCCCACAGCCCATCAGAAACTCAGTGTTAGGCTCCGGGGCAGTCTGGGTCAATACAGGTGGCCGTGTCGGAGCCCGTTGCCGATGAATGAACATGGAGCACTGCCTAGTGCTCTCCATGTTATGGAAGATAGTGTCCTCACTCCTCTGCTCCACAGCCACTGACATACTCTTGTTCTTTTCTCTGTCAACAGAGCTGTCCAGGGTCCAGGTAGAGTCACCCCCAGTGCAGAGACGTGTGAACAAAGCAGTGGGTTTAGCAATGGACAAAGGAGGAGCCCCAGGGAGCAGAGCAGAGGCAGTGAGAGGATGAAGGGCTTGGAGAACCAAGGGGCCGAGGGTCCACTTCCTCACTGAAACCATGGTAGAGGGAGAGATGGGAGAGCAAACCCAGTCTTAAGTTGAGGAGACGATTCCTGCATATCAGCAGGGAAATGTTTAATGAGGACTTGAGGCATGTGACCTTATGCTTTACTGAATTTAATATTTGTAACTGGAATCCAGATAAATTCAATATGGAGTCTCAGCAGAGAGAATGCCTTGAGGAAGAATGCCACATCTCCTTACTCTCACTCTACACCCAGAAAGTCCTCTGAGGCTGACCACAGGCAGCAGCAGAGAACCAGAGTCCTGTGTCACCCTGTCAGGCTTGGTCCTTCTGTGCTGGACATTATTTGGAGGAAGAGCTCATGATCCCTCAGTGACCAAACAAGAGAGATGCTCTGTGGGGGCTGAGTGGGATGAATAAACAGGCTAGCTTATTAAATTGATCTGTCTTCGGGAGTTGGGCGGTAGCACAGTGGGTTAAACACACATGTTGCAAAACACAAGAACCAGTTTGAGCCCCCAGCTCCCAACCTGCAGGGGAGTTGCTTCACAGTTGGTGAAGCAGGTCTGCAGGTGTCTATCTTTCTCTCCCCCTCTCTGTCTTCCTGTCCTCCTTCCATTTCTCTCTGTACTATTCAACAACAACAACATATATAATAACTACAACAATAAAACAAGGACAACAAAAGAAAATAAATAAATAAATATTAAAATTTTTTTCAATGTTCTGTCTTCAGTGTTTAGGCAAGATTTGTTTTATCAATACCTCAGGGTTGATGGGGTATGAATACAACCTTGAAAGTGTAAGTCAGTACTTCTGGATTAGAATTATCATAATAAAAATATCTTAACCCATTCTATTCTGATCCAAATAAATACCAACTAGCACTTTTCTTTAAGGCACAAAGATTGGTGGGAGAGTTTTAGCATTATATTGGGGAAAGGGGAGGGACTGGATAGAAGGACCATTTTAAAGACACCTGATAACACACAGACTTTCAGTCTAGTGTCATGCTGATCTGGGCCTGAAGACAACTTGGGAAATGAGATTGCTTTGGGGGTGGAATTGAGAGTTTCACTGTAACAGGAATCCCAAGGCTTCTCCAATACAAGCTCAGAATAGAGTCCAGTCCATTCCTGCAACTCTGAGTTGCTCCACCTCTACCAGAGTCAGTGGAGACGCGCATGGTTTCTGGGGGCTTGTAGGTCCCTGCCAATGTTGCCCTCCCTCCCATGGGATTGGTTTTCAGTGTCATAAACTTGTTTTAGGAAGGAAGATCTGACCTGGATCAAGGCATACACAGGCACCCAGGGGGTCCCCTCTCCCCTGCTGGTCTTCACATGCGAGGCTGGGGGACTCCTGTGCTTCCTGTGGAAGCTCCTCAGTGGCCGGCATTTGGCCCACTTCATGCTCCTGCAGATGTTTGCCACCTAGATGGAGAGAAACCTCCGTCTAGGTCCAGGCTGACCATGAAGAGACTCACCTCACTGTAAGTGTGACACAGGGGCCTTCTCCTGGACCTTCTGTGCAAAGAAGGAGATGTCTCTGTGTCACTGTGTTTCTGTGTCTCTGTGTCCCTGAATCTGACAGGAGATCTTGCCCTCACTTGTGCCCAAGAAAAGAGTTGACAAAATAAACAGGAAGATGCTCTTATTCATTCCTGTGCCTGGAATGCCATGAATTCCTCATGAGGAAGAGCTCTACAGAGCAGCCCAATCTGCCACAGAGAAAGAAGTAGAGAAGCAAGGACTGTCCCTAAAGCCTGTTACAGAGCAGTGAGTTGGTCACTGTCTACTGAATGCATGGAGGCCTGTTGCCTGCGCTTTTCCCTGTCAGAAGGTATTGAAGCAAAGCTGGAAACAATTTACTCTGAATCTTTACAGTTAATGTCTCACTCCAGTCAGCCTCTTCTCAGATTACCCTGACACTCACCTGCAGGTGGCTTTCTGGTTACTTCCAGCCTGGAATTCGCATCCTGGAAGAGAAGGAAGGCAGGGTCACAACAATCCTTTGCAGTGTGCAGTGGAAGAACACATTTCCCAGCAGCTCTGTTTCCCCAGAGAGAGAGTCCTGTGTCCAGGATCAAAGCTACTTGACCCTTGAGGGTGACTGTGGTTGAGTCGACACTGTAGATTTGAGTGAATCCTTGGGTTTTTAGTGCATGTTCAGAAGTGTGTTGACAAGGATATGTGGATTTCTTCTTGCTTCCTCTCTAGTCTCAGGATATACACACAGGTAACTCCCAGTTGAGTGAGTAATTTATAATTTAAAATGTCAAATATATCAACTATCTACTCAAATGCTTTGAAAAAAAGCAGCTCCCCCCACCCCCCTTGAAGGGAAGCATTACCTGGTGTATGAAGAAGCAGGAAAATGTCATCAATGCTGCAGAGTGAAGGCCAACCCTGACATGATGCAGCTGTTCAAATTATGCAAAAAAATTAAAAGAAATAATGAAAAGAAAGCGGGCTAGGAGGTGGTGCAGCTGGTTAGGCACACACCTTACCAAGTCAAGAACCCAGGGCTGAACCCTCACTCCCTACCTGTAGTGGGGAGGCTTCCTTAGAGGTGAAGCAGGTCTGCAGGTTCTATCTCTCTTGAGTGGGGAGAAGTGGGTTATGGTGCACAAGGTTAAGCGTACATAGTACAGACTGCAAGGACCTACATAAGGATCCTGGTTCAGTTCGAGCCCCTGCTCCTGATCTGCATGGAGATCACTTCACAAGTGGTGAAGCAGGTCTGCAGTGTCTCTTTCTCTCTCCTCTATCTTCCCCTCCCCTCTCAATTTCTCTTTGTCCTATCAAAAAAAAAGGAAAAGTCAAAAAAATATCCATAAAAGCACTGGATCTGTAGTGCAGCAATGAGCCCCAGCAATAACCCTGGAGGGAGGGAGAGAGATAGAGAGAGAGGGAGGAAACAAAAGGAAAGGAAAAAAGGAAAAGAAAGGAAAGGAAAGGAAAAGAAAATTGAGGTCAGTATTTTCTCTTCACTTGAAGAGCCATCCTTGAATTGGGTTTGGTGTACTGCACCAAAGTAAAGGACTAGGGCGAATGGTTGTTCCAATCCTGGTGCATGGTGGGGGAGGAGGAGCTGGGCTGGGAGTGAAGTGTTTTGCAGAAAACTGATATACATATGTGCCAACAACTATTTACTGTTTACTGTAAACCATTAATCTCCCCATGAATAAAAAGTAAAAAAAAAAAAATCCTGGCCAGGGATAAATTATCTACAGGAAACAATGCAAACCACGTTGTACATGCAAGAGTTAATTGGGAAAACAATCCAAGGTAATAGAAAAGCTGTCTTGTGAAAATTATTTGGTGCAAGAGACATCAAGGATTGATATTAGGGCAATATGAAAAAAATGTTAACTTTTCAGATGCAATGTTCTTTCCAAGTTTAAGTCATGTGACCACTAAGGACTGTTGCATATAGTCACAGCTTCCTTTTCTGTGTATACACAGACCTGTGTGTCTGTAGAAAGATACACTTTTCTATCTGGTACATTCTGGATTCTTCCTTCATCTCTAGACCTCTTTCTGTCCAAGGCAGAAGCTTGGAGTGTAAGTTCTAGTCTTAGAAACACTTACAATGATGTCTTCCACCTGCTTTCGGAGGGTGTTCTGGAAGTCCAAAATCTCATTCTGAATGTTCCTAATCAAGTCCACAGTGACCCACAACAGAAGAATATCTGTTAGATTATGTGCAAGTCAACTTACGTTTTGACTAGTCACTTCAGTATTTTGCACGCCTTTTTCAAGATATCAACATACTCAGCAAGATCTAATGAAGAGATATACAAATGTATTTCTGAAAAAATGAGACCAAATCCTAGAAAACATATATTGTCAGGTCTCTGAGAGCAGGGCTCCAGATCCTGTCTTCACAGCTTTCCTGCCTGGAGTCCAGGCCAGAACCTCCCTGGGCTGTAGGGCTGGCAGATGCATTTGCTTTGAGAACCACCCCTCATAGAAACCTGCCCTTAAGTCTGGGCAGGCGAATACATGGTCCAGGGTGATGTTAGCTCCTATCACAGAGTGGAGAGAAGGGGGACAAGAGGGAGAAGCATTGACTGCTAGGACTCTGCATTCTGAGAACTTGAAGATTTGAAATACCATTGCCTGGGAGGTAACACAAAGGAAAAAGGATGCAAGCATAGTTTAATTCCTGGAAGCACATGTACGAGTGATGTGTGGTTCTTACTCTCTCTCCTCCTATCTTTCTCATTAATAAATTAATCTCTTATAAAAAATATTTGAAATACCTGAACTAAGGACATACCTATGAAGCTCACTGTACCATTGCTCCATTTTGTCGACTGAACTGAAATCCAAGAGAAGGGCAGAAAAGAAGTTAAAATGCACAAAATTCACACAAACATATTGTGAGTATTTCCCCCACCAATAAAAAGTAAAAAATAAAGAAATAAAATAAAATAAAGTTATCCCTTCCAGGGGGAAATTATCTACAGGAAACAGCAACAACAACAAAATCAACATGTAAACATCAACATCAGGTTGTTATTGGTGGGACTGTGTGAGTCAGGAGGCCTGTCCTGCTCACTGGGTGGTGAGAGGCCCAGCTCTCTGACAGATAGTTTGCTGCGTGTTGGCAAGGAAATCTTCTAGCTGGAGGAGAAATTGGGTTGGGGCTCAGGTGGTGGTGCCAGTGGTTAACTGCACATGTTACCATGCACAAGGACCCAGGTTCAAACCCCTGGTTCCCACCTGCAGAGGGCTTAGAAGCTGCATGTGTTTGCTTGAATCACAACCATTGGGGGACAGTCCAGAGCATACAGCTATCCTTGTGGGGGTCAGAGCACATGTGGCAAATAGACCCCCAGATGGAGCTGTGCCCCCCACCCAGGTGAATCATATGGAGACAGGGCCGGGCTGCAGTCTTACTGAAAAGAGACCACGAAGTTGCGGTCATCCCAGCCCAAGACCAGCGATGTGCGGGCTCTCGCTCCATTCCTTGAGTTGTGTGCCACCCACATGTCCAGCAGGGGCACCCAGTACTTGATTCTGAAGTCACTCTTGAACCTGGAGAGGGAACAGAGCACAGAACAGTTAGCTTGCATCTCCAGCATTCTGGGAGCAGCTGGGTTTCTCCTGGGGATATGGTGGATGTGTTTCTGTGGCTCCTTCCCCTCTGAGCTGAGCCTTGAGAGCACAGCAGAGGGAGGGCTGGGGCCTGAGTGCTGTGTGCTGACTGGAGCCCGGCCCAGGATGTCCCTGAACACTCCTGACCAGTGGGAGGAAAGCAGCAATTTTCCTGAACATTGCAGAACAATTAGATACCCCCCTATATTTATGAGCTCGCTAAGAGAACCTTTCACTCATTTAGCATCTTTCCTGTTGCTTGCTTGTTAGCCATAATGGTCCATGATCATATTTCCCTTATTAATTGTATGGAAATTGCAATTAATATGTTAGTTCATTATTGTCATCCTGAAAGTGCTTGAGGATACTAATAAAAGAAATCATGCATTACAATGTTAGTTAAGAATATTTTCTGGATGTCTGCCCCTCACCACAGAGTTTTTACTTTGGTGCCTTACTTACAAGTTCATCAGGTCCTGCTTTTAGTTTCCCTTTCAGATCTTCTTACTCAACTTCTGTTGATGAGTGTTGATGAGTACATAAATACACAAGTGCCTTCAGAGAACACCCTGGAGACTCTGAACTAAAATGTCACTGCTTCCACTGTGTGTGGGGAACTCGCTTAATAAAATCAGGATGCTGAGCGCACATGTTACAGTGTGCAGGGACCCGTGTTTGAGCCCCTGCTCCCCACCTGCAGGGAGAAAGCTTTGCAAGTGATGAAGCAATGTGGCAGGTGTCTGTCTCACTTCCTCTTTTTTTAAATATTGATTTATTTTTCCCTTTTGTTACCCTTTTTTATTTTGATAGTTATTGTTGTTATTGATGTCATCATTGTTGGATAGGACAGAGAGAAATTGGAGAGAGGAGGGGAATACAGAGAGGGGGAGAGAAAGAGAGAGATTCCTGCAGACCGGAGCCGGGTGGTGGCGCACCTGGTTGAGCGCACATGTTACAATGCACAAGGTGCTGGGTTCAAGCCCCCACTCCCCACCTGCAGGGGGAAACTTCACAAGTGGTGAAGCAGTGCTCGATTTCTGACTGTCTCTATTCAGTAAATAAAGATAATTAAAAAATTAAAAAGAAAAAGACACCCGCAGACCTGCTCCACCGCCTGTGAAGCGACCCACCTGCGGGTGGGGAGCCAGTGTCTTGAACCAGGGTCCTTATGTCAGTCCTTGTGCTTTGCTGCACGTTCGCTTAACCCGATGTGCTACTGCCCGGCACCCATTAATTTTTTGTAATACTGCAGGGCGCTGGGTGGAGGTGGGCCCTTCTCCCTGTGAGGGTGATGGAGAGCTGTAGCCCCCCCCCACCTGCCCTTTGGCCTGGAGCAGAGTCTCCGCTGCCCTTCGTGTGGTCACACACGCGGCTCTTGCTCACCCTCACCCGCTGACAACCTCTCCCTCCATCCACAGCCTGCAGTGACCACGCCAGCTGGGCCTGGGACAGAAATGCGGCCGCAGCCAGGCCGGCGCAGCGCTGGGAGACGCAAACCCAGAGAAGAGGCTGCAGACAGGTAGGCGGACCTCCTCAATCGCTATCCAACAGGCCATGGCCGGTGTGCCGCTGTGTTCCATCGGTGGGGAGCCAGAGACTGGCTACGGAAGAAGGGCAAATGCTAGAAGAAGAAGAAGGTAGGCGGACAGGCTTCCTCCCCCGCCCTCACACTCCATCCCCAGATATCGATTTAGTGGCATCTTTGCAAAGCGGCCAGAACTAGAAACTGTGTCAGCTCTACTGTCATCCCGATCATTGTGAATGATGGGATAATTCCACAGTGGAATTCTTCTAGCATTTGCCCTTCTTCCGTAGCCAGTCAACAGCGTCAGGTTGAGCCTGATGTAAAGTTTTGAGACCTCCTTTGAATCTGGAGAGGTGGCAGTCGTTGACTATGTGGGTCATAGTCTGTCTGTAGCCGCAGGGGCAGTTCGGGTTGTCTCTGGCTCCCCAGCGATGGAACACAGCGGCGCACCGGCCATTGCCTGTTCGATAGCGATTGAGGAGGGCCCAATCATTACGTGCTAGGTCAAAGGCGGGTTCCAGTGATGGAAAGACAAATGTACATGTGCATGGCAAACATTGGATGAATGTCACAACATCCTTTAAAAGAATGAGGATCCCATCAAACATTTCTATTTGCACAAAGTACAAAATAGGCAAAAAGCATCTGAACTGTTGAGCAGGGACCTGAAGGAGACAGGAGGAGCCCTGAGAGCTGCTATGCAGGTGTCTGAGGTGATGCTGGGTTTGGAGGTCAGGTTACTGTATGCAATTTCCTGGAACTCATTATGACGCGTGCTTTTCTTACGTTTATTATTCTTTGAGGAAAGTTTAAATTTTCTTTAAAGGAGGCTTGGTACTCTTCTCTTTTCAGACCCATTAGAATTTTTTTTTTGCCCATTGTATTGTCAGCATCCTGAATTTCATTGGTTGGTAGCCCAATATTAATTCTTTATAATCATTGCTGCTTGGATGTTAAATAAATTATAATTTATTACATCTGAATTGTAAACTTCTGTTGAGCAGAAACTGTGTCATTTTTTTTCAGTGTCTTAAGTGAGATTAGATGGTAACAACTGTTAAATCACTGATACTTTCTCCAACCTCATTTCTCTCTTCCGTACTTTATTGATTTAATAATGATCAACAAGACCTTATTGAAGAGGGGCACAATGCCACACAATTCCCACCACCAGAGTTCCATATCCCATCCCCTCCATTGGAAGCTTCCCTAGTCTTTATCCCTCTGGGAGTATGGACCCAGGATCACTGTTGGGTGCAGAAGGTGGACGTTCTGGCTTCTGTAATTGCTTCTCCGCGAGACATGGGGTTAGCAGGTCGATCCACACTCCCAGTTGTACTTTCTTATTTGTTTAATAGAGTGTCCTCTGGCTCTGTACACATTTTCTTTTTTTTAAATTTTTTGTAAATTATCTTTATTTATTTACTGGATAGAGACAGAGAGCCATCAAGAGGGAATGAGGAGATAGAGAGGGAGGCAGACAGCTGCAGCCCTGCTTCGCCACTAGGGAAGCTTTTCCCCTGCAGATGGGGACCAGGGCCTTGAGCCTGAGTTCTTGTGCACAGTAGCATGTCCGCTTAAGCAGGTGCGCCACCACCCAGACCCTGTGCACATTTCCTCATTTATAAGGAATTTGGTGTGTGAGTACCGTGTGGGTTTTCTTTTTGTTTTGTTTGTTTGTTTTGTGTGTTTTTATTTTTTGTAACACAGAAGTCTAAATTTGTTTGCCTTTGCGATAGCACCAGAGGTTACAAAATATATAAATAAATTGGTTCTTGAGGATTTCAGCTCAGTGGATAAGAGCCAGTAGTCATGATAAAATTTGAGAGTTTCTCTACTGTCATATTGATTTTGAGAGCTCTGCCAAGGTCATCTATCTCTTAGGGCACTATCATGTGAATGGAAAGAATGACAGGCTCTCCTCCTCTCAGGACCACATCACTGTGCAGACGATGGGGCTTAAATACAGTTTCTTGTCCTTTATAATGCAAAGGCCCACGAAGCTGCTCCCCCAGTTCTACTGGCAGATGCTATTTGTCTTCCTAGTGCTCACTGACAGATGAGAGAAAGCTGAGATGGCTGTGCTCCATCGCTCCCCTCAGCTAGTCTTTGAGACAGTGGGTCTCATTCCCTGCAAGGCAACCTGTCAGTAACTCCTACACACACACACAGGTGCCCAAGGAGCATATTTCCACTTGCCCTCAGGAAGATTTTCAGTTTTGCTGGGAAAGGAGTGCTTCAACTTGACTGTCTAGGCAGCAGGCTCTCGAAAGTGCTTGAATGCAAAACACTGTATGTGTGGGTGCCTGCCATGGATTTGCCTCAAAATACGCACAGGATTATTGTGAAATCACTTTTAAATGTTCACTGTGCAACTTAGACATGTGCTTAAAACATTTATAGTGAGGGTGCTGGGCAGTAGTGCAGCAGGTTAAGCGCAAATGGCATAAAGCACAAGGACCAGTGTAAGGATACAGGTTTGAGTCCCCAGCTCCCCACCTAGAGGGGGGTCACTTTGCAAGTGGTGAAGCAGGTGTCTATCTTTCTCACCCCCTCTCTGCCTTCCCCATACAAAGCCAAACAAATTGTTGAGCAATCATGGACCCAAAGCTTGGAATAGTGGAGAGGAAGTGTTAGGGGATACTCACTGCAAACTCTAGTGTACTTCTGCTTTCAGGTATATATTTTGCAGTAGTTTATGGATACATGTGAACATATGCTTTCTCTCACAGAAACTGGTGTATATCTAGGTTTTGGGACTTTGTTGGAAAGTGAACCACCTGAGATGGAATTAGATATACTATGAAAGGAAAGGTCTCACCTGAGTAATGAAGCTGAAGGGTTGTCATTCCACATGTGAAGTCTCTGGACACAGTCTGAAGTGAAGCATCGCTGTGTTGATTAGGTAGTGATTGGCAGATGCAATATTATTTTATACGGATTGGGAGAGGCATACGGGAAAGTGGGACCTATCCAAGGGTTCCAGGACTGGGGGAAGTAGAGGCTCTATAGTGGAGATGTGAGGTTCCTGCTGTCTTAGGGTTCAAAAAGACAATCGATAGTTACTGTTATCATCACATTATTTGGTAATTGGCTTAACTTTGAAAAGGCCTTTTGTTATGGTTTGCTGTACAGTACGCAGTATCTTGTATATAGCTGTGCTATTGGTTGCTTCTGATCTACTTGGTCTAGGCTTTTGAAAGAGTCCACCTATCAAATATACAGCCTATATATTAAAAAGATTCAGTCTGTGTTTTAAAAAACTTCGAGACATACAATTAATTTTCCCCCTCTCATATTAATTAACTAGTGATTTATATGACTACATTTTACTAGGAGTGTACATAAACACCATTCCCACCACCAAAAGACTGGGACCCATCCCTCCCACCCACTCCCACCCCCCACTGGCCCAGGAAGCTGCATGTCTACCCCTCACCACAGGGTTTTTACTTTGGTGCCCTACTTACAATTTGGGTAGGTCCTGCTTTTAGTTTCCCTTTCAGATCTTCTTCCTCAACTTCTGTTGATGAGTGGGATCATCCCATACTCATCTTTATCTTTCTGACTTAGCTCACTTAACATAATTCCTTCTAGTTCTGTCCAAGATGGGTCAGAGAAGGTGGGTTCATTGTTCTTGATAGCTGCATAGTATTCCATTGTGTATATATACCACAGCTTTCTCAGCCACTCATCTGTTGTTGGGCACCTGGGTTGCTTCCAGGTTTTAGCTATTATGAATAGTGCTGCTATGAACATAGGAGTACACACCTCTTTTTGGTTGGGTGTTATGGAGTCCTTGGGGTATAATCCCAGGAGAGGAATTGCTGGATCATATGGAAGGTTCATGTCTAGCCTTGTGAGAGTTTTCCAGACTGCTCTCCATAGAGGCTGTACCAGTTTACATTTCCACCAGCAATGCAAAAGGTTCCTCTGTCCCAACAACCTCTCCAGCATTTGTTGCTGCTGTCCTTTTTGATGTATGCCATTCTTACAGGAGTGAGGTGATATCTTAGTGTTGTCTTAATTTGCATTTCTCTGACAATAAGTGACCTAGAGCAGTTTTTCCTATGTTTGTTAGCCTTTTAGATCTCCTCTGAGATGAATGTTTTGTTCATATCCTCTGCTGTAGTGTATTACACAAATACTCATGTAATTGCAGCTACATAGTGACAAGGTCATGACTTAGGATTAGTTCAAATGAACCTTCTCTTCTAGAGAGTCCACTAGTTCATTTATTAAAATATTAGTGTCTATTAAAACTGTTTTGGCTTGTCACCAGTGTGTTGTGGATGACTATAGCTCAGAAGAGGAGAATGTGTGCATTTGAAATGAATGACCATGAAACATTTTCAATTTATGGTGAGTTGTTGGAGTATTTCACTTGGGATCAGTCCAGATGATTTATGGGCATCTGTCAGTGACTAGTTTTGTTCAGAGGATGGTAACATATCTAGTCAGGCTGTTGATGCCAAGGTCTCCTAGATTGTAAGGTAAAGAAGATGGTGAGGTTAGTCATTTCTGAAACTCCAGCAAGTCAATTCATGGTAATACCCCCATGCTCCACTTTTTTTCTTTATACTCAGAATCTCATACAGATACAACTTCAGTTTCCAATAGCTTTTAATCCAGTTAGAGAGACACACAAAGAAAGAGAGGGAGAGGGAGAGGAAGAGAGAGATAGAGAGAGAGAGAGAGAGAGAGAGACTTACCACAGAACCAGAGCTTTCCCTGGGGCCATACTGTTACCATGGGGTATTCAAGCTTGAACCCAGTCTGCAAGTATGGCAAGGTATGTGCCCAATCTGTTGAGCTGTCTTTCTGTCTAACCCAGCTCCCGTTCTTTCAAAACACGTGGAAAGATGTGTGTAATCCTAAAAAAATTAAAAATATATGTTGTATATGATCCAGTTATCCTCCTTCAGGTTTCTTACCTGAAAAGAAAGCATAAACAGTAATTCAAGAGCCACCTACATCTCCATGTTCATTTCAGTACTATTTACAATATGTGAGAACTGAAAACAACCTATTGCCTATAGAGAGGGGAGTGGATAATGAAAATGTAGTCTGCATACACAATATATATTCAGATCAAAGGAAAAGAAGGCCTGCTGTTTGCAGTAGCCTGGATAGACTTTGTAGATATTATGTCTAGGTGGAGAAAGACAAATGCCTCGTGATTTCACTCATTTGTGATAGATAGAGAAAACAAATGGATGAGTTACACCTCTCCATAGTCTTCCCTTATTAGGGATAGATAGAGACAGGCTGGGGATATGGATCAACTAGCTAACATCCCTGGCCAGTAGAGAAGCAATCATGGAAGCCAGAGCTCCTTCCTTCTGCACCTCAAAAAGAATTTGGGGTTCATACTTCTAGCAGTGGGGGGATGTGAAGGGAAGATGACCAGAGAACGTTGAACCCCAATTCCATCAGGCCAGGAAATGTTTGTCACCAGGAATCTTTGTTTTTTCCCCATCACTGAAGGGAAAAAATCTGGAAATCACCAGAGGAAGTCAGGCAGTGTTTTGCTTATCTGAGAGGGAAGAAGAAAATGAAAATTTGGAAGTCGTAATGGGTGTAGGTGTGACTTAGAAATGGTAATAGTAATGTGTGTAAGTGTGACTTAGAAAGGAAGAGAAGACAGGGTCATATAAGTGAATATAAATGGGCAAAATATATAGAGATAGGTAGGTAGGTAGGTAGATAGATAGATAGATTGGATGATAGATAATAGTCAGTCCTTCCCTGGGCAGATGACCTCATAAATGTATCCTGTAACCTCATCTCTCCTGATCCCTAACCCACTAGGGAAAGATAGAAATAGGTTGGGAGCATGGATCAACATGTCAGTGTCCATGCCCAGCAGAGAAACAATTACAGAAGCCAGAGTCCATGGCCAGCAGAGAAACAATTACAGAAGCCAGACTGTCCACATTCTGCACCCCAAAAAAGAATTTTGGTCCATACTCCCAGATGGAGAAACAATAGGAAAGTTTCCAATGGATGAGATGGGACACAGAACTCTATTGATGGAAGCTGTATGGAATTATTCTCCTATTACAATTATACCTTTTACAATCTAGTAAATCAATATTAATCACTAAAAAACATAAAAATATATAGTCAATCCATATCTGTGACTTTGGGAGAACTATTATAATTTCCACTGGAGGGCTGTGGGGACCCAGAACTCTGGTGGTAGGTAGGAACAGTGTGGAATTTTACCTCTATTATCTTTTAATTTTGTAAATCACTATTACATCATTGATAAGCATAAAAAAGCAAGTAGATGAGCTAAATAAAACAGCAATATACTTATAGGCTCTGAAAAACAACTATATGGTAAAAGGAAAGTGTTGGTGAGTGATTGGAGAAGCACACCTTTGATTTTTTTTTTTTTTGTCTTTGTGGAAGAGAATACTCCTTGCTGTGGTGTAAATGAAACAGGGAAATTGCAGAAGGGATAGAGATAAGAACCTGCTGGCCACCTGTTCCAGAGCCTAGTGCCTTGAGGAGCTCAGGCCCTGAAGCTTTTCTGCCAGTTGTGTTATTCCACAGGGCAGGGCGGGGTGGATCTGAAACCCTGGTCATATTCCTTTGCTTTATCCTTCGAGAATGTGTCTGAAAGGAGAAGATCCTTTTCTATTGAAAAAAGAAACCCATAAGGGCAAATCAGCATTAGTTTTGCTGCATTGGGACCATGGGGCAGCTAGGAGGCTCCCACCTAGTGGTACTGAGAAGAAGACGACCATCTCACACCGAGATTCGTTCCACACATCATTTAACCCTAATTTGAATGACCTCCAATGTACACCTAAGTGAACAGCACAACTGCAGTGCATGGAACTCCATGAAATTACCTTTGTCTTTTTGGTACTTTTTTCTTCCCTCAGAAGTGTGTTATATTTCCCTCATTTGTTATTCCAGTTTCTACATTGTGTTTCTAGAAGAATGGATTCACTGTGAGTCCTGACTTTATTGTGCATTTCAGTTCAGGACACTGATGTATTTACATGAGTTGCAGAAAGAGTCCTGACTCCCATACACAACAATCCTGGTCTCTTATTTTTACACTGATAGAATCAGAGAGGGTTGAAAGCAAAGCCACTCGGCCCCTCTCCTTCTAAAAGAATGAAGGCAGCAGAATCCATCTGCTTCTATAGATCCAGCATTCACTGAATGTGTGCAGTGCTCATGTCTCTACTAGAGACATAAATAGAAGGCAACCACAGCACATGAGAGAGTTGTCTGCAGGAGGAAGTAGCTACTGTGAAAAGAGGAAGTGTTCTGGCTGCTGACACACAGGGCTTGACAGGAATCTCTGAGCAGGAGTTTGCAGGAATTGCATAGTAGTACCCAACCTTTCTTTATTTTTCTTTTTGTCTCCAGGGTTATCTCTGGGGCTTGGAGCCTGCACTACAAATCCACTGCTCCTGGAGGCCATTTCCCCCTCTTTTTTGTTGTTGTTGTTATTTTTAACCTGCTGTGCTACTGTCCATCCCTCAGACCCAGCCTTTGTATATCAGAAATAGAGATGAGCAGACATCTGATTTCAAACAGCCCCAACAAAGAAAGGTCCTACGTGCACGTGTGGCCCTGACCATACAGCTGTGTCTTAACTCCCTCCCAATTTGCAGACCCACAAAACATGTCCTATGTCTGTTCATCCCAGAATCTCCTATTTACAGCAGAAACTTGATCCTGGAACAAACAGCTGCACAGACACCACCATACATCAACTGGAAAACCATCAGCATGAGTGTTCATTAGTAGTGAAAAACAACCTCTCAACATCCAGTATTTAAAATTGGAAATGATCTCTTGTCTCCCATTCCCATTCCCCCTAATGGGAAAAATAATAGTAAAATAATAATAAAGTCAAAATATGTTCTATTTTCTATATTCAGAAACTTTAAAATCCAGTCTGCAAAAAGCAGAAGTTGTGAGCACGAGCATGCTTTCCTCTTGCATCTTTTCCTGATTACTATGCCCTGCTGCTATTTGTGAAATTCCAAGCATATGATATTTTGCACAATTTCTTTTTGAGGAGACAGGGCCTTCTACATGCATGATTTCACCAAACTGGGCTCCTTTTTCTTTCTTTTTAAAAAATATTTATTTATTGGGAGTCCGTGGTAGCGCAGTGGGTTGGGCACAGGTGGCGCAAAGCACAAGGATTGGCTGAAGGATCCCGGTTCGAGCCCCCGGCTCCCCACCTGCAGGGGAATCGCTTCACAAGTGGTGAAGCAGGTCTGCAGGTGTCTGTCTTTCTCTCCTCCTCTTTGTCTTCCCCTCCTCTCTCCATTTCTCTGTGAAGCGACTCCCCTGCAAGTGGAGAGCTGAGGGCTCAAACTGGGATCCTTAACGCAGTTCCTTGCACTTGGAGCCACCTGCACTTAACCTGCTGTACCACCACCCAACCCCCTTTTTCTTTTAGATAGAGAAACACCACAGCACCAGGTCTTCCTCTAGTGCTGTAGCATCTCCCAGGCAGTTCCAGGACTCAAACCTGAACTGTGCGCACATAACAAGGCACACGCTTTACCTGGTGAATTATATCCCCAGATCCTTAAACCATGTTTCAAGGTTCATTTTTTATTTATTATACTTGAGAGAGAGTTTCATATGAGATGGGGTGGAGAAACACCAGAGCACCACTTTGGCACATATGCTGCCAGGAGTCAAGCCAGGAATCTTAGGCATGCAGGTCTGGCGCCCTACCAGTTGAGACAACTGCAGTTCTACTTCACTACTCATGAAGCTTCCTTTCTGCAGGTGGGGACTGGGGGCTTGAACCCAGATCTTTGAGCACTGTAATGTATGCACTTAGCCAGGTGGTTGGTAATTGAATGGGGGAAAGGGGTGATTTCTGGACCTTCTTTGAAAGCAACATGTTGTATGATGTGGAATAGCATTTTAGTGTTTCTTGTTAGGTTTTATGATTTAATCATTTTCTAGATATTTGAACTTGGAAGGTAAATGAGACTTCACAAGTGCAGGGTGGTGCCTCCTCATTTTCCTTCTGTTATGCTGTGTCTCCTCCTTTTTCTGGTTCAGCTCATGAGAGGAGGTCAACATGTTTACATGGAAAGTGCACTCATTCCTCTGTGAGCATAGCCCCCTAACACCCCCAAAGCTGTACTGGACAGTGCCTTCCAGGCTACAGGTTTAGGGGACAGGGTTTGAGAGCAGTTGCTTAGCATCATCTTTTTTGGAAATTTATAGAAGACTTTCACATTTCTCCAGGTTTCCTTCCTCTTTCTGTGTCTCTCTATCTGCATGCCTGTCTATATCTCTCCTCTTTTTGAACCACACTCCACATCATGGTATTTTATTTTTATTGGCCTGTTGAAATGCCCATGTTTTAAATTGAGGGCATAGAACATGTCTAGGAAGTAATGAGAATGGCTTTATCTTGTGTGCCCTTTTTGAAGATTAGTCAATAGCTGTGCTCTTTCTCTTTACACTCTGGGTGGACTTAATCTCCTCCACTCTTAAAACGGAATGCATTTGCACTGATGGGCCCACTGTGGGCTTTCAGTCAGCATCTCTGTGGAAGGTGTGCCCTCCAGAAGGCTCCATAGAAGCAGAGGAGCAGAACTGAAGGTGGAAATATGCCCTCAGCTGCAGCTTCTCGGTGGTGCTACTCTCTGTTGACACAATTTTTTTTAACTTTTGTAGATGTCTAGGTCAGTGCTGACCTGTCCCCTGGCCACAGACTCCTTCTTCTGCTGTATCTGTGTTCATCTGCTGCGTACAAATGTTAAAGTTCCTGATCTGAGGATTTGTTGGATTTTGCCTAAAGTGTGCACTGCTTCTCTGAGACTACTACTACTTTTTCAGCTCTTACACGGGAAGCAGGGCAGTGAGTAGGATTTCTTGCTGCTTTATTTCTAGGTTAAATGAGGTTCTGAAGTGGTTGTCATAGAAGAAAAAAAAGTGTTAGAAATTGTTGCTCTTTTTCAAGTCATGTTGGTGTCCTCAGCTGAGAATAAGTTGCACATCTGCCTTTGAGAATTCTAGATGAATCCCACAGATCCTAGAGCCAATTCTCCATGCAGAAGCCCCCACAAGCCACTTAGGGAGATTCAATTCAGATTGAATTGTGGACATGATATATGCAATAATAACTGGGGTGTATTGAAGATTTGCTACAGGTCCTCAGGCATGGTAAGGGCTAGACTGTAATGGATGAATTATTTCCCCTGTCAGTTATACTTCTGATGTCCATTTGTGAGGTTTGCCCCTTGCTTTCAAGAATCTATAGATGATCAGAATGGCAAGTGCCATGCATTGTCCATGGTGCTGCCTGCAGTGGTGATGAAGGTCGTTAGACTCCTGTGCATACATGTTGAGATGACACTGTGCACACCTATCAAGCTGACACCATATATGCATGCCTAATATGATGACACTGTGTAACCTAGTGAGAAGGGGTCAGTGCACACCTTCTGAGACAGTGTGCACACCTAGTGAAATAGACTCAGTGTACACCCTAGCAAAAAGGACTTAGAGCAAGAATGCAGTTGATGATTTTACTAACTAGAAGTAATCTTAAATGTCTTTTCCTAAGTTTCCTTTTCTTGCACCTTCTATTATTTGCCCATAAAGAGAAACCATTTCAAAGTCCTGGTAGAATCATTGGGACCACTTAGAAACAAGTCATTTTTCAGGAATCAAAGAGATACTTCCAGATGTTGAGTTCAACTATGGGTCACCAACTTCAATTTGATCACTGTACTCTCCCAGCGTGCATACACACTCTCACTCTCATGCCTTCCCTCCCTCCCTTACTACCTCTCTCCCCCTGGTGCACTGAGCAGAGCAGCCTCTGTGAAGACTTCTGTGTGCACAGGAGCTCCGCACGCTGGAGCTTTGGGTCCCTAGCGGGCCTTCCAGCGCGGGGCTGCGCGGTCCTGCAGGGAACTTTGCAGTGCCCAGGGCTGGGCTGGAGCGCACTGCGGTGGAGGCCGCAGCCTCCTTGGGACATGCGCCCGGGCCCTCCGCGGTCCCCATGTCCCTGCTTGACCCGCGGGTCCCTGCGCAACAGTTGTCTGTTTGGAGGGACTCGGGGGGTGGGGTGAAGGAGGGCGGGCCAGGGGCCTGGGCTGGGGCGCGCGGTGCGAGGCACCAGGGGCTGAGTGCCCCCCTAGGCATGCAGGGGGCTGGCCCCTCTGGTGGAGCGGGCACTGGCCGCCCCCCAGTGCGCAGGTGCCTCCCTGGGCGCTGAGTGCGCAGGCGCCAGCCGCTGGCACAGAAGGAAACCGGGCTTGAGCGCTGGACCAACAGGAACCCTGACTGACTGACCAAGGGAGCCTCGAGTCTCGGAGGCAACAGGACTAGGAAGCCTGCCTAGGGGCCCGCTAGCCATGTGGCCCGGCCCCTGCTGAGCCTGGAGCACTGGAGGATGTGCACGCTGAGGAAGGTGCGACTGCGGGGCCGGGTCAGGTCGGCGCGGGGGAGGGGGGTGGCGGGTGGCGGTGTAGGGTCCCGGCGGAGCGCGCGGGTGTGGGCGGGGGACCCTGCCGCGAGACTGCGTGGGGGCGGGAGCGCGTAGGTCGCTGCTCCTGAGCCAGAGCGAGGTCCCCCCGCACCTGTGCGTGGGACCGCGAGTTGGCAGCGTGGCCCCGCGCCCCGGCGGCACTGAGTGCCCGGAGCCAGCGCGCGAGTCCTGCACCGTGGCGGGGTCCCTGGGTCCTGGGCTCTGGGGTGCACGGCGGGCGCCGAGTGGGGCGCCACGGAGGTGCGACTGTCCCTCCTTGGCCTTGTAAGCCCAGTAGGCGGGAGACCCATGGAGGGGCTGACCAGCGAGAGGGCTACATGCTGACTGGGACTCGGGTTCTGGCTTAGAAGGGGCAGCCGCCTTGGTGGTGGTGGGGCAGGCGGCACATTGCACCCCCCCCCCAACCTCCTTGGTCAATTCCCTGTGGTGACGCTCTCTGGGACCCGCGGGAAAGGAGAGGTGTGGGGTCGCTGGTGCGGGGTGGCCTGGGCTGCAGCGACTGGGGTGGGGGGAAGGCGTGCGACGGCAGGGGGTAGCCGACGCCCCCCTTTCCAAGTGCAAGAGAGCTTGCCGGGCCTTTTTAGGGGTGGTTGCTAAGCGAGGCGCTACCCAGCGCAGGATTTTGTAACCAAGCCTCCCCTGGCAGAGGCTGTCGCTGCTTGTGCCCCTTCCCTCTCTTGCGAGAGAAATAATGATGTGATGAGCACAGCCCTGTGCGCCATGGCCAGGGTGTGGCGGGTGCGCCCAGGTGGGCTGGCTGGGGTGTGTGTGTAGGGGGGCCGCTGCCCACCGCCTCGCCCCACCCCCACCACCCACCACCGCGATGCGCCCGGGGTGTCGAGACTAATTAGACTTGGGGAGCCTAAAGGAGAGAAGAGTTGCAATAGGTGGGGAGGGGGTGGCGAGCTCTGGCGAGGTGGCAAGCAGAGGGGAACTGCCTGCACCACCCCAGGAAACTCTGGGCTAGTCCTGGATGAGGGACTCCATCAGCCTTTCGCTCTCTGTGAAGGTCTTGGGATTCAGAATCCATGATTTATCAGTGGTGGCAATATTGTATGGATTAACAATATGGCCATTGCCAGCAGAACCGTCTTCAGTGTTGATCGATTCTGCCTGGGCTGCTTTAGGGAGATTGAAGTGCTGTAGCCTCTCCATCACCTTTGGCTGGAGTGTGCTGGGGAGGCCACCTCACCTGCCACTGAACTGGGGGTGGAAGGGGTTGCCAATGGGGGGATGTCTCTGTTCTCACCCAGTCATCAGTTTGGGGGCCCGGAGGCCTGTGCTTCTGATTGACACTCAGGGACTTTAGTCTCCTAAGACTTGAAGACTCTTCTCAGCATAATCGGAGAGTGTCCCTGTGGCACATTCACAGATTCCAAAGCCCAGTTAGCGACAGACCCCCTTTTAGATCCACTTTCACCCCTGGGAGTGACACATTTAGATTTGAGGCTGAGTTGCATTACAGCACAATTTTCAGTTTACCTGCTTTATTTCCCTGGTGAAAGAAAGGTAATAGGTAACCAAGGCAAAAAAAAAAAAAAGGTAAAATGATAAAAACATGATAATTTTTGGCAGGTCAAGTTGTTACTCTAGTTTTTCAAAAAATACCATTAATCAGAATTTTCCAGTAGCCAAATTGTCTTGTGCAGGCAGCTGTGACTCAGAGATTTTGGCTCTAATAGTAATTGTAGAGTGTGCACCATTTCCTTTAGATGGGGTGACTTTTTCATTGCCTGCAAGAGAACAAATGAGAATTATTTTGTACCCCACATCTGGCATTATGGCTAGTGGGTTTCAGGGTGTATGGTGTACTTGGGTACATTTGGACTGAGAGGTAGGGCCTTGCAGGCCTACAGGGACAGGAACAGGAACTACACGCACCAAAGACACTATCTTCTCCACCAACATTTAGAGTCAATTTATCCTCTGTCAGTAGTTCAGCAGACCTGAGGGTTCTTCTCAGTAAAAGTTGTTCAAGGGAACTGCACTTTACACATGCAAATCACTCAGTTCCCTTTATTAACTCTTTCCTCCAGGTTTCTCTGTTCTTGGTTAAGAGTTCATATAAGCCTCAGATGTTTGACTTGTCAAGTCAAACTTGTGTATTGCACTTGAGACTCAGTGGTAACTTGAGTGAGCAAAATGAGTACTATGTCCAGTAACCCAGCAGATGAAATAAAGGTTCTCAGTTCAGCATTCTAAGTCATTGTTTCAAACTCTTAATCATTTATTCCTCCTTCTTCACAAGAACTTTGCACTTATAGTATAATTATCCTTAGTGGTACTGTTTGAGACAAAAATAAACATGTATTCTACTTTCCAGTATTTCTGAATGTTATAGGTTACTTGTGGTAGAAATGAAATTTAACATGTAAAACCCTTCTATAGAATTCGGATTACATTGGTATTTCTCCCCTTTGACATATATAACCTGTAGCTCTCTGTAGTTAGGTTTTTTAAAATGGTATAAGTAACAAAATAAATAATAGCAATTAATAATAATACTCAATAGAAAAAGTCCTTTGGGGGGCCGGCAGTAGTGCTTAAGCATAAATAGTAGGTTAAGCATACATAGTACGAAGTGCAAGGACCTGTGAAAGTATCCCAGTTCAAGCCCCAGCTCCCTACCTAGAGGGGAGTTGCTTCACAGGTAGTGAACCAGGTCTGCAGTCATCTCTTTCTCTTCCCCTATCTTCCCTTCCTCTCTCAATTTCACTCTTTCCTGGGACCAGATGGTGGCACACCTGGTTGAGTGCACATGTTACAATGTGCAAGGACCCAGGTTCGAGCCCGGTCCCCACCTGCAGGGGGAAAGCTTCACAAGTGTTGATGCAGGGCTGCAGGTATCTCTCTGTCTCTCTCCCTCTCTATCACCCTCTTCCCTCTTGATTTCTGGCTGTCTCTATCCGATAAATAAATCAATAAAGATAAAAAAGGGAGTTGGGTGGTAGCGCAAGTGTTAAGCACATGTGGCGCAAAGTGCAAGGACTGGCATAAGAATGCTGGTTCGAACCCCTGGCCCCCCACCTGGAGAGGAGTCACTTCACAAGTGGTGAAGCAGGTCTGGAGGTGTCTCTTTTTCTCTTCCCCCTCTCTGTCTTCCCCTTCTCTCTCCATTTTTGTCTGTCCTATCTAACAATGATGACATCAATAACAACAATAATAAAAATCAACAAGGGCGACAAAAAGGAAAAATAAATATTAAAAAAAGAAAAAAATTCACTCTGTCCTATCCTATAAAAAAAGTGCTTTGCAGAATTTAAATACATTGTATTTCATGTACCTAGAACCTGACCATTTTGAAAGTAAAGGATTATAATGGGTTTTTTTTAATTGTTAGAGGATCTGTTATTGCTCTTAACAGAGTATCTTTCATGAAATGCACATAGGGTGAAGAGATGCCTTGATGCTTTTGTTATTTAAAACAACATATTGAGGTGACGACTAGGAGGTAGCTCACTTAGTAGAGCACACACTTTGCCATGCTAAGGATTCATAGGAGCACCATGCAGAGGGGAAACTCCATGAGTGGTAAAGTAGTGCTGTGGTGTTTCTCCACCCTCTCTCCCCCCTCTCTATTTCTGTCTCTCTCTCTCTCTCTCTACCCGTTTCTATATTCCATCTTCTGTATGAAAAAAAAAAGAGAAAATAGTCTACTTGGAGTGGTTGATTGTTGCAGGCACTGGTGGCAAAAAAGTAAGTATATAATATTGATTTAAGAAAACATGGAAGTCATAGTTTCTCAGTTGCCCAAGTTATTGAATAATAGGCACTTTGACTACAGATTTTAAAGGAGTGTTAATTAAATATATTTTATTGACACACATAATAGATATGCCCTGGTCTTTCACTGGACACAATAAAAATAACTATGCCTTTGTGCCCTGGGCAGAAGGGAGTCCTGTGTCAGCACTGCCAGTACATTGGTTATGAAGAGTTGTGTTCAGGAAGTCAGTCGTAAGGACAAGATGAGTCAGTGGGCAGCACATATACTTTACCATGAGTTTTAATCTTGGCACCACATGGGAGTACCATGGATAGCACTGTGGTAGCTCCCCTGATGAGGCAGAATGATGATGTGATACTCCTCTTCTCTCCTGTCCCGCATATAGTGAAGAAAGAAAAAGGGCCAAAGAGGTCTCTCAGTAGTGTTATCTGCCACGCATGAAGCCATAAATTGATGTTACATATGTACAAGGCTCAGAGCTCATTTCTGGTACTACATTAAAACAAATAAATAAACAGGAAGTCAGCAAGCAGAGTGTTCTCGTGCAGTTAAATCACTTGTAAGGACTGACAAAGTTGCTTACTTGGATAATGCAGAGCTTTGCCACCTGTGTGACCCAAGTTTGAGCCTGGGCCCCCATAGCATTGAAGAAAGCCTCAGTGCTCTGGTCTCTCTCACTCTTTCTACCTCTGCCCATTAAAAAGAAAAGTTATTCTTCATCCACCATAGTTTTACTTAATGCTGTTTTTATCAAACAGTCCATTCCCAGAAGACTGACATTTTCTTTGTCTGGGCTCCTTAGTGTATAAGATGGTGTGTGTGTGTGTGTGTGTGTGTGTGTGTGTGTGTGTGTGTGTGTGTTTGTGTGTGTGTGGTGTCAGGGCTCTCCTTTGAAACGCCAAGTCTCAGCTCTGTCCTGTGGTGTGCCAGACACAGATAGGAGCACTTACCCTGCCTTCTAGCCTGAACAGTAGTGACAAGGAATGGTCTGAGCTGTCCATGGCAGCTGGAGTTCAATAACCACTGCTCTGCTTTTTCAGCCATTACTTTCTGCCCCTATGCTGTGGAGATGCTTCTCAGTCAGCAGCTCCTGGTCCTCACATTCAGTCCCTTGGAGTGACAGTCCTCTTGGGCTGATCTGCCATTTCTCAGAGAGAATATTATAGGGCTCACTCTTGAGAAAATGTGCGTCTCCTGAATTATTCCCAGTCATTTTTCCATGATGGATGCCTCCAGCTTTTATTCTTAAACTCTCTTTCCTGCTAGAAGAAGTTGTCCTGCACTCTTGCCCTTGTGATTGGCCCTCCATAGACATTTGCATGTAAATTTCCTTGGACTATTATATTTGCCTTTCTGAGAGTCTTGCTATTTTCAAAATGGGTTCTGCTTTGTCTAATGAGAACCATTCCTGTTTGAGAATTTTGGTATCCAGGGATAAGATAACATGACATTTATTTATTTATTTTTGAGCTGAGACAGAAACATGCCTTTTGAGCAGAGGGAATTCTTGGGAGGAAGGCTGAAAGGAAGTGGGGCCTAGAATTGTTGCTTGGTGCCAACAGCTTAGGTGGTGACTGTCTGTACACAGAGCAACATGGCCACTTTAATGTGAATTCAGGCAAGAATCTGGTTGTCTGTCCATGGCAACCACAGTAAAGTATGAGTTTTTCTAAAATAATAATAATAATTACATGAAAACTACTGAAGAGCAAGATTTTCAGTCTTCAGCTGATATTCTCATCTGGTGTAGTCATAGAATAACAAAAAAGAAAACTTTTAATGAGTCATTGCTAAAAAGGAACATTTGCAACAAGACTTTCCTTAAAATCATAGAAAATATTTTAACAGTAACTTTGTAAGTTTAGGTAGGCATTACCTTTAAAATGATGTACTATACTCTGCACAAAAGAAAAAAGTACTGAACTAATCCACCAGAACCTGTAAGTATATATGTTAAGCCAGCCAAGATGTCATTATCCCCTTGTCCGTCATGAAAAGTTGTCCTGCTCTCCTGCATGAGGATGAATTGGAGCCCCCCTGGGGTGACAGTTCAAGTGGTATCACTGAGTTCTGATCCTAATACTCAAAAGGGGACAGAATCAATGCTGATTTGATAGGATTGTCACAAGGATGAAGTGAAACTGTGGCTGTACAGCATACAGCATTTAGAGAAGCTCCAGAGGTGACTCAGCAGGTAGAACACAGAGCCTGTGTGTGTGAGAGTCCCAAGTTCAATCCCTGGTATGTATATGCTAGAGTTGTTACTGATTCTCTCTTTCTCCTAAATAAGTACATACATACACAATGAACTTTCCCCCCTTTTTATTTGATAGGACAGAGAGAAATTGAGAGGAGTGTGAGGAGACAGCCAAAGAGAAAGAGGAAACACTTGCAGTACTGTGTCACTGCACATGAAGCTTACCTCCTGCAGATGGGGACTTGGGACTTGAACACCAGTGCCACTACAACATGTGTGCTCAACTGGGTGCAGCACTGCCCAGTCTCCATATTTTAAAAATAAAGCATTTAGCATAGTGCTCACAGTCATGCTCAATGAAGCTGGTTCATTGGGACCCAGTTGCAGCCATCTTGCATAGGTTGTGACCAGGCCATCTTCATATTACCATCCACCCAGAAAATAATGATTTACAGGACAGTTCTTACATGGGTTACTTTTTCATCCTTCAATAATAGGTATCTACACACCATTCCCACCATCAATTTTGCCCCACCACTGTGCATTGGGTTCCTGATAGCCACTCAACTCCCTTCCTTGGGCTTTCTGCAATGGATATCATCTAGTCTGGTTTTCACCCAGTGTTTTATCTTTCTTTCTATTTAAAAAAAATTTATTTATTCCCTTTTGTTGCTCTTTTTTATTGTTGTAGTTACTACTGTTGTTGTTGTATAGGGCAGAGAGAAATGGAGAAAGGAGGGGAAGACAGAGAGGTGGGAGAGAAAGACAGACACCTGCAGACCTGCTTCACTGCCTGTGAAGCGACTCCCCTGCAGGTGGGGAGCTGGGGGCTCAAACAAGGATCCTTACACCAGTCTTTGCGCTTTGTGCTACATGCACTTAACCCACTGTGCTACCGCCCGACTCCCTGTGTTTCATCTTTAAGTTCCACTTATAAGTGAGATCATATAGTGTTCATTCTTCTCCTTTTGATTGATCTCACTTAACATGATTTCTTCAAGTTCCATTCAAGATGGGGCAAAAGAGATTGTTACATCATTTTAAATAACTGAATAGTATTCCATTATGAATATAGACCACAATTACCTTTCTCTTCTATTCCATTCTTCTTCCTCCTCCTCCTTCTCTTCTCTTCTCTTCTCTTCTCTTCTCTTCTCTTCTCTTCTCCTCCCACCACCTCCCCTCCCCTCCTCTCTCTCTCCCCCCCCTCTCTGAACAGGGGCTTAAATCCAGGTCTTTAACATGGTAATATGTGTGTTTAATTGGATGCACCACTGCCTACCCCTAGACGCTAAATTTCTTAACCACCTGTCTGTTGTTGGACATTTAGCATGGTCTGTTGTTGAGCTATTTTCCCAGAGAATTATGGCTGCTGTTCTGAATGTGAAACCATGTGGGTGAAGTCTTAAGCTTTTGTCTCCAAATCCAAGCTACTTTTCTGTCCCCCCGCCCAACGCTTGGGAAGCAGGGTGAGTGTCCCAATGAGAACTTAGATGTGGTATAAGTACCACTTTCTGATCCACAGGGTGGGCCAAGTAACACTCTGCACCTTCTATGGAATAGCATCTCACCATCAAAATCTCCCCATCCCCCCAGACCCCCTGCCCCTGCCACCTTTCTTCTGGAGAGACAGCTCTTAAAAAACAGTGCCTGGGGAGTTGGGCGGTGGCGCAGTGGGTTAAGTGCATGTGGCACAAAGCACAAGGACATGCGTAAGGATCCCTGTTAGAACCCCCAGCTCTCCACCTGCAGGGGAGTCACTTCACAAGTGTTGAAGCAGGTCTGCAGGTGTCTGTCTTTCTCTCACCTCTCTGTCTTCCCCTCCTCTCCAGTTCTCTCTATCCTATCCAACAACAACAACATCAATAACCACAACAACGTTAAACAACAAGAGCAACAAAAGGGAAAATAAATAAATTAAACAAAACAAAAAAAACCAGTGCCTGGTCTTATTTAGCTAAGATCTGACCGAAGAGGTCATACTATTCTGTGGATGAGTGAGTGAGACTGTGGGACACATTACAGATTCTCCAGATCTGTCTGACCTTGTCTTGTGAACACTGCCACTTCCTGTGGGCCCAGTACTCTGCTCTTGGGTCCTGTTACTCTGTACCAGTTTCTGATTCACCTACACAAGGACAAGATTCCCTGATTTTTAATTTAATGAATTAATTTATTTAGCCTTTTCCTTGTTTTCTTCTCATTTGTTCTTTATGACCTCACTGAATAGCTACTTCTGCTGTGCCTGTGTCTCAGGTCTTAACTGCCAAAAGTCAATATATCTGTGTGGCCCTGGGTCTCTGCCTGTCTCAGGGAACATTCTGTGGAAGATTTGTTCTCCAGGCTGCCCAGCTAGAGTATGGCACTGTCTTTAGGGGTTGAGATTCAGTGAATGGGCAAGTTTGGCAGTCTCCCAGTGTCCACATGGTTTTTGAATGAATAAATAAATCCACAACCAACTAACTCCATTGTCCACTACTAGAAAGTGTCCTACTGGCATGTTTTCACATTTCTTCTATAAATTGTGTGAGAGAGACAGACGGAGCTAGAGGACCTCATGAGCATGTTAGTGGGTATGAATACTTTTTATTTGCTTGTAATAGGATAACTTTGACTCTTTAAAAATAACTTCAATCTTTTGTAATATTTTGACAAGTTTTCCAACATTTGTTTTCTGGTTCTATTAAAAACGTAGCACTGAAATCTATACTATAGGCAATTTAGATTTTTTTTTTGCCTCCAGGCTTATTGCTGGTGCGCGGTGTTGCGCTGCAAATCCATTGATCCTGGAGGCTGTTTTTTTCCTTTCGTTGCCCTTATTGTTTACTGTTATTGCTGTCATTGTTGTTATATAGGACAGAGAGTAATCACGAGAGAGAGGAAGAAAAGACAGAGAGAGGGAGAGAAGGATAGGCACCTGCAGACCTGCTTCACCGCTTGTGAAGTGATCCCGTGCAGGTGGGGAGCTGGAGGCTCGAACCTGGATCCTTATGCCTGTTCTTGTGCTTTGTACCATGTGTGCTTAACCTGCTATGTTATCTGCCCCCCAGCAATTTAGAATTTTTCACAAACTGTTGATGTTGTCTTTTCAGTCTTTCATCATGATAACTACATATTCCCAAGTCTATACTATGCTGTTTATGTCATCAACCATCATTAGGCCAAGATTTTAGTTTTTTGTAAGGCAAGTTACATTGCTCTTTGAAGTCTGAACATTATTTCTTAGTCTTCAATTTATCTATTTGTTTATATTTCCTTGTTTCTATAATGATATTGTACTAAGGGTCATAGCACACATTTAAAAAGCACTACTATTCCAGGGCCTGGTGGTGGCTCAACTGGCAGAATTGGTAGCACACGCTACCAAGCACAAGGACCCAAGTTCATGTCCTTGGTGTCTCCCTTCAGGGACCGTCATGGGCTGTGAAGCAGTGTTGCAGATCTCTCCTTCTCTGTGTCTCTCTATTCTTTTTCTATGTCTCTTGGTCTCTAAAGAAATGTCAGCCTGTAATGGGGAAGTAGTGTAGGTACCATATTCCAGTGGCAGCAAGAACACCACCACCATTCTTTCTGCTTCCAGCAGTTTCATTTCTGGGAACATATCCTAAGAAAATTATCATGAATTTATAGGAAATTAGCTGAACAGATGTTCTCTTCAGCTTTGTTCATTGTAAGAAGTTGGAAAATAGCATTAACCATTGGATAAAGCCAGTGTGAAAAGTAAAAGAAAAGGGAAAGAAAACTATATGTATGCATTAAAAGGATGAAAGTTTAATACAAAATACTGTGCTCAGTGAAGAAAAGCAGGCCCTTGTACCCCAAATACCTGTCATCCTTTTCAATCCTGACACCAATCTAACTATGTCAACCCCTCTGACTGAGTTTGTCCTTATCTAACCAGATTGGAAGACCATGTGGGAGAGTGTGTTACTGTGGTCCGAAGTGCATATGCCACTTCATTCTGTTCTGTTGCCTCCTCACATGCCACACTCATGGGTGGGAGATAAAAGACCCTTAGGGCCCAGGAAGAATAAGGGGTGTGTGTGTGTGTGTGTGTGTGTGTGTGTGTGTGTGTGTGTGTGTGTGTTTGTGTGTGATGTATGTGAATCTTTGACTGTTTCATGGAACTGGGAAACCTGATGTGTTCCTTTTCACAGAATAGAGACCTCCTGAGGTTCTCCAGAGGATTTTAACCTGTATTTCACAAACCTAATACTGGTTTGAAAAGCCACTCAACACTTTAAAAACTGGGAGAAAGTCTAAGCTTGTCTGATATAGAAGGGACTCCAAAAGCTGGATAAGGGCAGGAGACTGGCTCACTCAATGATGGTCTCTTTAGCCAGTGTCAAGCCACTCTTATCACCTAGGGTCCTATCCAGAGGATCATAGGATTCCCCCATAGATGATGTGGGGCAAGATCTCTAGGAGTTCCCTCTAACACCACTGGTCACATCCATTGGGAATATTACCAGAAACTCCATTGAAAACACTGTGTTTAAAATGGGAGTTGCCTCAGATAAATCAGATCTAGAGACAGCTTCAGAAAATGATGGAAAATTCCCTTTCCTTTTATGTTCATTTCCACCTCCACGTTTCAGAGACAGTAATTAAAATTTTTATTTATAAAAAGGAAACCCTGACAAAAACCATATATATGATGGGTAAAATTCCCCACAACCCCTGCCACCAGAATGCCATATCCCACCCCCTCCCCTGATAGCTTTCCTCTTCTTTCTCCCTCTGGGAGTATGGACCCAGGGTCATTATAGGGTACAGAAGGTGGAATATTTGGTTTCTGTAATTACTTCCCCACTGAACATGGGTGTTTGTAGGTTGATCCATACTACCAGCCTGTCTCTCTTTCCCTAGTGGGGCGGGGTTTTGGGGAAGCAGAGCTCAAAGACACATTGGTGTGGGGTTTTCTGCCCACGGAAGTCCAGTTGGCATCATGTTAGCATCTGGAACCTGTTGTCTGAAAAAAGATTTAACATATAAAACAAACAAACAAAAGTTGACTAATCATTATCCTAAATGCTGTAAAAGTTCATATGAAGAGTTGGGGGGTATCCATTTTAGAGTTAGTTATAGTTCTATTTTAGGTGTATTCCAAAGAGCCTATGACTATACTACTTTGTTTTCCTGAGCCTAACATCTAATATGCAGGTGGATCTAAGTTATTGTCTGTGGAGATGATATCATGGCTGGAGAAAGGACCAGAAAGCTGGATCAGCGAAGAGAGTAGCTCCCAAGTATGGGATAGGTGTATAAATATTGTTGACTGTAAACCACATCAATTTGATCTGATCTGGTGACCATATTAAGCTTTGGAGCCTATGTGACCTCTGCATCCCTATAGACCTGAGTTCACATTCTGAGGTCATGAGTAGGAATGTTCCAAGCTGCCCCAATTTCAGTATCCAACTTCCTCAGGTGGAAAATGGAGAAACATTCTCTACTCAGAGACTATTTGAAAAGATAGAGTCAGCTGTTATTAATAATTTGAAACAAGGGCAACAAAAGGATAAATAAATAAAAAATAATTTGAAGGCATTCTTTAAAAAAATAACAAGTAATATATATAAATATATAAATATAAATATAAATATAAATATATATATATATATATATATATATATATATATATATATATATATATATATATATATATATATATATATAATTGGGGGCCTGGCGGTAGTGCAGTGGATTAAGTGCACATGGTACAAGGCTCAAAGCCTGGCCTAAGGATCCTGATCGGAACCCCTAGCTCCTGACCTGCAGGGGGGGGGGTCATGTCAGAAGTGGTAAAGATGGACTGTAGGTGTCTCTCTCTCTTTCCCCATCTCTGTCTTCCTGTCCTCTCTCAGTTTTCTCTGTCCTATCCAACAACAATAACAACATTGTTAGTAACAACAATGATAAGCAACAAAAGGGAAAATAACCTCCAGGAGCAGTGGATTATAGTGCAGGCACTGAGCCCCAGCAATAAACACAGAGGTAAAAAAAAAAATAAACATTTTTCATGTGAAATAATAGAAGACTAAAAAAATATATGGCTTTTACCTCCCCAGAGCCCTGCTGCCTCACTTGGGAAAGACAGAAACAGGTTGGGGGTATGGACCCAACGGGCAATGCCCATGTCCAGTGGAGAAGCAATTACAGAATTCAGAACTCCTCCTTCTGCACCCCATAAAAATCTTTGCTCCAGTGGTTGGGCGGTAGCACAGCGCGTTAAGTGCACTTGGTGCAAAGCTCCAGGATTGGAGTAAGGATCCCAGTTCGAGCCCCCAGCTCTCAACTGTAGGGTGGCCACTTAACACTTGTGAGGCAGGTCTGAAGGTGTCTGTTTTTCTCTCCCCACCTCTGTCTTCCCATCCTCTCTGTATTTCTCTCTGTCCTATCCAACAAAAATAGCAATGGCAACAATAAGCACAGCAGTAACAACTAGGACAAAAGAATGGAAAATAATGACCTCCAGGAGCAGTGGACTGTAGTGCAGGCACCAAGCCACAGCTGTAACCCTGGAGGAAAAAAAAAAAGAAATCTTTGGTCCATTCTCCCAGAAGGATAAAGATTAGGGAACCTTCCAGTGGAGGGGAGGGTATAAGGAACTCTGGTGACTGGAATTGTATGGGATTGTGCTTCTATTATCCCACAATCTTGTTAATCATTATTAAATCACTAATTTAAAAAAAAGATTAAAAAATCTATAAAAACACAGAAGCACACTATCTGCTAGCTACCTTCTTAGTAACTTTCTGAAGCTTTACATCCATTCTGTAGTATATTTAGAAAAGAGTTTATTCTAGCTAGCTTAACACAAATACTAAAGAAAACATGTTCTTTATACACTTGTTGCTGGAGGAACATGGCTTGGTTTTTTTTCCCTATTTTTATTAGTGATTTAATAATGGGTTTAATTGTTGTTATTGTTGAGTCATATGATTTATTTATTGTCATTTGTGATCAGTCTCTTGTCAGTTTTGTGACATCCAGGTATCTTCTCCCAGTTTCCAGGTTACCTTTGTGTGTGTCTGTGTGTGTGTGTATGAATTTTTCTTTTAATGTGAAGAAGCTGTTAAATTTGATGTAGTCCCAGTAATTTAACCTTGTTTTAGTTTTGTTTACCCATAGTGTGATGAGTCTCCAAATAGAGCCTGATGTTAAATTGTGGACGTGTTTCACCAATGTTTTCTTCTCTATAATTTTTAGTCTCAGTTCCAATAACCAGATCTTTGATCCATCTTGAGTTATTTGGCATATGGTGTTAAGGGGCTGGTGCAGTTTCATTTTTCATTGACTACCCAGCATCAGCTATTGAAGAGATCTTTTTCCCTCCCACCCCCCACTGAAAAGGTTTTAGTCCTTTATTATGTACACATGGGTTTATTTATGAAATTTAAATTTTGTTTTGTTGGTCTATAAATTGTTTTTTTTCCAGTATAGTATGTAACATTAATTACTATTGCTTTGTAGCATCAATGGAAGTCAGGAATGTTATGTATGCATTGTTTGGTTTTTGCTAGACTGCTATGGTGCTGACTCCCCTCTGGACATCTTTAATAAAATATTTTCAATAAATGTGAAAACGCATACCTTGGGATTTATAGTGTGATTATTAATACATGATTGTTAGTTTCTATAATTAGCATATTTAATAAATATTAAAGTAGATTTTTAAATTAACTCATCTCTATATAATTAAATTATATGGCAAAGTTAGTAAAAATGTAAAACCAAGGTCTCTTTTGCAATCTTCTCCTTGGGCAACAGAAGATGACTTGTCATTTATAAGCCAGGTTCTAGTAGGAATGAACATGTCTGGCTCCACTCTGAAACATTTCTTTTTAATATTTACTATGGCTTTCAATTTCCCATCGTTTCCCATCCAAGTTCAGCTCATTAGCAAATCCAGTAGCAAGTCTAGAATGAAATTTTCAAGAGAAAATGATCTTGTCTTTTACTTCCAAAAGCCTGAAGATTCTGTGAAAAGATAGAGGTATTTATTTCTTCTAGTGTAGGTGATTATTTTTCTTATGATTAATGAAGAAATAGCTACAATTCAAGGCCAGAGGGTAAGCTGTTGCCCAGGGGTTCTTTTCAACCTTTTGTTAATTAGGAAATTCCTGAGCCCAATTATTCAAGTAATGCTTTGACTACTTTCTTTTTTTATTATCTTTATTTTTAATATTTATTTATTATTCCCTTTTTGTTGCCCTTGTTTTTGTTATTGTAATTGTTGTTATTGATGCCATCTTTGTTGGATAGGACAGAGGGAAATGGAGAGAGGAGGGGAAGACAGAGAGGCAGAGAGAAAGATAGACACCTGCAGACCTGCTTCACCTCCTGTCAAGCGACTCCCCTGCAGGTGGGGAGCCAGGGGCTTGAACCCGGATCCTTACACTGGTCTTTGAGCTTTGCGCCACCTGTGCTTAATCCATTGTGCTACCACCTGACTCGCTATTTGACTACTTTCTTTGTAAATAGATTTAGGTAAATTAGTTCTCCTCCAGGACCATATTTAAAGCTGACTCTCCATCAAAATCCAAAGGCACACACCTGTGAAAAATGGCAAAAAGGCACTGAAGTTCCAGGTTCAATCTGCCATACCACCATAAGCCACAGTTGAGCAGTGTTATGGTAAAATAAAAATAAAATAAAACAGTCTTCAGTGCATATAATTTAACTCTGATCTAAATTGCATAGAGTAGAAATAAGATGTGAAGTCTAATCATTTAGTAATCACAATGGCATTTTTGGTGCAGAGGAATAGGGAGTGGTGTCAGGAAATACTAGCACCATGCAAGCACTAAGGATTGCCAACTGACTACCCTGATACACAGCGTGCTCTCTGCTGGTCTTTTAGGCTCATATTCTTCTTTTTATTTTATATTTTAAATAAATATTTATTTGTTCCCTTTTGTTGCCCTTTTTGTTTTATTGTTGTCCTTATTGATGCCGTTTGTTGTTGGATAGGACAGAGTGAAATGGCGACAGAAGCAGAAGACAGAGGGGGAGAGAAAAGATAGACACCTGCAGACCTGCTTCACCTCTTTTGAAGCGACTCCCAGGATCCTTACACTGGTTCTTGTGCTTTGCGCCATGTGTGCTTAACCTGCTGTGCCACTGCCCAGTTCCCTTAGGCTCATATTCTAAGAGAACAGGTACATTGACTTGATCCACTTCAGGGATCCTGAAACACTCTAGTCAACTTTAAAAAGAGTCCAATTTTGTTTTGTGGGCTGGGTGTTGTGCAGTGGTAGAGTACAGGACTTGTGAGTATGAGATTCTAAATTAGATTCTAACACCATATGAATCAGATTAATGCACTGATCCTCTTTTCTTAAATGAATTAAAATACAATTATTAATTATAAATTGAGTTTATCTGTTTATAGGAATAATTATACCCATCAAAAGTGCTAAATTGTCATATTCCTCTGTTTTAAGCTCCCTTATTTATGACAGTACATGAAAAATCAGATATTTATTACATTGCGTGCCTAAGCTAGAAATTGACTTGTGAGAATTTCCCTATAAGCTTAATGGCATTGGGTTCAGTCTTCATGGGTTAAAAAGGCAGTATGGTGAAACTAGGTATCTGCATCAGCATCTTAATGTGTTCTTACTCCTGGAAACAGCTAGAGAACTAGAAAGTTTGTGCTGCTTTCACCACCAAACCTACTCAAACCTGCCCTTTGTGTGTGTTCAGGTTTAATGTATTTCCCATGAATTAACCTCTTTACATATTAGTGCCACATTGTAGTATAGTAACAACCCCTTTCTTTTTTTGTTTGTTTCTTTTTTTAATATTTATTTTTATTATTCCCTTTTGTTGCCCTTGTTGTTTTATTGTTGTAGTTATTATTGATGTTGTTGTTGTTGGATAGGAAAGAGAGAAATGGAGAGAGAAGGAGAGAAAGATAGACACTTGCAGACCTGCTTCATCGCTTGTGAAGCTATTCCTCTGCAGGTGGGGAGCTGGGGGCTCAAGCCAGGATCCTTACACAGGTCCTTGAGCTTTGCGCCAAGTGCGCTTAACCCGCTACGCTACTGGCCGACTCCCAACAACCCCTTTCTTTGTCTGAAAGTTATTTTATCTACAAAATCTTACTTATTTACTTAATAACTGTCTATCCATCTAGCTGGTGTTATAAAGTAACTTGAACATGTGGAGTGTTTTATTATGTCACTTCTTTATCAGTAATGCTACTACTAAGACAAAGTAAGTGTGGATCACTTGTTAAAAATATCCCCCTGGAAGTTGGGCAGTAGCACAGAGGGTTTAGCTCAGGTGGCGCAAGGCACAAATACCAGTGTAAGGATCCTGGTTCAAGCCCTGGGCTTCCCACCTGCAGGGGAGTAGCTTCACAGGCAGTGAAGCAGGTTTGCAGGTGTCTCTTTCTCTCTCCTCCTCTCTGTCTTCCCCTCCTATCTCCATTTCTATCCAGCAATGGCTACAACAATAACTATTAAAAAAACATCTAGGGCAACAAAGGAATAAATAAATAAGTAAATAAATAAATAAAATATCCCTCTGAGCTTTCCAATAGAGGTTGCTTAGAGACAGAACAGAAGCTTTTGCCAAAGGCTACTTCTAGGTGGGATCTTCCTGGGCGGAGGTCTACCCCTAGACACCTCGGCATTATAGTGGACTAAGCTGTTTGAAGTGCTGTGTCCAGGTGTGTCATGTTCTGAAAGGGAAGGTCTGTCACCTCTCAGTGTGGATAAATCCTCTCAGTTTTCTTCTATTGTGATAGTAAGATTTTTTTTGGAAATATTGAGGTGAAAACATAATAAAACCAACCTATGACAAACCCACAGTTAGTATGGTGGAAGTCACACACTCACCATTTGCAGATAATATGATAGTATTCATAGAAAAACCTAAAGAATCCAGCAGTAAGCTCTTGGAAATTATCAAGTAATATAGTAAGATGTCAGGCTACAAAATTAACATATAAAAGTCAGTGGCGTACCTCTATGGAAACACTAAATTAACAGAAGAAGAAATCAATCCCTTTTACTATAGCAATAAGAACAATAGAATATGTAGGAATAAACCTAACAAAGGAAGTGAAAGATTTGTATACTTAAAATTATGAGTCACTATTCAAGGAAGTAGAAAAATAATAGGAAGAATTAGCATCATCAAAATGAATATGTTATCCAGGACCAAGTACAATTTATTTTTATTTTTAAAAGTTTTTTATAATCTTTATTACTGCATAGAGACAGAGAGAAATTGAGAGGGGAGGGGGATGTAGAGAGGGAGACAGATACAGAGAGACACCCTCAGCCATGTTTCACCACCTGTGAAGCTTGCCCCCTGCAGGTGGGGGTCAGGAGCTTGAACCTGTGTCCTTGTGCACTGTAATGTGTGCTCTCAACTGGCTGTGCCATCACCCTGCCGTTCATTTTTAATACTTTGAGGAACTTCCCATTTGCTTTATCTAGAGCCTGGACCAGTTTACATATCTCTGCATAAGGGATCCTTTTTTTTTCATACCCTCACCAATAACTGCTGTTGCTGGTCTTTTTGATGTTGGGGATTTGGTAGTGTGATTTTACTTATTTATTAAATTTATTTTAATAAATAAGTGGAGATATGAAGAGAAAGATATGACGAGAGAAAGACTGCTCAGGTCTGGCTTATGAAGGTGATAAGGACATGAAACTTAGACCTTGAATCCTCAAAATATCAGTCTTTTTTATAACCATTATGCCCTCTCCCCTATTCAAGATTTTTAAAAATAGTAATTAAATGAAAAAAAGTGATCCATTTCTGATTTTATTTTACATGTGTTAAGGATAAGAATAATGAAGCTATAGAAATTTCCTTAGGTGATCTTAATTATTTTAAATGAAAAATATCATTTGACCTAAAAAATAATTGAGATGTAGTTGTAGTCTTACTTTGTTTGATTTATAGTACCCTTCATTCTCATTATTTGCCCGAGATAGCTCAGATTCAAAATGAAGTATCTTATGCCTTATAAGTTACATACAGACATGCACAAAAACCCACAGTTACCTGTAAGATGTATGTAAATTTTCTACCATAAGAAAAATCAAAATAATTGTGGAGTTTGGGGCTGTTGGCTATTTGGCTGTTGACCAAGACTAAAGTTGTTCAGTTTAGGAAATTTTTTCCCCCAGTACTAAGAGAGGAGCTGCCGCTGGAGGGCACTTAGCACTTTTTTTTTATTGTTTGACAATTAAAAAAAATATCAGAGTCTAGTTTCCTTGCCTTTCTTTTAAAGAGAAGACATTTTTCCCCCTCCTCCGGAGTTATTGCTGGGTTTGGTGCCTGCACCATGAATCCACCACTCCTGGAGGCCATTTTTTTCCCACTTTTTTGTTGTCCTTGTTGTTGTAGCCTCATTGTGGTTATTATTATTACCATTGTTGATGTTGTTCATTGTTGGACAGGAAAGAGAGAAATGGAGAGAGGAGGGGAAGACAGAAAGGGGGACTCCCCTGCAGATGGGGAGCCGGGGGCTCGAACTGGGATCTTTATGCTGGTCCTTGCACTTTGCGCCACCTGTGCTTAACCCACTGCACCACCACCCGACCCCCAGAGAGAAGACATTTTACCAACACTACAGATACAGTTATCTTCTCATTCAACTGCATGAGTTTGACCTCAGGTTATTTACCACTTTTGTCTCTAGTCTTTGCAGTCCATAGAACTCAGCTCTTCTAAACACCCCCCACCCCCGGGAGCCCCAGTGATTTCACCTACAGGTTATTTAGGAAACCGGAGTCTATGTATCTGCTGCTTTCTGACTTGAACTGCCTTGTCTTCAGCACTCAGATAATTAATAAAGGAATGCTGCCTCAGGTGTTACTGTGAGTCTGGTTTTGAGAGGCTTCCTTGTGCCCGTATGAATGAGATACTCTTTCTAGAGAGCTTACACAACAAGATTTCTTTCACTGCCCACGATGACATCTTTGGATTGCTCCCAAATCTTTCCTGCATCCTAAAATTGTCTATTTCTCCCTCCTTGAATATATGTGGATATATATATCCAGGGTTATTGCTGGGGCTCAGTGCCTGCGCTATGAATCCACTGCTTCTGGAAACCATTTCCCCCATTTTTGCTGCCTTTGTTGATGCCCTTGTTGTTGGTATTTTTATTGTTGCCATTGCTATTGTTGTTGCTGCTGCACAGGACAGAGAGAAATCAAGAAAGGAGGGGAAGATAGGGGGACAGAAAGACAGATACCTGAAGACCTACTTCCCTGACTGTGAAGCAACTCCCCTATAAGTGGGGAGCTGGGGGCTTGAACTGGGGTCCTTACGCAGGTCCTTGCGTTTCACACCATGTGTGCTTAACCCACTGCACTGCTACCGCCTAGCTCTCTATTTTCTAGTTTTAAGGTCTTCCTTGCAAGTATATGGGTATGCTTACATGCTGTTTTTACAATGAGTGGTAATTTTAGGAATATACAATATCTCATCTTAAAATACATTTTCAATTTAAAACTCATCCCTGGAGATGATTAATACGTGTATTTATATACTATTTGCATTTATGTTTCGTTTGTCTCTTACTTTTTTTTTGCCTCCAGTGTTGTTGCTGGGGCTCAGTGCCTGCACCATGGATCCACTGCTCCTGCAGGCATTTTTTCTGTTATTAGACAGGACAGAGAGAAATTGAGAGAGCAGGGGGAGATAGAGAGGAAGAGAGAAAGATAGACACCTGCAGACTAGCTGATTGTGAAGTGCAGTGACCCCCCCCTGCAGGAGGGGAGCCAGGGGCTTGAACTGGGAACCTTGTGCAGGTCCTTGCACTTTGTACTATGTGCGCTTAACCTGGTGAAGCACCGCCTGGCCTGGCCTTTACTCTTTAACTAATATTAAAGTATGGTTTTCATTATGATTGCCACTGTCCAGTCAGTAAGGTGGTCCTGACTTTAATCTTGTGATACAGCTATTATCACTATCATTCAAATTAGCAGTTGAAATTGCAGCACGAGATATGTTTTTAACCAATCAGACACTGAAGAAATGTGACCACTAGCTAATTAAAGATTGTGTTCATGTAATTGGCAGAGCTGCTCTTGCTGACACTGAAGTTGATTTCACTCAACTGTTAGACTTTCTGTAGATTCTGACTTAGAAAGGTACATCAAAACTCTGGTGACTGGTATGTGCCAAATAGGTATTCATAGGCTTATTAATATTTTCTCAGTAGTGTAAAGCCACCTGTATTCTAAGGCTCATTGGATCAGTCAGTCAGATGTGTACCATACTGGTAGGATCTGAAGGTTCACAAATGAGTAGGAGCACAGCACAGCGTCTGCTTGATGACTTAGCTTCCTACCCACAGCAGCATGTCCTGCTTAAGAAAGGCAACTCCCCAACCTGCAACATCCTGCTGACCAGGCAGAAGGGAAGATAACCAAAAGTCGCAACCCCTACCCCCCTGCTTCCTCCTGCTATGGCTTGGGAACACTTTTTTTTTAACTAAACTAACACGATGCTTGTCACGTAGCCCCCCTGCCCTAAACCCTATATAATCTCAATAGAAACTATAGAGGGGGTCAAGCATTTCTGACCACCACTGCGTGGTGGCTCAGGGTGTTCGTCCCTGGCGCCAGCTAATAAAGACTGTTGATTTTACATCACTCTGGTCTCTTGGTAATTTCTGTGGATTACCGGACCCTAACACACGGAGGGCGCCTAGTGGGGTGCCGCGGAGGTGCGACGGTCCCTCCTCGGCCCTGTGAGCCCAGTAGCCGGGAGACCCATGGAGGGGCTGACCAGCAAGAGGGCTACATGCTGACTGGGACTCGGGTTCTGGCGCCGGAGGGGCAGCTGCGGTGGTGGTGGCGGTGGCGGTGGCGGTGGCGGTGGCGGTGGCAGCACATTGCATCCCCCCAACCTCCCTGGTCAATTCCCTGTGGTGACGCTCTCTGGGACCCGCGGGAAAGGAGAGGTGTGGGGTCACTGGTGTAGTGTGGCCTCGGCTGCAGCTGCTGGGGTGGGGGGAAGGTGTGCGCCAACAGGGGGTGGCTGATGCCCTGCTCTCCAAGTGCCAGCTAGCGCGCCAGGCTTTCTTAGGGGTGGTTGCTAATCGAGGGGCTACCAGGCGCAGGATTTTATAACCAAGCCTTTTGTAACAAAAGCAAATTAATATGTAAAATATGATAGATTCCTTGTGCAGGCACCAATACCCAGAAATAACCCTGGTGAGGAAAACAAAACACAGAACGTAAAAAATAAATAAATAAATAAACAATGATGTTGAGAGAAAAAAGTTAAAAGAATCTGGAGGAGCTGGGCGGTAGTGCAGCAGGTTAAACGCAGGTGGCACTAAGCACAAGGACCGGCCTAAGGATCCCTGTTCGAGCCCCAGGTTCCCCACCTGCAGGGGAGTCCTTCACAGATGGTGCAGCAGGTCTGCAGGTGTCTATCTTTATCCCCACCCCCGCTGTCTTCCCCTCCTCTGTCCATTTCTCTCTGTCCTTTTTAACAATGACGACATCAATAATTACAGTAATAACTGCAACAATAAAAATGAACCAGGGCAAAAAAGGGAAAATAAAAAACATATATATTTTTAAAAAGCACATTTAAAATATCTTGGAGTTGGGCGGTAGCCCAGTGGGTTTAGCACAGATGGCACAAAGCACAAGGACTGGCCTAAGGATCCCGGTTTGAGCCCCCAACTCCCCACCTACAGTGGAGTTGCTTCACGGGCTGTGAAATAGGTCTGCAGGTGTCTATCTTTCTCTCCCCTCTCTGTCTTTCCCTCCTCTCTCTATTTCTCTGTCCTATCCAACAAGGGCAACAATAACAACAACAATAGTAACTACAACAATTAAACAAGGGCAACAAAAGGGAATAAATATTTTTAAAAAAGAAGTTAAAAGAATCTTTAAATCTGTAGCAAACAGGTAAACAGTAACAATTCAGTGTACATATCCTTGTAGACACTATATGGAAGCCAATGTGCAGACATCAGAGGAAACAACACTGCTGTTTGGGGATGGTCTAGATGTGAAGTGATATAGTCCCAGAATGAAAAAAATGTTTCTGGACTGAGGTTAGTAGTCTTTCTTAGTTACGTAGCCTTTCCTCTCTTTGTACACATTTGAGAATATTAATAATAGGGTCAGTTATTATTAAGAACTTGAAACAACAAGGGCAACAAAAGGATAAATGAATAAATAAAAATTTAATAGAAGAATTTGAAGGCATCTTGTAAATTAACAAGTGTTATACATATATGTATATATATATAAGATTTATATAAATATAAAGCAAATTCAGGGCCTGGCGGTAGTGCAGTGGATTATGTGTACACAGTACAAGGTGCAAAGACTGGCCTAAGGATCCTGGTTGGAACCCCTGGATCCCCACCTGTGGGGGGGTCACTTCACAAGTGGTGAAGCAGGTCTGTAGGTGTTGCTCTCCTTTTCAGTCTCTGTCTTCCTGTCCTCTCTGTTTCTCTCTGTCCTATCCAACAGCAATAGCAATGGCAACAATAACCACAGCAGTAACAACTAGGACAAAAGAATGGGAAATAATGACCTCCAGGAGCAGTGGACTGTAGTGCAGGCACCAAGCCCCAGCTATAAGCCTGGAGGCAAAAAGAAGAAATCTTTTGTCCATTCTCCCAGAGGGATAAGGATTAGGGAACCTTCCAGTGGAGGGGAGTGTATAGGGAACTCTGGTGACTGGAATTGTATGGGATTGTACTCCTCTTATCCCACAATCTTCTTAATCATTATTAAATCACTAATTTAAAGAAAGCAAGAGAAAAAAATCTATAAAAACACAGAAGCACACTATCTGCTAGCTACCTTCTTAGTAACTTTCTGAAGCTCCACATTCATTCTGTAGTATATTTAGAAAAGAGTTTAGCTTAGCTAGCTTAACAAAAATACTAAAGAAAACATGTTCTCTATACACTTGGTGAGGGAGGAACATTGCTTGTTTTTTTTCCTATTTTTATTAGTGATTTAATAATGGGTTTAATTGTTTTGTTGTTATTGTTGAGTCATATGATTGATTTATTGTCATTTGTGATCAGTCTCTTGTCAGTTTTGTGACATCCAGGTATCTGCTCCCAATTTCCAGTTTACCTTTGTGTGTGTGTGTGTGTGTGTGTGTGTGTGTGTGTGTGTGCATGTGTGTGTGAAGTTTTCTTTTAATGTGTAGAAGCTGTTAAATTTGATATAGTCCCAGTAATTTAACCTTATTTTAGTTTTGCTTACCCATAGTGTGATGAGTCTCCATATAGAGCCTGATGTTAAATTGTGGATGTGTTTCACCAATGTTTTCTTCTCTATATTTTTTAGTCTCAGTTCTAACAACAAGGTCTTTGGTCCATTTTGAGTTAATTTGGCATATGGTGTTAAAGGCTGGTGCAGATTCATTTTTCTGCAATTGACTACCCAGTATCAGCTATTGAAGAGGCCTTCTTTCCCCCCACTGAAAAGGTTTTAGTCCTTTATTAGTACACACATAGGGGTTTATTTATGGAATTTCAATTTTGTTTTGTTGGTCTATAAATTGGTTTTGTTACAGTGCTATAACTTTTTAATTGCTATTGTTTTGTAGCATCAATGGAAGTCAGGAATGTTATATATGCATTGTTTGGTTTTTGCTAGACTGCTATGGTGCTGACTCCCCTCTGGACATCTTTAATAAAATATTTTCAATAAATGTGAAAACACATACTTTGGGATTCATAGTGTGATTATTAATACATGATTTTTAGTTTCTATACTTAGCATATTTAAGATTAAAGTAGATTTTTAAATTAATTCAACTATAAATAATTAAATGTTTATATGGCAAATTTAGTAAAAATGTAAAACCAAGGTCTCTTTTGCAGTCTTCTCCTTGGGAAACAGAAGATGGCTTGTCATTTTTTTTTATTTAAGACCTTTATTAACAGATGCTTGCAGCTTGTTGCCTTTTTTTTTTTTAAAAAAAATCAAGTTGTAAACTTTTATTACAAATTCAAAATGAGGTTCTTAAAAATCTCAACTTGACCAGATATGAAACAATTTAAAAACCTTTAAAGGTGTATTGAGAAAAACCAGGCCTTTTTTTTTAAAAAAAAAAACAAACATGTTTGACATTACCAAAAAGAGACATCTTTAGGTAAAAATAATAAAAACCCCCTTGCTGCATAGATAATGCAGATAGTTCTGGTTATCTGGTCAAGGGGCAAACAGCAAGCACTTAAGGTCTTCAGCTCATTCCTGTTGTTGAAACCATATCTGCTCCTTACATTGACCATTTTACTGTTCCCATAACCTTCATTGCCTTGATCTTCTTGTCCCTGCCAGCAGGCGCCACCGATATGAGGCTGCCTGGGCAGCCGCTCCCTGTACCACTACCCGTGGCACCAGGCTTGGTGTCGGTGGTGCTGAGGGCGGGGGCGGCCTGCGGCTGCTGGGTCTAGGCCACTCTGCTCATGGTTGCCATGATGGTGACTGGGGCCAGCTGCTGCAGCTGCAGCTCCTCCCAGGGTGTGATGGCAACTAGGAGGCGGTGCAGGGCTCTCTGGGGTCCGCTCTCAGCTTGTCATTTTTAAACCAGGTTCTAGTAGGAATGAACATGTCTGGCTCCACTCAGAAACATTTCTTTTTAATATTTACTATGGTTTTCAATTTCCCATCCTTTCCCATCCAAGTTCAGCTCATTAGCAAATCTTAGCAAAGATCTTGTTTAATATTTTGGCATCTATGTTCATCAGAGATATTGGTCTGTAGTTTTCCTTTTTTGTTCTGTCCCTATCAGCTTTTGGTATCAGGGTGATGTTGGCTTCATAGAAGGTGGAAGGGACTATACCTGTTTCTTCAATCTTATGGAAAAGCTTAAGAAGTATGGGTACTAACTGTTTCCTGAAAGTTTTAAGGAGAATGTTGTTTAGTTTCCAACTTCTGTGACTTTTAATAATCTTCTGTTTGTTGTTAAATGTTAGTTTTACTCCACTGTGGTCTGAAAGATACGTGGCATGATTTTGATGCTCTTGAATTTATTGATCCTGTCTTTGTGGCCTAATATGTGGTCTATCCTTGAGTATGTATTATGTGGATTTGAAAAGAAGGTGTATGCCAGTTTTTTGGGGTGAAGGACTCTGAAAATGTCCAAGAGGTCTAGTCTGTCTATCTCTTCATTCAATTCTCTTGTATCTTTGTTGGTTCTCTGCTTTGTTGATCTATGTGTGAGAGTGGGGTATTGAAGTCTCCCACTATTACTGTATTATTATTGATGTATTATTGAAATTCTTTCAGTAAGCACTTGACATATTTAGATGGCCCCTTCACTGGGTACATAGATGTTAATAATTGTTATGTCTTCTTGGCTGATTGATCCTCTAATCATTATGTAATGTCCTTGCCTATCTTTTGTTATTTTTTTTAACCTAAAATCTATAGTGTCTGAGATGAGAATGGCTGTTCCTGCCCTTTTTTGTAGTCCATTATCCTTTATGATAGTTTTCCATCCTTTCACTTTAAGTCTGTGTTTATCTTGTTGTGACAGATGTGATTCTTGCATGCAGCATATGGTTGGGTTATGCTTTCTGATCCATCCCCCCACTCTGTGCCTTTTGATGGGTGAGTTTAAACCATTGACATTTATTGATATTATGGATTTAATGTATTGTAGTGCCATTGTTCAAATAAAAATTTTTGTTTGCTCTGATATATTGCAAGTATTTATAGTGATGTTCTTGTTTATAAGAGGTCTTTTAGAACCTCTTTCAGGGCCGGCTTGGTGATGGTTGCCTCCTTTAACTGTTGTTTGTCTAAGAAGGTTTTGATCCCTCCATCTAGTTTGAATGAAAGTCTAGCAGGATATATTATCCTTGGTTGAACCCCTTTTTCATTCAGGGCTCGATAGATATCTTGCCATTCTCTTCTGGCTTTTAGAGTTTGATTGGAGAAGTCTGCAGATAATCTTATGGCATTTCCCCTGTATGTGACTTTTTGTTTCTCTCTTGCAGCCTTTAGGATCCTTTGTTTATCCTTACTTATTCTCATAGTGACTATGATGTGTCTTAGTGTCTTCAGGTCTGGGTTGTATCTGTTTGGAACTCTCTGGACCTCTTGAATCTCGATGTCCTTTCTGTTATTCAGGTCTGGGAAGTTTTCTTCTATTATTTCCTCTAGAATGTTTGCTTCCCCTTCCTCTCTTTCTTCCTCTGGCAGGCCAATTAAACGAATGTTACTTCTTTTGAGATCATCCCATATGTCTCTGTTGTTGTTTCCAGTGTCTCTCAGTCTCTTTTTGAGCTCTTTCACCTCTTTCTTAGTTTTCTCTAACTTATCCTCTGTCTGACTAATTCTGTTTTCTGCTTCTGTTAGTCTGCTTTCCCTTGCCTCAGCTTTTTTCTTCATTAGAGCTATTTGAGGTTTCAGTTCTCTAATTGCCTCAAGATGATCAGTATTTTCCTTGGGGGTCTCAACTTGTTTTCCGAATAGTGCCATTCCTTTCCTCCAAAGTTGTTTTCATTTCTGTCATTAATAAGTTTATTATTGCTTGTATCCTTTTCTTATCTATGGTTACTTCTGGCTGATTTGTAGTTTCTTCTGGGCTCTTGTCTTCATTCATTGGAGTAGCAGTTTTATTTGTTTTTGATCTACCCATTTTTAATGTGTTTCTTTTTTTATGCTCTGTTTTTCCTCTTTTGTTGTGTCTTCAGTACAATTAACACTGTACTAAATACCTTTATGACAATTGCACTCACCAACCTCAGGAATTACAATAGCAACTGTAGCAAGTATTGAAGCAGTTTAATCACTACCAGTTAGCCAAACAATATCTCCAGTCTGTGAAAAAATAGTAACCAAATCCCAGTGAAGAAGAAAGAGTAAAAAAAAAGGGATAACAAGAATAGACAGTTATGCAAATCTACTATCCACTGTATATTCTAGGGGTAACAAGAGGGGAAAGGGAACTAGAGCAGAGATAGACACATAGAGAGTCCACTCTGAGTCAGATTTCTTCCCCGAAATAATTCACAAATTCATAAAGGCAAAGAAGAAGGAAGGAAGAAGTGTATGACAAGATAAAAAAAGAAACAAGAGAGAGAAAAGATAAAAGATAAAAAAGAGCTGTAATTAAAGAGCAGTGAAATGAAAGTTTTTTTTGATTACTTTATTTTTAATTTAATTTTTTTAATTAGCTAGGAGAAGGAAGGCGAGAGTCTGTAGAGGAGGTAGGAGTAATGAGACAAGTTCCTCCCACAATAGATAAGATGCCCACTACCCTAGCAATGAAAGATACCCTAAGAGTTAATTCTGATCAACCTAAAGGGGGGGGAGATATATGCCTTTACATAATATTAATAATAAAATAGAGCAGGGTAAAAAAAACACCCTGTCCCAGATTACCTCAAACCTCGTGAGCAGAGGTAGCTGATTGTTAAGAAAGAAGAAGAAAAATAATAATAAAAAAACCTCAGGACTAGACAAGGATAGCTGGGATAGACAATTATACAAATCTATTATCCACTGTATATTCTAGTGGTAGCTAAAGGAGGAAGGGAAGTTGATCAGAGATACTCATAGTGAGAGTCCACTCTGAGTCAGATTTCATCCCAAAAATAATTCCCAAACGTGTATCAGTGAATTCAGTGAAAGCACACTGTTTGGTGATGTAGGGGATGGGGCCTGTGGCTTTGGAAGCCACAAAAAAAAGAGAGAGAGAGAAAAGAAAAAGACAAGAAAAAGAACAGTAATAAAAGAGCAGTTAAAGGAAAGAGTTTTTTACTTGTTTATTTTTTATTATTTAATTATCTATGTGGGGGAGGGGTGGCTACTTAGAAAGAAAAAAGGCCAGAGGTTTCAGAAGGGAATAGACTTAGAATGAATGGTACTCCCTGGTGGGACAGGAATCTTGGTAAAGAAAGAAGCTCAGCAGAGGAGCCTGCTAGGAGGTGGTCCCCCGGGATTGGTTATGGGGGGGGTGAGGGGGCGGAGGTTCGCTTTGGGAATAATAATTTAAAAGAAAAAAAAATTTTCCTTTTTTTCTACTCTATTTTTAACCCAAATTAAGTTATAGTCACCTCCTTGGTAGGCCTATTTTAGTTGTATTCCAAAGGGATATATATTCCAAAGGGATATTATATTCCAAGGGATATATATTCCAAAGGGACATTATATTCCTACTGCTTTGTCCTCCTCTCACGCAGTCTCATCGTGCAGGTAGCAGGGATGGGTCTGGGCAAAGCCCTATTTCTTTTCCTGGCTCTGAGATTTTGAACTTTACATCCTGTCTCTAGATTTTATTCAAACTTAAGTCTGTCTCTAAACCCTAACACCATCAACACAAAATGAGTTGAGTTAGATTCTTTAAATTTATTTTGGATTTGAGTCCCCACCACACCTGCAGAGGAAAAGATTTGTGAATGGTGAAGCAGTGCTGCAGGTTTCTCTCTCTCTCTCTCTTTCTCTCTCTTCTCCCTCTTTACTTCCCATTTCCTTTTTGATTTCTTCTGTTACTATCCAATAAACAAAGATAATAAAAATATTTTTATTTTTTAATTTTTAAAATATTTATTTCCCTTTTGTTACCCTTGTTGTTTTATTGTTGTAGTTATTATTGATATCCTTGTAGTTGGATAGGACAGAGAAAAATGGAGAGAGGAGGGGAAGACAGAGGGGGAGAGAAAGATATGCAGTGAAGCAGGTCTGCAGGTGTCTATCTTTCTCTCCCCCTGTCTTCCATTCTTCTCTTCTTCCCTTTGTCCCAGCTGCATCCACAGCAGCACCATGGAGCCCTGAGGCCCGCGCCCTGAGACCCTGTCGCCCCCTGTCACATTGAGTAGCATAGCATCGCATCACCTCCAGGCAGCATTGAGCCATGCCGCGTTGTGTCGCACCCATGGGCCCCAGTGCTGGGGCCTGGGCCCTGCGCCCAGAGCGCCCAGCAAGAACTGTGCGGAGTCCCTGTGTGGAAGTACTGCTGGGGACTCCCCAAGGTGCTGTGCCAGACAGCAGCCAGTGGCCAGGTCCATAGTGCTGGAGCCCATCTAGTGAGATTCCTCCAATTCCAAGTAAGTGGCCCCTGGTTCCTGTGCCCTTGAAGGCTTGGTTGTTGTGCCCACCTGGGAAGGTGCTGGGTGGGGTGAGGGGCAAAGTCGGGGTACAGCCGCAGAGGGGCCAGCACCCCCGGACCCAGTACCCCGGGACAGGCGCACCCCTTAGAGGTGGCTGCGCACCCCCCCAAACCTCCAGCACCCAGCGGCCTTGAGCAGGGCGCTCCCGGAGATGGAGCCATGCGCACCCCCAGGGGAGGTGTCCGCGAGCCCCCAGACCCCGCACCCCTGGCAGGGACACCCTGGAAGGGTGGCTGTGCGCCCCCAGATCGTGCTGCTTTTGGCTTCCGTGAGCATGAGCGTAGGGACCCCGCCGGAGAGTCTGGGCAGCCGGCCTTCCCTTTCCTTCTACCTGGGAGAGGGGTCCTAGGTCCCTGGGCCTCACCCAGCGTGTCAGTGCTGGTGGCACCAAGTGCCCCGAGGGTGAGGACCCGCCAGTGCAGCTGGAGTCCAGGCAGTGCGCCTCCCGCCCACCCCAAGCACCCTGGCAGGAGGGGACCCCGGAACCCACCGACCTGGCTTCAGGGGCAGCCAGGTCCAGAAAACTTTCCGTGTGTCCGCCCACCCGAAATGTGCACCCGCTGTCCTTCCTCTCGGTGTGGCCCACGACGAGGTCCTCTGGGTACGGCTGTTTGGAATCCTGAACTTCGAGTTTGGTCTGGGGAAACATGGCGAGCCAAGCTCCCAAATTAGGGTGAAGGAGGCTGGGGCACGGGGTGCGGGTCCAGGTTGGGGGTCTCCTCGCACTACTAGAACTGGAGTGTTTTCTCTGCCTCTGTCTCTCTCAGAAGAGACATGCATTTCAGAGGGGTGCCCCAAGCCAGCTGGCTCCAACCCTTGTTGAGCCCTGGGCCCGGGCTGTGGATTGGGTCTGGGCTGAAGGTCTGGCACTTTGCAACCTGCTGGTCCTGGAGGGTACTGCCAACACCCACCCCCAACCCCCCTCGTCCCGGTGGCCTGGGCCTGGCAGGGCTTCGTGTGTGGTCGGGGGTGGGCAGGGGTCGCCTGGGGTTCTTGTGTCTGTGGGGACAGTCCTGGGGAGACTGCAGTCTGCCTAGTCACACAATGGGGCAGCCAGGATGCTGGCAGGTGGGAGCTGCACTAGGAGCCCCACAGAGCCAGGCAGCAGCCGATCTTGGAGCTGGGTAGGAACCGCGGTTTTTTTAAAAAAAATGAAATTAAAAAAAGGAAAAATGTTATTTATTAATACAAAAAAGAGAAGCAGAGCATGAATATGGCACATGCAAATCTGAGGATTGAATTCAGGACTTAATTCGTACAGAGCCATTGCCCTAGCCATTCTGCAATTCTAAAGTATATATAGGTTATTTTATTTTTGTTGTTGTTGTTGTCACCAAGGTCTCATTGTCTCCCTTTCTTTTTTTTTTCTTGTCTATTCTTTTCCACTCTTTTTTATTTTTATTTATTTTTCCATTTTGTTGCCCTTGTTGCTTAACATTGTGTGGTGATTAATGTCGTTGTTGTTGGATAGGACAGAGAGAAATGGAGAGAAGAGGGGAAGACATAGAGGGGGAGAGAAAGACAGACACCTGCAGACCTGCTTCACCACCTGTGAAGGGACTCCCGGGCAGGTGGGGAGCCAGGGGCTAGAACCGCGATCTTTCCTCTGGTCCATGAGCTTTGCGCCATGTGCGCTTAACCCGCTGGGCCACTGCCTGACTCCAACTGTCTCCATCTCTTAACACTTTTTAAGTAAGATTATAATATAGTCCTAGCTTCCGTAGTACATATACTAAAATTGGCATGATACATAGAAGATTAGCATGGCCCCTGCTCAAGGATTACACACAGATTCATGAGGCATACCATATTTTTTTCAAAAAAAGGATTATAAAATATATGTACACACATATAAATAATTATAATCTTTTAAAGAGCCAGTTAATGCAACCTGGGAGGCGGTTCAGTGGCAAGAGATCTGGATTTGTATGTGTGGGATCCCAGGTCTGTCTGAACTCTGGTTCTACATATGCTGAAGCTCTTTTAAAAGATTTATTAATCAGTGAGGGAGAAAGGGAGGAGAGAGAGAGAGAGAGAGAGGAAAAACACTATAGCATCAGTCTGGAACATGTGATGCTGGAGGTAGAATTCAGGACCTCATGCTTGAGTCCAAAACTCCAACCACTCTGCCAGCCTCCAGGACTGCAGATTGACTTTTTTGAATAAAATCATGGTAATATTGTTCTCTTAACTGTACATATTTTAAATAATACAAAGTCTTTTTAAAATTTTTTCTCAAATATTGTGCCTGGGGATCAATCCCACCCAGAACCTTGCACCTGCATGGGACAGCTGAGAGGCCTCCCTGCCAGTCTCCATTCTGTATCCTTTAAGAGAGGGAGACATGCAAAGCACTGCTCCTCTATGCAAGGAGTCCCGCCCATTGCCTGCCTGTGTTTTCACTTGCAGTGTGGAGGATCAGACCCCCAGCCACATGCTATGCTATGTTTTCTTTTTAAGAAACAGACAACCTGCGCCTAGATTTAGGCGGGTAACTGGACTCAACAGTAGGCCAGGCCCATTTAAAATCCAAATTCAACAAATTTAGAACCAAGGCAAAGGAAAGAACAGTCACTATAATTTTTTTAAGACACTAGGTAGCTTCTTTGCATTGGTCTCTCTATATAAACATGTTATTTTCAACATCTCTGTATTGATGATTGAAGTGGGTCAAGCTGACTTAGTTCTCCTTGAGACAGACAACGTGTGTATCTACATTTGGGTCACAATACCCTGCTGTATGTTGATCTTTGAAAGTAAATGAATGTGCTGGGGTGGGATTGGGAGGCAGAACTTGGAGAAAGAATCATCCTCATCAATAGGTGTTGCTACATTCAGCCTTCATATAGGAAACACCTCAAGATATCAGTATCAGAGCAACCATTTACAAGTATTTTTTCAAGATTTATTTTACTTTACTTGTTTATTGAATAAAGACAGAGAAACTGAGATCGTAGGGGGAGGTAGAGAGAAAGACACCAACAGCACTGCTTAACCGCCTATGAAGCTTCCTTCTTTACAGGTGAGTCAACAGTTATTACATCTTAAGCTAGGTATCATTTCTTCCTTTCTTTCTCTCTTTTTCTTTTTAATTTCTTTATTGGGGAATTAATGTTTTACATTCCACATTAAATACAATAGTTTGTATTTGCAGAACAATTTCCAGTTTTCCATATAGCAATCTATGTATCATTTCTTTTCTTTCTTTTTTTTTGTTGTTATTGGATAGCGACAAAGAGAAATTGAGAGAGAAGGGGGAGATAGAGAGGAATAGAGACAGAGAGACACCTGCAGACCTGCTTTACTACCTGTGAAGTGACTCCACTGCAGGTGGGGAGCAGGGGGCTTGAACTAGGATCCTAAATGGTCCTTGCTCTTTGTGCCATGTGGGCTTAGCCCACTGTGCTACCTTCTGGCTCCCTTAGGTATCATTTCTAAAGCCTGTTAAATCTAAAATGTTCTTAACCTTTTGTAGTAATTTCCTGATTCATGTTTGCTTGTCGTAAATATCTTGGTTCTGTTTTGTTTGCCTTGTGGGAACTCCCATCTGTCTTTGGTCTTGGTAATTTTCCAGGGCTTGTAGTTGAATGCCAGCAAGGACGCTCCCAGAAAAAAAAACAAAGAAATCGCTCTGCATGTGCTTCGAGATAGGCTTTACCAGAAGATTATAGAGAAAGACGTGTCGACAGCAAAATACCAGAAGAATGCAGGTATATATGTACATTTAAATAAAAGAAAAAAAGAAAGGTGGGTGTCAGGTGGTAGTGCAGGAGGTTGAGTGCAGGTGGTGCAAATCACAAGGATTGGTGCAAGGAACCAGGGTTGAGTTCGTGGCTCCCCACCTGCAGGTTGTCTCTTCATAAGTGGTGAATCAGGTTTGCAGATGTCTTATCTTTCTCTCACCCTCTATCTTCCCCTCCTCTCTCGAGTTCTGTCTGTCCTATCCACAATGACATCAATAACAATAATAATAACCATAATAATGATAAAACAACAAGGGCAACAAAATGGAAAGGAAAAAAAATGATTTATTTATTAATGAGAAGGTGTGAGGGAAGAACTAGAGCATCACTGTGACCTATGGAATGCCAGAGATTAAACTCAGAACTTCATGCTTGAGAGTCCAATGTCTTATGCACTGCACCACCTGTCAGGACACTGCGGATAAGATTTATTTAGTAGAATAACTTAACAACTGTTCGAAGAGTCATTCTGCACATGCCTTACATATGGGAGTCCCTCGGATTGATTCCTGGCACCACTGAACAGCAACACAGACACAGCAAGCCAAGTTCAGTGGATGGTAGATCTATGCTTAGGTCTCTATCTCAAAATCATAAGCATTGAACTGAGAGGTAGCTTATTGGTAAATTGCATACTGCACATTCATAAGGCCCCAAGATTGATCCCCAGCATACAGAAGTTCTGAGTGGTGCTCTATCCATAAAAATAAATAAACGAAGGGGTCCAGAGCTTGCTCCCCCAGTAGAGTGCACATCACATCACCATGCTTGCAGACCTGGTGTTGAGCCCTAACACAACATGGGAGCACCAGGCATGATGGCAGGTACTGTGATGTTTCTCACATGCTCTTTATCCCACTTTTTCTATTTCATTTTTAAAAAATTTTAAAGTCAATTTTCATTTATATATATTAATATATTTAGTTATTATCGGACAGAGACAGAGAAATAGGGAGGGGAGGGGGAGATAGAACAGGAGAGAGACAGAGAACCACCTACAGCCTTGCTTTACCACTTGTGAAGCTTCCCCTACACCCTGCAGCTTAGGACCAAGGGCTTGAACCTGGTTCCTTATGCACTGTAATTTGTGTGCTTAACCAGATGCACCACTGCTGGCCCCCTGTATATTTTATTCATTTATTATTTCCTGGATAGAAATTGAGAGGGAACAGAAGATCTAGAAGGGGAGACAAAGAGAGACACCTGCAGTGCTACCTCACCACTTGTGAAGCTTCTCCTCAGCTGGTTGTATCTTGGGCTTGAACCTTAGTCCTTGTGCATTGTAACATGTGCACTCCACTGGTTACACCACCTCCTGGACCCCATTTTTTCATTTTTAAATTTAAAAGGAGAAAACAACTGTTGACAACAGTAGAATTATGTAAGTATGAAACTCTGGTGTAAGTATGAAACTCTGGCGTACTAAAATACATCAATATATTCATCTTTTTGTAAAGGTCACTTTGTGAGTGCACATGTTATAGTGTGAGAGGACCAAGGTTCAAGCCCCTGATCCCCACTTGCAGGTGGAAGCTTCACAAGCAGTGAAACAGTATCTTAATGTGTCTCACTTTCTTTTGCCACTCTATCTCCCCTTTCCATCTCCATTTCTTTCTTTCTTACCAAGCAAAAAGAAAAAAAACTTTTTAAAAGGTTTCTTTATATTAAAAATGTTTTTTCATTATTCTTGACCAAGTAAAAATCTCAGGACATATAGAAAATATACTCCGCTGTGAATAAGAAATAACTTGAATGTTTAGGCTCTCTGTGTGTGTGCCAGAAGGGGTTTGCTAAGAAGTAGTGGTTTTTAAATGCAAATTCCTATCTTCAAGTCTACCTACTGATGCTCCTCTGCAATCTGAGACCATCGCAGGCAAGGGATAAATATATTATTTGCACTGTCACTTACACTACAGAAGGCTAAAACAAGCGTAGGGAAAGTGGAAAGGCCAAAAGTAGGGAAAACTAAGATATCTAAATCAAAGTGACTTGTGACAGTTATTATAATGCTTACTGTTATGCAGCCCAATTTTCCTAAAATGCTACAAGGTTTACTGCAAATAACTCAAAAACATGGCTATTTTGGGCTTCCAACTCCAAAATTCTCTTTCAACCCCATTCAGGTTTTACTTTTGTTTGTAAAGAATTATTTATTAATGAGAGAGATAGGGGAGAGGAAGAAGGAGAACCGCAGCATCACTCTGACACATCTGATGCCGGAGATCAATCTTGAGACCTTACACCTAAGAACCCCAAAGCTTTATCCACTGCACAATCTCCCAGACAGTGGCAGCCTTTATTTTTATTTTTTATATTTATTTTATTTATTTATTCCCTTTTGTTGCCATTGTTGTTTTATTGTTGTAGTTATTATTGTTGTTGTCGTTGTTGGATAGGACAGAGAGAAATGGAGAGAGGAGGAGAGATAGACACCTGGAGATCTGCTTCACCGCCTGTGAAGCGACTCCCCTGCAGGTGGGGAGCCGGGGTTCGAACCGGGATCCTTATGCCGGTCCTTGTGCTTTGCGCCACCTGCGCTTAACCTGCTGCGTTACAGCCCGACTCCCGGCAGCCTTTACTTTTTTATAATTTAAAATATTATGATACTTTGCTCACTTAAGAGGCAAAATATTTATACAATCTGAAGAGAACAAGAGTATACATACTTTGCTTATTTAAATGATACATACACTTTAGTAGAACTTATACATTTGAATAAAACTACATACATATGTAATTCAAAATCTAGTAAATAGAGAAAATGAAGTGGGGGGAAAACCCTTTCCTGACCCTCGACCTTAGACTCTATCAGTAGTATGGTGTTTTTAAATGAATTAATTTATTTTCCCTTTTTAGTTGCCCTTGTTTAACATTGTTGTAGTTATTGATGTTGTTGTTGTTGGATAGGACAGAGAGAAATGGAGATAGCAGGGGAAGACAGAGGGGGAGAGAAAGACAGATACCTGCAGACCTGCTTCACTGCTTGTGAAGTACCTTTCCTGCAGGTGGAGAGCTGGGGGCCAGAACCAGGATCCTTCTGCTGGTCCTTGTGCTTTGCAGTATGGTTTTGGCAGAGCTATTTATTTCTGAACCCACAGGGAGTCGTAATAAATTTATGTAATAATATGTTTTATTTTACAACTTGAAAGTATCTTAATTTCCATAAAAAATTTCATAAAAATGACCTTTAAACCAATTTTCTCTTTAGAGAGTTATGATACAAATCCTGAATAGAAACAGCTTGAGAAAGAAGTTTGAGTTAACACATTAGTAAACTTGCTGGAGAACGGACTGATGGGGGTAAAATATAGCTTTTTAATTATTTTTAATTTCATGAACTACAGAAGGGGGTAGAGGGGCCCAGAAGCAGCACTCTAGCATATGCAGTGCTTGGGATTGGACTCAGGACCTACAATTTAGAAGCTCTAATTTCTTCCATGCTGCAACCTACCCATCTTCAGAGATATTTTTCTTTTGTTCTAAAGATCTAATTTATTCATTAATGAGAGAGAGAGAGGAGCAGGGAGGATCTGCACGTTACTCTGGTATATGTGGCACTGGGGATTGAACTTGGGACCTCATGCCTGAGAATCCTATACTTTATCCACTCTACCTCTTCCTCCCAGTACCACTGATAATTTGGCTTTGATTGGAATTGGAACTACTGAAGAAGCACTATTGGGTGCTGGGTGGTAGTGCAGTGAGCAGGTTAAGCGCACATGGCACAAAGCTCAAGGATAGGGGTTGGGATCCCAGTTCGAGCTCCCCACCTGCAGGGATGTCACTTCACAAGTGGTGAAGCAGGTCTGCAGGTGTCTGTCTTTCTCTCCCACTCATTGTCTCCCCCCCACCCTCAATTTCTCTGTCCTATCCAGCAACAATGATAAACAAAAAGAACAACAAAAGGCGGCGGGGGGGGGGGTGATGGCCTGCAGGAGCAGTGGATTTGTAGTTCAGGTAGAAAAAAAAAGAGAAAAAGAAACACTATTACTCCATAAGTAAACCTGAGAAAACAAGAGTCTTAAACAATTAAATTCCTTCCACTCTTGCTCTTTGTCAATTGTATGTGCCTGACGTTCAGAAATAGAAATCCTTAGAAAAGAATTTGCGGTGCCTTTTCCATTGTAGTAAAGATAGTAATTATATTAAAATGTGAATTCCTTTCTATCTCTGCACAGGTTGGAACAAGAACCTAGTCAGAAAGAATCCAGACCTACAATTTCACCCAGAATAGTGTCACTGACCACAGGGTAGGATATGAAGTCCATGATATTAAGGTAATATTACTGAATGTGCTTACTGTATCTTTGATTTATTAAGGAATCAAATTTTGGGGCCTGGTTTATTAAGGAATCAAATTTGGGGGCCTGGTTTATTAAGGAATTTGGGGGGCTGGTTTATTAAGGAATCAAATTTGGGGGCTCTAGCCGGTATCCTTAGGCTGATCCTTGTGCTTTGCACCACCTGTGCTTAACCCACTGTGCTACAGCCCAACCCCTGTTAATATTCGATTATCTTCCTTTCCTTCTTGGCTTGGTCCCTTTATCTTGCTTGTAAATCTGTCATCTGAACTGAGAAGGTTGAAAGAGGAGGGGAGGGGGCCCACTGAGGTGGAAGGATCCAGGGCACATGTATGCCCTGCCCACTTCACTCCCAGGTCAGACTGGCTTCCTCTGCCCCCTGGAGCCTGTCTGTGCATGTGTGTGTGGGGGGCTGGGGTGTTTACAAGTGTTTCCTGATGCTAGAACAGTCTCGTTGGAGTGTGACTGCTAACTGCTTTTTGGCAAGATACTATTTTAAATAGTCCTGGGGTCCTGATTGTGGTACACCTGGTTGAGCACACATGTTACAGTGCACAAGGATCCAAGTTCAAGCCCCTGGCCCCCATCTGCAAGGGGAAAACTTTTTGAGTGGTGAAGCCGTGTTGCAGGTGTCTCTGTCTCTCTCCCTATCACCTACCTTCCCTCTGAATTTATGGCTGTTTCTATCCATTAAATAAATAAAGATAATAATAGAAAAATTAATTTACATGACAGAAGTCTACATCAAATTGGCATTTGAAATAAGAAAGCTCTTTTTTGAGGTCCCCTGTTACAGAGCACATGAGTGGAAACAAACTGCTACTGGAAAGCCTGTTTTTAGTAGCTTAACTTTTTCCTTTCTTTAATTTTCTTTTCTTTTTAAACTATCTTTATTTATTGGATAGAGACAGCCATAACTTGAGATGTGATGGAAGGGGGAGAGAGAGGGAGGGAGAGACAGAGACACTTGCAGCCTGCTTAGTCACTTTTGAAGCTTTCCTCCTGCAGTGAGGATCAGGGGCTTGAATCCATGTCCCTGTGCATTGTTGTGTGTTTAACCAAGTATACCACTGCCTGACTCCCCCCTTTTTTCTCTTGGCTTTTCTTTCTTTGTTTATTTTTCCTTTCTTTCTTTCTTGCTTTTGGGCTTATCACCAGGTTTCAGGGCCAGCACTATGAATCCACTGGTGCTGGCAGCCATATATTTATTGATTCATTTACTTATTTATTTTGGCTAAGACAGAGAGAAACTGAGAGGGGAGGGGGTATATAGAGAGGGATAGAGACCTGTTTCTCTGCTTGTGAAGTGTCCCTCTGCAGGTGAGGAGCCAGGGCTCCAACCAAGATCCTTGCATGGGTCTTTGTGCTTTTATACTATGTGCACTAAACCCAGTGCACCCCCACCTACCGCACTGTCCCATTTGCATTCCTTTATAGGTGAGAGGAAATACAAAATAAGAGGCAAAATCTTCACCGAGCACTTTGTTTAGGCCAGAAGAAACTCTGAAAATGTCTCCCCTCAGCTTAGAGGGAGAGGGGAGTTTCTCTGCATGTGATGCCTCTTTTTTTTAATTATTTATGTCTGGATTGACTGATTGATTAGATAGAAAGAGAAATTGATAAGGGAGGAGCATATAGAAAGGGAAAGAGATAGAGACACCTGTAGCTATATTCCACCACTTGTGAAGTTTTCCCCCTGCAGGTAGGGGGCCAGGGGCTTGAACCCAGGTCCTTGTGCACTATGATTTATGCACTTAACCAGGTGCACCACCACCTGCCCCTATTTTTTTTGCTTTTAAAGAAGCTTCCACTGATTTTTTTGCATACAACTATCTATATATGCTATTCTTTTTTAAAGGTTTATTTATAAAATGGAAACATTGACAAGGCCATAGGATAAGAGGGGTATAATTCCCACCACCAGAACTCAGTATCCCATCCCCTCCCAATGGCTTTCCTATTCTTTAACCCTCTGGGAGTATGGACTCAGGGACATTATGGTGTGCAGAGGTAGAAGGTCTGGCTTCTGTAACTGCTTCCATGCTGAACATGGGTGTTTACAGGTGGATCCATATTCTCAGTCTGTCTTTCTCTTTCCCTAGTGGGGCAGAGTTCTGGAGAAGTGGGGCTCCAGGACACATTGGTGGAATCTTCTGTCCAGGGAAGTCCAGTAGGCATCTTGGTAGCATCTGAAACCTGGTGGCTAAAAAAAGAGTTGACATATAAAGCCAAACAAATTGTTGACCCATCATGAACCTAAAGGCTGGAATATTGCAGATGAAGATTTGGGGTCTCTGTTTTGAAGATAGCTAGTAGGCCTATTTTTAAAATGTTATATTCCAAAGGGATATATATTCCAAAGGGATATTATATTCCAAGGGATATATATTCCAAAGGGACATTATATTCCTACTGCTTTGTCCTCCTCTCACGCAGTCTCATCCTGCAGGTAGCAGGGATGGGTCTGGGCAAAGCCCTATTTCTTTTTCTGGCTCTGAGATTTTGAACTTTACATCCTGTCTCTAGATTTTATTCAAACTTAAGTCTGTCTCTAAACCCTAACACCATCAACACAAAATGAGTTGAGTTAGATTCTTAAAATTTATTTTGGATTTGAGTCCCCACCACACCTGCAGAGGAAAATCTTTGTGAATGGTGAAGCAGTGCTGCAGGTCTCTCTCTCTCTCTCTCTCTCTCTCTCTCTCTCTCTTCTCCCTCTTTACTTCCCCTTTCCCTTTTGATTTCTGCTGTTACTATGCAATAAATAAAGATAATAAAAATATTTTTAAATTTTTAAAATATTTATTTTCCCTTTTGTTGCCCTTGTTATTTTATTGTTGTAGTTATTATTGTTCTTATTGATGTCCTTGTAGTTGGATAGGACAGAGAGAAATGGAGAGAGGAGGAGAAAACAGAGAGGGGGAGAGAAAGATAGACACCTGCAGACCTGCTTCACTGCCTGTGAAGGAAACCCTCTGTAGTTTGAGAGCCGGTGTACTTAACCCACTGTGCTACCTCCTGACTTCGCTTAGATTATTTTTAAGGAATTTGTATTTACAATTAAATTTTGATTTGATAGAACAAGGCAATTCATACAAGGAAGGGAGATAATGGAGAGAGAGAAAGACACGTACAGCTCTGCTTGCTTGTCAAGCTTAACCCCACCCCCTAGCAGGTAGGCACTGGGGCCTTGAACCTGGGTTCTTAGTCATGGTTATGTGCATGCTCAACTGAGATCACCACCACCTGTGCCTATTTTAAAATTATTAAAGAATTTCTTAAGAATCCCCTCAACACTATATCTGTTCTATTCCAGCTTAGGTCCATGATTGGTCAACAATTTGTTCGGCTTTGTATATTAACTCTTTTCAACCACCAGGTTCCAGATGCTAGCATAATGCTGACCAGACTTCCCTGGACAGACAACACCACCAATGTGTCCTGGAGCTCTGCTTCCCCAGAGCCCTTGCCCACTAGGACAAGGGAGAGACAGGCTGGGAGTATGGATCAACCAGTCAACGCCCATGTTCAGCGGGGAAGCAATTGCAGAAGCCAGACCTTCAGTCTTCTGCATCCCACAATGACCTTGGGTCCATACTCCCAGGGTTAAAAAACAAGAAAGCTATCAGGGGAGAGGATGGGATACAGAGTTCTGGTGGTGGGAATTGTGTGGAGTTGTACCCCTCTTTTTTTAAAAAATATTTTATTTTATTTATTTATTCCCTTTTGTTGCCCTTGTTGATTTATTGTTGTAGTTATTATTGTTGTTGTCGTTGTTGAAAGTTGTACCCCTCTTATCCTATGGTTTACTCAATGTTTCCTTTTTATAAATAAAACATTAAAAAAAAGGGAGTTCGGAGGTGGCGCAGCGGGTTTATCGCAGGTCGCACAGTGTAAGGATCCTGGTTCGAGCCCCCAGCTCCCCACCTGCAGGGGCCTGGCCTCACAGTAGGTGAAGCAGGTCTGCAGGTGTGTCTATCTTTCTCTCCCCCTGTCTTCCCTTCTTCTCTTTGTCCCAGCTGTGTCCAGCTCAGCGCCATGGAGCCCTGCGGCCCTCGCCCTGAGGCCCCGTCGCCCCCACGCCGCATTGCGTTGAGTTGCGTCGCACCCATAGGCCCCAGCGGGGTCTGAGACTTGAGCGCCAGGCCAGGACTGTGCGGAGGCTCCCGGTGTGGAAGTACTGCTGGGGAGTCATGACGGTGCTGTGCTGGACAGCAGCGGCCATGTCCATCGTGCTCGGCCCATCTACTGCCATTCCTCCAATTCCAAGTAAGTGGCCCCCGTGCCACCCGTCCTGGAAGGCTCGGGTGTCGCGCCCGCCCAGGAAGGTGCTGGGTGGGGGGAGGGGCGAAGTCGGGGTACAGCCACAGAGGCGCCAGCGCCGCTGGACCCCTTACCCCGGGCCAGGCACACCCCGAAGAGGTGGCTGCGCCCCCCCCCCCAACCCCCAGGATCCAGCGGCCTTGAGCGGGGCAGTCCCCGGATAACGGCCATGCGCACCCCCGGCAGGGGCGCACCCGGGGGAGGTGTGCGCGAGTCCCCAGACCCCACACCCCGGGCAGGGACACCCTGGAAGGGTGGCTGCGCGCCTCAAATCCTGCTGTTTTCGGCTTCCAGGAGCGCAAGCACAGGGACCCCGTCGGAGAGTCTGGGCAGCCGGCCTTCCCTTTCCTTCCAGCCAGGAGAGGGGTCCTGGGGTCCCAGGGCCTCGCCCAGCATGTCCATGCCTGCAGCTCCGAGAGCCCTGAGGGTGAGGACCCGCCCGGGCAGCTCAAGGCCAGGCAGTGAGCCTCCCGCCCACCCCAACCGCCCGGGCAGGAGGGGACCCCGGTGGAACCCACCAGCCTGCCTTGGCTTCGGGAGTGGCCAGGCCCAGAGAAATTTCCACGCGCCCGCCCATCGAAATGTGCGCCCGCTGTCCTTCCTCGGTGTGGCCCACGAGGAGGTCCTCAGGGGACTGCTGTTTGGAATCCTGAACCTGGAGTTTGGCCTGGGGCAACATGGCGAGCCGGGCTCCCAGACTAAGGTGAAGGCCTGGGTGCGGGGTGTGGGTCCAGGTTGGGGGGTCTCCTCACACTTCTAGAACTGGAGTGTTTTCTCTGCCTCTGTCTCTCTCGAAGAGACATGCATTTCAGAGCTGTGCCCCATGCTGGCTGGCTGGAACCCCTGTTGAGCCATTTGCCAGGCTGCGGGTTGGGTCTGGGCTGAGGGTCTGGCACTTTGCAAACTGCTGGTCCGGGGAGGCCACTCCCAGCGCCCCCCCACCCCCTACCCCTTTCAGGAGGCCTGGGCCTGGCTGGGCTCCTTGTGCCATGGGGGGTGGGCGGGGGGCGCCTGGGGCTCTTGTGTCTGCAAGGATAGTCCTGGGGGGACTGCAGTCCGCCTGCGCACAACAGGGCGGCCAGGGCACTGGCAGGTGGGAGCTGCAATAGGAGCTGGGCAGAGCCAGGCAGGAGCCAATCTTGGAGCTGGGTAGGAACCGGACAGGAACTGTGGTTTAAAAAAAAAAGGAAATTAAAAAAAAGAAAAAAAATGTTACTTATTAATACCAAAAAGAGAAGCAGAGCATGACTATGGCACATGCAATGCTGGGGATTGAATTCAGGACTTAATGCCTACAGATCCACTGCCCTAGCCATTTTGCAATTCTAGAGTATAAATAGGTTATTTTATTTTTTTGTTGTTGTTGTCACCAAGGTCTCATTGTCTCCCTTTCTTTTTTTTTCTTTTCTATTCTTTTCCACTCTATTTTAATTTTTATTTATTTTTCCTTTTGGTTTCCCTGGTTGCTTAACATTGTTGTGGTTATTAATGTCGTTGTTGTTGGATAGGACAGAGAGAAATGGAGAGAGGAGGGGAAGACAGAGAGGGGGAGAGAAAGACAGACACCTGCAGACCTGCTTCACCACCTGTAAAGGGACTCCCCGGCAGGTGGGGAGCCAGGAGCTCGAACCACAAACCGCGACCTTTCCTCCCGTCCTTGAGCTTTGCGCCATGTGCGCTTAACCCGCTGTGCCACCACCCGACTCCAACTGTCTCCATCTCTTAACACTTTTTAAATAAGATTATAATATAGTCCTAGCTTTGGTAGTACATATACTGAAATTGGCATGATACAGAGAAGATTAGCATGGCCCCTGCTCAAGGATTACACACAAATTCATGAAGTGTACCATATTTTTTCAAAAAAAAGTTTATAAAATATATGTACACATATAAATAATTAAAATCTTTTAAAGAACCAGTTAATGCAAGCTGGGAGGTGGTTCAGTGGTAAGAGGTCAGGATTTGCATGTGTTGGATCCTAGGTCTGTCTGAACCCTTTTTCTACATATGCTGGAGCTCTTTTAAAAGATTTATTAGTGAGGGAGAAAGGGAGAAGAAAGAGATATATATATATATATAGAGAAAACACTGTAGCATCAGTCTGTAACATGTGATGCTGGTGGTAGAATTCAGGACCTCATGCTTGAGTCCAAAGCTCCAACCATTGTGCCAGCCTCCAGAGCTGCAGATTGGCTTTTTTGAAAAAAATCATGGTAATATTGTTCTCTTAACTGTACATCTTTTAAGTAATACAAAGACTTTTAAAAAAATTTTCTCAAATATTGTGCCTGGGGATCAATCCCACCCAGAACCTTGCACCTGCATGGGACAGCTGAGAAGCCTCCCCGCCAGTCTCCATTCTGTATCCTTTAAGAGAGGGAGACATGCAAAGCACTGCTCCTCTATACACGGAGTCCCTCCCATTGCCTGCCTGTGGTGTTCACTTGCGGTGTCCAGGATCAGACCCCCAGCCACATGCTACATAAAGCATGTGCTTTACCCCCTGAGCCGCCTTCTGGTCCTGAGTTTGATTCCTGGCATTGCATGTACCATAATGATGCTCTCATTCTCTTTTATGAATAAAAAAGTTATGTTATGTATGTACTTGCATAACAATTCCCAGTTTTCCATAAAGCAATCTATGTATCTTTTTTTTGTTTGTTATTGGATAGTGACAGAGAGAAATTGAGAGAGAAGGGGGAGATAGAGAGGAATAGAGACAGAGAGACACCTGCAGACCTGCTTTACTACCTGTGAAGCGACTCCTCTGCAGGTGGAGAGCAGGGGGCTTGAACCAGGATCCTAAACGGTCCTTGCTCTTTGTGCCATGTGGGCTTAGCCCACTGTGCTACCTTCTGGCTCCCTTAGGCATCATTTCTAAAGCCTGTTAAATCTAAAATGTTCTTAATCTTTTGTAGTAATTTCCTGATTCATGTTTCCTTGTCTTAAACATCTTGCTTCTGTTTAAGTTTGCCTTGTGGGAAGTCCCTTTGGTCTTGGTAATTTTCCAGGGCTTGTAGTTGAATGCCAGCAAGAACGCTCCCAGATAAAAAACAAAGAAATTGCTCTGCATGTGCTTCAAGGTAGGCTTTACCAGAAGATTATAGAGAAAGGTGTGAGGGAAGAACTAGAGTATCACTGTGACCTATGCAATGCCAGAGATTAAACTGAGAACTTCATGCTTTAGAGTCCAATGTCTTATACACTGTACCACCTCTCAGGACACTGCAGATAAGATTTATTTAGTAGAATCACTTAACAACTGTTCGAAGAGTCACTCTGCACATGCCTTACATATGGGAGTCCCTGGGCTTGATTCCTGGCCCCACTGAACAGCAACACAGATACAGCAAGCCAAGTTCAGTGGATAGTAGATCTGTGCTTAGGTCTCTATCTCAAAATTGTAAGCATTTAACTGAGAGATAGGTTAGTGGTAAACTGCATACTACACATGCAGGAGGCCCCAAGTTTGATCCCCAGCATACAGAAGTTCTGAGTAGTGCTCTATCCATAAAAATAAATAAACGAAGGGGTACAGAGCTTGCTCCCCCAGTAGAGTGCACATCACATCACCATGCTTGCAGACTTGGTGTTGAGCCCTAACACAACATGGGAGCACCAGGCATGATGGCAGGTACTGTGATGTTTCTCACATGCTCTTTATCCCACTTTTTCTATTTCATTTTTAAAAATTTTTAAAGTCAATTTTCTTTTATATATATTAATATATTTATTTTTTATTGGACCGAGACAGAGGAATTGGGAGGAGAGGAGGAGTTAGAAAAGAGAGAGACAGAGAAACACCTGCAGCCTTGCTTTACCACTTGTGAAGCTTCCCCTACCCCCTGAAGCTGGGGACCAGGGACTTGAACATGATTCCTTATGCACTGAAATTTCTGTGCTTAAACAGATGCACCACTGCTGGCCCCCTGTATATTTTATTCATTAATTATTTCCTGGATAGAAGTTGAGAGGGAACAGAAGATGTAGAGGGGGAGACACAGAGAGACACCTGCAGCGTTGCCTCACCACTTGTGAAGCTTCTCCTCAGCTGGTTGTATCTTGGGCTTGAACCTTAGTCCTTGTGAATTGTAACATGTTCACTCCACTGGTTACATCACCTCCCAGACCCCATTTTTTTCATTTTAAAGTTAAAAGGAGAAAACATCTGTTGGCAATAGTAGAATTATGTAGTATAAAACTGTTGTACTAAAATACATCGATATATTCATCTTTTTTTAAAGGTCATTTTGTGAGTGCACATGTATAGTGTGAGAGGACCAATGTTCAAGCCCTTCATCCCCACTTGCAGGCAGAAGCTTCACAAGCAGTGAAACACCATCTTAATGTGTCTCACTTTCTTTTTCCACTCTATCTCCCCTTTCCATCTCTATTTCTTTCTCTCTTACCAAACAAAAAAAAGACTTTTTAAAGGTTACTTTATATTAAAAATGTTATTTCATTATTCTTGACCAAGTAAAAATATCTCAGGACATATAGAAAATATATTCCATTGAGAATAAGAAATAACTTGAATGTTTAGGCTCTCTGTGTCTGTGCCAGAAGGGGTTTGCTAAGAAGTAATGGTTGGGAAATGTGAATTCCTAGCTTCAAGTTTACCTACTGATGCTCCTCTGCAATCTGAGACCATCGCAGGCAAGGGATTAATATATCATTTGCACTGTCACTTACACTACTGCAGGCTAAAACAAGGGTAGGGAAAGTGGAAAGGACAAGAGTAGGGAAAACTAAGATATCTAAATCAAAGTGACTAGTGACAGTTATTATAATGCTTACTGTTATGCAACCCACTTTTCCTAAAATGCTACAAGGTTTACTGCAAATAACTCAAAAACATGTCTATTTTGGGCTTCCACATTCTCTTTCAACCCCATTCAGGTTTTACTTTTGTTTGTAAAGATTTATTTATTAATGAGAGAAATAGGGGAGAGGAAGAAGGAGAACCACAGCATCACTCTGACTCATGTGATGCCGGAGATCAAACTTGAGAACTCACACCTAAGAACTCCAAAGCTTTATCCACTGCACAACCTCCCAGACAGTGGCAGCCTTTATTTTTTTTTAAATTTAAAATATTATGATACATTGCTTACTTAAGAGGCAAAAGATTTATACAATCTGAAGAGAACAAGAGTATACATACTTTGCTTATTTAAATGATACATACACTTTAGTAGAACTTACACATTTGAATAAAACTACATACATATGTAATTCAAAATCTAGGAAATATCGAAAAATGTAGTGGGGGAAAAACCCTTTCTTGCCCCTTGACCTTAGACTCTATAAGCAGAAAATATTAGAGTATGGTTTTTTTAATGAATTAATTTATTTTCCCTTTTTTGTTGCCCTTGTTTAACATTGTTGTAGTTATTGATGTTGTTGTTGGATAGGACAGATAGAAATGGAGAGAGGAGGGGAAGACAGGGGGAGAGAAAGACAGATACCTGCAGACCTGCTTCACTGCTTGTGAAGTACCTTTCCTGCAGGTGGAGAGCTGGGGGCCAGAACCAGGATCCTTCTGCTGGTCCTTGTGCTTTGCAGTATGGTTTTGGCAGAGCTATTTATTTCTGAACCCACAGGGAGTCGTAATAAATTTATGTAATAATATGTTTTATTTTACAACTTGAAAGTATCTTAATTTCCATAAAAAATTTCATAAAAATGACCTTTAAACCAATTTTCTCTTTAGAGAGTTATGATACAAATCCTGAATAGAAACAGCTTGAGAAAGAAGTTTGAGTTAACACATTAGTAAACTTGCTGGAGAACGGACTGATGGGGGTAAAATATAGCTTTTTAATTATTTTTAATTTCATGAACTACAGAAGGGGGTAGAGGGGCCCAGAAGCAGCACTCTAGCATATGCAGTGCTTGGGATTGGACTCAGGACCTACAATTTAGAAGCTCTAATTTCTTCCATGCTGCAACCTACCCATCTTCAGAGATATTTTTCTTTTGTTCTAAAGATCTAATTTATTCATTAATGAGAGAGAGAGAAGCAGGGAGAATCTGCACGTTACTCTGGTATATGTGGCACTGGGGATTGAACTTGGGACCTCATGCCTGAGAATCCTGTACTTTATCCACTCTGCCTCCTTCTCTCAGACCACTGATAATTTGGCTTTGATTGGAACTGGAACTACTGAAGAAGCACTATTGGGTGCTGGGTGGTAGTGCAGCGGTTCAGCACCCATGTCACAAAGCTTAAGGTTAGGGGTTGGGATCCTGGTTTGAGCTCCCCACCTGCAGGGATGTAACTCCACAAGAAGTGAAGCAGGTCTGCAGGTGTCTGTATTTCTCTCCTACTCCTTGTCTCCCCCCCACCCTTAATTTCTCTGTCCTATCCAGCAACAATGATAAACAAAAAGAACAACAAAGGGCGGGGGGGGGATGGCCTCCAGGAGCAGTGGATTTGTAGTGCAGGAGGCAAAAGAAAAAGAAACACTCTTACTCCATAAGTAAACCTGAGATAACAAGAGTCTTAAACAATTAAGTTCCTTCTGCTCTTGCTCTTGTCAATTGTATGTGTCTGACCTTCAGAAATAGAAATCCTTAGAAGAAAATTTACAAGTGCCTTTTCCATTGTAGTAAAGATAGTGATTGTGTTAAAATGTGAATTCCTTTCTATCTCTGCACAGGTTGGAACAGGAGCCCAGTCAGAAAGAATTCGGACCTACAATTTGACCCAGAAGAGAGTCACTGACCACAGGGTAGGATATGAAGTCCAAGATATTAAGGTAATATTACTGAATGTGCTTACTGTATCTTTGATTTATTAAGGAATCAAATTTCGGGGCCTGGTGGTAGCACAACAGGTTAAGCATACATGGTGCAAAGAAGCCACCTGGCAGCGGTCCCAGTTCATGCAGATGCATGTGGTCCTGGTGATACTGCGGGGCCCATCCATGCTGGCTCTGGGCACAGCTCAGTGCCCCCCATCTGTGCAGTACTTAGGGGCCGGGGACCCACAGTGGACCACAGGACAGCAGCAAGACCCCTGTGTCGCCCTAGTTACAACATCTTCACTGGAGTGACTGTCAGTATCACCTAGAGATGCCTGCTAGCCATATGCTGCTGGGCATTTCAGTGTTTGTTTTGCCTTTCTTTTATATTATTTTTATATAGTCTCTTTTGTTGCCCTTTTTTATTGTTGTTGTATTTATTAGTATTGATGTCATCCTTGTTAGACAGGACAGAGAAAAATTGAGAAAGGAGGGGAAGACAGACGGGGAGAGAAAGACAACTGTAGATCTGCCTCACTGCCTGTGAAGCAACTCCCCTACAAGCAGGGAGCTGGGGGCTCGAACTGTGATCCTTCAGAAGGCCTTGCGTTTTTGCCCCACTTGGCTTAACTGGCTGAGCTACTGCTCAGTTCCCTTTTTCCCCGCTTTTTTAAAAAAAATTATTTATTTATTCCCTTTTGTTGCCCTTGTTTTATTGTTGTTATTATTTTATTTTTAAATATCTATTTATTCGGTTTTGTTGCCCTTTGGTTTTTTTTGTTGTTGTTGTTGTAGTTATTGTTGTTTTGTTGGGTGGGACAGAGAGAAATGGAGAGAGGAGGGGAAGACAGAGAGGGGGAGAGAAAGATAGACACCTGCAGACCTGCTTCACTGCCTGTGAAGCGACTCCCCTGCAGGTGGGGAGCCGGGGGCTGAAACCGGGATCCACATGGTGATCCTTCTGCTTGTGCACTTGTGCTTAACCTGCTGCACTACCAACCAAATCCCCTGTTGTAGTTGTTGTTACTGATGTCGTCATTGTTGGATAGGACAGACAGAAATGAGGAGAGGAGGGGGTCGGGCGGTGGCGCAGTGGGTTAAGCGCACGTGGCGCAAAGCGCAGGGACTGGCGTAAGGATCCTGGTTCGAGCCCCCGGCCCCCCACCTGCAGGGGAGTCGCTTCACGGGCGGTGTTGTAGGTCTGCAGGTGTCTGTCTTTCTCTCCCCCTCTCTCTGTCTTCCCCTTCTCTCTCCATTTCTCTCTGTCCTATCCAAGAACAAAGCAATGTCAACAATGGCAATAATAACCGCAATGAGGCTGCAACAACTAGGGCAACAAAAAGGGAGAAAAATGGCCTCCAGGAGCGGTGGATTCATGGTGCAGGCACCGAGCACAGCAATAACCATGGAGGAAAAAAAAAAAAGAAATGAGGAGAGGAGGGGAAGACAGAGAGGGGAGAGAAACATAGACACCTACAGACCTGCTTCACTGCTTGTGAAGCAACTCCCCTACAGGTGGGAAGCCAGGGGCTCCAACCTGGATCATTACCCCCATCCTTGCACTTTGAGCCATGGGCGCATAATCAGCTGCACTACCACCCAAGTCTCCTCTTTTCCCTTTCTATATGCACTGAGTATGTGCTTGTCTCTGAAGGTCATGTATACCCTATGAGTTTTAGTCTTTTTTTTTTTTACCTCCATAGTTATCATTGGGCTTGGTGGCAGCACTAGGAACCCACTGCTCCTGGAGGCTATTTTTACCATTTCATTGCCCTTGTTGTTGTTGTTGTTGTTGCTATACCTGTTGTTGTTGGACAGGACAGAGAGAAACTGAGAGAGGACAGGAAGACAGAGGGGGAGAGAAAGACAGAAACCTGCAGACCTACTTCACTGCTAGTGAAGCGACCTTCCCCACACACATAAGGAAGTGGGGGCTCAAACTGGGATCTTTATGCCCATCCTAGTGCTTTGAGCCATGTGTGCTTCTCCCGCTGTGTACGGCCCAGCCCCCGGTATTTGCCTTTAATGACTTTGGTGTACCTTACTAATAATGAGACTATTTCTCATATAGACTCAGAATAATATTTTGATCGGACTTTTCAGGAAGCATTTCTTTAGATCATGTTCAGAGTTATACTTCTCTTTTTAAATATTTTTCATGACATGCCCGATTTTATATATATGGAGACAGAGATAGAGGCAAAGGCAGGGACTGAGAGACAGAGAGACAGCTTCCCAGCATATACAGAACCTATCTGGCTGGAATGATCACCTAATCTGGCACTCTCTCCGTCTCAGGAGATGTTCTCATCCCTACTCCCAGCCTGTCCTGGGACCCTCTTCCTAGTAATTGCTACCTCTGCATTTTTCCTAGTTAACATTAATTTTTGATCATTTGAGAGTTGGTCTCTATTCTTGTAAGTTGCTCACACTTTCAAGGTGTTTCTCTCCTCCCCCCTACATTAAGGAGCACTTTAACTGCTATGTGGATACAATATATTTCCTTGCAAGGGAGTATTTGAAACTATGATCTGTATTTAAAGTTGATTTACAAAGTGCTGAGTTTGCTAGAATATATATCTGTCATTTACAAGGAAACAGTCACTGTGCAAGAAGAAATACAGTGTTGACAGTAATGTTTCAAATATATAGTGTTCTTATGCACTCTGTCCAAGAGTTACTGAAATCAACAATGTTTACTCTCAAACTGTAGTCAAGTCTGTGGAGCTAAGATAATTTACATTTTTACTTGATTCATTTTTTGTGAACCTTTGGGAAGATAAAGACAGGTTTTCTTCAAGTATATCCTGTGAAACGTGGGTTGTAACCCCAGTTTTTTAAAAATTATTATTCAATGTTGCACAGCATCAGATGTGTCTGACTTCTAAGGAAAATGAGACCCCAGACACATTGATGGGTGAGTGTGAAGATATTTAAGTTGGGATGGTTGGATTTAAAATAGCAGTTACAAACTCTCTCAATAGCAGCTGTTTAGTATTAAGCTTAATTGTCTTCACACATTTCATCCATCCTGACCAGCCCTTACTGTGGCACAAAACTCAGACCTGCCTTGCTAAAAGTTTTCTTTAATACACTAAAGAATATACTGATTTGTACATCTGGGGAACAATATAGTTGCTGGGTCTTTCTATTTGTTTTGTCATCTCAGTGTAATCTGTTTTAGGTAAAATAATGAAAATAGAAAACAGGCATTGTACAATGTAAAGGCATCAATACCCCTGTCCCAAACTCACCTGTTCCCAGTGTCTATTTCATCCCATTTTCCATGTTTTCAGCTACATGTTCTCTGGGAAAAAAACAAAACTCAGACCTGCTCCTCTGCACCTCTAACCACACTTGATGGTGTTGTTAGCCAGAGAGGTGAAGTCTCCTATTTTTTTCACCAAGAAGTGCTGTCTTGAAAAAAATATTTTGAGGGAGAGGCTAGGTGGTGGCTCACCTAGTTGAGAGCACATGTTACAGTGCTAAAGGACTCAGGTTCAAGCCCCTGTTCCCCACCTGCAGGGGGAAAGCTTCATGAGTGGTGAAGCTGTGCTGCAGGTGTCTCCCTCCCTATCACCCCCATTCCTTCTCAATTTTAGGCTGTCTATCCCATCAATAAATATATAAAGATAATAAAATATTTTTAAATATGTATATTGAAGGGGCTGGCAGTGTACCTGGTTAAGCACACATAGTACTCAGAACAAGGACCCATGCAAGGATCAAGTTTCAAACCCCACTCCCCACCTTCAGGGGGGTCGCTTCACAAGAGTCGAAGCAGGTCTGCTAGTGTGTCCTTCGTTCTCCCTCCTCTCACCTCTCAATTTCTTTTTTTTTATTTTTTTTATATTTACTTATTTATTCCCTTTTGTTGCCCTTGGTGTTTTATTGTTGTAGTTATTATCAATGTCATTGTTGGATAGGACAGAGAGAAATGGAGAGAGGAGGGAAAGACAGAGAAGAGGAGAGAAAGATAGACACCTGCAGACCTGCTTCACCACCTGTGAAGCAAGTCCCTTGCAGGTGGGGAGCCGGGGCTCAAACCGGGATCCTTTCGCTGGTCCTTGCATTTGGAGCCACATGCGCTTAACCCACTGTGCTACCGCCCGACTCCCACCTCTCAATTTCTGTATTATCCAATAAAATGAAAAAATAGGCCACCAGGAAAAGTGGATTCTTATTGAGCCCCAGCAATAAATAACCCTGGAGGCAAAAAAAGGAAAAATCTGTTAATTGATTTATTCATTTACTTCACTAATCATATATTTCTCTCCCCCCTCTGTCTTCCCCTCCTCTCAATTTCTCTCTGTCCTGTCCAACAACAATGACAGAAATAAAAATCAATAATAACTACAACAAAGATAAAAAACAAGGTCAAAAAAAAAGGAAAAAATACCCTCCAGGAGCAGTGGATTTGTAGCATAGGCACTGAGCCACAGCAATTCCACGGGGGGGGGAATTAAAGAAAAAAAGAAAAATAGAGAGAGAGGGGGACTTTTAAACCTACTTCACCACTCATTAAAAATCCTTCCTGCTGGTGGGGAGTAGGGGCTCAAACCCAGGTCCCTGTGTATGGTAAGAGCACTCTCAGCTATGTGCATCACCAGCCATGCCCCACTCTAACATAGTTATCTAGTTGTCTGTGTTTAGGTTGCTTCCATATTTTGACTTACCAACTATATATCTATATAAACATAGCTGTGCATATGTCTTGGGACTAGCATACAATTAAATATTAGAAATTAAAGTACATATATATGTTTTTTAACAGACTATTATTATTGGAAAGGGCAGAGAGAAATTTAGAAGGGAGGGGGAGGTGGAGAAGGCGAGAGACACATATGCACCTGCAGCCCTGCTTCACCACTCTTGAAGCTTTCTCCAACTCAGGCGGAGATCAGAGGCCTCAACCTGGGTCACTGTGCACTGTAACATGTGGGCTCAACCAGATGTGTCACTACCCGGACCCTAAAAATATATATATATTCTTTATATATTTTAAAAATATTTTAATTAATATTTCTTTATTCCCTTTTGTTGCCCTTGTTTTATTGCTGTAGTTATTACCGTTGTAGCCGTTGTTGGAAAGAACAGAGCGAAATGGAGAGAGGAGGGGAATACGGGGGAGAGAAAGATAGACACCTGCAGATGTGCTTCACACCTGTGAAGCAAACCCCCTGCAGGTGGGGAGCCTGAGGCTCTAACTGGGATCCTGATGCCTGTCCTTGTGCTTTGCACCACGTACACTTAACCAGATGCACTACCAGCGGACTCCCAATTCTTTATATTTTAATGAGAGAGATACAAAAAGAGAAAGATCAGAGCACTGCTCAGCTCTGGGTTATGGTGGAGCTGAAAATTGATCCTGGGACTTCAGAGCCTCAGGCATGGAAGCCTTTGACATACAGAACCATTATGCTGGCTCCCCAGCAGGGTCAGTGGAAGATAAGGAAGTTAGATGAGTGACATGCCTGGAGACAATCTGAGTATTCAAGACTATGGGAAGTTCTCAAAAATTGAGAAAAGTGGGCAGTTAGTGTGTCACCCAGTAGAGCACTTAAGTTGCCATGTTGGTGACCCGGGTTCCAGCTCCAGTCCCCACTCGCTAGGTGGGGATGGCGGAAAGTTTTAGAAATAGTAGAACAGTTCCGCATCTCGGTTCTTCATCTTTGTCTCTACATACATTCAAAATGAATAAATAAAATAAAGACAGCTGATGATGATGTTAGAGTCCTGTAGGTAATAATAAAAATAAGATAAATGATATATTTATTATATATGAATAAAATAAATTAAATGAAGACAGCTGATAATGATGATAGAGTCCTATAGCTAATGAGCAGGAGCCGTAGCATTAGCAACAACAATGAAACATCAAAAAGAAAACGACACATGGGCCTTTAGAGTTTTTCAAATATTATGAATAGGGTACAGAAAAAGTACAGGTAGTCAATAAATACATAAAAAGTACAGGTAGTCAATAAATACATAAAAATATTACACTTGTTATTAGGGAGGTGCAAAAGAAACTATAATGTTTATTGTATTTATAAGTAGCTTAAAAAAAGTGGGTCACTATTGAAAAGTTACTGTTTTTATTGTTGTTGTAATTATTGTTGTCTTCGTTATTAGATAGAATAGAGAGAAAAGGAGAGAGGAGGGGAAGACGGGTGGAGAGAAAGATAGACACCTGCAGACTTGCTTCACCGCCTGTGAAGTGACTCCCCTGCATGTGGGTAGCTGGGGATCCTTACGCCACTCCTTGCATTTCACGCCATGTGCCCTTAACCCTTGCGCTATTGCCCAACTCCCTGTTTCTATCTTTTTTTTTCCTTTCAGAGAGTTTAAACTATTAAAAATGTATTTATTCCCATTATTGCACTTTTTAATTTTTTATAGTTATTGTTGTTGTTGACCTTGTCAGATAGGATAGAGAGAAATGGAGAGAGGAGGGGAAGACAGAGACGTGAAGGGAAAGATAGACACCTGCAGACCTGCTTCACCAATTGTGAATCAACTCCCCTGCAGGTGGGGAGCTGGCAGGTCTAACCGGGATCCTTACCCCGGTCCTTCTGCTTTGTGCCACCTGTGCTTTACCAGCTGTGCTACTGCCCAACTCCTGACCTTAAACTTTTATAATTATCAGGTGTGGTCCTAGTGTACACAGGTTTTCATTTTTTAAATTTTGACAAAAGCATACTCTGATATTTTAGAAAATGTGTGCTTTTTATTTTGGAAATGCGTACTTGCTTGTTTAAAAATGTCACTTCTCTTGAAAGAATGTTGGGTGTTATATTTTCTAAAGTTCTTAGTAGGCAGTGTAGTACTAAGTTTTCCTAAAAAGAGAAAGGGCAGTCAGGTTGAACAGTGACCTTCGTTTCCCCAGGATGCCAGTTTTGACCTGTGACCTTCTGATCTACATGTGGTGTTCAGATGCCAGTGTCAGCATAATGAGTGGCTATTCCATGACCATTTGTCCCCACAATTGGTGACTGTCTGGGAAGTGCTGGGCTAAGGAGTCTTTAAAAGGCTAGTAGCTGAGGGCCTATGGCAGTAGAGGTGTCACCTTGAACTTTGCAGTGAAATGTGCTGATCACAGTAACAGCCATCCAGAAGCCCGAAGTGCGCCATCTTTAGTCTCTGCTACTGTCTCCTCCTGGGCTGACTGTAGACTCAGCCATGTCCTTGCTCTGGCACATGGAACATGAACAAATGGGAAGCAGGCAGAGACCTCAGTGGCTGTCTGGCTATGGTATGGGAGCCCTTCTTCGGCACTGAAGAAGCTAGGTGCCACCCTGTGGAGATTTGGGGAACAGGCAACACACAGAAAATAGATCCAGTTGAGCTATGAGCTGCCTGCAGACACGTGGGACGTCAGCTAATGCAGAGCTGCCCAGAGGAGCCCACCAAGGTTTCATCTGAGCCCTGAGCAAAGAGAGGGGCCATATAAGGTACAGAGTCAGGGAGTGATATTTATTATAGTAATACAATCAACAAGAAAATACAATAAAAGACTCTATAACTACATACATACAGTGAAAGGAATAAGAGAGAGATTTCTGTGAAAAGACCTTCAAAGCAGGATGTAAGAAGGGATCAAGGAGGATGCCTCAAATGAAATGAGCTGGATGTGAGATGTTGACATTTTTCATTGTGACCCCACTAGACAAAAAGTTTAAAAGAACTGCCTTAGTCAGAGGGCTTCATGTCTTCCACCAGGAAGTTTACACATAGATGGCAGGACTGAGAACTAACTCAAAATCCTGCAAAGGATTAAGAAAATAATTGTTCTCAGTTGGATATCATAAAGTAACAGGGAAAAGAAAGGGTCAGTTCTAGAAAGGGGAAGCTGTCTGTCGGCATTTCAGCAGACACCCAGGTGGCCTCACTGATTATAGATTTGCCAGGGGAGCCCTGAGCCATTATCAGCTGAGTAGGTTGTAGGTAGGGGGCTCTCTGAATCCTATTTGGAGAGACCTGAGATGTTCCATCACTGAGCCTTTCTGGAGGTGTCACTCTCCCAGATTGGAATTAGCAGTCTGTCTTACTGTCATGCCTGAAATGAAAAACAGAGAGCTGTCTTAGTTAAATCACATTGTCATATACTAGCTTCTTCTTGATTCCTGAAGAAATAAGTTAAGCCAAAGAGAGTATTTCTCCATGGAGATAAATATATGAAAGGGCTAAGTGGTGCCCACCTGGTGAGCACACATGCCACAGTGAACAAGGACCTAGGTTTTTGCCCCTATCCCCACCTGCAGGGGGGAAGCTTCAGGAGCCGAAAAGCAAAGCTGTAGGTATCTCTCAATTTCTCCCCCACTGTCTCTCCCTCCCATCTGAATTTCTATCACTAGCAATTAGGTAAATTGAATTATTATCAGAAGAGTTAAATATATTAAAACCTAGTCAACATTTCCTCTCAACACAGCAAGATTCTGCAGCCTCCACCCAGAATGTGCTGTCACCAGGAGAATGAGTCAAGTCCTGCCATTGATGGGATGAGATTCTCTTGTCCTGTTTTAATCAGCCAGAAACCTTTGTCTCACACAGACTAGTTGCTCGAATTAATCTCACATGGCCTAAGCTCACCCAGACTCATGGTGTAGATGAGGTGTGTCCAGGAGCCTGGTCACCTTTGTACCACTGGCATCAGTCAGGAAGGAGGTGCCTACCTCTAGCAGGATCAGGGGACTTGGATGGAGGGCCTCACTCCTCCCTGTCTTCCTTGTTAAGCTCTGTGTGGCTGCTGGTGCACAACAGGGACATGATGCAGGAGAACTGAGTGATGGTGGCCTTATCCTTCTGGTGTAGCAGATAGACACAGTCCATGATGTCCTCCACTGCCAGATTCACGGGGATGATGGGGTGGCTCAGGGCATAGCTGTAGAGTGACAGCTTGTGGGTGGCCCTGTCTCCACAGCCCATCAGGTATTCAGTACTGAGCTCAGAGGCAGTGAGCTCTAGCAGAGGCAGCCATGAGGGGGCACTGTGCAGACGGTTGAACACAGACCTCTGCCTGATACTTTCCACATCATGGAGGGTGGTGTCAGAGTCATCCCTCTGGTCCACAGCCACCAAGATGCTCTTGTGGTGGCCTCTGTAAACAGAGCTGCCCAGGGTCCACGTAGAGTCACCCCCAGTGCAGAGACCTGTGATCATAGCAGTGGGATTAGCAATGGACAAATAGGGGCCCTAGGGAGCAGAGCAGAGGCAGTGAGAGCATTAAGGACGTGGAAAACCAAGGGGTCGAGCGTCCACTTTCTAACTGAAACCTTTGTAGAGGGACAGATGGAGGTAGCAAACCCAGTTATAAGAGTATGACATGATTCCTGCATATTAGCAGGAAAATCTTTGAGGATTTGAGAAAGGAGACCTGGACTCCCTACTTTTGATTGAATTTGAAGGTGTATATAACTGGCCTTGGCTTTTTATTGGAGAACTTAAGAGGTTTCTAGAAACTTGGAAGTAGAAGTTATCATGCTGTGTCACTATTAGTTCTGGTGTATATTCTGATCCCATTTCCATAGTGAGGCTGGTTTTCAGTATCATGAGCTTGATTTCAAGAGGGGAGAAATGTCCAGAGAGGTGGCACTAGCAGCAAAGTGTTCAATTTCCCTCTCCTCTGCTGGCCCTGACCTGAGGTCTGGGCTTGTGGAGGAACTAACCTGGGGTGTCCTCAAAGAGCTGCTCCAAAAGGAAGGACTCCTGGTGGCTGGAAGCCAAGCCAGAGATTTCCTGATCCTGTGACTGGTCCTTGGTCACCTGTAGTGGAGCCATTCCATTTTCATAGTGATATTCTCTGTCTGTATGGAGAGGAATCCAAAATAGTTACAGGCTGAAGTGGTCGTGATGAGCCCATCGTGACCACAGGATGTAGCTAGAGCATGGCAAGGGAGCTGTGTCTTCCTTGGAGATGTGCATGTTTTTCTGTGGGACTACTGGGTCCCTGCCAATCTCCCCACCCCCTTGGGATTGATTTTCAGTGTCATGAGCTTGTTTCAAAAAGGAGGTATGACTCGGCAGGAGGCATGTACAGGAACCCAGCTGGTCTCCACATGTGAGGCTGTGGGAGTCATGTGCTTCTAGTGGAAGCCCCTCAGTGGCTGGCGTTTGACCCCCTTCATGTTTATGCAGATGTTTGACACCTACATGTAGAGAAACTCCCATCTAGGTCCAGGCTGACCATAAAGAGACTCACCTCACTGTAGAAGATGACACATGGGCCTTCTTTGGACCTTCTGTGCAAAGAAGGCTGTGTCTCTGTGTCTCTGTGTCCAAGAGTCTGACAGGAAACCCTGCCCTAATATTTGCTCAAGAAAAGAGTTGACAAAGTAAAGAGGAAGATGCTCTTATACATCCCTGTGTCTGGAATGCAATGAATTCCTCATGAGGAAGAGCTTTATATAGCAGTCCTGTCTGCCACAGAGAAGTAGAGAAGCAAGGACTGTCATTAGAGCCTGTTAGAGTAGTAGTTGGTCAGTGTCTGTTGAATTCATGGAGGCCTACTGCCTGCACTTTTCCCTGTCAGAAGGTATTGAAGCTAAGCTGGAACCCATTCTCCCTGAGCCTTTGTAGTTAATGTCTCACTCCAGTCAGCCTCTTAGATTGCCCTGACACTCACCTGCAGGTGGCTCTGTGGTTTCTTCCATCCTTGAACTCACAGACCCCTGACCAGTTTCTGCAGAGTCCTGGGAGAGAAAGAAGTCAGGGTCACAATAAGCCTTTGGAGTGAGCAGTGGAAGAACACATTTCCCAGCAGCTCTGTTTCCCCCAGAGAGAGAGACAGAGAGAGAGAGAGAGAGCCCCGTGTCCAGTATCAAACTACTTGACCCCTGGGGGTGACTGTGGTTTAGAATCACCACTGTAGATTTACATGAATACTTGGATTTTCAGTGCATGTTTAGAAGTGTGATGACAAGGGTATTTGGATTCGTTCCTGCATGCTCTCTAGTCTCAGGATACGCACACAGGGAACTCTCAGTTGAGAGTAATTTGTAATTTAAAATGTCAGCTATCTAATCAAATACTTTTAAAAAAATATATCTTCCCCCCACTAGAGGAGAAGAATTTCCTGGTGTTTGAAGAGGCAGGAAACTGGCATCAATGCTGCAGAGTGAAGGCCAACCCTGACATGATGCAGATTTCAAATTATGCAAAAGAAGAAATAAAAAAAAGAGAGAGGGCTAGGCAGTGTTGCAGCTGTTTTGGCACACACCTTACCAAGTGCAAGAACCAAGGATTGGGTGCCACTACCCTGTCAGAAAGCCTTATTATTGACATACTAAGCTGATAATGAAGATGAAAATTAAGGAGGAATTGGTTTGAGATAGGTCATTAAAAATGATACCATTCTAATGCAGTAAAGAATTGTAAAAAGAGCACACAGTATACAAGGGAAATGCAGACAGTATCCATAGGTCAAGTATATATGTAAGTGGATCTTATGAGAATATCATAGTGGGATCTCCTAGCATAATGGTCATGCAAAGAGACTGTCATGCCTGAGGCTCCAAAATCCCAGGTACAACACCCTGGATGACCATAAGCATTAAGCCAAAGCTGAGCAGTGCTCTGGAAAAAAAAAAGAGAAAGAAAGAAAGAAAGGAAGGAAGAAAGAAAGAAAGAAAGAAAGAATCCTCCTCAGGGCCAGGCAAGGCAGTACACCTAGTTAAGTACACACATTACTATGGACAAGGACTCATGTTCTAACCCTGGGCCCCACCTGTAGGGTGACAGCTTCATGAGTAGTTAAGCAGTGCTGTAGGTGACTCTGTCTCTTTCCTTCTCTATCTCCCCTCCCCTCTCAGTTTCTTTCTGTATCTATCCATAGTAAAACAAAGAAAAAAACTCCAAGGGAAGAATATGGTGTCCCATATCTGAAAATGGGGAAAGATTTAAGATGGGAAAGAAAAGATATCCGAGGTCACATGATGGAAAGACTCTAACTGAATGAAAAGTGCATTTACAAATTTGAGAAGATACTCAGATTTACTTTGTTCAAATTCACATGACTCAGTTCTTTAGCCCTCACCTCCTCAATTCATTAAGCATAATCAGCTCCAGGCCCTGCCCCCAAATGGAAGTTCCAATGTATCTCAAGGTTTGTGAGAACTATGAAGTTATCTCTTATGGGAGACACAGGGATTTGGAGTGGGGTGAGCATGGAACTCTACCCGTATACTTGGATAAGCCTATTAACCATTATTCAGTCACTGCTGAAAATGTGGGTAAGAGAATGTCTTAGTTCTCCATAGTAAATGTCTTAGCTATTGTACTGCAATTCCAGAAACCAAATGATACGCAGAGCTCCTGGCTGTCATTCTCTTCTTTTTCGTTTTCTTTGATAGCGGGGAAACGGGGGAGAAAGGGGCAAAGAAAGAGAGAGAAACCTGAAGTACTGCCTCACCACTCATGAAGCTCCCCTGCCACAAGTAGGTCTCAGAGACTTGAACCCAGGTCCTCTTGCATGGTAATGTGCACTCTACCAGGTACACCAATGCCTGGTACTTCCTAGCTTGCTTTTGGTCCAGTAGCATAAAAGTGAGGTTGTTATTTTTTCTTTAATTAGTAGAGTCACCTATTCCAGGAGGAAAAAATCCACAGGGAGCAATGCAAACCACTCTGTATATGCAAGATAGGGTTGCATCCAGTCTCTGCTCCCTTTTTTGTGTCTATAGAGAAGTGTGTGTAAATAGGAAAATACATCCTTCCGGGTGGTATGTGCTTAATTCTTCCCACATCTCTAGACCACTTTCTGTGTAAAGCAGGAACTTGAAATGTAAGTTCTAGTCTTAGAAACACTCACACAGGTGCGTTCTGCCTCCTTTTGGTTGATATCTAGGTAGTCCAGAATGGCGGTATAAATTTTGCTAATAGATTCCACAGTGACCCAAAAGAGAGAAGGAGAAATGAGCTGTTAGACTGTTATCAAATGAACTTGTGTTTTGGCTAATCATTTCAGCATTTTTCAATGCTTTTTCAAGATATCAAGTTTTTTAAGATACATGCAAGACTTAATGAGAATAACAGTATGCAAATATATTTCTGGAGAATGAGACAGATCCCAGAAAACATGTCTGTGGTGTCAGGTCTCTGAGACCAGGGCTGAACACCCCATCCAGAGTCCAGGCCAGAACCTCCCTGGGCTGTAGCTCTGGCAGGTTCATTTGCTTTGAGAACCAGCCCATGGAGAAACCTGCCCTTAAGTCAGGGCCATTTAATACATGGTGCAGGGTGATGTTAGCTCCCATCACAGCATGAAGAGAAGGGGGACAAGAGGGAGGGGCATTGACTGCTTGGACTCTGCATTCTGAGAACTTGAAAATTTGAAATACATGAAATAAGGACATAATCAGAAAGCTCGTTATACCATTGCTCCATCTTCTCAACTGATCTGAAATCCAAGAGAAGGGGAGAAAAACAGTTAAAATGCACATTCACACAAACATAGTATGAGTGTTGGCCAGTGTAAACAGCATCATTGATTGTTATTGGTGGGACTGTGTGATCCAGGAGTCCTGTCCTGGTCACGGTGCTGAGGGGCCCTGCTCTTTGACAGTTTGCTGGGTTGGCAAGGAAATCTTCTAAATGGAGGAGAAATTGTGTTTAGGGCCCTTTGGTGGTGCTGGTGGTTAACTGCACATGCTACCATGCACAAGGACCCGGGTTCAAGCCCCTGGCCCCCACCTGCAAAGGGCTTAGCAGCTACATGTGTTTGCCTGTATCAGAGCCAGTGGGAGCCAATGGAGAGCACAGAGCTGTCCTTGTGGGGGTCAGAGCACCTGTGGCTAATAGACCCCCAGATGGAGCTGTGCTCCCCCTAAGAGTCATGAGGAGACAGGCAGGGCTTGGCTGCAGTCTTACTGAAAAGAGACCACGAAGCTGAGGTCAGCCCAGCCTAAGACCAGTGATGTGCAGGCTCTTGCGGCTTTCCTCATGTTGGGTTCCACCCACATGTCCATCAGGGATGCCAAGTACTTGATTCGGAAGTGACTCTTGTACCTGGAGAGGGAATAGAGCACAGCACTGTTAGCTTGCATCCCAGCAATCTGGGAGTAGCTGGGTTTCTCCTGAGGAGATGGTGGGTGTGTTTCTTTCTTTAATTTTTTTTATTGGGGAATTAATGTTTTACAGTTGACAATAACTACAATAGTTTGTACATGCATAACATTTATCAGTTTACCCTGAGATTTTTTCACATAACAATACAACCCCCACTAGGTCCTCTGTCATCCTTTTCCAGGATGTGTACTCCCCCCACTCCTCCACCCCAGAGTCTTTGACTTTGGTGCATTATACCAACTCCTTGGAGGGAGGTACATACTTTGTATTGGAGATGAGCAGCACGTTGGAATATAGGATCAGCTGCCTTTTCTGCCACTTCCGACCCTTCTGGAATTTGCCAGTGCCCATGAACTGGATATGGCCATAAGGCAACACTAGGATGTTCTCTTCCAAACTGCCCTCCTCCATAGAAGAGCTGCAACACAGCAGACCCACAGAGCAGTTTGTCTCTGGCAGGCAGGACACGGGCTCATTCTGATGTCAGCCCTCACAGAGCATTACAGAGGAGTCTCAGTCCCCCAGAAGGGCTCAGTAGCCAAATTCAGGAGTCTTGAGCTAGACAGAGCTCCAGTGATAGTTGAGGTCACTCAGAGCTGGTGGTAATGGAGGGCTGCTTCAAGGAGAGGGCACAGGGCCTGTCACTTCAGTGTCAGAGGACAAGAAAGTAGCAGAGTCTCAGGACCTGGTAGAAAGGAGACACTAAAGGGAGTGAGGGGGAATGAGGGTATTGGGGCCCTGGTGCTTGGTGCTGGGAGAGGACCTGAGTGGGGGTGAGAGTATTCTGCAGACACCCTGTGTCAACAAATCACACTGTAGTAAATTAACACTGACCCCCAATATAAGGATAAAAAATGTAAGGGGACACTAAGAGGTCAAAGGAGAGAGGATGAGAAATGTTTTAAAGAACCAACTCAGGGACACAGGGCCAAGGCCTGAAGGCAGCACAGTGTCTAAAGCGTTGTCAGAGCATAATCAACCACAGTATCATCTGCGGTTTTAGCCTTTGTGACTCTGCTTCTTTCCCTACCCATTCTTCTACCCCTTTCTTTCCTCTTTTCTCTTCTTTTTTATTCACTCTTCCTCTCTCATAAAAATAATTTTAAACAGATCTATGTGTGACCTATAGGGGTCAGATAGCATCGATCCAAGAGTGTGAAGAAGTCATTCCATTGTGGTCTCAGGTTAACATACACACTTAGATAACAGGATTCTGGAAAACTGACTCTAATCTTCTTTAAACCAGTCATCACTTTGGGGTGGAGGGGGGCAGGAATCCCATGATCAGCCGAGAATAAACCAAACATTCAAATGTTTCTCAACTCAAGAAGTACTAAGCTATTCCTTGGCTGTGCCCGGTGTAAGCCCACAAGACTCTGATGCTAAGGGGTCAAGCCTGCTCTCTGTCGTCAGCAGAAGGGAATCTCATGAGCACAAGTAACTGTTGATGACTAGGGCTGAAGCTGAGATTCTGTCAGTGGGAATCACACAGAGCACCTCCTGGGACCACCCTCCTCCTCCTCTGCTGGTCACACAGGCCATGTGAACAGACTCTACCTTAAGCAGGGCAGCCAGCACAGACACGCTGAAAGCCTCGAAGACTTTCTGGTAGACGCAGACATCCTCTACTCTTCACTCCTTGACACAAAAGTGAGAGCTGGGCACAGCACTTTGTGCACTGTTCATCTCAGTCTCCAAGACTGAAGATTCCACTGTAGCCAGGGATCCTGGCCTGTGATGTCAGTGGTCAAAGGTCAGCATCATAACTGACAGCTGACAGAGTGCCCCTCTAAAGCCAGTTACACCTACAGCTTTGAGTCTTTTAATCTTTTCCTTTTGAGATGACTATAGACTTCCAGGCTTTTATTGGAAATAATAGAGATGCTACAAGCCTAGCCCCTATTTCATGCAGTGGTCATCTAATTATATAATTCTAAACAGAGTAAATATCACTGTAGGATATTCACATGGATGCTGTCAGAGACACACTATTTCCAGGAGCATGTGTGTGTGTGTGTGTGTGTGTGTGTGTGTGTGTGCGCGCACACACACACACAAAGGCAATGTTATCCTCATAAAACCATTTTTGAAAGAATGAATCTATTGGCAAATGAGTTGTGGACATTCTTTGATGTCCTTCAACTCTAGTGTAAAAGACCCACATTCAAGGAACCATTGGAGGACTTGATGTAGCCTAGAATAGATGCCTTAGCTTCTTGGTATGTTTTCTCTTTTATTAATTAATTTATTTATCTTAATGAGAAAGATAAGTGCAATGCTCAGCTCTTGCCTTTGGCAATGGGATTGAACCTCTGAAAGGACCCCAGATCCTCACACATGAAAGTCTTTCACTTTCTTTTTTTATTATTTTATTCATAGTTCACTGGACAGAGATAGAAAAAGTAGAGTGACGGAGATGGAGGGAGAGAGGAGAGACATCTGCAGCCCTGCTTCAAATGCTTGTGAAGCTCTTTCTCTTTAGGGTGGACCCGTGTCTGGAACCCAGCATGTTGTAACTAGTGCTCTGAGCTAGGTGCATCCCAGCCTTCTATTACTTCTTGTCTTAAACAGCTCTGTAGGATGCACTCCATCTGATCACAGACAAGAAACATCCAGATTAACATCAGTGAGAGAATCACTGTTCAGAAAAAACAGGGTGTTGAGCACCAGACAGTGTGCTTGTGTCTGTGTCTGCTTGTGTGGAGAGAGAGGTGGGGAGAAGCCTGTTCTCACTGTCCTGCTGCATCATCTGAGTGCTTGACCAGGCTGAGTGGTTCCTCAGACTTTTCTTTCTTTCTTACCTTCCCTTAATATAAACTGTTTGAAGGAAAATATGACATTCTTACTAATGATGTGATGGTTGAACAATGCTTTTCCTCACTCAGTCCAGGGAAAGTGAGACCGATGTTTGTCTTTGCCATAAGGAACAATTAAAAGATTAAGGAAGCAATGGATCACAAGATTTCCCTCATGCTGCTGGCACACTGGTAAAGTACAGTCAGGTGGCCGTGATGTCATTCACTTCCCTTGTCTGTCAGAGACTCATTGGCACTTCACCTCTAAAAGGTTCAGGCAGATTGGCTTTAGCTGCAGTTTTGGAATTCAGCCTCTTGAGGGCACTCATCACCTACACAGGGAAGCAAAATGAACAAAACTCACTCAGTTTTTTTCTTCAAGTACTTACTTAGAAAGGAGATTCTTCTAACAGATCCATTCACATAATTTAATTGTGAATGATCAACTTATAACAGTGCATAATGTTGAATAAGAATCAGAAATTCAACATACATGTAGATTGATATTAACTGTCAGATGAAGGCAGTCCACAATATTTAGTAAAATGATTTTTTCTATGGATTATGCTTTTCAGAACTTTGGAATTATCCCATTCCATACTTTAGAGATGCATGTGGATCTAAATTTACACAACACTTTTTTGGTTTTTTTTATATTTGTTTTCTCTTATTTTGCCCTTGTTTTTTATTGTTGTTGTAGTTATTATTGTTGTTGTTATTGATATTGTTGTTGTCAGGACAGAGAGAATGTATAGAGGAGAGGAAGACAAAGAGGGGAGAAGAAAGATAGACACCTGCAGACCTGTTTCACCGCCTGTGAAGTGTCTCCAGCAGTGAGGAGCTGGTGCTTGAACTGGGATCCTTAGCCAGTCTTTGCGCTTTGTGCCACATGAGCTGAACCCACTGTGCTCTCACCTGACTCCCTACACCACACTTTTTATGTGTCCGGCATTAACGACCACAATAATAGTTTGAGTTTCCTTAGGACGTTTGGGGTCAGTTCTCTTCCTTGTGTCCAGGGTTATAACCGCTGGGGCTTATTGCAGGCACAGGAATCCACTGCAGCTGGTTGCCATTTTTTTACCTTTTTTTTTTTTTTTTAACTAATTCACTATTTTTTTTTGGATAGGACAGAAAGAAATTCAGAAGAGAAAGGAAGGATATATATGTATATGTATATGTAGAGAGAGAGAGAGAGACCTACAGACATGCTTCTCCACTTGTGAAGCCTCCTTGCTGCAGGGATGAGCAGGACCTGGAAGGACCTTGACCATGTACTGTGTGTGCTTATCTGGGTGCACTACCGCCAGCCCCATAATGAAGTGATTAAATGCACAGCTTTTTACCCTACGGCCTAGAGAAACACCAGTAAGTGCTCTCTTACATCTTAATATGTCATTCATATAGCCATTGAGTAATAACTTTGTCTCATACATTTGGGGCCAAGATTGGAACATGCATTTTTCTTTACATAGTTCTGTCTGCAAAGGAGATTCTGCAGATGAGAAAGAGGGAAAGGATCCAGCAGGAGGCAGCCTTTTCTGGCCTCAAGTTTCAAGATTGAGCCCCAGGGGCTGGTCAGGTCCTGACAGCCAACTCCAGAGAATCTCCACAGGGGTGCTGGGTGGTGGCTCACCCTGATGAGAGCACATGTTTTCATGCCCAGGAACCTATAACAAGTTAGGACAGTAAATATCCAGGAGTCTGGAGTTGGGCTGTAGCACAGCAGGTTAAGCACACGTGGCAGGAAGTACAAGGACTGGCATAAGAATCCTGGTTCAAGCCCCTGGCTCCCCATCGTGAAGTGACAAGGGAGTCACTTCACAATTGGTGAAGTAGGTCTGCAGGTGTCTGTCTTTGTCTTCCCCCTCTGTCTTCTTCTCTCTCCATTTCTTTCTGTCCTAACCAACAACAAGGACATCAACAACAACAACAATAGTAACTACAACAATAAAAGAAGGGCAACAAAAGGGAATAAGTAAATATAAAAAAAAATAAGACAGTAAATGTCCAGGAGCACTGGCTTCCCTATGGCTCTGGTTTTTACAGTTATGTGTGAGAAATAGTCAGATAGCTTGCTGGAAACAGTTTTTCAGGTACTGGCTTAGATAGCAATCCTAAACTCTTGGACATCTGATGTGATGTTCCCCCAAGTTTGAAGGTAGACAGTCTACAGGGCCTGATAGAAGGTTAAGGATGTACTGGTGGCCTTCAACTTCTCTAGAACCAGAATGAAACAGCTTATGTCCTCCACCACTATGTTCTCAGGGAAGAAGGGGGTCTCCTGGATAGTAGCTACTGTACAGGAGCAGTTTGGGGTGGCCCTGTCCCCAGAAGCCATCACAGATTCAGGGGTGAGCTCAAGGCACTGAGGAGGAGTAGATTTGGCCAAGTTGGGACCATGGGCGTGTGGTATATGGTGGAGTGCTTGCAGCTAAGTTTCCATATCATTGATGGTGGTGATGATGTCACTGTTCTGGTCCACTGCCACCAAGAAACTGTGATGGATGGTGTCTGATGACAGATCGTACAAGGGCCGGGGATAACCCACCCTCTCCCAGCAAATAGACCTGTGACATAGCAGTGTGTGTAATGATGAGCTCAAGTGGCCACTCTGTGTGCTGAGAGGAGGTGGAGAGCCAGGAGGCCACCAGGCCCACTTTCTAGTTGAGAGCATTATAGAAGGAGAGAAGGAAGAAAGCCCAACCAGTCTTACGTCCAGGAGGCGAATGATGTACCTCACCATGGAAATACCTGTGCATGGGCTGATGTCTGAGTTTTGCCTTTGCTACTTTTAACAGAATTTAAGAATTCGAAGGTGGAATCCAGATATATTGTGTTATTCATCTTTCACAGGCAGAATGCCTGTAGAAAGAACGCCCTGTCCCTTGACATACAGTCCTACCTCCAAGGACACCTCTATGAGCAAAGACAGAAAGCAGAGAGGGCACTGAGTCTTGTCTCATACTGTCTGTCAGGCTTCAGCCTTTTGAATGGACAGTATTTGTTGCAAGAATCACCAGGGGCCTAGCAGTGGTGCACCTGGAGCCCAGGCACTACCTGGCTTTAAGTCCCTGGACCCTAATCCTGGGTGGAGGGAGGGAGTGTAGAACACCTCCCTGTTGGGAACATGTGTGAGCCTGATAGAGCTTAGGGAGAACCACCCCCATCTTTGGATGGAAGTCTGAGAAGATAACCTCTTGGTAAATCTCTCTCAACCGAGGTGAGCATAAGGGGGGAAACTCAGACTTGGTTCTTTCCTTCTTGACTCTCAGGCCCACAGATACCCCACTACTTCCCTCCATTAACTGCAGGCCACATGGCCACAGATTCACTCATTCAAAGTCACCTTCTGATCACAGAAGAACACATCTTATCACACACTTCATCACACACCTCAGACCCCAGACAAGAGAAATGCCAAACTATATGGCCTTTTGATATCCATCTTCTCTCTCTCTCACCCTACGGGTTTAACCCCTATGCTTCTCTCAAATACCTTTGGATAATTAAGTTGCTTGTGTTATGGAAAATAACTGTCTTGTATCTCATCAATTCCTGTCATACCAACCCCCTACCTTAGGGGCATGCTGACTGTTAAGAAACCTGTAATTGCTGTCATATTGCAACAATAATTACCTCCATTGCTTTTCTATTTAACTCATGTCAGTTTTGCTAATAAACGGACTCTAGGATTCTGGGACTCTAAGGACTCAGATTCTAGATTCACGCTAAGAGTCCCCTGGTGTCTTTTACTTCGTGTCACCCCTGTCGTGAGCGAGAAAGAACCAGCCCGTTACCTTTCCCCTGGAGGACACCCTGCCTGAGAAAGAGAGAGACACCCCGAAACCTCCCAAGTGGGTGAGCAGTGCTGCTGATGTCTGCCTTTATCCTTCTCTCCCCATCTCTGTATCTCTCTGGCGCAGCAAATTAGAAAAGATGACTGTGGAGAGCAATGGAGTCATTGTGCAGCCAAGAGCCCCAGCAATAACCCTGGTGGTAAAAAAAAAAGTCATAATAATAAATTATTTAATTAGACATTTTAGTCTGGCTATACTACAAAGCAAGCCAATACACTTTTTTCAACATATAATTATTGATGGGAGAGTATTAGAATGGTATGGATAAAATGTCTCCTAAGAAATTTAAAAATAATAGTAAAAAACATTCCTGTCTTCCTTAAGGGGAGGGAATGGGATATAGAGATCTGGTGTTGGAAATTGTGTGGAGTTGTACCCCTCCTATCCTATGGTTTTGTTAACATATCCTTTTTTAAATAAATAAATAAATAGAAATTTAAAAAAATACTGGTCAAAAACACTCCTGTCTTCTTTCAGCATAACCTGGCTCTGAGGCAGGTAGGGATGCTAAGACACTGTGGGATGAAATGGAGTTTCTTTCTAATGGGAATCCCAATTCTACCACCTCCCACTATCATAGTAGACTCCATGCCTAATCCAGACACTGACTGCATCACTTCCTAGATTGTCTGAGACACTAGAGAAATCTAAAAACATCCCCAATCCATCCATCAACACAGATACAGCATCACTGTAAACAATTTGAGTCTTCCTTTTAGGTCAGTCTTCCAGGATCTTCTCTGCTTTTTCTTGCCACTCTTGCCGAAATCAGTTCAGTCCATTTTCTCCTAGTAGGTCAACTGTGACAGCTCATCCTTGTTTCTGGACACAGAGGCCAACAGGCCAACAACTTTTGATCCCACAGACAGTTCTGTCCTAGTTAGTTTCTGGTTCAGAAATGTTCCTGTACAAGGAATGGCGACTGGAGCTTCAGAGGCATGTGGCCATTAGTCCCCCCTGGGCATTGCTGGGCTCCTGCCTCTCCTCCCATGGGTGTTAAGCCTGGATATTTTAGGATCCAGTGGGAGGCTGTCTGGGGCAGAGTTGTCCAGCAGCAGGGAAGTGACCATGTCCAGCAGGGCCTCGGGACAGAAGTGAAGCCTCAGCCAGGCCAGCTCAGCGCTGGTGAGAAGGGAGCCTAGTGTAGATGCTGCAGACAAGGCAGGCAGACAGGCTTCTCCCTGCCCTAGAGAGCCCACCTGGCTGTGTCCAGTTTGCAGATGTTGTGGTGCTCATTCATGCATTTGAAATGCTGTCTCCTAAGTATTTCTGCCTGTGACCATTGAGTTTAGTGAACCTGCTGGAACCTGCGGGGACTGGTGTTTTTCCAGAGGTGACCCCAGGAATGCAGGACCTCAGTCTGCTAGGGGAAGAAGCTGCTCAGCTGTGTGGCAGATGGGCACTGACTGAGGTGTTGTGAAAGTAGAAAGCTTAGTTCATGAGGAGAGAAGCTGCTGTCAGCAGGTTTCTTTTTGGCGACAGGAACACTGAGCTGGATGGTTGAGGACTGAGGTGGATTTGGGCAGTTGCGCAAGAACTATCCTTCAGAAGTCACAGGCAGCAGTTGCAGAGGTAGCACAGCATGGAACTGGATGGTGTGAGAAGATGTTGAACATAGATATTTTAAGCACCTGAACAGAGGCTGTGGTATAAAAGCCAGCCATAACAGGATTCATTCAGAAATATTCAGAAGGTAATTTCAAAAGAATAGAGAGTGTGTTGGGCTGGGGAGATGGTACTAGCATTAAAGCTCCAAACATTCAGTCCCAAGATACATGAAGCCCTAAGTTTAATTCCCAATAAGCCATGGCTGATCAGTGCTCTGTTTGAAACAAAAACAACAAAAAAGCAAGCAAGCAAACAAAAACTAAATTAAATAATACTCTGTAGAGGTAGCCATGAGGGGGCTTTAAACAAAGTGAAATCAAATCTCCTACAGCTAATGGTTCTCTGTCACTACCAGTGCCGGCACCTGCCACCTCCTTGCAGCTCTTTGCCTGCATGATTTTCTCTCTTCAGATACTGGCCTACAAGTAGAGCTGCACAGAGGATATATAAACAGATCACCAGTGCCTCCTTTCAAAATACCCAGTTAATGTATTTGTTTCTCTAAACTGGTCGGTAGGCCTGCATCCATGAAAGCTAAATCGTAAAATCACGGGTTTCTTGTTTTTTACTCAAAGAGATAGAATAAAAATATTTTTGAGGCCTACAACCCCACAGAGTCTATTCTTCAAAGCTCTTTCTGGACTTTCTCAGATTGATTTACACTGATGGGACCTTGCTTGTGACTACTGGGGACATTCTAACCTTCCCTTCAGTTATCTTTTTGCCTTTCTGTCATCCCATTAACTCAGTCCTCCAAAGTTTTACAGAATACTTTCTCTAGAAGTCAGTTATAGTTGGAAAGGCTTCTTCTAAACCCTGGAATCACCTTCTCCTATTCCCATATTTCAATTACCAGAAGCCAGGCTCTAAGGACTGCAGGGTAAGCTCTGCACCTTAGTGCTTATTTTGTTAATTCAATATTTATGTTTCTAGAGAAGGAAATTGAGAAGAAGGAGACAGAGACTCCCATATCCCTGCTTTAGAATCTGTGAAGCTTTCCCCCTGCAGGCAAGGTCACGGGGCTTACTCCCTGGTATCCTTAGGCACTGTAGTGTATGTATTTGTATGTGGCAGCCGGGCCATGCAATGTATTGTTTAAATTTCATGGTGAAAGGGTGAGCAGCCCCACAGTCCTGGCACAGTAGTTAGTGCTCAGACTACCTCTGGGCCTCTTAATCCTTTCTCACCTAGGCACATCCACAGTGTGGATTTGTAGTGCAGGCACTGAGCCCTAGAAGTTACCCTGGAAGCCAAAAAAAAAAAATCTCTGCAGGGAGGCAATTTTCAAAATGTTTATTTTTTAAAAATTTCTTCACGTTCTTAATTTATTTAAAAAAGGAAATATTCACAAAATCATAGGATAAGAGGGGTACAACTCCACACAATTCCTACCACCAGTACTCCATATCCCATCCCCTCCCCTGCCAGCTTTCCTATTCCTTATCCCTCTGGGAGTATGGACCAAAGATCACTGTGGGATGCAGAAGGTGGAAGGTCTGTTTTCTGTAATTGCTTCCCCGCTGAACATGGGAGTTGAATGGTCGATCCAGATCCATACTCCCAGCCAGCTTCTCTCTTTCCCTATTAGGGTGGAGCTCTGGGGAAGCAGAGATCCAGGACACATTGGTGGGGTTGTCTGTCCAGGGAAGTCTGGTCAGCATCATGCTGACATCTGGAACCTGGTGGCAGAAAAGAGAACTAACATACAAAGCCAAACAAATTGTTGACAGTCATGGACCTAAAGGCTGGAATAGTGCAGATGAAGTGTTGGGGGGTACTCACTGCAGACTCTTGTGTACTTCTGCTTTCAGGTATATATTTTCCCTAGTTTATGGATACATGTGAAAGGCTGGAATAGTGCAGATGGCGTGTTGGGGAGGCGGGCCCTCCATTTTGGAGATAGCTAATAGGCATATTTTAGTAATATTTCAAAGGTCCTGTAGCTATACTAGTTTGTTTTTAATTTTTCCTCTGAGCCTGAAATCTGATATGCAAGTGGATCCCAGTATTGTCTGGGGAGGTGATGTCATGGCTGGAAAAGGGACAGAAAGCTGGATCAGGGAAGAGAGTAGTTCCCTAATATGGGAAAGGGGTATAAATATTGTTGACTGTAAACCCCATCAATTTGATATGGACTGGGGCCAATATTCAACTTAGGAGCCTATGTGAATTCTGCATCCCTGTAGATCTGAGCTCACATTCTGTGGTCACGGGGGGGGGGTGGGTTAAAGAAAAAAAGAAAAAAAAGAGAGAGGGGGACTTTTAAACCTACTTCACCACTCATTAAAAATCCTTCCTGCTGGTGGGGAGTAGGGGCTCAAACACAGGTCCCTGTGTATGGTAAGAGCACTCTCAGCTATGTGCATCACCAGCCATGCCCCATTCTAACATAGTTATCCAGTTGTCTGTGTTTAGGTTGCTTCTATATTTTGACTTACCAACTATATAGCTATATAAACATAGCTGTGCATATGTCTTGGGACTAGCATATAATTAAATATTAGAAATTAAAGTACATATATATGTTTTTTAACGGACTATTATTATTGGAAAGGGCAGAGAGAAATTTAGAAGGGAGGGGGAGGTGGAGAAGGCGAGAGACAGATATGCACCTGCAGCCCTGCTTCACCACTCTTGAAGCTTTCTCCAACTCAGGCAGAGATCAGAGGCCTGAACCTGGTTCAATGTGCACTGTAACATGTGGGCTCAACCAGATGTGTCACTGCCCAGACCATAAAAATATATATATATATTCTTTATATATTTTAAAAATATTTTAATTAATATTTCTTTATTCCCTTTTGTTGCCCTTGTTTATTGCTGTAGTTATTACTGTTGTAGCCGTTGTTGGAAAGAACAGAGCGAAATTGGGAGAGGAGGGGAATACAGGGGAGAGAAAGATAGACACCTGCAGATGTGCTTCACACCTGTGAAGCAAACCCCCTGCAGGTGGGGAGCCTGAGGCTCTAACTGGGATCCTGATGCCTGTCCTTGTGCTTTGCACCACGTACACTTAACCAGATGCACTACCAGCGAACTCCCGATTCTTTATATTTTGATGAGAGAGATACAAAAAGAGAAAGATCAGAGCACTGATCAGCTCTGGGTTATGGTGGAGCTGAAAATTGATCCTGGGACTTCAGAGCCTCAGGCATGGAAGCCTTTGACATACAGAACCATTATGCTGGCTCCCCAGCAGGGTCAGTGGAAAATAAGGAAGTTCGATGAGTGACATGCCTGGAGACAATCTGAGTATTCAAGACTATGGGAAGTTCTCAAAAATTGAGAAAAGTGGGCAGTTAGTGTGTCACCCAGTAGAGCACTTAAGTTGCCATGTTGGTGACCCGGGTTCCAGCTCCAGTCCCCACTCGCTAGGTGGGGATGGCGGAAAGTTTTAGAAATAGTAGAACAGTTCCGCACCTCGGTTCTTCATCTTTGTCTCTACATACATTCAAAATGAATAAATAAAATAAAGACAGCTGATGATGATGTTAGAGTCCTGTAGGTAATAATAAAAATAAGATAAATGATATATTTATTATATATGAATAAAATAAATTAAATGAAGACAGCTGATAATGATGATAGAGTCCTATAGCTAATGAGCAGGAGCCGTAGCATTAGCAACAACAATGAAACATCAAAAAGAAAACGACACATGGGCCTTTAGAGTTTTTCAAATATTATGAATAGGGTACAGAAAAAGTACAGGTAGTCAATAAATACATAAAAATATTACACTTGTTATTAGGGAGGTGCAAAAGAAACTATAATGTTGATTGTATTTATAAGTAGCTTAAAAGAAGTGGGTCACTATTGAAAAATAGTTACTGTTTTTATTGTTGTTGCAATTATTGTTGTCTTCGTTATTAGATAGAATAGAGAGAAAAGGAGAGAGGAGGGGAAGACGGGTGGAGAGAAAGATAGACACCTGCAGACTTGCTTCACTGCCTGTGAAGTGACTCCCCTGCATGTGGGTAGCTGGGGATCCTTACGCCACTCCTTGCATTTCACGCCATGTGCCCTTAACCCTTGCGCTATTGCCCAAATCCCTGTTTCTATCTTTTTTATTTCCTTTCAGAGAGTTTAAACTTTTAAAAATTTATTTATTCCCATTATTGCATTTTTAAATTTTTTATAGTTATTGTTGTTGTTGACCTTGTCAGATAGGATAGAGAGAAATGGAGAGAGGAGGGGAAGACAGAGACGTGAAGGGAAAGATAGACACCTGCAGACCTGCTTCACCAATTGTGTATCAACTCCCCTGCAGGTGGGGAGCTGGCAGGTCTAACCGGGATCCTTACCCCGGTCCTTCTGCTTTGTGCCACCTGTGCTTTACCAGCTGTGCTACTGCCCAACTCCTGACCTTAAACTTTTATAATTATCAGGTGTGGTCCTAGTGTACACAGGTTTTCATTTTTTAAATTTTGACAAAAGCATACTCTGATATTTTAGAAAATGTGTGCTTTTTATTTTGGAAATGCGTACTTGCTTGTTTAAAAATGTCACTTCTCTTGAAAGAATGTTGGGTGTTATATTTTCTAAAGTTCTTAGTAGGCAGTGTAGTACTAAGTTTTCCCAAAAAGAGAAAGGGCAGTCAGGTTGAACAGTGACCTTCGTTTCCCCAGGATGCCAGTTTTGACCTGTGACCTTCTGATCTACATGTGGTGTACAGATGCCAGTGTCAGCATAATGAGTGGCTATTCCATGACCATTTGTCCCCACAATTGGTGACTGTCTGGGAAGTGCTGGGCTAAGGAGTCTTTAAAAGGCTAGTAGCTGAGGGCCTATGGCAGTAGAGGTGTCACCTTGAACTTTTCAGTGAAATGTGTTGATCACAGTAACAGCCATCCAGAAGCCCGAAGTGCGCCATCTTTAGTCTCTGCTACTGTCTCCTCCTGGGCTGACTGTAGACTCAGCCATGTCCTTGCTCTGGCACATGGAACATGAACAAATGGGAAGCAGGCAGAGACCTCAGTGGCTGTCTGGCTATGGTATGGGAGCCCTTCTTCTGGCACTGAAGCAGCTAGGTGCCACCCCGTGGAGATTTGGGGAACAGGCAACACACAGAAAATAGATCCAGTTGAGCTATGAGCTGCCTGCAGACACGTGGGACGTCAGCTAATGCAGAGCTGCCCAGAGGAGCCCACCAAGGTTTCATCTGAGCCCTGAGCAAAGAGAGGGGCCATATAAGGTACAGAGTCAGGGAGTGATATTTATTATAGTAATACAATCAACAAGAAAATACAATAAAAGACTCTATAACTACATACATACAGTGAAAGGAATAAGAGAGAGATTTCTGTGAAAAGACCTTCAAAGCAGGATGTAAGAAGGGATCAAGGAAGATGCCTCAAATGAAATGAGCTGGATGTGAGATGTTGACATTTTTCATTGTGACCCCACTAGACAAAAAGTTTAAAAGAACTGCCTTAGTCCAGAGGGCTTCATGTCTTCCACCAGGAAGTTTACACATAGATGGCAGGACTGAGAACTAACTCAAAATCCTGCAAAGGATTAAGAAAATAATTGTTCTCAGTTGGATATCATAAAGTAACAGGGAAAAGAAAGGGTCAGTTCTAGAAAGGGGAAGCTGTCTGTTGGCATTTCAGCAGACACCCAGGTGGCCTCACTGATTGTAGATTTGCCAGGGGAGCCCTGAGCCATTATCAGCTGAGTAGGTTGTAGGTAGGGGCTCTCTGAATCCCATTTGGAGAGACTTGAGATGTTCATCACTGAGCCTTTCTGGAGGCGTCACTCTCCCGGATTGGAATTAGCAATCTGTCTTACTGTCATGCCTGAAATGAAAAACAGAGAGCTGTCTTAGTTAAATCACATTGTCATATACTAGCTCCTTCTTGATTCCTGAAGAAATAAGTTAAGCCAAAGAGAGTATTTCTCCATGGAGATAAATATATGAAAGGGCTAAGTGGTGCCCACCTGGTGAGCACACATGCCACAGTGAACAAGGACCTAGGTTTTTGCCCCTATCCCCACCTGCAGGGGGGAAGCTTCAGGAGCCGAAAAGCAAAGCTGTAGGTATCTCTCAATTTCTCCCCACTGTCTCTCCCTCCCATCTGAATTTCTATCGCTAGCAATTAGGTAAATTGAATTATTATCAGAAGAGTTAAATATATTAAAACCTAGTCAACATTTCCTCTCAACACAGCAAGATTCTGCAGCCTCCACCCAGAATGTGCTGTCACCAGGAGAATGAGTCAAGTCCTGCCATTGATGGGATGAGATTCTCTTGTCCTGTTTTAATCAGCCAGAAACCTTTGTCTCACAGAGACTAGTTGCTCGAATTAATCTCACATGGCCTAAGCTCACCCAGACTCATGGTGTAGATGAGGTGTGTCCAGGAGCCTGGTCACCTTTGTACCACTGGCATCAGTCAGGAAGGAGGTGCCTACCTCTAGCAGGATCAGGGGACTTGGATGTAGGGCCTCACTCCTCCCTGTCTTCCTTGTTAAGCTCTGTGTGGCTGCTGGTGCACAACACGGACATGATGCAGGAGAACTGAGTGATGGTGGCTTTCTCCTTCTGGTGTAGCAGATAGACACAGTCCATGATGTCCTCCACTGCCAGATTCACGGGGATGATGGGGTGGCTCAGGGCATAGCTGTAGAGTGACAGCTTGTGGGTGGCCCTGTCTCCACAGCCCATCAGGTATTCATTACTGAGCTCAGAGGCAGTGAGCTCTAGCAGAGGCAGCCATGAGGGGGCACTGTGCAGAAGGTTGAACACAGAGCTCTGCCTGATGCTTTCCACATCATGGAGGGTGGCGTCAGAGTCATCCCTCTGGTCCACAGCCACCAAGATGCTCTTGTGGTGGCCTCTGTAAACAGAGCTGCCCAGGGTCCACGTAGAGTCACCCCCAGTGCAGAGACCTGTGATCATAGCAGTGGGATTAGCAATGGACAAAGTAGGGGCCCTAGGGAGCAGAGCAGAGGCAGTGAGAGCATGAAGGACGTGGAAAACCAAGGGGTCGAGCGTCCACTTTCTAACTGAAACCTTTGTAGAGGGACAGATGGAGGTAGCAAACCCAGTTATAAGAGTATGATATGATTCCTGCATATTAGCAGGAAAATCTTTGAGGATTTGAGAAAGGAGACCTGGACTCCCTACTTTTGATTGAATTTGAAGGTGTATATAACTGGCCTTGGCTTTTTATTGGAGAACTTAAGAGGTTTCTAGAAACTTGGAAGTAGAAGTTATCATGCTGTGTCACTATTAGTTCTGGTGTATATTCTGATCCCATTTCCATAGTGAGGCTGGTTTTCAGTATCATGAGCTTGATTTCAAGAGGGGAGAAATGTCCAGAGAGGTGGCACTGGCAGCAAAGTGTTCAATTTCCCTCTCCTCTGCTGGCCCTGACCTGAGGTCTGGGCTTGTGGAGGAACTAACCTGGGGTGTCCTCAAATAGCTGCTCCAAAAGGAAGGACTCCTGGTGGCTGGAAGCCAAGCCAGAGATTTCCTGATCCTGTGACTGGTCCTCAGTCACCTGTAGTGGAGCCATTCCATTTTCATAGTGATATTCTCTGTCTGTATGGAGAGGAATCCAAAATAGGTTCAGGCTGAAGTGGTCGTGATGAGCCCATCGTGACCACAGGATGTAGCTAGAGCATGGCAAGGGAGCTGTGTCTTCCTTGGAGATGTGCATGTTTTTCTGTGGGACTACTGGGTCCCTGCCAATCTCCCCACCCCCTTGGGATTGATTTTCAGTGTCATGAGCTTGTTTCAAAAAGGAGGTATGACTTGGCAGGAGGCGTGTACAGGAACCCAGCTGGTCTCCACATGTGAGGCTGTGGGAGTCATCTGCTTCTAGTGGAAGCCCCTCAGTGGCTGGCATTTGACCCCCTTCATGTTTATGCAGATGTTTGACACCTACATGTAGAGAAATCTGAATCTAGATCCAGGCTGACCATAAAGAGACTCATCTCACTGTAGAAGATGACACATGGGCCTTCTTTGGACCTTCTTTGCAAAGAAGGCTGTGTCTCTGTGTCCAAGAGTCTGACAGGAAACCCTGCCCTAGCATGTGCCAAAGAAAAGAGTTGACAAAGTAAAGAGGAAGATGTTCTTATACATCCCTGTGCCTGGAATGCAATGAATTCCTCATGAGGAAGAGCTTTATATAGCAGTCCTGTCTGCCACAGAGAAGGAGAGAAGCAAGGACTGTCATTAGAGCCTGTTACAGAGTAGTAGTTGGTCAGTGTCTGTTGAATTCATGGAGGCCTACTGATTGCACTTTTCCCTGTCAGAAGGTATTGAAGCTAAGCTGGAACCCATTTTCCCTGAGCCTTTGTAGTTAATGTCTCACTCCAGTCAGCCTCTTTGTAGATTGCCCTGACACTCACCTGCAGGTGGCTCTGTGGTTTCTTCCATCCTAGAACTCACAGACCCCTGACCAGTTTCTGCAGAGTCCTGGGAGAGAAAGAAGTTAGGGTCACAATAAGCTTTTGGAGTGAGCAGTGGAAGAACACATTTCCCAGCAGCTCTGTTTCCCCCAGAGAGAGAGAGAGAGAGAGAGAGAGAGAGAGCCCCGTGTCCAGTATCAAACTACTTGACCCCTGGGGGTGACTGTGGTTTAGAATCACCACTGTAGATTTACATGAATACTTGGATTTTCAGTGCATGTTTAGAAGTGTGATGACAAGGGTATTTGGATTCGTTCCTGCATGCTCTCTAGTCTCAGGATACGCACACAGGGAACTCTCAGTTGAGAGTAATTTGTAATTTAAAATGTCAGCTATCTAATCAAATACTTTTAAAAATATATATCTTCCCCCCACTAGAGGAGAAGAATTTCCTGGTGTTTGAAGAGGCAGGAAACTGGCATCAATGCTGCAGAGTGAAGGCCAACCCTGACATGATGCAGATTTGAAATTATGCAAAAGAAGAAATAAAAAAAGATAGAGGGCTAGGCGGTGTTGCAGCTGTTTTGGCACACACCTTACCAAGTGCAAGAACCAAGGATTGGGTGCCACTACCCTGCCAGAAAGCCTTATTATTGACATACTAAGCTGATAATGAAGATGAAAATTAAGGAGGAATTGGTTTGAGATAGGTCATTAAAAATGATCCCATTCTAATGCAGTAAAGAATTGTAAAAAGAGCACACAGAGTACAAGTGAAATGCAGACAGTATCCATAGATTGAGTATATATGTAAGTGGATCTTATGAGAATATCATAGTGGGATCTCCTAGCATAATGGTCATGCAAAGAGACTGTCATGCCTGAGGCTCCAAAATCCCAGGTACAACACCCTGGATGACCATAAGCATTAAGCCAAAGCTGAGCAGTGCTCTGGGAAAAAAAAAAAAAGAGAGAAAGAAAGAAAGAATGAATGAATCCTCCTCAGGGCCAGGCAAGGCAGTACACCTAGTTACGTACACACATTACTATGGACAAGGACTCATGTTCTAACCCTGGGCCCCACCTGTAGGGTGACAGCTTCATGAGTAGTTAAGCAGTGCTGTAGGTGATTCTGTCTCTTTCCTTCTCTATCTCCCCTCCCCTCTCAGTTTCTTTCTGTATCTATCCATAGTAAAACAAAGAAACAAAAAAACTCCAAGGGAAGAATATGGTGTCCCATATCTGAAAATGGGGAAAGATTTAAGATGGGAAAGAAAAGATATCTGAGGTCACATGATGGAAAGACTCTAATTGAATGAAAAGTGCATTTACAAATTTGAGAAGATACTCAGAATTACTTTGTTCAAATTCACATGACTCAGTTCTTTAGCCCTCACCTCCTCAATTCATTAAGCATAATCAGCTCCAGGCCCTGCCCCCAAATGGAAGTTCCAGTGTATCTCAAGGTTTGTGAGAACTATGAAGTTATCTCTTATGGGAGACACAGGGATTTGGAGTGGGGTGAGCATGGAACTCTACCCGTATACGTGGATAAGCCTATTAACCATTATTCAGTCACTGCTGAAAATGTGGTTAAGAGAATGTCTTAGTTCTCCATAGTAAATGTCTTAGCTATTGTACTGCAATTCCAGAAACCAAATGATACGCAGAGCTCCTGGCTGTCATTCTCTTCTTTTTCGTTTTCTTTGATAGCGGGGAAACGGGGGAGAAAGGGGCAGAGAAAGAGAGAGAAACCTGAAGTACTGCCTCACCACTCATGAAGCTCCCCTGCCACAAGTAGGTCTCAGGGACTTGAACCCAGGTCCTCTTGCATGGTAATGTGCACTCTACCGGGTACACCACTGCCTGGTCCCTCCTAGCTTGTTTTTGGTCCAGTAGCATAAAGAAAAGTGAGGTTGTTATTTTTTCTTTAATTAGTAGAGTCACCCATTCCAGGAAGAAAACATCCACAGGGAGCAATGCAGACCACTCTGTATATGCAAGATAGGGTTGCATTCAGTCTAAGCTCCCTTTTTTGTGTCTATAGAGAAGTGTGTGTAAATAGGAAAATACATCCTTCCAGGTGGTATGTGCTGAATTCTTCCATCATCTCTAGACCACTTTCTGTGTAAAGCAGGAACTTGGAATGTAAGTTCTAGTCTTAGAAACACTCACACAGGTGCGTTCTGCCTCCTTTTGGTTGATATCCAGGTAGTCCAGAATGGCGGTATAAATTTTGCTAATAGATTCCACAGTGACCCAAAAGAGAGAAGGAGAAATGAGCTGTTAGACTATTATCAAATGAACTTGTGTTTTGGCTAATCATTTCAGCATTTTTCAATGGTTTTTCAAGATATCAAGTTTTTAAAGATACGTGCAAGACTTAATGAGAATAACAGTATGCAAATGTATTTCTGGAGAATGAGACAGATCCCAGAAAACATGTCTGTGGTGTCAGGTCTCTGAGACCAGGGCTGAACACCCCATCCAGAGTCCAGGCCAGAACCTCCCTGGGCTGTAGCTCTGGCAGGTTCATTTGTTTTGAGAACCAGCCCATGGAGAAACCTGCCCTTAAGTCAGGGCCATTTAATACATGGTGCAGGGTGATGTTAGCTTCCATCACAGCATGAAGAGAAGGGGGACAAGAGGGAGGGGCATTGACTGCTTGGACTCTGTATTCTGAGAACTTGAAAATTTGAAATACATGAAATAAGGACATACTCAGAAAGCTCGTTATACCATTGCTCCATCTTCTCAACTGATCTGAAATCCAAGAGAAGGGGAGAAAAACAGTTAAAATGCACATTCACACAAACATATTATGAGTGTTGGCCAGTGTAAACAGCATCATTGATTGTTATTGGTGGGACTGTGTGATCCAGGAGTCCTGTCCTGGTCATGGTGCTGAGGGGCCCTGCTCTTTGACAGTTTGCTGGGTTGGCAAGGAAATCTTCTAAATGGAGGAGAAATTGTGTTTAGGGCCCTTTGGTGGTGCTGGTGGTTAACTGCACATGCTACCATGCACAAGGACCCGGGTTCAAGCCCCTGGCCCCCACCTGCAAAGGGCTTAGCAGCTACATGTGTTTGCCTGTATCAGAGCCAGTGGGAGCCAATGGAGAGCACAGAGCTGTCCTTGTGGGGGTCAGAGCACCTGTGGCTAATAGACCCCCAGATGGAGCTGTGCTCCCCCTAAGAGTCATGAGGAGACAGGCAGGGCCTGGCTGCAGTCTTACTGAAAAGAGACCACGAAGCTGCGGTCAGCCCAGCCTAAGACCAGTGATGTGCGGGCTCTTGCGGCTTTCTTCATGTTGGGTTCCACCCACATGTCCATCAGGGGTGCCAAGTACTTGATTAGGAAGTGACTCTTGTACCTGGAGAGGGAATAGAGCACAGCGCTGTTAGCTTGCATCCCAGCGATCTGGGAGTAGCTGGGTTTCTCCTGAGGAGATGGTGGGTGTGTTTCTTTCTTTAATTTTTTTATTGGGGAATTAATGTTTTACAGTTGACAATAACTACAATAGTTTGTGCATGCATAACATTTCTCAGTTTACCCTGAGATTTTTTCACATAACAATACAACCCCCCCACTAGGTCCTCTGTCATCCTTTTCCAGGATGTGTATGTACTCCCCCCACTCCTCCACCCCAGAGTCTTTGACTTTGGTGCATTATACCAACTCCTTGGAGGGAGGTACATATTTTGTGTTGGAGATGAGCAGCACGTTGGAATATAGGATCAGCTGCCTTTTCTGTCACTTCCAACCCTTCTGGAATTTGCCAGTGCCCATAAACTGGATATGGCCATAAGGCAACACTAGGATGTTCTCTTCCAGACTGCCCTCCTCCATAGAAGAGCTGCAACACAGCAGACCCACAGGGCAGTTTGTCTCTGGCAGGCAGGACAGGGGCTCATTCTGATGTCAGCCCTCACAGAGCATTACAGAGGAGTCTCAGTCCCCCATAATGGCTCAGTAGCCAAATTCAGGAGTCTTGAGCTCGACAGAGCTCCTGTGATAGTTGAGGTCACTCAGGGCTGGTGGTAATGGAGGGCTGCTTCAAGGAGAGGGCACAGGGCCTGTCACTTCAGTGTCAGGGGACAAGAAAGTAGCAGAGTCTCAGGACCTGGTAGAAAGGAGACACTTAAGGGAGTGAGGGGGAGTGAGGGTATTGGGGCCCTGGTGCTTGGTGCTGGGAGAGGACCTGAGTGGGGGTGAGAGTATTCTGCAGACACGCTGTGTCAACAAATCACACTGTAGTGAATTAACACTGACCCCCAATATAAGGATAAAAAAATGTAAGGGGACACTAAGAGGTCAAAGGAGAGAGGATGAGAAATGTTTTAAAGAACCAACTCAGGGACACAGGGCCAAGGCCTGAAGGAAGCACAGTGTCTACAGCGTTATCAGAGCATAATCAACCACAGTATCATCTGCGGTTTTAGCCTTTGTGACTCTGCTTCTTTCCCTACCCATTCTTCTACCTCTTTCTTTCCTCTTTTCTTCTCTTCTTTTTATTCACTCTTCCTCTCTCATAAAAATAATTTTAAACAGATATATGTGTGACCTATAGGGGTCAGATAGCATCGATCCAAGAGTGTGAAGAAGTCATTCCATTGTGGCCTCAGGTTAACATACACACTTAGATAACAGGATTCTGGAAAACTGACTCTAATCTTAAGTCAGTCATCACTTTGGGGTGGAGTGGGGCAGGAATCCCATGATCAGCTGAGAATAAACCAAACATTCAAATGTTTCTCAACTCAAGGAAGTACTAAGCTATTCCTTGGCTGTGCCCTGAGTAAGCCCACAAGACTCTGATGCCTAGGGGTCAAGCCTGCTCTCTGTCATCAGCAGAAGGGAATCTCATGAGCAAAAGTAACTGTTGATGACTAGGGCTGAAGCTGAGATTCTGTCAGTGGGAATCACACAGAGCACCTTCTGGGACCACCCTCCTCCTCCTCTGCTGGTCACACAGGGTATGTGAACAGACTCTACCTTAAGCAGGGCAGCCAGCGCAGACACGCTGAAAGCCTCAAAGACTTTCTGGTAGATGCAGACATCCTCTACTCTTCACTCCTTGACACGAAAGTGAGAGCTGGGCACAGCACTGTGTACACTGTTCAGCTCAGTCTCCAAGACTGAAGATTCCACTGTAGCCAGGGACCTGGCCTGTGATATCAGTGGTCAAAGGTCATCATCATAACTGGCAGCTGACAGAGTGCCCCTTTAAAGCCAGTTACACCTACAGCTTTTGAGTCTTTTAATATTTTTCCTTTTGAGATGACTATAGACTTCCAGGCTTTTATTGGAAATAATAGAGATTCTACAAGCCTGGCCCCTATTTCATGCAGTGGTCATCTAATTATATAATTCTAAACAGAGTAAATATCACTGTAGGATATTCACATGGATGCTGTCAGAGACACACTATTTCCAGTAGCGTGTGTGTGTGTGTATACACACACACACACACAAAGGCAATGTTATCCTCATAAAACCATTTTTGAAAGAATGAATCCATTGGCAAATGAGTTGTGGACATTCTTTGATGTCCTTCAACTCTAGTGTAAAAGTCCCACATGAAAGGAACCATTGGAGGACTTGATGTAGCCTAGAATAGATGCCTTAGCTTCTTGGTATGTTTTCTCTTTTATTAATTAATTAATTTATCTTAATGAGAAAGATAAGTGCAATGCTCAGCTCTTGCCTTTGGCAATGGGATTGAACCTCTGAAAGGACCCCAGATCCTCACACATGAAAGTCTTTCACTTTCTTTTTTTATTATTTTATTCATAGTTCACTGGATAGAGATAGAAAAAGTAGAGTGACGGAGATGGAGGGAGAGAGGAGAGACATCTGCAGCCCTGCTTCAACTGCTTGTGAAGCTCTTCCTCTTTAGGGTGGACCCGTGTCTGGAACCCAGCATGTTGTAACTAGTGCTCTGAGCTAGGTGCATCCCAGCCTTCTATTACTTCTTGTCTTAAACAGCTCTGTAGGATGCACTCCATCTGATCACAGACAAGAAACATCCAGATTAACATCAGTGAGAGAATCACTGTTCAGAAAAAAAACAGGGTGTTGAGCACCAGAAAGTGTGCTTGTGTCTGTGTCTGCTTGTGTGGAGAGAGAGGTGGGAGAAGCCTGTTCTCACTGTCCTGCTGCATCATCTGAGTGCTTGACCAGGCTGAGTGGTTCCTCAGACTTTTCTTTCTTTCTTACCTTCCCTTAATATAAACTGTTTGAAGGAAAATATGACATTCTTACTAATGATGTGATGGTTGAACAATGCTTTTCCTCACTCAGTCCAGGGAAAGTGAGACAGATGTTTGTCTTTGCCATAAGGAACAATTAAAAGATTAGGGAAGCAATGGATCACATGTACAAGATTTCCCTCATGCTGCTGGCACACTGGTAAAGTACAGTCAGGTGGCCGTGATGTCATTCACTTCCCTTGTCTGTCAGAGACTCATTGGCACTTCACCTCTAAAAGGTTCAGGCAGATTGGCTTTAGCTGCAGTTTTGGAATTCAGCCTCTTGAGGGCACTCATCACCTACACAGGGAAGCAAAATGAACAAAACTCACTCAGTTTTTTTCTTCAAGTACTTACTTAGAAAGGAGATTCTTCTAACAGATCCATTCACATAATTTAATTGTGAATGATCAACTTATAACAGTGCATAATGTTGAATAAGAATCAGAAATTCAACATACATGTAGATTGATATTAACTGTCAGATGAAGGCAGTCCACAATATTTTGTAAAATGATTTTTTCTATGGATTATGCTTTTCAGAACTTTGGAATTATCCCATTGCATACTTTAGAGATGCGTGTGGATCTAAATTTACACAGCACTTTTTTGGTTTTTTTAATATTTATTTGTTTTCTCTTGTTTTGCCCTTGTTTTTTATTGTTGTTGTAGTTATTATTATTGTTGTTAATGATGTTGTTGTTAGGACAGAGAGAATGTATAGAGGAGAGGAAGACAAAGAGGGGAGAAGAAAGATAGACACCTGCAGACCTGTTTCACCGCCTGTGAAGTGTCTCCAGCAGTGAGGAGCTGGGGCTTGAACTGGGATCCTTAGCCAGTCTTTGCGCTTTGTGCCACATGAGCTGAACCCACTGTGCTCTCACCTGACTCCCTACACCACACTTTTTATGTGTCCAGCATTAACTACCACAATAATAGTTTGAGTTTCCTTAGGACATTTGGGGTCAGTTCTCTTCCTTGTGTCCAGGGTTATAACCGCTGGGGCTTATTGCAGGCACAGGAATCCACTGCAGCTGGTTGCCATTTTTTTACTTTTTTTTTTTTTTACTAATTCCCTATTTTTTTGGATAGGACAGAAAGAAATTCAGAAGAGAAAGGAAGGATGTATATGTATATGTATATGTATATGTAGAGAGAGAGAGACCTACAGACATGCTTCTCCATTTGTGAAGCCTCCTTGCTGCAGGGATGAGCAGGACCTGGAAGGACCTTGAACATGTACTGTGTGTGCTTATCTGGGTGCACTACCGCCAGCCCCATAATGAAGTGATTAAATGCACAGCTTTTTACCCTACAGCCTAGAGAAACACCAGTAAGTGCTCTCTTACATCTTAATATGTCATTCATATAGCCATTGATTAATAACTTTGTCTCATACATTTGGGGCCAAGATTGGAACATGCATTTTTCTTTACATAGTTGTCTGCAAAGGAGATTCTGCAGATGAGAAAGAGGGAAAGGATCCAGCAGGAGGCAGCCTTTTCTAGCCTCAAGTTTCAAGATTGAGCCCCAGGGGCTGGTCAGCTCCTGACAGCCAACTCCAGAGAATCTCCACAGGGGTGCTGGGTGGTGGCTCACCCTGATGAGAGCACATGTTTTCATGCCCAGGAACCTATAAAAGGTTAGGACAGTAAATATCCGGGAGTCTGGAGTTAGGCTGTTGTTGTTAAAATTTCCGGAGGCTCTAGCCGGGCCGGCTAGCTTCACGGTGGTGAACAGAGACGCGGAGACAACGGCTGGGCAGGGCAGCTGTATTTCTTTATTCAGGAACAACGATTCACAAACTAAGACAAACTAATCACCAAACAGAACTCGGCTGTCTCTTTGCGGCGGCGCAAGCACTCTTTCTTTTTCTCTCGAACTCAGGAACCCTCTCCCTTACTCTCGAACTCAGAAACTCTCGCACTCTCGCACTCTCGAACTCCCGAACTCAGGAACTCTGTCACTGGGGAACTCAGGAACTCTCAGACTCAGGAAATCAGGAACTCTGGCTAACTCTGGCACTCTCGAACTCCGGAACTCTCTCCCAGGGTCCCTTGGGGCGGGGCCAAGCAGGCCCGCGAAATTAACAGGACTCATCCAATTCTCTTGGAGGGGGAGGGCTAGAACAAGTCAATGTAAAGCATATGACAATTCCCCCTTTTCTTTTTAACTAAATGACTATAGTATCAAGGGTGTGGGGTGAACAGAAACATATATAACAAAAACCAGCATGTTGCCAAGGGAAGGCCTGAGGGGGCCATATCTGCCTCTGGGGGGCTACTTGCCTCGACAGGCATTAGCATGGGGGCGGGGACGGCCTAGAGTCCCACAGGCAGCTGGCTGCAACTTACTTACTATGAAACAAAACTTGTTATTAGCATATCTACTGCAGGATCCAACGTTTCTAATAGAGAAGGAATTTGAGACTTTTACATATCAACAACGTCTTTTAACCTTTTGTTACACCCATTCAAGATGGAGACACACCCTAGGTGTGGGCCGGAGAGGAAACCTCAGGCATGAGAATAATTAGCATAGCCATTGTGCGATCTACCATTTCTAATAGAGAAGGTAGTGTTTTACATATCAACAAGTCTATTTAACCTTTTGTTTAGACCAACTTAGTTAAAATATATTGATTGTTAACTAATTTTTACCTTAGACTTTAAATGTAAGTTAATTTTATCTTTATGAGAATTACATTGAAAACCTTTTTCATTTAACTTTGACTAGTAAGAATTTAGCCTTAAAGCTACTGTTTACCAAACTTTAAACATACACATAAACATGGTCATTAATACACAAGGAGAGAAACCTTTGTTACGAAGACATGTCATTTTAAACACGAATTTAAATCTATATTGTCTTAGTTGTTGGGGGGGGGGTTCACCATCCGGAGGTGGCTTCCCGCGCAGCTCCACTTCTAGGAATTGCAGGTTGCGATCTCTGCACAAATCTCTGCGTACTCCAGCTTGTCTGTCTTCAGACCGGACCGGCGGCTGGAGATCTCATGTGCCCAGTTTTGGCAGGGAGCCCGGGGGTCCGGGAGGCCCGGGATGGTTCCAGAATTCATAGAAAGAGGGCAGGCAGGCCATCTTTGTAGAAGGCGTGAGCCTAGGTGCCCAGGGGTGGCAGCCATGATAGAACACCGCGGCCCTGCCCCATGGCCCTGCCATGTCTGCTGCCCTGTTCGCAGTGGCCGAGCAGCGTGGAGGGATCACGCGTCCAGTGCCCTGCACCACGCGGTGGAGAGCCGGCTCCTGTGGGCTGGCCTCAGGCTCCAGCATGTTGGCATCGGGCTCCAGCATGTTGGCCTCAGGCTCCAGCATGTTGGCATCGGGCTCCAGCATGTTGGCATCGGGCTCTAGCGTGCTGGCATCAGGCTCTTGCATGGTGGCGTAGGCCTCCTGCGGGCTGCGGGGCTGCGGGGTTGCTGGCGCGGTGCGCGGGGTTGTCTGGGCGCAGCCGGCTGGCTGGCTGTTTAACCAGGTGGAAACGGCAGCTCCGCGCCTCGCCTCCCGCCCGCTGACTCTTCCCGCTGGCTGTTCTGAGTTCGCCCGAGCGAGTGGAAACCACAGAGTGGTCCAGAGATAAATGTTCCAGAAACAGCAAAACAGTCTCGTGAAGAAAGAGCAGAGGCCTTTGGAGATCTCTTCACAAGCAGAAGAGAAGGCCATCGTGCATAGGTAGCCAAATTGTCTTTACTTATCTGAGAGATGCGCAGGTCAGGTCTACGTGGGCGCCATTTGTTGTCTTTGGGACCCTAGACCGTTCCCCGCCCCCATGCAAATGCCCGTCGAGGCAAGTAGCCCCCCAGAGGCAAGAAATGGTTTTTTTTCAGATATGGCCCCCTCAGGCCTTCCCTTGACAACATGCTGGTTTTGGTTATATATGTTTCTGTTCACCCCACACCCTTGATACTATAGTCATTTAGTTAAAAAGAAAAGGGGGAATTGTCGTATGCTTTACATTGGCTTGTTCTAGCCCTCCCCCTCCAAGAGAATTGGATGAGTCCTGTTAATTTCGCAGGCCTGCTTGGCCCCGCCCCAAGGGACCCTGGGAAAGGGTTCCGGAGTCCGAGAGTTCCTGAGTTCCAGAGTTCGAGAGTTTGAGGGTTACAGAGTAAGAGAGAGTTCCAGTGTGCCAGAGTTTCAGAGGGTTCCCGAGTACGAGAGTTCATGAGTTCGAGAGTAAGGGAGAGGGTTCCTGAGTTCGAGAGTGCCAGAGTTCCTGAGTTCCTGAGTTCGAGAGTTTCAGGGTTACAGAGTAAGAGAGAGTGCCAGAGTGACAGAGTTCCTGAGTTCCGGAGTTCGAGAGTGCGAGAGTGCGAGAGTTTCTGAGTTCGAGAGTAAGGGAGAGGGTTCCTGAGTTCCAGAGTAAAAGAGAGAGTGCTTGCGCCGCTGCAAAGAGACAGCAGAGTTCTGTTTGGTGATTAGTTTGTCTTAGTTTGTGAATCGTTGTTCCTGAATAAAGAAATACAGCTGCCCTGCCCAGCCGTTGTCTCCGCGTCTCTGTTACCAGCCGTGAAGCAAGCCAGCCCGGCAAGAGCCTCCGAATTTTAACAACAGGCTGTAGCGCAGCAGGTTAAGCACACGTGACAGGAAGTACATGAACTGGCATAAGAATCCTGGTTCAAGCCCCCGGCTCCCCATCGTGAAGTGACAGGGGAGTCACTTCACAATTGGTGAAGCAGGTCTGCAGGTGTCTATCTTTGTCTTCCCCCTCTGTCTTCTTCTCTCTCCATTTCTTTCTGTCCTATCCAACAACAAGGGCATCAACAACAACAACAATAGTAACTACAACAATAAAAGAAGGGAATAAGTAAATATAAAAAAAAAATAAGACAGTAAATGTCCAGGAGCACTGGCTTCCCTATGGCTCTGGTTTTTACAGTTATGTGGGAGAAATAGTCAGATAGCTTGCTGGAAACAGTCTTTCAGGTACTGCCTTAGATAGCAATCCTAAACTCTTGGACATCTGATGTGATGTTCCCCCAAGTTTGAAGGTAGACAGTCTACAGGGCCTGATAGAAGGTTAAGGATGTGCTGGTGGCCTTCAACTTCTCTAGAACCAGAATGAAACAGCTTATGTCCTCCACCACTATGTTCTCAGGGAAGAAGGGGGTCTCCTGGATAGTAGCTACTGTACAGGAGCAGTTTGGGGTGGCCCTGTCCCCAGAAGCCATCACAGATTCAGGGGTGAGCTCAAGGCACTGAGGAGGAGTAGATTTGGCCAAGTTGGGACCATGGGCGTGTGGTATATGGTGGAGTGCTTGCAGCTAAGTTTCCATATCATTGATGATGGTGATGATGTCACTGTTCTGGTCCACTGCCACCAAGAAACTGTGATGGATGGTGTCTGATGACAGATTGTACAAGGGCCGGGGATAACCCACCCTCTCCCAGCAAATAGACCTGTGACATAGCAGTGTGTGTAATGATGAGCTCAAGTGGCCACTCTGTGTGCTGAGAGGAGGTGGAGAGCCAGGAGGCCACCAGGCCCACTTTCTAGTTGAGAGCATTATAGAAGGAGAGAAGGAAGAAAGCCCAACCAGTCTTACGTCCAGGAGGCGAATGATGTACCTCACCATGGAAATACCTGTGCATGGGCTGATGTCTGAGTTTTGCCTTTGCTACTTTTAACAGAATTTAAGAATTCGAAGGTGGAATCCAGATATATTGTGTTATTCATCTTTCACAGGCAGAATGCCTGTAGAAAGAACGCCCTGTCCCTTGACATACAGTCCTACCTCCAAGGACACCTCTATGAGCAAAGACAGAAAGCAGAGAGGGCACTGAGTCTTGTCTCATACTGTCTGTCAGGCTTCAGCCTTTTGAATGGACAGTATTTGTTGCAAGAATCACCAGGGGCCTAGCAGTGGTGCACCTGGAGCCCAGGCACTACCTGGCTTTAAGTCCCTGGACCCTAATCCTGGGTGGAGGGAGGGAGTGTAGAACACCTCCCTGTTGGGAACATGTGTGAGCCTGATAGAGCTTAGGGAGAACCACCCCCATCTTTGGATGGAGGTCTGAGAAGATAACCTCTTGGTAAATCTCTCTCAACCGAGGTGAGCATAAGGGGGGAAACTCAGACTTGGTTCTTTCCTTCTTGACTCTCAGGCCCACAGATACCCCACTACTTCCCTCCATTAACTGCAGGCCACATGGCCACAGATTCACTCATTCAAAGTCACCTTCTGATCACAGAAGAACACATCTTATCACACACTTCATCACACACCTCAGACCCCAGACAAGAGAAATGCCAAACTATATGGCCTTTTGATATCCATCTTCTCTCTCTCTCACCCTACGGGTTTAACCCCTATGCTTCTCTCAAATACCTTTGGATAATTAAGTTGCTTGTGTTATGGAAAATAACTGTCTTGTATCTCATCAATTCCTGTCATACCAACCCCCTACCTTAGGGGCATGCTGACTGTTAAGAAACCTGTAATTGCTGTCATATTGCAACAATAATTACCTCCATTGCTTTTCTATTTAACTCATGTCAGTTTTGCTAATAAACGGACTCTAGGATTCTGGGACTCTAAGGACTCAGATTCTAGATTCACGCTAAGAGTCCCCTGGTGTCTTTTACTTCGTGTCACCCCTGTCGTGAGCGAGAAAGAACCAGCCTGTTACCTTTCCCCTGGAGAACATCCTGCCTGAGAAGGAGAGAGACACCCCGAAACCTCCCAAGTGGGTGAGCAGTGCTGCTGATGTCTGCCTTTATCCTTCTCTCCCCATCTCTGTATCTCTCTGGCGCAGCAAATTAGAAAAGGGAAAAATGACTGTGGAGAGCAATGGAGTCATCGTGCAGCCAAGAGCCCCAGCAATAACCCTGGTGGTAAAAAAAAAAAGTCATAATAATAAATTATTTAATTAGACATTTTAGTCTGGTTATACTACAAAGCAAGCCAATACACTTTTTTCAACATATAATTATTGATGGGAGAGTATTAGAATGGTATGGATAAAATGTCTCCTAAGAAATTTAAAAATAATAGTAAAAAACATTCCTGTCTTCCTTAAGGGGAGGGAATGGGATATAGAGATCTGGTGTTGGAAATTGTGTGGAGTTGTACCCCTCCTATCCTATGGTTTTGTTAACATATCCTTTTTTAAATAAATAAATAAATAGAAATTTAAAAAAATACTGGTCAAAAACATTCCTGTCTTCTTTCAGCATAACCTGGCTCTGAGGCAGGTAGGGATGCTAAGACACTGTGGGATGAAATGGAGTTTCTTTCTAATGGGAATCCCAATTCTACCACCTCCCACTATCATAGTAGACTCCATGCCTAATCCAGACACTGACTGCATCACTTCCTGGATTGTCTGAGACACTAGAGAAATCTAAAAACATCCCCAATCCATCCATCAACACAGATACAGCATCACTGTAAACAATTTGAGTCTTCCTTTTAGGTCAGTATTCCAGGATCTTCTCTGCTTTTTCTTGCCACTCTTGCCGAAATCAGTTCAGTCCATTTTCTCCTAGTAGGTCAACTGTGACAGCTCATCCTTGTTTCTGGACACAGAGGCCAACAGGCCAACAACTTTTGATCCCACAGACAGTTCTGTCCTAGTTAGTTTCTGGTTCAGAAATGTTCCTGTACAAGGAATGGCGACTGGAGCTTCAGAGGCATGTGGCCATTAGTCCCCCCTGGGCATTGCTGGGCTCCTGCCTCTCCTCCCATGGGTGTTAAGCCTGGATATTTTAGGATCCAGTGGGAGGCTGTCTGGGGCAGAGTTGTCCAGCAGCAGGGAAGTGACCATGTCCAGCAGGGCCTCGGGACAGAAGTGAAGCCTCAGCCAGGCCAGCTCAGCGCTGGTGAGAAGGGAGCCTAGTGTAGATGCTGCAGACAAGGCAGGCAGACAGGCTTCTCCCTGCCCTAGAGAGCCCACCTGGCTGTGTCCAGTTTGCAGATGTTGTGGTGCTCATTCATGCATTTGAAATGCTGTCTCCTAAGTATTTCTGCCTGTGACCATTGAGTTTAGTGAACCTGCTGGAACCTGCGGGGACTGGTGTTTTTCCAGAGGTGACCCCAGGAATGCAGGACGTCAGTCTGCTAGGGGAAGAAGCTGCTCAGCTGTGTGGCAGATGGGCACTGACTGAGGTGTTGTGAAAAGTAGAAAGCTTAGTTCATGAGGAGAGAAGCTGCTGTCAGCAGGTTTCTTTTTGACGACAGGAACACTGAGCTGGATGGTTGAGGAATGAGGTGGATTTGGGCAGTTGCGCAAGAACTATCCTTCAGAAGTCACAGGCAGCAGTTGCAGAGGTAGCACAGCATGGAACTGGATGGTGTGAGAAGATGTTGAACATAGATATTTTAAGCACCTGAACAGAGGCTGTGGTATAAAAGCCAGCCATAACAGGATTCATTCAGAAATATTCAGAAGGTAATTTCAAAAGAATAGAGAGTGTGTTGGGCTGGGGAGATGGTACTAGCATTAAAGCTCCAAACATTCAGTCCCAAGATACATGAAGCCCTAAGTTTAATTCCCAATAAGCCGTGGCTGATCAGTGCTCTGTTTGAAACAAAAACAACAAAAAAGCAAGCAAGCAAACAAAAACTAAATTAAATAATACTCTGTAGAGGTAGCCATGAGGGGGCTTTAAACAAAGTGAAATCAAATCTCCTACAGCTAATGGTTCTCTGTCACTACCAGTGCCGGCACCTGCCACCTCCTTGCAGCTCTTTGCCTGCATGATTTTCTCTCTTCAGATACTGGCCTACAAATAGAGCTGCACAGAGGATATATAAACAGATCACCAGTGCCTCCTTTCAAAATACCCAGTTAATGTATTTGTTTCTCTAAACTGGTCGGTAGGCCTGCATCCATGAAAGCTAAATCGTAAAATCACGGGTTTCTTGTTTTTTACTCAAAGAGATAGAATAAAAATATTTTTGAGGCCTACAACCCCACAGAGTCTATTCTTCAAAGCTCTTTCTGGACTTTCTCAGATTGATTTACACTGATGGGACCTTGCTTGTGACGACTGGGGACATTCTAACCTTCCCTTCACTTATCTTTTTGCCTTTCTGTCATCCCATTAACTCAATCCTCCAAAGTTTTACAGAATACTTTCTCTAGAAGTCAGTTATAGTTGGAAAGGCTTCTTCTAAACCCTGGAATCACCTTCTCCTATTCCCATATTTCAATTACCAGAAGCCAGGCTCTAAGGACTGCAGGGTAAGCTCTGCACCTTAGTGCTTATTTTGTTAATTCAATATTTATGTTTCTAGAGAAGGAAATTGAGAAGAAGGAGACAGAGACTCCCATATCCCTGCTTTAGAATCTGTGAAGCTTCCCCCCCTGCAGGCAAGGTCACGGGGCTTACTCCCTGGTATCCTTAGGCACTGTAGTGTATGTATTTGTATGTGGCAGCCGGGCCATGCAATGTATTGTTTAAATTTCATGGTGAAAGGGTGAGCAGCCCCACAGTCCTGGCACAGTAGTTAGTGCTCAGACTACCTCTGGGCCTCTTAATCCTTTCTCACCTATGCACATCCACAGTGAGGATTTGTAGTGCAGGCACTGAGCCCTAGAAGTTACCCTGGAAGCCAAAAAAAAAAAAACTCTGCAGGGAGGCAATTTTCAAAATGTTTAATTTTTAAAAATTTCTTCACGTTCTTAATTTATTTAAAAAAGGAAATATTCACAAAATCATAGGATAAGAGGGGTACAACTCCACACAATTCCTACCACCAGTACTCCATATCCCATCCCCTCCCCTGCCAGCTTTCCTATTCCTTATCCCTCTGGGAGTATGGACCAAAGATCACTGTGGGATGCAGAAGGTGGAAGGTCTGTTTTCTGTAATTGCTTCCCCGCTGAACATGGGAGTTGAATGGTCGATCCAGATCCATACTCCCAGCCAGCTTCTCTCTTTCCCTATTAGGGTGGAGCTCTGGGGAAGCAGAGATCCAGGACACATTGGTGGGGTTGTCTGTCCAGGGAAGTCTGGTCAGCATCATGCTGACATCTGGAACCTGGTGGCAGAAAAGAGAACTAACATACAAAGCCAAACAAATTGTTGACAGTCATGGACCTAAAGGCTGGAGTAGTGCAGATGAAGTGTTGGGGGGGATACTCACTGCAGACTCTTGTGTACTTCTGCTTTCAGGTATATATTTTCCCTAGTTTATGGATACATGTGAAAGGCTGGAATAGTGCAGATGGCGTGTTGGGGAGGCGGGCCCTCCATTTTGGAGATAGCTAATAGGCATATTTTAGTAATATTTCAAAGGTCCTGTAGCTATACTAGTTTGTTTTTAATTTTTCCTCTGAGCCTGAAATCTGATATGCAAGTGGATCCCAGTATTGTCTGGGGAGGTGATGTCATGGCTGGAAAAGGGACAGAAAGCTGGATCAGGGAAGAGAGTAGTTCCCTAATATGGGAAAGGGGTATAAATATTGTTGACTGTAAACCCCATCAATTTGATATGGACTGGGGCCAGTATTCAACTTAGGAGCCTATGTGAATTCTGCATCCCTGTAGATCTGAGCTCACATTCTGTGGTCACGAGTAGGAGCATTCCAAGCTGCCCCAATATCAGGACCGATCTTCCTTAGGTGTAGCATAGCTTATGTTGTCCATCCTCCAAAGGGAGGATAGAACATTCTCTACCATTGTTGATCCAAGGTGAGGACAAGGTCCAATGGGGGGCCCACATAGGGTTGTTTTTGATAGAGATGACTGGTAACAATGGAGAGAGGGAATTATTTGATGTCTAGGCCCATCATGTCTGTTTGAGAATCTCAGGACTCCCCGAATAGGGCCCCAGCTGATGGGATGGCCTGATAGTGACTAAAGAGTCATCATTAACATAAGCCAGTCTCTTGCCCTTATTCAGGTTTGCAGTCCTTGCTTTGTTAAGGTTAGCTTTGGAGTGAGTAAGAGAACTGTAATAGGAAGGAGGTGAGGAGGGTATCTAAGTCTAATTAGATACTATTTCATTAGGAACTTTATACTGACTCACTGCAGACAGTTGTGTACTTATGCTTTCAGGTATATATTTTGCCCTAGTTTAAGGATGGTGTGAAAATATGCTCTATCTAATGGGACCTGATCTATATCTAGGTTTCGGGACTTTGTTGGGAGTGAACCTCCTGGGATGGAATTAGAGAATACTATGGAAGGAAAGGTCTCACCCAAGTTATGAAGCTGAAGGTTGTCATTCCACACCTGGTCTCTTGACACAGTCTGAAGTGAAGCATGCTGAGGTGGTACTCGTTACATTGATTAGGTTGGGACTGGCAAATGCAATATTATCATTATTGTTGTTAGTAGTATTGTTGTTGGATAGGACAGCCAGAAATGGAGAAAGGAGGGGAAGATAGAGGGGGAGAACAAGATAGACACCTGCAGACCTGTTTTACCATCTGTGAAGTGACCCCCTGTAGGGGCACAAACCCAGATCCTTATGCTGGTCCTTGCACTTCAGGTCATGTGCACTTAACTGGCTGTGCTGCTGCTCAGCACCCAGGATCCTTTCTTTATCCTTACTTCTTTTCATTGTAACTACGATGTGTCATGGTGTCTTCAGGTTTGGGTTTATCCTGTTTGGGACTCTCCTGGCCTCTGAAATCTTAATGTCCTTTCTGTTGTTGAGAGCTGGGAAGTTTTTCTCTCTTAATTCCTCTAGGATATTTTCTTCCCCTTCCTCTCTTTTTTCCTCTGGTAGGCCAATTATGAAGTGTTACTCTTTTTGAGATCATCCCATATGTCTCTGTTATTGTTTTCAGTGTCTCTCAATCTCTCTTTTAGCTCTTTTACATCCTTCTTATATTTCTCTAGCTCATCCTCTCTGTCTGGTAATTCTTTCTTCTGCTTCTGTTAATCTTCGTTCCCTTCCTTTACCTTCCTTCTTCAGCTCAGTAACTTGTTCTGCTAGTTGGCCTTTTAGCTCAGCTATGTCAGCTTTCAGTTCTCTAATTACCTTGAGGTAGCTGGTATTTTCCTTGAGGGTCTCCTCTGTTGTTTCCCTATTTCTGATTGTCCTTTCCTCCATAGTTGTCTTCATTTCTGTGATCATCAGGTCTATTAGTGTTTGCATACCTTTCTAATCTAGAATTACTTCTGATTTATCTGGACTCTCTTCTGGGGTCTTGTCCTGATTCATTGTGCTAACAGTTTTATTTGCTCTCAATTTTACCTTCTTTATTTTTTCATTGACGTGGTTTGTAGTTTTCTGTCCTGTCATTCTTAAGTTGTTGTGTGTGTGAGTATAAGGGCACACTAGAGTCTTTTCTCAGATGAAGTCACAAACCCCAGAGTGTATAATAGCAGCTGAAGCAGAGATTGATGCAGTTCAATCAAAACCAGTTAGCCAGACAACACCACCACTGTAAAAACAACAACAGACATTATGAAAAGAAGAGAAATGAAAAATGGAAAGGCAAGAATAGACAATTACAAAAATAAGCCATCAACTATAAATTCTGAGATAGTGGGAAGGGAGAGTGAAGGAAGGGGAAAGAGGCACAGGGAGAGAGATAGAATCATAGAGAGAGTCCACTCCGCTACTGCTATAAGCTCACCCATCTCTGACTCGTTTCAGGAGTCAGATCCTGGCATCTGCTTTGAAGGATTCTGAGCAATGAGTCAATCCTATTTCTGAATTATGCCATTTCCCAGAATAACCATAATGATTCTTTGTTGTGATAGAGATAGATGATACATAGGTAGATTGATTGATAGATAGATAGATTGTTAGATAGATAGATAGATAGATAGATTACATACAGCACTAAAGCTTGCTTCAGTGAAGTGGGGGCAGGGTTCAAACCTGCATTAGACACATGGAAAAGCCAATGCACTATTCAAGTGAGCTATTTCACCTGCCTAGCAAAATCTTTCTTAGTCTTTTTAAAAGTTTTTTTTTAATATTTATTTATGGGAGTTGGCAGTACTGCAGTGGGTTAATTGCATGTGGGACAAAGCACTAGGACCAGCATAAAGATATCGGTTTGAGCCCCTGGCTCCTCACCTGTAGGGGAGTCACTTCACAGGTGGTAAAGCAGGTCTGCAGGTGTCTTTCTCTCCCCATCTCTGTCTTCCCATCCTCTTTCCATTTCTCTCTGCCCTATCTAACAATGCTGGCGTCAATAACAACAATAATAAGTACACAAACAATAAAAAACAACAAGGGCAACAGAAGGGGAAATAAATAAAAATCTAAAAAAAATATTTATTTACTTTCTTCTTTGTAGAGACAGAGAGAAATTGAAAATGAAAGGGGATATAGGGAGAGAAATATACCTGCTACACTGCTTCTCCTCTCATGAAACCTCCCCCCAGAGGTGGGGACCTGGGCCTTGAACCCAGGTCACTGTACATGGTAACCTGTGTGCTCAACTGGCTGCACCACCGACCATGCTCTGCTCCATATAATATTTAAATATCTTTGCTAGGGGCTGAGAGAGGTCGGATGCATACCTAGTAGGGTGCTCCTGGCCCAGATGAACCCTGGTACCACATAGGAGTACCATAGAACCAGGGGCTGGGCAGAGGTACACCCAGTAGAGTGTATATGTTACCATGTGCAAGGACCCTAGTTCAATCCCTCAGCCCCTACCTGCAGGGGTTAAAGCTTTAGGAGTGGTGAAGCAGTGCTATAGGTGTGTTTCTGTCTCTCCCCTCTCTATTTCTCCTTCCTTCTTAATTTCTCTCTGTGCTATTAAATCAAATACATTTATTTAAAAATGAGAGTCACAGCACCAAGGGGGAGTGCCTGTCTCTGAGTGAAATTGGGGGGACTACTTAGTAGTTCATGCAGAAGACTTTAGTGCTTGAGGCACCAGAGATTCCAGATTCAGTCTCCAACAGCATAAGCCAGAGTTAAGCAGTGGTCAGCTAAAGAAGGAAAAGGAAGGGAAGGGAAATACAGAAAAGGAGAGGAAGGAGAAGGAGAGATATATGGAGTATAGTGGTGCTTTTGTATGACCATTATGCTATCTCCTCAGTCTTTTTTTTTCAGTTTTTTTTACCACTTATAGACCAAATTAGAAAAAACCACAAATCCCCATTCATCCACCCTCCAAATATAAACAATAATCGTACTCTGTCTCTCACAGTTTGTTCTTTCCTACTCCTATTTTTTTTTAAAAAAACTATTTTCTCTGTTATTGTTATTGTTGTTGGATAGGACAGAGAGAAATGCATAGAGGAGGGGATGGCAGAGAGGGGGATAGAAAGATAGACAACTGTTAACCTGCTTCACTGCCTGTGAAGCGACCCCCCCTGCAGGTGGGGAGTTAGGGGCTTGGACCAGGATCCTTATGCTGGTACTTGTGCTTTGTGCCATGTGTGCTTAACCCACTGTGCTACCGCTGACTCCCCAGATGTCTTTTCTTAACATAATGGCGTTACCACTATAATCGATTTTACTTTTTTTTCTTCTTAATATTGTGTTCAGGATCTTTGCCAGTTAATAACATCTAAACTTGGAGGCTGGGGAGCTAACTTAAAGTTTACATAGAAAGCTTTCATGCTTCAGGTTCCAAGGCTTCAGGTTGAATCCCCAGCTCTCCAGCATAAGTCTGAGCTGAGCAGTGCTGTGCTTTCACTCTTTAATACACACACACACACACACACACACACACACACACACACACACACACACACTTATTTATTAAGTATTTATTTTTTTACCAGAGCCTTGCTCAGCTCTGCATCATGGTGAGGCAGGAACCCTAGAGCTTCCAGAATGAGTCTCTTTCCATCAGCATTATGTTATTTAACCCTGCCCATTCTCACTCTTTTTGTATCATTCCATTTCTCTAGCTTTAATTACTAAACATAACAATAAATAAAATGTGGTAAAGTAGAAAATAAATAAGTAGAGCTGGGCAGAAGTGACTGCCTAGTTATCATCTTTTTGTCTTTATACCTATCTCTCATTAGTAAAGCTATTTAAGAAAGTAATGGAAAATAAAAATATTTTTCAAAGAAGTCCTTCGACTGGGAGAGCTTTGACATCTTTCTCTCTCTCCATAACTAAATATAATAATACAATAAAATACAACTATTTAAAATAAAAGAGAGTGGAGGTAGATAGCGTAGTGGTTATGCAAAAATACATTCATGCCTGAGGCTCCAAGGTCACATTTTCAATCCCTAACACTACCATAATCCAGAGCTGATCAGTGCCCTTGTTATAAAAAAGAAGAAGTAGAAGGAGAAGGAGAATAAGAAACATACCTTGTGTGACCCATATTTGAATGTGGTATAAAACTTTGTGAGTTCTTTAAATAAAATAAAGTAAAATAAAATAAGAAGAACTTGTGCTTAGGAGTTCTGCTGAAGCCTGTCATACCTGTGCCTTTAAGAGCCCAGTTTCAGTTCCCCCACACCCCTTGAGCTTGAGCTGACAGTGTTCTGGTGTTTCTCTGTATGTTTTTCTCCCTGGATCTGTGTCTGGAAAAGAAAGTGAAGAGAAATTTGGGAGAAATATGGGAGCCCTTTGGTTGGCTGTAAGGTGCATTCTGCTCTGTGTCCACAAGGTGGCGACATAACACAGCAGGGCCCCTCCTGGGCTGGCCTTGCTCTCATTGCACTGCCCCTTGGTCTAGAATAGTTGTTACTTTGGGCAGGGTGTTTGCAGTCTGTCCCCAGGATCTGTTCCTGGGAGCTTCCTTCCCAGGGGCTAGAGAGAGGTAAAAGACGGTTCACTGGGCATGGCACCAGGTTTACGAGGCTGAGGCGCCAAGTTCCCTGTCCTGGTGAGGTGGCCACAGAGACAGAAGGGTCTTGGAGCTCTGCCTTTGCTCCCCCTGTGTTTGTGTCATGGGTGTATCCCCTTCCATGCACTGCTCCAACCCCTTCCTGGAAAAATGATTTGAACACCTGTGCTGGGCTGCTGGGCTGTGAGGAACCTGCTGGAGTTCCCAGACTTCCCTGCACAAGGACCAGGGTTGGAGCCCTGGTGGTTCCCCACCTGCATGGGGAGGAAAGGTGAGGCAGGTCTGTGGGGGTCTCTTTCTCTCCACATCTCTGTCTCTCCCCTTCCTCTCAATTTCTCAGTCGACTTTAAATTCAGAGAGAAAGAACAAATGGAATGTGGTTACATGGCAGGAGTGGGGTGAGCCATCAGCATCTCTGGATTCCTAGTTGGAAATGATGTCCAATTAAAAATAGTTGTCAAGGCAAAAAATAGGAATTGAAGCAAGGCATTTATTTATTCTTTTGCAAAAGGGCGTGCCACCAACAGTGGCCTTCAGGCAGCAGCATGTCCCCTCAGCCTTCTCCCATCTTTTATATCTGAAGCAGAACTGTCTCCTCCACCCCTGGGCTGGGCTTCAGAGCTCACAATCTCTCCATTGTCTAAAGGAGGAAAGGAGGAAGGGAGTATGAGGGTCTCTGCTGGAGGACTGGGAGGCACTGCAGGGAGCTGACCTAAAGAATACAAAACTACTGGCCACAGGTGGTCACAGATAACAATTTATAAAAAGAATGTTTGTACTAAACAGTTGTTCTATTCGTGTTCTTTTGAAGAGAACACCTAACCATCTCTCACAGTCGATTGACTTTTTCTCTGCATGTTCTTTCTTTGATAACCACAGGAAGGCTCCCTTAACCTCCATGAAAATAAAGAGGGAAAAAATGTAGATGGGAAAGAGCTGCAGTTCAAGTCACAGCAATTCTGCTGATCCTCAGATTCCTTAGAATAAAGCAGAAGTGTCTAAACTTCTAGTTCAAAAATGTATCAGAAGTACAAGACATAAAGTTTCTGAAATATGTTTTCCTAGTAGATAAATAACGACATAGTATTGCTTTAACGTTCCCTATTTCTACATGTCTCTATCTATCCATACAAATGCAGTTATTTCTCTACCTCTCTGCCCATTTGTGTACTACAAGAGAGAAATTGAGTAATGAACAGCAAGGTAGGAAGCAAACTCTCACAAGAATATACTAAAAAGTTACGTGTCACACTGTTTATTTGGAGTTATTCATGACTTTAATCATAAAAGAGGACTGGGAAAAAAAGCAATGGATGGGACTTGGCTGGTATAGTTTATTGGGTTAAGTACAGGTGGCATGAAGCATGAGGACCTGCATAAGGATCCTGCTTTGACCACCACTGCCTGCCGGGTTCCCCACCTGCAGGGGAGTCCCTTTACAAGCTTTGAAGCAGGTCTGCAGGTGTGTATCTTTCTCTGCCACTCTGTCTTCCACTCCTCTCTCCATTTCTATCTTATCCAACAATGACGGCATCAATAACAACAACAACTAGAACAAGGGCAATAAAAAGGGAAAAATAAATAAAAAGGGAAAATATAAAATAAACATAAATAAATTTTAAAAATTGAAGAAAAAATAAAAAAGCACTTGATACCAGGTCTCACTATTAGATATTTTCACTATTAGGCCAGATTTCACTATTAAACATCCGTGATCAATGTTGGTAAGTTTGCTTAATAACCCAGTGGACCAGAAGTCATTCTGCTTGTGTTCCTACATTAATGACTGGAAACAACACTATTCATTTTTTCCAGTAAAAAAAAAAAAAAGATTCATTTGATTCTACAGAACTTTCAAGGAATGATTAATACCTATTCCCATAACTTCTTATTCAGTGATCTGTTATTGGCTATTTGCTTTCCTGTTTGGCTACTGTAAGCAGTGCAGCTGAGAACATGGGGCTCAGATACCTTTTTTTTTAATGTGTTTGCCTCTAGGGTTATCTGTGGGGCTGGGTGCCTGGACTACAAATCCACTGCTCCTGGAGGACATTTTTCCAACTTTGATGCCATTGTTGCATTGCTGTTGTTGGAAAGGACAAAGAGAAATTGAGAGAGGAGGGGGAAGAGAGAGTGGAGAGAGAAAGACAGACACCAGCAGACCAGCTTCACCCCCAGTGAAGCAACCCCTCCCTGCATGTGTGGAGCAGGGGGCCTGGGGCTCAAGCCAGGATCCTTGTGCTGCCATGTAAGGTTAACCTGCTGCAATACCACCTGGCCCCCGGGCTCAGATATCTTTGAGAACCAGTGCTTCCATGTCTTTGGATAGAAGCCTAGGGATGGTATTGCTGGATCTTAAGGCACTGCCCTTTTTGTTTGAGGACTCTCCCTGCAGCTTTCCAAAGGGGCTGCACCAGTTTGCACTCCCAACAGCAGTGTCACTTCTCAGGGCTCCCTTTGCCCACACCTTCCCAGACCCCAAATCTTAAAGGTATGTTGATGTGTGCTGGGAGTCTCACTGTGATCCCAATCTGCATTGCCAATGTCCCTGTAATGGGTTGGCCAGTCAGCAGAATTGTTGTGCAAATGACTTGAAAGCCTGGGGCTCTGAGATCCCAAATCCTGTTTCAGCACCAGAATCAGCCAGAGCTGAGCAGGGAGTGAGCAGCTGAGAAAAAAAAATCAAAGGCCCCTGTAACCTCTGAGGTCATGACCTTGGTGTCTTCCTGGCCCTTGGGCCAGTGCTGATTGGGGACCTGGGTCTCCCCTTCACAGGAGCTCTTGGGGGAGCTGCTGGGCTTTGACACAAGACCTGCCCCTGCTTGCAGCAGCCCCTCAGTCTTCCCTGTGACGGTGGCCAGGAGGACACAGTCCAGGTCACCTGAGTGAAGTGACACTGCTGGGCCTTTATTGGGGATCCCAACACTGACTCACAGCCCCTCCATCCCACACAATTGTTAAACAGATAATGTGGGGGGCATCTGCCCCCATTCTGAAAGTGCCTCATGCCAATCTCAACAATGAATTAAAAAGAGAGCATGATTATCCAAGTAAACTAAACTGTAGAGAAAACAAAACATGTTAGTGTACAAGAGAGGGAGAGGGAGAGGAATGAACTCACTCACTTTCTCCTTGATCACATGGTATTCCCCAGAAAGAGAGCAAGCCCCACAAGGTTCACCACTTTTAAAGCCAAAGGCCCCACCTATAGCTGTAACCACTCCCATTTCTGGGTGGTGCCTTCTCTCCCTCAACACCATGACTCATCCAGGAAAGACTCACCCCTGCTCTCTCTATGCCCTGAGCCTCTGCCTCCTGCTCCTGCTCCCACTCCTGCTCCTGCCTGATTTCATGGTTCCACATGGGTCTGCACTTCTGCTCTGAGACGAGGCACCAGGACCCGGGTTGGAGACCACACCCCAAGTCCACCAGGAGTCACAGTGCACAGGGGGATCCTGTCCTGCTGGATGGTAAGAAGGGGTGCACTCAGTGATGTGGGTCTGAGACCTCAGCCACATGCCTATGACCTTGACGTCACTGCTTCCCACCTGGAGCTTCCAGAAGCTTCTTCAAAGGCGCTTCTGCTTTCTGAGGGCAGGAGACCGGGTATCTCCATAGGTTACAGAGACAGTGATTGGGATTGTGCCCTTATGTCAACTCTCCCATAAACCTGGAGGCCCCCATTAAGATGATGGCAAAAGGAAAACAGACAAACAGCAAAAGCTAGAAGGAAGGCAACAGTGAGGTGAACACTGAACCTTTGAAAGTTCACGGAAATGTTTAGTGTGAGACGGCCTTTACTCTGTGCTTCATTTTGTCCCTCCAGGGCTGGAACTCCACACCTGCCCAACTCCACCATTCCTAGAGGCCGTTCTTTATCTTCTTCTTTTCCCATTTTTCATTCGATGGAGCACCCAGATGGATGGGGGAAACAGTGTCACACACTATAGAGCTCAGCTAAGATAATGTACAAGGACCCAGGTTTAAGCCTCCGGTCCTCACCCGGGGGGAAAGGAGGCTTCACAGAGCAGTTAAGCAGATCAGCAGGTGTCTCTCCCTTTCTATAATCTCTCTTTCCACTTTCAGTTTCTCTCTCTATTCAAAATAAAGAGAGAAGATGATCGCATGCAACACTGCTCACCTGCTCCTGAGTTCTTACGCCTTCAAGAGGGAACCAGAGACTTGAACCCAGGTCCTCTACTATGGTATCATGTGCTCTCTACCAGATGAGCTAGCACCTGAGCCATGGCTTTTGCCCTGAGCCCTCTCATCACACAAGCCAGGGGTAGTGAAGTGTGGATGTAGACACACACATATGCACACACAGAGCCCAAACCTTTTGATTCCTACTGAGTTAGCTTCTGATGTTGGAGTCCTACAGGCCTTACCTATGAACATGACACAGCATAGCCAGGACTGAACACGTTAGGGAAATAACTGAACAGTCTGGGGCCTGGGATTCAGCATCCAAGATACACGCAGATGCACTTGCATTTTCCCAGCAGCTGTTAGAAGTTCTCTTCCGTCAGAATGAACTGCATATTAGAATTTAAACATACTTCTGAAGGAAGCTCAGAGTTACTATTATTGAGGTGAGGGAGCAGAGATTAGTGCAGAGCACAGCGTTCTTAGCACATCATTGTGCAGAGATGAAGCCTGGCTGCAGGTGGGCACCATCTGAGGAGTTTTTAGACCCCAGAGATTCTGTTCTGTCACAGGATGGACTTCCTCTGGGGGACTGAGCTCAGTGCTGAATAGCTCCAGGTGAAACTCCCTGTGCTGCACATTTATTTGGAGGGACAGCCTCGGGGCTTCAGGGACATTGACATCAACTTAGAGAAGTAGGGTCAGTTAGTCCTGTGAGTGCCCACACACATCTGGTTTGGTAAGAGCATGCTCAGTGAATATGAAGATAAGATTAAGACAGAGCATTGCCTGTGGTGGTGGCCAGGCTGGTGAGAAAGCCGAGATGTGGAGATCGGCACCACAGTAACTGTGTGGATTGTTGTTCTGGGGACCCTTCTGAGCAGCTCATGTTCTTTGGAAGCACATGTCAGGCTGTTCTGTAACTTAGAGTCTTTCCATTTTTCCTTTAAAAACAGAACCTGATGTGACTGACTTGAACCATGTCTAAATGAAGGAGTGGGGCTTGTCTCACTGACACTGTGGACATAAACATGTTCATGTCTGGGTCCAGGACGTAACACCAATTTTAGCTAAAAATATCAGTGAGAAGTGTAATTTTCCCCCTCAATTTTATATCGTTCCTGCAGTTATTCACAGTGGCATTTTAGATGAATTCAAAGTGTGTTTACATTTTGGTGACTGGAGATAGCTCATCTCTTAGAGTGCATGCCTCCCATGTTTGAATCCCTGCATTTGAGCATCAGCACCATACATGGCCTCAGTCTCATCATGGGTGGTGACAGGTGCTGTGATGATTCTGACTCTCTTTCTCCAACTGCTCTCTCTAAAAAATTATTTTAAATATTATACAGTTGGGCATTAGGGCCATTCAGTGGCACTGTGCAGATGGCAGGGCCAGGGTTATTCCCTGCAGTGATTAAAATAAATCAAGAGCCAGGGAGAGAGCATAATGGCTATGCAAATGACATTTATGTCAGAAGCTTCAGGGTCCCAGGTTCAAACCCTGCTACCACCATAAGCCAGATCTGAGCAGAGCTCTGAAAAAAAAAAAAGAAATTAAATTCAAATAAGTCTCCTTTCAAATGAGCTCTTCCAAGGAGCCTTCCTTGTTTGTCCTCTCCACAGTGTCATTCAGGTTTCATCTTTCACCTTTACTCCCTCACTTCCCTCTTTGTTTTTTTCTGGGTAATATTTCCAGGAGTCTAGAATCACATTGTGATTGGTAGTCTCTTCTGTTGAATTTCTGTCTTCCCCATTCAAAAGTTGGTTGCATGAGAATTGGGCCTTTTTTTCTTTTCTTTTTTTTTTTAGTTCTTACAATAGGACACTGTTTCATTTCCTCAGGAAAATAACTTAAATATGTAGGCCAATCTGAAGATGCAGATAAGAATTCATTAGTAGCCACTTGTGGTGGACGGTCATTAGCACCTAGGGGTCCGGGACCTGGACAGTGTTGGAAACTTCCCCTGGAAGCTGCATGGACATGTCTGAAACATATAGTCTTGCAAACCAAGGTCTCATCCAAAACTGTGAATGATGCCTGGCAGAGGCATAATGTTGAGGTGGTTGTGTGATAAATAAAAGACAGGCGTCCATCAAGCTTCCTGAACAACTAGAAAAACCACAGCCCACATTTCTCCAGTTTAGGACCTATATAGCCCCCATTTGGAAGCAACCCAAATGCCCTTTGACAGATGACTGGATAAAAAAGTTATGGGACGGGGGTCGGGCGGTGGCGCAGTGGGTTAAGCGCATGTGGCGCAAAGCGCAGGAACCGGCGCAAGGATCCCAGTTCGAGCCCCCGGCTCCCCACCTGCAGGGGAGTCGCTTCACAGGCGGTGAAGCAGGTCTGCAGGTGTCTATCTTTCTCTCCCCTTCTCTGTCTTCCCCTCCTCTCTCCATTTCTCTCTGTCCTATCCAACAACGGATTGCGTCAACAAGGGCAATAATAATAACCACAACGAAGCTACAACAAGGGCAACAAAAGGGGGAAAAAATGGCCTCCAGGAACGGTGGATTCATGGTGCAGGCACCGAGCCCAGCAATAACCCTGGAGGAGGGGAAAAAAAAGTTATGGGACATATACTCAATGAAGTATCCCCTAGGAAAGTAAAGATGATGTTGTATCCTTTGGGATAAATAGGATTATGCTTGGTGGATAAGTACAGAGGTAAGTGACAGCTGCAGAATGGTTTTTGGCACTGGGTAGAAACAACTCAGCAACATAAATCTCAGGTCTTGTCTGTGGCACTGCATACGCTTGTGTCATGTGTCATTCTATCTCTTGTCTCTCTCATCAATCAACAAATGGAGCTTTGAAATAGGCTACCTGGTGATCTATTCCTCTCATCCTAAATAAATACTTGAAAGAAACTCTAAATAAATTTAATTATTTCATTCTTTTATGAAAAAGCTATTGAAATATTTTTTTCAATCGTGTGTTCTTTTCTGTGAAGGCCTGAAATAATTTAGAAGGCCCGAATTAAAAAGTTCATCATTTCTACTAATGTATGAGGTTTAGTAATGTAGTATATACATTAAGTGTAACAAAGTATAAATATCAGAAATTCAGCAACAGGAAAGGAACGCTCAGCATTCTCTGAATGACATTTGTAAACCCAGAAGTGAAGAGTGCAGCCACACTTGAGCCTCAGCTCTGAGGGCAGGACCTTCCTGCCTGTGGTGTGGTGTTTCCAGGGTCAGTCAGCACACACAGTGCTCAGGCCCCTCTCCCCACCCTTGCTGAGCTGCCAGATGAGGACAGAGCTGCAGAAGCTCATGGGTTGGGCTAAGAGTAGAGGGGAGAATGACAGAGTGCTTCTCTCTGTCTCTCCAAGTTTGAAAGGAGCTTCAGGATCAAGCACTCAGTGTCCCTGCTTAGCCTGTGGGTGTCTGCCTACTTGCACAGATCCAGGAGAGCCACCAGCAGAGACAAGAAGTCACTGGTTCTAGGCTGGCCCAGGAACAGCTTCGTGGTTACTTTCTCCTAAGACCTCCATCTTGGTTTTCCATGTGGTCATGACTTTTACATTTAAAACCTTTTCATCTACTTGTCTGTAAAGCCAATGGCTCAAGCATGAAGCTTTAGTCTTTGTTATTCTCTCTCGTTCTCTTCTGAACATTAAAAGGGAAAAACAAAAGAAAACACGGGTCATCTGGCACAGTGTAATCATGCACAGGAGGCCCACAGATAAAAAAAGGAAATATGGACATCAGTATTTTGTGGAGTTGAACTTATTTCTTCCCAATTTCTTGCACTGCAGGTCTGTGCAGCAAAAACAAGAGTGGCATTCCTGTCTGGAGAGGGTGGAGAGGAAGAGAGTCAGACACCTATAGCACCGCGTCATAGCCCATGAAGCTTCTCCAGAGCAGGTGGAAGCAGGGAAAGGAACCCAGGTCCTTGCTCTTGATAACATTTGTACTCTAATGGGTATACCACCTGCATGCTGTGCAGTTGGTTTACTAGGGAAACTATAGATATTTATGTTTATGGGAAACTGTAAAGGCATAGGAAGCAAAAGGAATTCTTAGTGGCTCTACAGCCTAAATATAGAAATAATGTTGCTTATTAAATTCCATAATGTTGATCAGGCTCTTCCTGATGTCAGTCATCATACTCCTTGTAAGGAAGTGAGTTTGAGGGCCAGGTGGCCATGTCCTGAAAAAGCACACACATTACAGTGCACAAGCACACAGGTTCAAGCCCCTGTTGAAGCTTCTGGAGTAGTGAAGCAGGCCTGCAAATGTCTCTGGCTCTCTCCTTCTCTGTATCCCCTCCTCTCTCAATTTATCTCTGTCTCTATCCAATGATACATATTTTTTTTAAAAAAGGGAGTGATGTTTACTAACTGGAAATTCCTACAAGAATCAAAGAAATTTTCTAAAAGCAGGGGAGAGGCCCAAAGCCCTGTGTTCAAGGGAGATAGCATATGGCTCAGGGTGAGAGTTTCTACACGTAGTTTAGGGAGATATGAATGTGAACCCATCAGATGACTACAGTCTTGCAAAACATCATTCCTGGGGGCCAAGAGGTAGCACAGCAGGTTAAGCGCACATGGTAAGAAGTGCAAGGACCAGGTTAAGGATCCAGGTTCTAGTTGCAGGCTCCCCACCTGCAGGGGCCACGCTTCACAGGCAGTGAAGCAGGTCTGCAGGTGTCTGTCTTTCTTTCTCTCCCCCTCTGTCTTCCCCTCCTCTCTCGATTTCTCTATGCCCTATCCAACAACAGCAACTATAACAACTACAACAATGGGAAAAATGGCCTCTAGGAACAATGGATTCATAGTGCAGGCACCAAGCCCCAGCAACAGCCCTTGGGGGAAAAATAAAAAGTTCCTCAGCATAAACAAATAACAGTTTCCCTCAGTTAATTGTCATCCTTACAAATGGTGTTTTCACAGGTCCCTGTCCCTTATGATTTACTGAGGTAACCTAGAAAAAAATGGTAAATGTAAAAGGATCATTCAGAATCCCCTCAGGTACTGTATCTGGACTCACCATTTCATGGTCTTTTCCCACCCTCAAGGAGCCCTTCCATCTGGAGCAGATGACTTCAGAGACCCCAGGGCAGCAGGTCTGCAAGGCCAGGCAGTAGAGAAGGAGCCAGCAGGGGAGAGGTGAGCCCCAGCCTTCCCAAAGTGCCTCCTCTGGGATGTCTCCCTTTCTGAAGCAGGATCATGACACAGGACCATTCGCATGTGGGGGGTGCGGGGGTTCAGGGAAGGTTACAGGCAGGGACCCAATTCTCATCCCAAGTCATTTCTAGAAAGGTATTTTATTTTGGGAATTGCTCTAGGTCAGTGTGGCCAACCCTTTTTCTGCCAGGGGTGACATGGATATTTAAGAGATAATTTACAGGCCCTACAATTATCAGCTTGAACATGAGCATTGGATGCTATGTGCTGACTTTGATTCCCAGATGAAATGACTCCCTGGGTCTCGTGTTGTCCACAGGCTAGAGGTGGCTTTTATTCCAGATGCCCAGATCCTGTCCTCCATGGGCTGCTCTGTAGGTGCATTGTTCTGTCATTAGAGCAGGACCTTTAGGGCCTGGGAAGACACCTTCCCCACCCCAGTGTGTGTCCAGTATCCTGGCCACCCTGGGAGCAGATGCACTGCCAGGCCTGTCAATCCATACTTGTAGTGGGGAACTCCCATGCACAGAGAGTATTGGGGGGGGTGAAATGGACTGAGCACAGCCTGGGCTGAAGTGGCCTTGACTCAGCTAGAATGTGGCTCTGACCTCACTCCACTGACTTACTTCTCACATATTGACTGGATGTTGATTGTCAGGACTATTTGTTTTTAATTCAACAGCTTCATATTCCCCCATGATTCCATGTTATGCTTCTAATATTCCTACTACAGAAAAAAAAAAAGATTCGATAAGCTTTTGCATCAGTGGAAGGGCAAAAGGCTCTCTTAGATAAAGCACTACCTTGCTTTTGTATGACAAAGCCTCAAGCCTAGACCCTCCATGTTGAAAAAAGCTTTGGCACCATCTCTCTCTCTCTGTCTCTCTGTCTGTCTATTTGTCTGTCTCTTCGCCCCTCTGTTTTTCTGTCTCTATCTTGAGAAAAAAGATCTTACACCAAGAATGAAAATCGTATAACATACCTTTTATTAAGATGACTCTTACTTTATTAACATATAGTTCAGCTTTTTGTTCTTGTTGTTGTTGTCAATAACATTCTTACTTCACTGAAACCTGAGGAAACTGTACTTGAATCTTGCCTTAACAGATGATGAAGGATGAAGTTGCATTAAATTAACTTGTTTAATCATCTCCATTTGCCCTGCCCCCGCAAAAATAAAATAGACCATCTATTGTCATCAGTCACAGAAAATCAGAGTCTACACCAGGGCATGTCTATCTGTAATTAACAATACAGCTGAGCCTGACAGTCCTTCTCGGGATGAGACTCCTTTTCTGACTGTCTGTGTTCTGGAGTCACTATTGTAAGATTGCACAAAGGCTCTGTTCCATCAAGGAATAGAGCGTTCTTGCCGAAAGCCTTTGTAAGAGACTATATTTGGGTTCCATTTTAGAAGTCTTGGGTCTCAGGTAGGAAAACCAGGATGCGTGTATCAACTCATCTATAAACAAATATTCCCATGATGATGTAGGAGAATCCCCTGATGTATTAAATAGGAGTTTGCTGTCCCCTCCTGTCTGTCCTACTGAGCCTCAGTAGGAAGTGGACCTGCCCCAGGCCCCATATTTAGCTGTCCTCCATTCTCTCCAAGCCTCTACTGAGCAGACAGGAACCTCCTCCTCTGCTCCTCCCAGAGCTCAGTGTCTTGTTCACAGGTGTCCTTGCTGATGGGCGAGTCCCCTGGTTGGGATTCCATGGCATTACCAGGAACTCCCAGGCCCTGGGAACCCTGTTGGATGAGCAGAACTTCTCCCCTTGTATCAGCAAGAAGCCACCTGACAGCAATCCCTGTTCATGCAGATGCGCGTGGCCCTGGTGATACTGCGGTGCCCGTCCATGCTGGCCCTGGGTGCAGCTCAGTGTCCCCCATCCGTGCGGGTCTGTAGTAGCCTGGGTGCCACAGTGCACCACAGTACAGCGGGATGGCCCTGCATCGCCCCAGTTACATCTTCATTGCGGTGACTGGCCTCATAATATGTGTCAGTATCCCCTAGAGATGCCCGCTAGCCATATGCTGCTGGGCATTTCAGTGTATCTTTTCCCATTTGTTTTTATTATTTTTTTTTTATATTTTCCCTTTGGTTGCCCTTTTTTATTGTTGTTGTAGTTATTAGTATTGATGTCGTCATTGTTACACAGGACAGAGAGAAATAGAGGAGGGGAACAGACGGGGAAAGACACCTGGAGATCTGCTTCACCGCCTGTGAAGCGACTCCCCTACAGGCAGGGAGCTGGGGGCTCGAACTGGGATCCTTCAGCAGGTCCTTGCATTTTGCGCCACATTGGTATAGATTGCACTGCATCCTGCATGAATAAAGAGATACTGCATACAGCTCAACCATGAGTCCCTTGTCATCTGTTACAAATCCACTGCTCCTGGAAGCTGTTTTTCACATTTCATTGCCCTTGTTGTTGTTGTTGTTGTTGTTATAGCTGTTGTTGTTGGATTAGACAAGAGAATCTTAAAGAGGACAGGAAGCAGAAAGGGGGAGAGAAAGACACCTGCAGACCTGCTTCACTGTTTGTGAAGTGACCTCCCACATACTCAGGTTGTTGTTTTCGAAGGGCTGGCTTCACGGGCGGGTAACAGATGACAAGGGACTCATGGTTGAGCTGTATGCAGTATCTCTTTATTCATGCAGGATGCAGCGCAATCTATACCAAGCTAAGCTAAACTAACACAACTACCAACTCACAACTCACTAAAACGAACAATGTTGTCTTTATATACTTTCCAAGTAGGGTGTAAACAAGATGTGACATACAGAGGGTGGAGAGAAAAGTGACTGGTGAAAATCAGGGTATGACAAGGAGAGGGGGCGGAGCAGGCAAGAATTCTACCACTGAACCACCAATGCCCTGGAGGGAGGGTGGTGCATGTTAACAGAGGTTATGTAAATAGAATACAGTGTTATGTAAATAGAATGCAGTGTTAAGCAGGGGGTATTTAAACCAAATGAAACAGAAAAGATTTTTAGAAGTAGAATTAGAAACATACCAACAACAGGTGAGGTTCTGGGGCCTCAAACTGGGATCTTTATGCCAGTCCTTGTGCTTTGAGCCATATGTGTTTTACCTACTGTGTACCACCAGCCCCCAGTATTTGCCTTTAATGACTTTGGTGTACCTTACTAATAATGAGACTATTTCTCATATAGACTCAGATTAATAATTTGATCAGTTTTTTCAGAAATGCATTTCTTTAGATCATACTCAGAGCTATATTTATCTTTTAAAATATTTTTTATGAGATGCCTGATTTTATATATATGGAGACAGAGGCAAAGGCAAGGATAGAGAAACAGAGAGACGGCATACCCAGCACCCATCTGGCTGGAATGATTCCCTAAACTCTCTCCCCTCTCTCCAACCAAGGAGATGTCCTCATCCCTACTCCCTGCCTGTCCTGGGACCCTCTGCCTAGTAATTACCACCTCAGTTTTTTGCCTAGTTAACATTAATTCTAGATCATTTGAGACATGGTCTCTACTCTTGAAAGTTGCTCACACTTTCAAGGCATTTACTCCTCGCCCCTACAATAAGGAGCACTTTGACTGCTATGTGGATACAATATATTTCCTTGCAAGAAAATATTTTAAACTATGATCCATATTTAAACTTGATTTGCAAAGATGCTAGAATATATATCTCTCATTTACAAGGAAACAGTCACACTGCAAGAAGAAATACAAGTGTTGACATTAGTCTTTTAAACATATATTGTTCTTATGCATTCAGTTAAAGAGTTACTGAAATCAGCAATGTTTACTCTCCAACCATAGTGAAGTCTGTGGAGCTAAAAGAATTTATATTTTTAGTTGATTCATTCTTTGTGAACTTTAGGGAAGCTAAATACAAGTTTTCTTCAAGTAGATCTTGTGAAAGGTGGGTTGTAACTCCAGTTTTTTTTTTTTTTTTTTTAATTCAAGGTTCCTGCACAGCATTAGATGTGTCTGACTTCTAAGGAAAATGAGACTCCAGACACATTGATGGGTAAGTGTCAAGATATTCTAAGTTAGGATGGTTAGATTTAAAATAGCAGTTCAAAACTCTCTCAATAGCTGCTGTTTAGTATTAAGCTTAATTGTCTTCACACATTTCATCCATCCTGACCAGCCCTTACTGTGGCACAAAAGTCAAACCTGACTTCCTAAAAGTTTTCTTTAATACAGTGAAGAATATACCAATTTGTAAATCTTGGGAACAATATAGTTGTTGGGTCTTTCTATTCATTTTGTCATCACAGTGTAATTTGTTTTAGGTAAAATGCTTTATTAAAATAATGAAAATAGAAAACAGGCATTGTACAATGTAAAGGCATCAATACCCCTGTCCCAAATTCACCTGTTCCCAGTGTCTTTTTCATCCCCTTTCCACATTTTTGGCTACATGTTCTCAGGAAAAAAAAAAAAAAAACCTCAGACCTGCACCTCTGCACCTCTAGCCATGCTTGATGGTTGCTAGCCAGAGAGGTGAAGTCTTCTCTCTATTTTTTTTCACCAAGAAGTGCTGTCTTGAAAAAATGTTTTGAGAGAGAGGCTGGGTGGTGGCACACCCATTAGAGAGCACATGTTACAATGCTAAAGGACTCAGGTTCAAGCCCCTGTTCCCCACCTACAGGGGGAAAGCTTCATGAGTGGTGAAGCTGTGCTGCAGGTGTCTTCCTGCATATCACCCCTTTCCCTCTCAATTTTTGACTGTCTTTATCCCATCAATAAATAAATAAAGATAATAAAAATTTAAAAAACATATATGTTGAGGGGGCTGGCGCTGTACCCTGTTAAGCACACATAGTAGTCAGCACAAGGACCTATGCAAGAATCAAGGTTTATCCCACTCCCCACCTCAGGGGGGTTGCTTCACAATAGTGGAAGCTGGTCTGCAGTTGTGTCCATCTTTCTCCCTCTCTCTCCACTCTCAATTTCTGTATTATCCAATAAAATTAAAAAATAGGCCGCCAGAAAATGTGGATTCTTATTAAGCCCAAGGAATAAATAACCCTGGAGGCAAAAAAAAAACAGGAAAAGAAAAAAAATGTTAATTGATTTATTCATTTACTTCACTAATCATGTCTTTCTTTCTTGATGTTTAAAGAAATACAGATTACACTCTCTATTCCTCACAGCTTTTTATTTTCAGTATGGGATTCCGCTAGTCTATTTATTTATTCCTTTTGGTTGCCCTTGCTAGTATATTTCTTTACAAAAAAGGCCCTTGTATTTCTGAGACTCCTTTCAAATGAGGTCACACCTCTGAGTCTACACAGAAGTATTTCTTGAACCCCGGTTCCATGGGAAATTGTCCTCAGCATTTGAACATAGCGAGAGGCTAGTGTCCAGGCTCAGGTGTTCATGTGCTGAACACCTACACTTGGTGTTTCTCAGACTGAGTTCCCAGCCCTCTTAGTGATGTGCATTTACAGTCCAAGTTAAATTCTCAAGAAGATCAGAGTTGAAAGATACTTTCCTCTCTATACCTCAGAAATGAGCTCCATTTCCCAGACTGCAAGCTAGAGCAATGTCAGAGGACTGTGAGCTGCTTAGTGCAGCATCCTCAGTGCCCATCTGCCAGGAGCCATTTCTCTGCTTAATAGATGATAAGCTTTGAGACAATGGAATCCCTGGAGACAAGTGTTAATTCCCCCATGGGCAGGCCATTTTCCCTCAGGTAAACCATTTATCAGTAATCAAGTGAGTCAACACACAGTTTGGTTTCTGCCATTTGTTGCAAGGAACATTCTGCTTTGAAGTTTGCTCCCCCTCCCCCTCCTCCAGCATTCCCTCTCCTTCCCTAAAGCCTTATAATGCCTGTGAACACAATCAAATTTTGCAGCTTGATCAGAAACCTGTCTTGCTTCGTTGTTCGTGTCTTGTGTCCCTTTCATGGCAGGTTTTTTAGGTTCCTAGCCCCTGTTCACCGCCCTGCTGGTCGGGGCACCCATCCAGAATGATGTTCTGCAACTTTCTTTCCTTCTCCTCCTCCTCCTTTCTCTACTCTCTCTCTTTCTCTCATTAAGAAATGAACCGTCCCACCTACAAAGGAGTCACTTCACAGGTAGTGAAGCAGGTCTGCAGGTGTCTGTCCTTCTCTCCCCCTCTCTGTCTTCCCCTCCTCTCTCCATTTCTCTATCCTATCCAACAATGACAACATCAACAATAATAACTACTACAACAATAAAAACAACAAGGGCAAGAAAAAGGAAATAAATAAATAAATAATTTAAAATGTCTTTAAGAAAACATTTTAGGAAAAAAAAAGAAAAAGAAATGTACCACATTTTTAAAACTCAAATCCACACCACAGCAAACTGTCTTTCTCTAATTTGGGAAGGGCAAGGGAAAGCAATCCTGAGCATGAAGTACTAGCCACTGTTTTTATGCACAGTTACTCCCTGTGTCAGCTCTGGCTTTGTACTTGGCTTCTGGGTTTTCAGTCCCCTGTGTTCTCTCTTTGGTGACTTCATGGGCTGGGAGGAGCAGTGGGATGGGAGCATAGAGCAAGGTGCCTGCTGTTCTTTTGTAGCCCTGACAAGGAGAAGGACACTCTAGGACTGGCACAGAGCTCCCACAGCAAAGTTCATTTTATTGTGTAGGTAGCCCCAGGTTCACACCCTAGGTGCACATCAGATCAGCTCAAACAGCACAGAGGGGAGACTCCATGATCAGTGGAGGCTTGCAGTGAGCCTGGATCTCTTATCTCAAAACCTCTGTCTCTCTCTCTCTTTCTCTGCCTCCAGGGCTATTGCTGGGGCTCTGTGCTCTGCACTATGAATCCACTGCTCCTAGAGGCTATTTTCTCTTTTGTTGCTCTTGTTCTTTATTGTTATTATAATAGTTTTTGTTATTACTATCATTGTTGTTAGACAGGACAGAGAGAAATCTAGTGAGGAGAGGAAGAGAGAGAGGGCAGAGAAAGACATACACCTTCAGACCCGCTTCTCCACTTATGGGCCAGGGGCTCGAACCGGGATCCTTAGGCCAGTCCTAGAGCTTCACACCATGTGCACTTAACCTGCTGCACTAGCGCCCGGCCACCTTGTCTCTTTTTAAAGGATTCAAAAGAAAAGATCTTCTGGAATAGTGGGTCACAAGACATAGCAGTTAAGTAAATAATAAAAGAAAAGAAACATTTAAAGTCTCTTAGACTGACCTCATGTGTCAGTATAGTGAGCAGAGCAATTAGACACAATGCATTGCAGTTATTTAATCACAGCAGCCATCAGTGTTCCTACCTTCATTTGTTTGACTTCTTAACAGATCTCTGTAAAGGAACAGTTTAGAAGGGCAATGTAAGTTTACAGGCAGTGGCATATCTGGTAGAGCGCACAGATTACAGTGCACAAGCATCCAGGTTCAAGTCCCTAGCCCCCACCTGCAACAGGGAACCTTGATGAACAGTGAAACAGAACTACAGGCTCCAGTCTATCTCTCTACCCCCCTATCTCTCCTCTCAATATCTCTTATCTTTATTCACAAGAAATAATAAATCAAATCTTTTCTAAAGAAGGACACATTTAGTGTCAGAACTGACAATAATCTGCCATAGATATAAAGCTCTCAATGGTATTGGGCATGGATGAGCAGGAGTGTTCTCAGGCACGATCCTATCAGAAGTTACTAATGGGCCCAGGAGAAGAGCCCTATTACTGCACAGTCACCTGCTTTTCCTGTGCCAGATCCAGGTTCAAGCTTAATCCTCATCACATGATGGAAATAATTGTCAGTGTTGTGTTGCTGCTTTTCTCTCTCTCCCTCTCCCTCTCCCTATCTTTATCTTTCTCCCTCTCTCTCTCTCTGCTATCCTGTAACTCAGTGGAGCTGGTTACTGGCACCATGAATTCACTGGTCCTGTCAGTCATTTTCCTTTTTTTTGTCTATTTTATTGAATAAAGATATATTGGAGGGGAAAAAAGAGAATAGAGAATGATAGACACCTGCAGCGTGTTTCATCTCTAAGCATGTTGGGAACTTGGACTCAAACCCAGATCCTTGCACATGGTCATGTGTGCACTCAGCCTGGTGCCCCACCTCCCAGCCTCTTGTTGTTATTTTTGATCTATCTCCCTCCTCTACTGGAAGAAAGACAAACTCAGTGCAATGTCACCCCAGATATCACGTAATATAAAGTTCCTATTGCACCCTGTACCAAGGGATGTCTGCATTCTAAGCAAGGGAACCTGGGAAGCCTGCTCCCATGGACTCAGCAATTTCTATGCCTGGGCACCTGCTTTCTGTAGGGTTTCCCTGGCTGAGTGCAGTGATCCTCCCACAGACACAGTGGCTCCATCCTGAGGCCCAGTGGGAGGACCTAAGGCACCATGTGGGCACTAGCTTAAGGTGAGTTGGCCTGATTGGTACCATTCTTCAGCCTGAGTCTGCATGTTGACTGTTCTCGCTGTAGGGCATCAACAAGACTGTGGATAGGAAATGAGTGAGCTGCCAACTATTGAGCTGCTGAGCCGGAGACCACAAGACTCCACTTCTGTCCCCATCATCGCAGAGCCCTGCCATCTGGAGCAGACCTCTGAGGAGAACTCAGGTCAGTGTGTCCTCAGGCCCAGACACTGAGTAGGAACCAGCAGGGAGCACTGGTGAACCCCAGCCATTCTGCAAGTGTCCCCTCTGGGCCCATGACTGCCATCCTGATGTGGCTCCTGACATTGAAAGCCACCTGTAGGGGTGAGGGGGTGGTACAGGCAGGGACCAAGACCCACCCACAGTCCAACTTGGGGACACTTCCTGTTGTGAAATCAGACCCAGCTCACTGCTAGGGAGGGTGTTTATTTTTCAGTGGCTGTAGGTAGATAGTGGCTCCTCCTCTTTGTCTCTGGAGCCTCTCTCACACAGGACTCTGTCTCTGTGCACTGTGTCTCTTACCAGACCAGAGTGCAAGAAAGTGAAATGTATACATATCATAAATCCTCGCATTTCCCCTTGTAAAGGGCCCAGGGATTTGTACTCAGTCTTCATGCTGGGGAACATGTACTCTCTGTTATCCCAGATTCACCCTGGTCCCTTTTGGAATTTCTGAAAGCAGCAAGGTGTTCATCACCTCCTGTTCGTGAAAGGCTCAGGCTGTAGCTAGAGGACCGACAAGTCCAGGCTCCCACAGTGGATTAAGTTCAGACATCACAGAATATTAAGGGAGCCATTGTGTTAAAACCTTGGCTGTTCAACTTCAGTTGAGAAGTCACCATAAACAACCTGTCTGCATTGCCTGTCCTGACCAGTCTGAACACTTGCTAGAGTCTGCTGGTGACTGGTAACTTTGCAATAGTTACTCAACTCACACAAGGTAGCAAAGGGTATTGATGAGGTGCTTTCTGGTCATAAATACATGTGGCAGTATACAAATATATATATAGAGAGAGAGAGAGAGGAAGAGAGAGAGGGAGAGGGAGAGAGACATGAAGGAGGGAAGAGAAGGAAAGTATAAAAAAAACAAAAGAAATGAGAACTAAGGAACAATCTGGCCCATTTGATGTCAAAGAGAGGAATCTGACTGATCCCCACTAAAGAGAGACCAGGTGGCAGTGCTGGCCTTGTGATTGCAGACAGATAGACACTGTGTCACACAGGGACTGTGGGCCCTTTCCCACATTGGAAGCCCAGAGCGGGCCAGTCAGAGTCAATGTTACATTAGAAGCATTTGAATGAAATGTTGGTGTCAGGTAAGTTGAGACAGCAATGCCTTCTAGCTGTGGGAAATACACATACAAAGACACACACACACACACACGCGCGCGCACGAGCGCGCGCCCAACTTAGGCACACACAGAAAGGAAATAAGCAGAGGAATTAAAAAACTGCCATGCAAAAGGAGACAAATAGGTCTCCAAAGTGATGAGTGCACAGGTGGGTCCAAATCCGGGAGCAACCCCGAAGGTTAACAGAGGGGAGTGTTTTAAATGCTTGTGGTCCATATACACAAGGGAAGTCTACTCACCCATTGAAGATGGAGAAATCATCCTCTTGCGTCCTGCTGTATGGAACTTCAGGTGGCCATGTTTAGTACCATTTGTTGGAAGGAGAAAGATGAGTATTTGGCAATCTCACTTATAGATGGAACTTAAGAAATAAGGAAGAGTTTCAAGGCCCTGGCTCCCCACCTGCAGGGGAGTCTCTTCACAGTCAGTGAAGCAATTCTGCCAGTGTCTATCTTTCTCTCCCCCTCTCTGTCTTCCCCTCCTCTCTCCATTTCTCTCTGTTGTATCCCACAACAACATCAACATTAACTACAACAATAAAACAAAAAGGGCAACAAAAGGGAATAAACCAATAATTATATTTTTTAAATGCCCTTTCCCTTCATTTAAAAAAAAATTAGCAAGAAAAAAGCCAGATACATGGCAGAATTTAGACTGGGCTTGGCCTGTTGCAACAAGACCAGGCCTTGTGCTGTAACAGGAAGAGGAAGAGTGGGTGCTGGAGATACCCACTCTGCCCAAGGGTGGCAGAAAGGCTAAGATGGCTGTGGAGTCAGTGTGCAGGTGACTGTCAGAGACGGGGAGAAATTGTGCCCACTTGATAACTACTATTTTTAAATCATTCTTTCTCAAGTAGAAAAAAAAAACTGAAAGGAATTTTGAAGATTAACAATAGGCTGTTTTGAGTTGAGGTAGATTCATAAACCAGTGTTTCAGAAATTGATATCTTCCCTTTTTCAAAATGTGTTGCAACACCTTGTCTTCCACCGGAGTCCACTGAACTCCCTGCACCCCATCTGCAGACTCTGGGGACTAAGCACTAAACTCTAGTTTTCCACACAAAGAACTTCTACTGTCCTTAATTTAAACTAGATTTTATGGACAGATGTTACTTTCCTAATTCAGGTGGCTCACTTATGTATTGTTAGGATTAAACTGAAGTTATGTAGAATACAGTTTTTAGATCAGTATATAGTGCATAGTAATAGCCTCTCAGTCATTTATTTTTATTTCCCTAAATGTATTGTTCTTAATTTTACAAATACCTCATGTGTTTTAGATTTTGCCCATTTGGCTTTGGCTGGAATTCAATTACTCTGCCGGTCCTTGTCTCATCATCTAGTGGGTAACAACCTTTTCCAAAATGGGCCAGGGAGTGAGTTACTGTTGTTTCCTTTCTCTTAAAGTTAATAATACCGGGTGGGGGAGAGAGCATAATGGTTATGCAAACAGAATCTCATACCTGAGGCTCCTAAGTCCCAGGTTCAATCCCCCATGCCACCATAAGCCAGAACTGAGCAGTGCTCTGGTGTTTCTCTGTGTGTGTGTGTGTGTCTCTCTCTCTGCATTGCTCTCAAAAAATAAATAAAATTAATTTAAAAAAAAAGATTAGAATACCATTCCAGGCACACATGAGAAAACTCCATTTATTCTGGACTATGAATGCCCTAACACAGTAAGGATTAATACTCTTCTGAAATCGCTTCTAGAAAGGTTTTGCAGTACATCTGGTGTCTCTGCTAGAATTATTTTATCTCCAAGAATTTAAAGTATTAACTTAGTGCTATTAGTCATAGGAAATATTCAAAGGCTGTAGCAATACAAAAACCATCCTTGATTAGGTAGCATCATGAATGAATCTCAGCTTGTAAGGAAGTGTGTATCTGTATATATACACATACACATAGTTGTATGAGAAGTTTTTGCTAAGGAACTCAGTGTTCTAAGAAACATTTAAGATTGTTTTATGTACTGCATAATCCTGAAGTGTGAGGGCTTTATTTACATTTATGGTTTTTCATTCCATCAGTGAATGTCCCTCTCTAGTTAAGTGGAATTGTACTGCATTTATACTTCAAGCATTATTAACTTTGTGGATCTAGGACCTCCTGTATGCTTGATTTCACCACTTCTAGGCTGCTTTTTTCATTCAGACAGAGGGACAAGAGAGGTGAAGAGAGACAGATGGTGTACTGACTACATTCAAACTTCTCCTGGTCCATTCTCTTCCCATGTAGGGCCAGGGCCCAATTCTGGGCAGCCTGCTCTACTTGGTGAACTATGTGTGTTAAAGGGTTCATTTTCCACATTATTTTAAACTGTTTTTCACAGGTAGCATTTGCAAAACAGTGTCTTGGAATGAGGATAGGTTGACTTTAGATGCCAGTTATAGGCATAGCTGCTCTTTACAAATTAGTGAAAATTCAGTTTTCTACATCATGGATATTACTTTTCTTTATTATAAATTCCCTTTTCTTTATTATTCCTCACTCCTTCTCTCTGTCTCTCTGTATTATTTGTTTGTTTGTTTGTTTTACCAGAGCACTGCTCAACTCTGGCTCATTTTATGATGGTATGAGCTGCTGAGCCTGGGACTTTGGAGTGTCAGGTGTGAGAGTATTTTTGCAGAACCAATGTGCTATCTACACCTGCTGGAACAGTGACTTCTTTGTGTCAAATTCTTCTCAAGAGAACATACCAGAGCATCATTCTGGCACATTCAGTGCTGGAACCAAATTCAGGATCCTCTGCTTGCAGGTCCTGCTTTCTGACTTCTGAGCTCCCTCCTGGGTCACAGTAATTCTGCTTTTAAAAACAACCAGAGCACCTCTGAGCTTTGCTTGTGGTCATGCCAGAGGTTCCACTGGGACTCCAGAGCCTCAGGCATGAAAACCTTTTGTATAACCACTATGATGCCTCCCAGTCGCTGCAGTTGTGTTTGCAAAATGGACTTGTAGCACCAAGGTTTGGTGCAGGGACCTGAAGGAGCAAGGAGCAGCCCTGAGTGCTGCCATGTAGCTGTTGTGAGCTGAAGCTGGGTTTGGAGGTTAGTTTACCATGTCAGGAAAGCTTCATGGAACTCATTGAGACACCTGTGCTTTTCCTCCCTTTATTATGCTTTCATCAAAGTCTAAGTGTCCTTTAAAGGAGGCTTGGTACTCTTCTCTTTTCAGACCCACTAGAATTCCTTTCGTCATGGTACTCTCAGCATCATGACTGCCATTGGTTTGAAGCTCATCAGTAACTCTTTAGAATCACTGCTGCTTGAATGTTGCTAACATTATGCTTGTTTACACTTGAATTGTGGCTTCTGGTGGGCAGAAGATGTGTGCTTTCTTTCCTCTCTCAGAGGAAAAAGTCGTGTCTGATACTACGCAGTTGTAAAATCACTAGTAGCCACAAACAACTTTTCATGCTTCTCTTTTCTGTTTTCATATTAGTATAAGTAGAGATTGTTCTGGCTCTGTGCATGTCTTTTTTCCTTCCCAAGGTATTTTCTGATTGAGTATGATATGTAGTTATTTTCTGTTGTTTTCATTTTTATAACTTACAGGTTTAAATTTATTCTGCTTTGCAATGGCACTTAGTCTTCCTGAGTTAAAACTGCAAAAACTGTTTTAAAAAGACCAGAGGCATAAAGGAGGAAAATGATAGTTATAACTAAATATCTTTTTTAACATTTGTATTAGGGATTTAGTAATGCTTTATAAGATTATAAGATGCACAGCCATGATGTGACACCAGACCTATTGCCAAAGTTCTGTACTGCTGTCCACAAGAGGAACAACCATAGTTTTCACAAAATCTTAGAAGTTAGCTTGGCTGCTGCCGTTTCTTTCACTTTTTTCCAAGTTCATTTGTTTCAGTTTTCTATATTCCTTGTCCAAAAGGACATGGTGCTATCTCTTTTTTTAAATTAGAAAATATTTTTCTATTAACTATATACCTGAAATTATTATTATTATTTATTATCACCAAGTTTATCAGTGGTGTGGTAGAATGAGTAATGGTCATTATTTTTCTGTTTTATGGGTTAGAACAGAGAGAAATTAAGAGGTGATTGGGAAGAAAAAAAGGAAGGGGACAGGTGTAGTGGGTTAAGAGCCCATGGTAGGAAGTTCATGGACCAGTTTAGGAATCTACATTGGTGCCACCCACTCCCAACCTACAGAAGGGTCACTTTACATGGGGATGAAGCAGGTCTGCATGTGTCTGTGTTTCTCTCCCCCTCTCTGTCTTCTCCTCTCAATTTCTCTTTGTCCTGTCCAAAAACAATGACAGAAATAACAATAATATTAACTACAACAAAGATAAACAACAAGGGCAACAAAAGGAAAAAATAGCCTCCAGGAACAGTGGATTTGTAGTACAGGCACTGAGCCCCAGCAATTATCTTGGGGGGGGTAATTAAATAAAAAGAGAAAAAAGAGAGAGATGGACTTTTAAACGTACTTCACCACTCATTAAACATTCTTCTTGCTGGTGGGGAGCAGGGGCTCAAACCCAGGTTCCTGTGTATGGTAAGAGCAGTGTCAGCTGTGTGCATCACCAGCCATGCCCCATTCTAACATAGTTATCTAGTTGTCTGTTTTAGGTTGGTTCCATATTTTGACTTACCAACTATATAGCTATATAAGCATAGCTGTGTGTCTTGAGATTAGCATACAATTTAATATTAGAAATTAAAGTGCATATATATGTTTTTAACAGACTATTTACTTATTATTGGACAGGGCAGAGAGAAATCTAGAGGGGTGGGGGAGATGGAGAAGGCGAGAGACAGAGAGGCACCTGCAGCCCCGCTTCACTGCTCTTGAAGCTTTCCCCACCTCAGGCAGAGACCAGAGGCTTGCACCTGGGTCATTGTGCACTGTAACATATGCGCTCAACCAGGTGTGCCACTGCCTGCACCCTAAAAATATAAATATGTAATTTATATTTTTAATGAGAGAGAAAGAAAAAGAAAAAACAGAGCACTGCTCAGCTCCAGGTTATGGTGGAGCTGATAATTGAACCAGGGACTTCAGAGCCTCAGGCATGAAAGCCTGTGACATGCAGAACCATTATGCTGGCTCCCCAGCAGGGACAGTGAAAGATAAGGAAGTCAGATGAGTGACATGCCTGGAGACAATCTGAGTATTCAAGACTATGGGAAGTTCTTAAAAATTGAGAAAAGTGGGCAGTTTGTGTATCACCCAGTAGAGCACTTAAGTTGCCATGTTGGTAACTTTGGTTCCAACCCCAGTTTCCACCCGTGAGGCGGGGAGGGGGAAAGTTTTATAAATAGTAGAACAATTCTGCACCTCGGTTCTTCATCTTTGTCTCTACATACATTCAAAATGAATAAATAAAGTAAAGACAGCTGATTATGATGTTAGAGTCCTGTAGCTAATAAAAAATGACATAAATGATATATAAATTATATATGAATAAAATGAATAGCTGATAATGATGATAGAGTCCTATAGCTAATGAGCAGAAGCCATAGCATTAACGACAACAATGAAACATCAAGAAGAAAATGACACATTGGCCTCTAGAGGATTTCAAATATTATGAATAGGGTACAGAAAAAGTACAGGTAGTCAATAAATACATAAAAATATTACACTTGTTCATTTACTATCTAGGAGGTGCAAAAGAAACTCTAATGTTGATTGTATTTATAAGTAGCATAAAAATGTGCGTCACTATTGAAAAATATTAAAAAAAAAACTCCCATGCTCAGTGATTTGGGACTGAAATAATTGTTTCCATCTTTTTTTAAAGAAGATTTTTTAAGGTGCATTTAAAAAATTTTTATTTTCCCTTTTGTTGCCTTTGTTGTGTTTATTTTTGTAGTTATTATTGTTGTTGTCCTTGTTAGATAGGTTAGAGAGAAATGGACAGAGAAGGTGAAGACAGAGAGGGGGACAGAAAGACACCTGCAGACTTGCTTCACCGCCTGTGAAGTGATTCCCCTGCAGGTGGGGAGCTGGGGTCTAGAACCCAGATCATTACGCCACTCCTTGCATTTCAGCCACATGCCCTTAACCCACTGCTCTACTACCCGTCTCCCTGTTTCTATCTTTTTTATTGCCTTTCTGAGCTTTTTAACTTTTTATTTATTTATTCTTTTGTGTCCATGTTTAGTTGTAGTTGGTATTCTTGTTGATGTTGGATAGGACAGAGAGAAATGGAGAGAAGAGGGGAAGACAGAGATGAGGAGGGAGAGATAGACATCTGCAGACCTGCTTCACCACTTGTGAATAGACTCCACTGCACGTGGGGAGCTGGGATCCTTACACTCGTCCTTCTGCTTTGTGCCACCTGTGCTTTACCCACTGTGCTACCGCCCGACTCCCGACCTTAAACTTGTATAATTTTCAGGTGTGGTAGTAGTGTACACAGGTTTTCATTTTTTAACTATGATAAAAGCATATTCTGACATTTTAGAAATTTTGTACTTTTTATTTTGGAAAATGTGCACTTGCTTGTTTAAAAATGTCACTTATCTTTGAAAGACCATTCATTGAATGTTATATTTTCTGAAGTTCTTAGTAGACAGTGTAGCACTAAATCATCCTAAAAAGAGAAAGGGCAGTCAGGTTGAACAGTGACCTTCATTTCCCCAGGAGGCCAGTTTTGACCTGTGACCTTCTGACATGCACATGTTGCACAGATACCAGTGTCAGCATAATGAGTGGCTATTCCATGACCATTTGTCCCCACACTTGGCATCTGTCTGGGAAGTGCTGGGCTAAGGAGTAAAAGGCTAGTAGCTGAGGTCCTATGGTAGTAGAGGTGTCACCTTGAATTTTGCAGTGAAATGTGCTGATCACAGTAATAGCCATCCAGAAATCGGAAATGCGCCATCTTTAGTCTCTGCTACTGTCTCCTCCTGGGCTGACAGCAGACTCAGCCATGTCCTTGCTCTGGCCCATGGAACATGGACAAGTGGGAAGGAGGTAGAGACCTCAGTGGCTGTCTGGCTGTGGGAACTCTTCTTCCAGCATTGAAGAAGCTCAGTGCCACCCTGTAGAGGCTTGGGGAACAGGCAACACACAGAAAGTAGATCCAGTTGAGCTGTTAGCTGCCTGCAGACACATGGGACCTCAGCTAATGTAGAGCTGCCCAGAGGAGGCCACCAAGGTTTCATGTGAGCCCTGAGCAAAGAGAGGGGTCATATAAGGCACAGAGTCAGGGATTGATATTTATTATAGCAATACAATCAACAAGAAGATACATTAAAAGATTCTATAACTACATACATACAGTGAAAGGAATAAGAGAGAGATTTCTGTGAAAAGACTCTCAAACTAGGATGTAAGAAGGCATCAGGGAAGATGACTCAAATGAAATGAGCTGGATGTGGAATGTTGACATTTTTCATATTGACCCCACTAGACAAAAAGTTTAAAAGAACTGCCTAGTCAGAGGGCTTCATGTCTTCCACCAGGAAGCTTACACATAGATTCCAGGACTGAGAACTAAGTCAAAATCCTGCAAAGGATTAGGAAAATAATTGTTGTCAGTTGGATATCATAAACTGACAGGGAAAAGAAGTGGTCAGTCCTTCAAAGGGGAAGGCTGGCTGTAGGCATTCCAACAGACACCCAGGTGGCCTCACTGATTGCAGACTTCCCAGGGGAGCCCCCAGCAAGGTGCTGAGAGGAGCCCTGAGCCCTTATCAGCTGAGCAGGGTGTAGACAGGGGGCTGTCTGGATCCTGCTCAGAGAGGCCTGAGATGGTCCATCAGTGAGCCTTTCTGTAGGGGTCACTCTCCTGGCTTGGAATTAGGAGGCTGTCTTCTTTTCATGCCTGAAATGAAACACAGAGAACTGTTTTAGTCAAATCAGAATCTCATATACTAGCTACCTCTTGATTCCTGAAGAAGTAAGCCAAAGAGTGAATTTCTCCAAGGAGATAAATACATGAAGGGTCTAAGTGGTGCCCACCTGGTGAGCACACATGCCACAGTGAGCAAGGACATGGGTTCTCGCCCCAGTTCCCACCTCCAAGGGGGAGGCTTCAGGAGCTGAAAAGCAGAGCTGTAGGTGTCTCTCCCCCTCTGTCTCTCCCTCCTGTCTTAATTTCTGTGTCTAGCAATTAGGTAAATTGAATTATTATGAAAAGAATTAAATATATTAAAGCCTAGTCAGCATATAGTAGAAACCTTTCCTCTCTATACAGCAAAAATCTGCAGCCTCCACCCAGACTGTGCTGCCACCAGGAGAATGAGCAAAGTCCTGCCATTGTTGGGATGGGATTCTCTTCTCCTGTTTTAATCAGCCAGAACACCTTGTGTCTCACACAGACTAGTTGCTCGAATTAATCTCACATGGCCTAGGTTCATCCAGACTCATGGTGTAGATGAGGTGTGTCCAGGAGCCTGGTCACCTTTTAACCACTGGCATCAGTCAGGAAGGAGGCACCTACATCTAGCAGGAAGGGGACCAGGATGGAGGGCCTCACTTCTCCGTGTCTTCCTTGTTAAGCTCTTTGTGGTTGCCAGTACAAAGCACGGACATGATGCAGGAGAACTGAGTGGATGATGGGGTGGCTCAGGGCATAGTTGTAGAGTGACAGCTTGTGGGTGGCCCTGTCCCCACAACCCATCAAGTATTCAATTATGAGCTCAGAGGCAGTGAGGTCCAGCAAAGGTGGCCATGAGGGGCCCCCGTGCAGATAATTGAACACGGAGCTCTGCCTGATGCTTTCCACATCATGGAAGGTGGAGACAGTGTCATCCCTCTGGTCCACAGCCACCAAGATGCTCTTGTGGTGGCCTCTGTCTCAACAGAGATGCCCAGGGTCCTGGTAGAGTCACCCCCAGTGCAGAGACCTGTGAACATACTAGTGGGATTAGCAATGGACAAAGGAGGGGCCCTAGGGAGCTGAGTCAGTGAGAGGATGAAGGACATAGAGAACCAAGGGGCGGAGGGTCTACTTCCTAACTGAAACCTTTGTAGAGGGACTGATGAAGAAAGCAAATCGAGTCTTTAGTGTAGGAGATGATTCCGCATATCAGCAGGAAAATCTTTGAGGATTTGAGAAAGGAGACCTGGACTCCCTACTTTTTATTGATTTGAAGGTGTTAACTGGCCTTGTCTTTTTTTTTTTTTTTTTTTTTTGAGAAATAAGATGTTTCTAGAAACTTGGAAGTAGAATTTATGCTAGGTCACTATTCTGATGTATATTCTGGTCCCATTTCCCCCGTGAGGCTGGTTTTCAGTGTCATGAGCTTGTTTTCAGGAGGGGAGAAATTTCCAGAGAGGTGGCACTTGCAGCAAAGTGTTCAATTTCCCTCTCCTTTGCTGGTCCTGACCTGGGATCTGGGCTTGAGGAGGAACTAACCTGGGGTGTCTTCAAATAGCTGCTCCAACAGGAAGGACTCCTGGCAGCTGGAATCCAAGCCAGAGACTTCCTGTTCCTTTGACTGGTCCTCAGTTACAGGCAGTGGAGCCATTCCATTGTCATGGTGGTATTCACCATCTGTATGGAGAGAAATCCAAGCATATGTTTAGGCTGAGGTGGTTGGGATGAGCCCATAATGACCACAGGATTTAGCTAGAGTATGGCAAGGAAGCAGTGTCTTCCGGGGAGACGTGCATGGCTTTCTCTGGGGCTACTGGGTCCTTGCCAATCCTGCCCCCCACTCCCTCCTTGAGATTGATTTTCAGTGTCATGAGCTTGTTTCATGAAGGAGATATGACATGGCAGGAGGCATATGCAGGAACCCAGCAGGTCCCCTCTCCCCTGCTGGTCTCCACATTCGAGGCTGCAGGAGTCATGTGCTTCTAATGGAAGCCCCTCCGTGGCTGGCATTTGGCCCACTTCGTGTTCATTCAGATGTTTGCCACCTACATGGAGAGAAACTGAATCTAGGTCCAGGATGACCATGAAGAGACTCACCTCACTGTAGAAGATGACAGAAGGGCCTTCTTTGGACCATCTGTGCAAAGAAGGCTGTGTTTCTGTGTCCATGAATCTGACAAGAGACCCTGCCCTAGCATGTGCCCAAGAGAAGAGTTGACAAAGTAAAGAGGAAGATTCTCTTATACATTCCTATGCCTAGAATGCAATGAATTCCTCATGAGGAAGACCTCTATAGAGCAGCCCTGTCTGCCACAGAGAAGTAAAGAAGCAAGGGCTGTCATTAGAGCCTGTTACAGAGCAGTGAGTTGGTCAGTGTCTGCTGAATGCATGGAGGCCTATTGCCTGCACTTTTCCCTGTCAGAAGGTATTGAAGCTAAGCTGGAAACCATTTTCCCTGAGCCTTTGCAGTTAATGTCTCACTCCAGTCAGCCTCTTTGTAGATTGCCCTGACACTCACCTGCAGGTGGCTCTGTGGTTTCTTCCATCCTGGAACTCACAGACCCCTGATCAGGTTCCTCAAACTCCTGGGAGAGAAAGAAGTCAGGGTCACAATAAGCCTATGGAGTGAGCAGTGGAACAACATATTTCCCAGCAGCTCTGTTTCCCTAGAGAGAGATAGAGCCCTGTGTCCAGTAACAAAGCTACCTGACCCCTGGGAGTGACTGTGGTTTTGAGTCAACACTGTAGATTTTAGTGAATCCTTGGATTTTCAGTGCATGTTTAGAAGTGTGTTGACAAGGATATGTGGATTTCTTCCTGCTTGCTTTCTAGACTCGGTATATACACACAGGTAACTCCCAGCTGATTAAATACTTTTTAATTTAAAATGTCAACTATCTAATCAAATGCTTTGAACTGCCCCCTCCACGTGAGAAGCATTGGCTGGTGTATGAAGAAGCAGGAAAATGGCATCAATGCTGCAGAGTGAAGGCCAACCCTGATATGATGCAGTTTTCAAATTATGCAAAAGAAGAAATAAAAAAAAGAGGGTTAGGCAGTTGTGCTGCTAGTTCGGCACACACCTTACCAAGTTCAGAAGCCAGGATTGGGTGCCACTGCCCTGCCAGAAAGCCTTATTGACATACTAAGCTGTTAATGAAGATGAGAAATTAAGGAGGAATTGGTTTGTGATAGATCATTAAAAATGATCCCATCCTAATGCAATAAAGAATTGTAAAAAGAGCACACAGTATCCAAGGGACATGCAGACAGAATCCATAGGTGTAGTATATCTGTAAGTGGGATCTCATGAGAATAACATAGTGGGACCTCTTAGCATAATGTTTTTGCAAAGAGACTGTCATGCCTGAGGCTCCAAAGTCCCTGGTTCAATCCCCCAGACCACTATAAGCCATAAGTCAAAGCTGATCAGTGCTCTGGAAAAAAGAAAGAAAGAGAGAAAGAAAGAAAGAACCCTCCTCAGGGCCAGGCAAGGCAGTATACCTAATTAAGCACACACATTACCATGGACAAGGACCCACATTCAACACTTAGGCCCCACCTGTAAGGGGAATACTTCATGAGTAGTTAAGCAGTGCTCTAGGTGATTCTGTGTCTTTCCTTTTCTATCTCCCCATCCCACTCAATTTCTTTCTGTATTTATCAATAGTAAAACAAACAAAAGAACTCCAAGGGAAGAAGATGGTGTCCATACCTGAAAATGGGGAAAGATTTAAGATGGGAAAGAAAAAATATCCAAGGTCACATGACTGAAAGATTCTAACTTAATGAAAGAAGTACATTTACAAATTGGAGATGATGAGCATGGAACTCTACCCCTATAGTTGTATAAGCTTATTAACCATTATTCAGTCACTACTGAAATTGTGGGTAAGAGAATGTCTTAGTTCCCCATAGTAAATATCTTAGATATTGTACTGCAATTCCAGAAAACAAATGATACTCAATGTACTTTCTTTTGCCACTGGGCTTGGTGGCTGCATCATGACTCCACAGCTCCTGGCTGTCATTGTCTTCTTTTTTCATATTATTTGATAAAGGGGAAGCAGAAGGGGGAGAAAGGGGCATAGACGTAGAGAGACACCTGCAGTACTGCCTCACCACTCATGAACCTCCCCCTGCCACAAGTAGGACTCAGAGACTTGAACCCAGGTCATCTTGCATGGTAACATGTGCACTCTACCAGATACACCACTGCCTGGTCCCTCCTAGCTTTCTTTTGATCCAGTAGCATAAAGAAAACTGAGCTTGTTATTTTCTCTTTAATTAGTAGAGTCACCCATTCCAGGGGGAAATAATCCACAGGGAGCAATGCAAACCACTCTGTATATGCAAGAGAATGTTGCATACAGTTTTGACTCCCTTTTTTTGTGTCTATAGAGATGTCTGTAAGTAGGAAAACACATCTTTCTGGATGATAAGTGTTGGATTCTTCCGTCATCTCTAGAGCACTTTCTATGTAAAGCAGGAACATGGGATGTGAGTTCTAGTGTTAGAAACACTCACACAGTTGCCTTCTGCCTCCTCTAGGATGGTGTCCAGGTAGTCGAGAACGGCAGTGCAAATTTTTCTAATGGATTCCACAGTGACCCAAAAGAGAGAAGGAAAAATGATCTGTTAAACTATTTTCAAATGAACTTGTGTTTGGCTAATCATTTCAGCATTTTTCAATGCTTTTTCAACATAGCAACTTTTTGAAGATATATGCAAGATCTAATGAGAGAAACAGTATGCAAATATATTTCCAGAGAATGAGACAGATCCAAGAAAACATGTCTATGGTGTCAGGTCTCTGAGACCAGGGCTGCAGATCCCATCCTCCTGGCAGCTTTCCTGCCTGGAGTCCAGGCCAGAACCTCCCTGGGCTGTAGGGCTGGCAGGTATATTTCCTTTGAGAACCAGCCCATGAAGAAATTTGCCCTTAAGTCAGGGCCATTTAATACATGGTGCAGGGTGATGTTAGCTCCCATCACAGCGTGGAGAGAAGGGGGACAAGAGCGATGGGCATTGACTGCTAGGACTCTGCATTCTGAGAACTTGAAGATTTGAAATACATGAAATAAGGACATACTCATAAAGCTTGTTGTACCATTGCTCCATCTTCTCAACTGACCTGAAATCAAAGAGAAGGGGAGAAAAAAAGTTAAAATGCACAAAATTCAAACAAACATATTATAATGCCGGCCAATATAAACAGCATCATTGATTGTTATCGGTGGGACTGTGTGATCCAGGATGCCTGTCCTGGTCACTGGGTGCTGAGGGGTCCTGCTCTTTAACAGTTTGCTGGGATGACGAGGAAATCTTCTAAATGGAGGAGAAATTGGGTTTGGGATCAGTTGGTGGTGCAGATGGTTAACTGCACATGCTACCATGCACAAGGACCTGGTTTAAATCCCCGGGTCCCTACTTGCAGAGATCTTAGCAGCTACATGTGTTTGCCTGAATCAGAGCCATTGGAGGACAATGGAGAGCACAGAGCTGTCCTTGTGGGGGTCAGAGAACATGTGGCTAATAGACCCCCAGATGGAGCTGTGCTCCCCCTAAGAGTCATGAGGAGACAGGCAGGGCCTGGCTGCAGTCTTACTGAAAAGAGATCACGAAGCTGCGCTCAGCCCAACCCAGGACCAGTGATGTGTGGGCTCTCGCGGCTTTCTTCATGCTGGTTCCACCCTCATGTCCATCAGGGGCACCAAGTACTTGATTCTGAAGTGACTCTTGTACCTGGAGAGGGAATAGAGCACAGCACTGTAAGCTTCTATCCCAGCGATCTGCGAGCATCTGGGTTTCTCCTAAGGAGATGGTGGGTGTATTTCTTGCTTTTAGTCATTTTTTATTGGGGGATTAATGCTGTATAGTCAACAGTAACTACAATAGTTTGTACATATATAATATTTCTCAGTTTTCCCTGAGAGTTCCCCATAATAATACAACCCCCACTAGGTCCTCTGCCATCCTTTTCCAGGACCTGTATCCCCCCCCCCACTCCTCCACCCCAGAGTTTTTTACTTTGGTGCATTACACCAACTTCAGGTTGAGCAGGTACATACTTTGTGTTGGAGATGAGCAAAACCTTGGAATATAAGATCAGTTGCCTTTTCTGCCACCTCCGACCCTTCTGGAATTTGCCAGAGCCGAAGAACTGGATATGGCCATGAGGCAACACTAGGTTCTTCTCTTCTGGACTACCCTCCTCCACAGAAGAGCTGCAACACAGCAGACCCACAAGGCAGTTTGTCACTGGCAGGTGGAACACAGGGGCTCCTGCTGATGTCAGCACTCACAGAGCATTACAGAGGAGTCTAGTTCCCCAGAAGGGCTCAGCAACCCAATTCAGGAGTCTTGAGCTAGACAGAGCTCCTGTGAGAGTTGAGGTCACTCAGGGCTTGGTGGTAATGGAGGGAAGCTTAAAGGACAGGGCACAGGGCCTGTCATTTCAGTGTCAGGGGACAAGGAAGTAGCAGAGTCTCAGGACCTGGTAAAAAGGAGACACTGAGAGGGAGTGAGGGGGAGTGAGGGTATAGGGGCCCTGGTGCTTGGTGCTGGGAGAGGACCTGAGTGGGGGTGAGAGTGTTGTGCAGACACCCCATGTCAGCAAATCACACTGTAGTGAATTAACACTGACCCCAAAATATAAGGATAAAAAAATGTAAGGGGACACTAAGAGGTCAAAGGAGAGAGGATGAGAAATGTTTCAAAGAACCAATTCAGGGACACAGGGCCAAGGCCTGAAGGCAGCACAGTGTCTAGAGTGTTGTGGAGCATAATCAACCCCAAGTATCATTTGCAGTTTTTGCCTCAGTGACTCTGCCTCTCTCCCTACCCATTCCTCTCCCCCTTTTCATTTCTCTCTGCTTCTTTTTTCTTATTTTTTGTTCTCTCTCTATTCCTTTCTAATAAAAATAATTTTAAACAGATCTATGTGTGACCTATAGGGGTCAGATTGCATAGATCCAAGAGTGTGAAGAAGTCATTCCATTGTGGTCTCAGGTTAACATACACACTTAGATAACAGGATTCTGGAAAACTGACTCTAATCTTCTTTAAGTCAGTCATCACTTTGGGGTTGAGGGGGGCAGGAATCCATGATCAGCCGAGAATAAACCAAACATTCAAATGTTTCTCAACTCAAGGAAGTACTAAGCTATTCCTTGGCTGTGCCCATAGTAAGCCCACAGGACTCAGATGCTAACAGTTCAAGCCTGCTCTCTGGCATCAGCAGAAGGGAATCTCATGAGCACAATTAACTGTTGATAACTATGGCTGAAGCTGAGTATTCTGTCTGTGGGCATCACACAGAGCACGTCCTGGGACCACCCTCCTCCTCCTCTGCTGGTCACACAGGCCATGTGAACAGACTATACCTTAAGCAGGGCAGCCAGCCCAGACACCCTGAAAGCCTCGAAGACTTTCTGATAGACACAGACATCCTCTACTCTTCACTCCTTGATGTGAAAGAGAAAGCTGGGCACAGCACTGTGCGCACTGTTCAGCTCAGTCTCCGAGACTGAAGATTCCGCTGTAGCCAAGGAACCTGGGCTGTGATGTCAGTGGTCAAAGGTCAGTGTCATAACTGAGAGTTGACAGAGTTACCCTCTGAAGCCAGTTGCACCTACAGCTTTGAGTCTTTTAATCTTTTTCTTTAGAGATGACTATAGACTTCCAGGCTGTTATTGGAAATAATAGAGATTGCACAAGCCTTGCCCCTATTTCATGCAGTGGTCATCGTCATCTAATTATATAATTCTAAACAGTAAATATCACTGTAGGATATCCACATGGATGCTGTCACAGACACACTATTTCCAGGAGCATAAGTGTGTGTGTGTGTGTGTGTGTGTGTGTGTGTGTGTGTGTGTCTGTGTGTACATACACAAAGGCAATGTTATCCTCATAAAACCATTTTTGAAAGAATGAATCCATTGGCAAATGAGTTGTGGACATTCTTTGATGACCTGTGTGCTGAGAGGAGGTGGAGAGCCAGGAGGCCACCTGGCCCACTTTCTAGTTGAGAGCATTATAGAAGGAGAAAAGGAAGAAAGCCCAACCAGTCTTAAGTCCAGGAGGAGAATGATGTACCTCACCATGGAAATGTTTCCTTTACATACAGTCCTACATCAAGGATGCCTCTATGAGCAAAGACAGAAAGCAGAGAGGGCACTGAGCCTTGTCACATACTGTCTGTCAGACTTCTGCCTTTTAATGGACAGTATTTGTTTTAAGAGTCACCAGGGGCCTGGCAGTGGTGCACCTGGTAGCGCACACAAGGAGCCAGGGGCAGGACCTTGTTTTAAGTCCCTGGACCCTATTTCTGGGTGGGGAAGGGAGTGGAGAACACCTCCCAAGTGGTGGAGCAGTGCTGCTGATGTCTGCCTTTATCCTTCTCTCCCCATGTCTATATCTCTCTGGCGTGGCAAATTAGAAAAGGAAAAAGTGACTGCGGAGAGCAATGGAATCATAGTGCAAGCGTGAGCCCCAGCAATAACACTGGTGGTTAAAAAATAAAAAAGTCAGAATAATAAAATTATTTAACTAGACATCCTAGTCTGGTCATACTACATAGCAAGCTAATACAGTTTCTCAATATATAATTATTGATGGGAGAGTATTAGAATGGTATGGAGAAAATGGCTACTAAGAAATTAAAAAAAAAAAAGAAACTGGTCAAAAACATCCCTGTCGGGAGTCGGGCGGTGGCGCAGTGGGTTAAGCGCAGGTGGCGCAAAGCGCAGGGACCAGCGTAAGGATCCCGGTTCGAGCCCCTGGCTCCCCACCTGCAGGGGAGTCGCTTCACAGGCGGTGAAGCAGGTCTGCAGGTGTCTATCTTTCTCTCCCCTTCTCCGTCTTTCCCTCCTCTCTCCATTTCTCTCTGTCCTATCCAACAACAAATTGCGTCAACAAGGGCAATAATAATAGCTACAACAAGGGCAACAAAAGGGGGAAAAAATAAATGGCCTCCAGGAGCGGTGGATTCATGCTGCAGGCACCGAGCCCAGCAATAACCCTGGAGGAGGGAAAAAAATCCCTGTCTTCTTTCAAAATAACCTGGTTCTGAAGCAGGTATTCATGGTTAGGCACTGTGGGATGAAACAGAGAGTTTCTTTCAAATGGGAATTTGAATCCTACCTCATCCCAGTCTCAGAATAGAGTCCATGCCTAATACATACACTTACTGCATCACTTCCTGGATTGCCTGAGACAATAGAGAAATCTAAAAACATCCCCGATCCATCCAGCAACATATCCAGCATCATTGTACACAGTTTGAGTCTTCTTTTAAGGTCAGTCTTCCAGCATTTTCTCTCCTTTTTCTTACCACTCTCTTTTTCCTTCCCTTAGGCTCTCAGTCTTCCTCAATATATTCTAAGACAGTAATAATAGAAGTGAATGAAAACAGATGTACAAAAATTTACAGATCTACTTATATCCCTCTATATAACACACTTGTGCTTGTACTGCATGAACAATCTCTATACATTTAGAAATAAGTAATATTATAAGTCATTATCAAGACAATATATTAGATTCACTAAAACGGGTTATTTCAGTTTTTCTAGGAAGGAAAGGTATCTCAGGTATATTATCTTTTTGTTTATCTGGTACTATTATTTAAATTCTAGACACCGCTTTTTTTGTGTGTGCATTAAGTATCTGAGTGTCAAAGGAACTGAAAGGACTAGTTTATACCCCTTTGCCTTCATTATTTCTTTCTTCTCTTTCCTTTCAAAGAAATATTTTCCTTTAAGCAAAATGTACTTTTGGTTATCACAAATATAGTAATGAGAAAATGAATACATAGTATCTAGACAGAAAAGTCAATATTTTTATGCATGGTGTGTGTGTGTGTGTGTGTGTGTGTGTGTGTGTGTGGTGTAATAGAGAGAGGGAGAGAAACATGGAGAAGGCCTGTGAGTTTCCTGAGTCATAATCAGCTCTAATAATGATGCCTGATGACCCTGTCCCCAGAGAGGTTGCAAACCTGGCTCTAGACTAGCCAAGTTGGATTCATGTCTTGCTGTCCTGGTGTCAGACCAGTTCCTCTATAGGCCTCCAGCTTTATAAAGGCAAAGCCCTTCACAGAGATTGAACCCATTCTTCCAGGCCCTGGCAAATATGAAGAGGGCTGCACCCTAGTGTTTGAATTAAAACACCAGCCTTAATCCTGTTTCCCAAATCCAGAGGCCAGAATCTCATAGTAGGTCTTCTGTGGCGGCTCACCCTTGCTTCTGAACACTGAGACCAACAGGCCAACAACTTTCAATCCCACAGACAGTTCTGTCCTAGTTATTTTCTGGCTCAGATATGTTCCTTGTAGAAGGAATGGTAACTGGAGCTTCAGAGGCATGTGGCCATCAGTCCCCCTGGGCATTGCTGGGCTCCTACCTCTCCTCCCATGGGTGTTATGCCTGGACATTTCAGGACCCAGTGGGAGGTTGTCTGAGGACAGAGTTGTCCAGCAGCAGGGAAGGAGAGGAAAGAGCAGAACATGCTCAGTGTGGCCATGTCTGAGGTTTCTCAAGTGGTCCTTGTTACAGTGCACACAGGCAGAGACATCATGAGCAATGAGGGTGCAGCTCTGTGGGCTGCATCAAGGGTGCCATCACGGCCACCCATCCCGGAGCCCAGCCCCTCCCTGGGCCATGTCCCCCATGACAGTAGAGTTGTGCTGTAGGTCTGTGGATTGAACTAGAGTGAGGTTGCTGAGGAACACTATTAATAATCAAGATAACTGAAGTCGAGGTGGGTGGAGGAGGAAAGGAGCCTTTTATTTATGCTTGAGGCAGGGTCTCAGGTCTTTCTCATAAGTCTGGCACAAGACAAAGGGGCGGTACAGCCTTATATCAGGGCACAGGCTGGAGAACAAAAGGAGTCATCCCAGAAGCAGAGGCTGCAAGGTTAAGGGGTGGGACTTGGACCCACTGCTCAAGGTCTGTTTTCCTTAGTTATTATTATCTTTCAGCAGAGCTGTGCCTGGGAAAAAAAAGTTTAGCCTCCACAAGAGAGAACCCACTGGTGGTGGGGGAGGGTGTCTAGTTGGGCAGGAGTTAGTGGGGTTATTGAAGCCTCTTCTTAGCAAACATTCAGTCTGTGTCCCCATCCCCACACCCGTAGATAAACCACTAGAGTGCTCACACAGTCTTAGAAATAGGTTTACAGTTTGTTTTTTTCCCCACACATTTAGACTCAATATCCCATGTATGAGTGAAACCATTCTGTAGTTGTCCTTACTCCTAACTTGCTTCACTGAGCATCATCTTCTCCAGTTTCAGCCACTTTATCCCAAGGGACACAAGGATATCCTTTTTGATTACTGCATGATACTCTTTTTTTAATCTAGGCATCTGTCAAAAGGACATTTTGGTTGTTTCCAGGTCTTTGCTATTGTGACTAAAGCAGCTGTGAACATGGGGGTGCACATATCCCTCTGAACCAGTGCTTTTCTGTCTTTGGGGTATATACCTAAGAGTGGAATTGCTGTGTCATGTGGTATTTCCTTTTTTATTTGTTTAAGGATTCTCCATACTTAGTTCACCAGTTTGCATCCCACAGGCAGTGCAGTAGAGTTCCCCTCTCTCCACATCCTCTCTAACACTTACCTTCTGTTGTTTGACTTATGGAGTCCATATCAAAGGTGTGATGGGGTATCTCAAAGTGGTTTTGATTTGCACATTTCTGATGATGAGTGAACTGGAGCATTTCTGCCTATGTCTGTGGGCCAGGGGTATCTCTAGAGAGTCACCTACTTGTATATTCTGACCACATTTTATTGTGTTCTTTTTGTTGAGTTTTCATCTCACCTTTCTCAATTTCTCTCTATATACATCAAAAATAAAACAAAAATGACCACTAGTAGGGCAACAAAATTGAAAATAAGTAAATATAAATTTTTTAAAATAAGACCACTAGCAGCTGTGGATTCGTCGTTCATGAAGTTACCAAGTCCTAGTGGTAATCCTGGTGTCAAAATAAATAAATGCCTTTAGAGAAAATCCTGGAGTCCTTGCACTTAAACATCATTATTCCTACTATGCAGGAAGAGCGCACCTAATAAAATTCAGGGCGCTGGGTGGAGATGGGCCCTTCTCCATGTGAGGGTAATGGAGAACTGCAGCCCCTGTCCCTGTCCTGCCCCTTGGGCTCAGAGCAGATTCACCACTGCCCTTGGCGTGGGTCACACTCCCAGCTCATGCTCATCCTCACCCAGAGACAACTTTTCCCTCAATCCACAGCCCGCAGTGACCATGTTCAGCAGGGCCTCGAGACAGAAGTGCATCCTTAGCCAGGCCAGCTCAGCGCTGGGGAGAAGCAAGCCCAGAGAAGATGCTGCAGACAAGGTAGGCAGACAAGCTTCTCCCTGCCTGGTAGAGACAACCTGGCTTTGTCCAGTTTGCAGATGTGGTGGTGCTCATTCATGCACTTGAAATGCTGTCTCCTAAGTATTCGTTCCAGTGACTGGCGAGGTCAGTGAACCTGCCAGAACCCTGCAGGGACTGTTGTTTTCCCAGATTTGACCCCTTGAAAGCAGGACCTTAGTCTGCTAGGGGAGGAAACCGCTCAGCCGTGTGGCAGATGTGCACTGAGGTGTTGTGAAAAGTAGAAAGCTTACACCTTGAGGAGAGAAGCTGCTGGCAGTGGGTTCCTTTTTGGCGACAAGAACACTGAGGTGGATGGTTGAGGACTGAGGTGGATTTGGGCATTTGGGCAAGAGCTATCCCTCAGAAGTCATAGGCAGCAAATGCAGAGGCAGCAAGGCATGCAACTGGATGGTGTGAGAAGACACAACTGACATCCTGAGGACAGTGTGAAGGGGTCAGCTGAAAGGGGGTTAGGGTGGGGTTGTCCTTGTGCCTTGGCAGTAACTCAGCAAGAAGAGCCTCAGGCTTGCCTTTGTGACACTGAACTTGGATGTGTGAGGTCTTCTAAACCAGCACTGCTTGTGTGAGAGATGAGTTGCTTTGCCAGAGGATGTCTTTCTCCTTAAGTAAGTGCTTAAAACTGGAAAACAGAGTTTTTTTAAATGAACTGTAATTCAGGGAGCCTATGGCCATTGGAAGGTGTGTAAGATAAGAAGGATGTTGTAGCTGTGAATCTCAATGTTATGTGTATTTTTCTCCCTTTTAAAATGATTTAATTATGAAGGTCAAGTCCATTGGATAAGAGGGGTACAATTCCACACACAATTCCCAACACCAGATATCTCCAAACTACCCCCTCTCTTGGAAGTTTTCCTATTCTTTATTCCTCTTGGAGTATGGGCCCAGGATCATTTTGGGGTGCAGAAGGTGGAACGTCTGGCTTCTGTAATTGCTTCTCTGCTGGACATGGGCATTGACAGGTGGATCCATACTCCCAGCCTGTCTCTCTCTTTCCCTGGTGGAACATGGATATGGGGATTTGGGGCTCCAGGACACATTGGTAGAGTTGTCTGCCGAGGGAAGTGAGGTTGGCATCATGGTGTGTGTATTTTTTTTAATGAAATGATACATATAGTAGTGCCTGTGGATAGTAAGTTGTATCTTTACACCTCCATGTGGATGGGTTTAGCACTGTATCAGATCACTCTGAGTGTTGAACCTAGTTATTTTAAGCATCTAAACAGAGGCTGTGGTAGAAAAGCCAACCATAACAGGATTCATTCAGAAATATCCAGAAGATAATTGCAAAAGAATAGAGAGTGTGTCAGGCTGGAGAGAGAGATGGAACTAGAATTAAAGCTCCAGACTTTCAGTCCCAAGATACATAAGGCACTTAATTCCATGGTGAATGGGTGAAGAGCCCCACAGCCCTGGCACAGTAGTTAGTGCTCAGACTACCTCTGGGCCTCTTACTCCTTTCTCACCAAGGCACATCCACAGTGGGGATTTGTGGTGCAGGCACTGAATCCCAGCAGTAAACGTGTCATTTATGACAAAGAGATGATGCAGACACATGGGAAAGCTCCTTTTCCCTAAACACAGATTCCCTCCCCCATTTTATTTAATAGGAGTGAGAAAAATTGAGAGGTTAGGGGATATAGAAAGGGAGAAAGATTGACACCTGTAGACCTGCCTTGCCACTTGTGAAGCATTCCCCCCTGCAGGTGGAGAGTGGGGGCTAGAAACTGGATTCTTTAATTTAGTTTAATTAATTTATTTATTCCCTTTTGTTGCCCTTGTTGTTTTATTTTTGTAGTTATTATTGTTGTCATTCTTGTTGGATAGGACAGAGAGAAATGGAGAGAGGAGGGGAAGACAGAGGGGGAGAGAGAGAGATACCTGCAGACCTGTTTTACTGCCTTGAAGTGACTCCCCTGAAGGTAGGGAACTGGGGGCTTGAACTGGAATCCTTATGCAGGTCCTTGGGCTCTGCACCACCTGCGTTTAACCCACTGTGCTACAGCCCGACTGCCAGGACATTGATTCTTGCGTGGGCCTTGTGCTTAGTAATATGTGCGCTAAACTAGGTGCACCACCGCCAAATCCTGACTTTTTTTATTGTCAACTTAATACTTATTTACAAAATTGTATGATAATAGAGGTATAATTCCATACTGTTTCAACCACCAGAGGTCTGTGTCCCATTCCCTGCACTGAAAACTGCAGTCTCCCAAAGTTACCGATATGGGCTGATTCTACTACTTACCATCTGCCTGTCTGTCTGTCTATCTAAGATCTATCTTTATCTATGTATATATATTTTTCTCCATTATTTTTGTGGTCCTACCTTCACTTCCTTTCTAGGTCAGCCCTACACCTATTACCACTTAGAAGGTCTCTCCTTGTCACACCCTGATCTTCCACCAGTCACTTTTCACTCCACCCTCTCTATGTCATATCCTGTTTCCACCCTACTTGGAGAGTATAAAAACAGCTGCTCTTCTGATTAAAGACACTTGGAAATTGTTTTCCGGCTCCAAGATTTCCAGAGTGTATCTCCTGCGAAGTTAGTGTGGCAAGATTTCCTGATCCCTCTCCCACGCAGCAGCCTAGATCGGCTCCAGTTGAGATCTCTCCAAGCCAGAGAGCAATAGCTCCGGAAGAAGCACCCTCAGGCTATCTCGGCAGGTGTTGGTCTGTCAGTCTCTACCCCTGGACTGTTCTAGTAGAGTAGGGCTCTGGAGAGGTGAAGTTCTGGGAAGCATTGGTGAGATCATCTTCCCAGAGAAGTCAGGATGGAATCACAGTAGCACCTGCAATTTGGTGGCTGAAAGGCAGTAAGATGGAAAACAGGACAAAATGTTTAGTTAACAGGAACCATAAAGTAAGTATAATGCAGATGAAAGTACAGAGCTTAGGATAGAAGGGAGCTAGGAAGTCTATTTTAGGAGTGTTCCTAGGAACTTATGTCTTAGTAATCTTTGCTTGAGCTTATTAGCTAACATGGAGGTGGACTAACAATATTGTCTGAAAAGATGGTGTCAGAGTTGAGAGTAGTACTAGAAATCACGATTAGGGTAGAGAGTTGCTTGCAAATTTAACAAAAAATATATAAATGCAATTAACTGTTTACCTCAGTGAGCTAACCTGGGGCTCATATCTATTCATGTTTAGCACTAGAGCCTCTGCAACCTCCAAGTCCCTGTCAGGCTTAGCTCACAGTTGATAATCACATCTGAGAACATTCTAGGATACACTCACTTCAGAATCAGTCTTCTTTGAGTGGCAGAATAGGATAATCCAGCCTCCCTTTGGAGAGTAGTTCATAGTGAAGGTATGGTCCTGAGAAGCCCACAGAAGGGCTTATGATGTTGTTCCTAATAGATATGACCAGTGATAATAGAGAGAGGTCTAGGGGAGAATCTATGGGGTATTCAAGGATTCCCTGTCTAGGACTCCAGGTGATGATAACATGGCCTAATGGTGGCCAAAAAGGTCATAGATAAGTGAGCTAGTCTCTTGCCCTTATTTGTAGTCCCTTTATCTGATAAGATTAGACTTTCTCCCCATGTTGAGTGTAATTTGTTGTATCCAAACCAGTATTGGATTTATGGAATAGGGCCTCATGTTGGGGAGGAAATAGACCTAGGATTTTAGTGAGGTCTTAGTTAGCCTCAAGTTTTTCTTCAGTTACTTGATTAATGATTTTTTTTTTTTAATACCAGAGCAGTGCTCAGTTTTGGCTTATGGTGGTATGGGGGGTTGATCTTTGGTCATTGGAGCCTCAGGCATAGAGTCTGATTATGTAACCATTATGCTATCTCCCCCTCGTTTTTTAATGATTCTAATAATGGTTGTCATAGGGACAGTACTTGTCCTTTACTTGATGTGTAATTTTTGCCTGTATATCTCTTGGCCAGTTGTATAGTGTCTCTTCTAAAATTAACCTAAGGGTAACAATAATGCTGATGCTCTGTCAGAAGAGATTTAAAAAGATGGAAGACTATATCGTACTTAAATTCTTTTTGAGTTATTTGATACTCAACTACATAAAGTGATTGAGAGAAGTGAAGTAAGGGGTAGGAGAGGATGGTGTATAAGCCTAAATAATAAATATGTGATTGGAGAATTTATGATGCCTTCTTTAGGACATTCTACTAGAATACCAGGCTTATGCTATCTAAGTCTAATCATAAAGGGCTATTTATTAAGCACTTTTACTTTGAGGTATATAATTGTCCCTTGCTTATACTAGGTACATGTAGGCCCTTGCCTGTATTTAATATCTGTAATTTTGTTAGAATATGTGCCATCTGGAAACGAACTAGGTAGTCCCATGCAAACACAGACTTTCAAAGTTTTACTTTGCTTATTAAATGCAAGAAGCAATGGCTACTACTCAGATGGAGAACCTTAGCCATATGCCAGGAGTTCCCACCCATACAAATAGCTAGCCTGAGGAAGTCTGGAGGGATGTTCCCAGATACCTCGAGATGGGAGACTATCCAGTGTATCACTGATCAGAACTCCAGCAAAGATTTTATGGATAAAACCACATGTAAAGGAACAAGAAGATCAAAGATGTTTTTAGTTGAACATACATCAGGAACAATTGTCAAGGTACAAATTACTTTCAAGGTAGGAGAGACACCAAGAATGTGTTGGCCTTACTTATGATAGTCTTCTCTTACTATGCACTTTTTTGATGCTCCAAGAAATATTTGTTTATTCTTAGGTCATTTTCTGCACAAACCCCAAAGCCCTCATGGAAGGAGTCAAACATCAGAGTTACAGATAGTTAATATTTTTTTTAAAAAATTTAAAAATGCATTTATTTATTAATAGTGAATTTTCCTTCCTTTTATTTTATTTCTTTAATGTAATTTTTACCAGAGCATTATTCAGCTCTTGCTTACAGTGGGGCTGGGGATTGAACTTGGGTCATTGGAGCCTCAGGCATGAGAGTGATTGCATAGCCCTTATGCTATCTACCCTTTGCCCTTTTAATCTTTATTTATTGGGTAGAGACAACCAGAAGTCAAGAGGGAAGGGGGTGATAGAGAGGGAGAGAGACAGAGAGACACCTGCAGCACTGCTTCACCACTCCCAAAGCTCTCCCCCTGCAGGTGGGGACTGGGGGCTCAAACTGGGTCCTTTCACATTGTAATACATGTGCCCAACCAGGTGCACCACCACCTGGCCTCGTGACAAAGAAAAGAAAGCTTCATGGAACTCATTGTGACACCTGTGTCAGTACCCCCAGCCATTGGTACTGACCAGGAGTGGGAATATTACCTGCTCAGAGGATTCCAATGCACTGACATCATTGTTTCTTAACCAGGAGGAACAGGGGCTCCCACAGCACCCATTCCACCAACTGAGAAAGAGACCACAGGCACAGAAGAGGGCACCACAGCAGGACAGTCCAATCAGGGCTCTAGGACCACTTTACCAGGCTCTCCAGGCAGTGCCAGTGGCTCCACTGTGTCTGGATCATCTGTGGCAGGGCAACACACCAAGGCTCCATCATCCCAGGGCTCTGGCACCACTGGACCAGCACCTAATGACTCTGGAAAAACAGGGCCACCTGAAGAAAGCTCTGGGACCTCAGGCAAGCCTCAGTAAGGATGTCAGTCCACAAGCTCATCTGTCCATCGACCTGGCACCTCTCAACCAGCTGCAGTGCAGACTAGAACCACTGGGCTATCTGTCATGGAGGCAGGAACCACAGGGTAATCCGTGCAAGACTCCAGGACCACCCAGCCTGGCTCAGCAGGCAGTAGCAGTGGATCCACTGGGGCTGGAACAGCAGGAGCAGGGCGCCAGACCACGGCTCCATCAATCCAGGGCTCTGGCACCACTGGACCATCTTCTGTTGTCTCTCAGACTTCAAGCCAGTCTAAGGAAGGATCTGAATCCACAGACTCATCTGTCATAGGATCTGATTCCACTTCAACCTCCTTGGTGTACCCATGGGCACCACTGGATTCTCTTCTACCCTGCTGGGCACTACTGCTTCCTCGGTGGGCATTGTCACAACCACAAGAGTTTTTCCTCAGGGATCCTCTGCTGACACAGCTCCAGCAGGTAAGCCTACACACAGTATATACAAACGTCTTTTTTCCCTTTACATTCTCTCTTAGGTATTTTCAGGCCATTTTGAGCTGTTAATGGCTTCCTGAGTCTTCTTAAAATAATGAAGCTTTCATATTCTAAGTCAGGTCATCATATATTCATCATTTATACATCATGTTCTGTTTAGTCTTTTTTTTAATTTCATTATTAGAAACAGAAAGAAATTGAGATGGGAGAGGGCCATAGAGGAGAGAGACAGACACCTGCAGTTCTACTTCACCACTCCTGAAGCTTCCCTACTGCAGGTATGGACTAAAGGTTTGAACCTGGGTCTTGGAGCACTGTAATATGTGTGCTCAACCAGGTGCACCACGACCTGGCTCATCAGGTTCTGGTCTTTTAATTTATCAATATATTATTTAGAATTGTGCTAGTTGTTCTTATTTAACCCAACATTACAATGAAATTATTTTAAATGCTTGCAGATAATTTATCTACATAACAAGTTTATTTTTACCCTAACCCTTGTGATACATGCTCTTTAGTTTCCCCCCTCTTTCAAATGGAATTCTCGAGAAATAATATTTTTAGGTTTAATGAGGACTGAAGCTTAGGCTGTCTAGTCTCCAGTCCTGTTCTCAGCCCCTACCCTCCTCACTCCAGTGGCTATAGGAACAATCTGTGTATAGCACATACATCCAACCACACTCTGCCTCTGGAACTTGCAGTGCAAAAGCAATGATTATTAAATGTGACTCAGTTATTCTTCCATAAGTAGAATGTACTATCCACTCTGTTTTATGCTTAATAATAATAAGATGTAGCACAGACCTCACTTAGTAGCTTGGTTCACTGTGTTATCAATACTGCAGGCTTTATTTCCCCTTTTCATTTGTGATTAATGGTGGTTACAATCTATTAAGATTACAATATGTAGGTCCATGACATACTCCTTATCACTGTTTTTTTTTTTTTCACCTATTTCAAACAATTAATCACTTCTGGCCTTTCCACTGCTACTCAGTGATGGTGGAGTATAGCCAAGTTTGTTACCTACATGAGTGTAGATTTGTCACACATAAACTCAACCAAGAATTAGAAATTTCAGGCTTTTTAAAAAAAATATTTATATTTTTATTCCCTTTTATTGCCCTTGTTGTTTTATTGTTGTATTTTTTATTGATGTAATTATTGTTGGATAGGACAGAGAGAAATGGGGAGAGGAGGGGAAGACAGAGAGGGGGGAGAGAGACACCTGCAGACCTGCTTCACTGCTTGTGAAGTGACTCCCGTGCAGATGGGGAACCGAGACTGGAACTGGGATCCTTACGCTGGACCTTGCACTTGGCGTCACGTGTCCTTAACCCACTGTGCTACTGCCCAACTCCTGAAATTTCAAGCTTTATTCAGGAAAATTGAGAACAGACATTTTAGAGTACATGTGTGGAGAGAAAGAGAGAGAGAGAGAAAGAAAGAGAGAGAGAGAGATCGAGAAATGAGTGTGGGAGTAAGTTACTGATATGTTGAGGGCCCCATGTTAGCAGAGCTAGAAAGGGCCTGTAACAGAGCCTTATCAACTCCCAAGCCCTGCCTCCACCCTCTTTCTAAGCCATGCCCATACCTGTTGCCACTCCCATTTCCTGTGCATTCTTTACTTTTTTAACAATTTTATTTATTCATTTATTTTCCCTTTGTTGTCCTTGTTTTTTATTGTTGTAGTTACTATTGTTGTTGATATCATCGTTGTTAGATAGGACAGAGAGAAATGGAGAGAGGAGGGGAAGACAGAGGGGGAGGGAAAGATAGACTCCTGCAGACCTGCTTCACCTCCTGGGAAGGGACACCCCAGCAGGTGGGGAGCTGGGGGCTGGAACAGGGATCCTGACACTAATCCTTGAGCTTTGTACCACCTGTGCTTAACCTGCTGCACTACTGCCAGACTCCCCCATTCTTTCCTTTCTTCCCCACTGGCTTGGGAAACATGTTCTGGCAGTGGTGCTCCAGGGAGTGTCTATACTCCCCAGGTTCTCCCTATCCATTCTCTGACCTGAGCAGCTCTAAGGGGCAGCACACCTGAAGACACAAAGTCTGTTAATGCCCCTCCCAGAAAGTGAGAGTATCAAGGATGTAACATGGGAAGCCTCTCCTTAAAACAGGGCTGTGGTCCAGGAGTGGGCGTGGTAGGTGGAGCATCTCACCTGTGGACCTGAGGTCCTAGTTTATTCCTGCCATCTCGGGTGCTACAGGGATACTGTGCCCTCTGTATCTGTCCCTTGAGGTCCCCTTCATTAATACATATGTCACTGTAACCACAGGACTGCCATCTATACTTAAGACTCAGTTACCATTGCTATTAGAGCTGCTTCTGACCTCTGTATACTCCAGGAATCTGAGCTGTGGATGCTAGGATAGAGAGTCAGTATTCAGGGGCTGGGTGATGGTGCCTGTGGTAGAGTGCATATGTTGCTATGAACAAGGACCCCACCTGCAGGGGAAGCTTCACGAGTGGTGAAGCAGGTCTGCAGGTGACTCTTGGTCTGTCTCACTCTCTATCTCCCCATCTCTCTCAATTTCTCCTTATCTATCTGCTAGCAGAGGAAATATATATATATATTATATTTATTATATATATATATATATATATATATATATATATATATATATATATATATATATATGTCCTACAGCAAGGGCAACAAAAGGAAATAAATAATTTTTTTTAATTTCGAAAAAAAAGGTGTAAAAAAAGAAAAAGTGGACAGGGGTAGATGGCATAATGGCTATACCAAGAGACTCATGCTTGAGGCTCACAGGTCCCAGGTTCAATCCCCCACACCACCATCAGCTAGAAATGAGCAGGGTTATCTATAGTCCTATGTTTTCTAGTCAGACAAAAGAAGTGGGTTTCATGACTTGAGTGAAAATACAGCTTAACTACTGCTTCATGAAATCAGATGCTATCGACAAAAATCTTGAAAAAAATCTCAGTGATGTATATATATATTTTTTTCCTCCTCCAGGGTTATTGCTGGGCTCGGTGCCTGCACCATGAATCCACCACTCCTGGAGGCCATTTTTTTTCCCGCCTTTTGTTGCCCTTGTTGTAGCTTCGTTGTGGTTATTATTATTGCCCTTGTTGATGCAATTCGTTGTTGGATAGGACAGAGAGAAATGGAGAGAGGAGGGGAAGACAGAGAAGGGGAGAGAAAGATAGACACCTGCAGACCTGCTTCACCGCCTGTGAAGCGACTCCCCTGCAGGTGGGGAGCCGGGGGCTCGAACCGGGATCCTTACGCCGGTCCCTGCGCATTGCGCCACATGCGCTTAACCCGCTGCGCCACCGCCCGACCCCCAGTGATATTTTTAAAACTAGGTAACTTATCCCCCCCCCTTTTTAAGCCCTGAATTGTAGCAAGACACATTTGTATGGTCAGAATTTAGTTAGAAAAGACAGACACCTGCAGCCCTGCTTTACCATTCACAAAGCTTTTCCCTGCAGGTGGAGACCAGGGCCTTGAACCCAGGTCCTTGCACACAGTAGTGTGTGCGCTTAACCAGGTGGACCACTGCCTGGCCCCCTAAAGAGGACAGTTTCAACATAAGTGTTTAAAATTCACTGCTTGCCCAGAATTTGAAAACTGAGAAAGCCCTTGGAACTGATCCTTAAGAAGTCTTGGGTGACCTGTAGGTTTACAGAGGCAGAATTTGGATTGTAAAACAGTAAAAAGTGGTAGCTAGAAGATCTAGTGACCACTCCCAGAAGCAACCAAGAATTACCCTTTACTTAAAATTATAGAATAAGACATGGGGGCCAGGCAGTGGTGCGCCTGGTTAAACACACATTACAGTGCACAATGATCTGGCTCCAAGCCCCTGGTCCCCACCTGCAGGGGGGAAGCTTCACAAGTGGTGAAGCAGGGCTGCAGGTGTCTCTCTGTCTCTGTCTCTCTCTATCTCCTTCCCTCTCCCTTCTCATTTTTTCTCTGTCCAATAGTAAATAAATAAATAAAGTGGAAAAAAAGGAAGTATAAAAATAAGACATGAGGGGCCAGGTGTTGGTGCACCTGGTTAAGCACACACATTATAATTTACATGGATCTGGTCCCCACCTGCATGGGGAAAGCTTTGCCAGTACTGCAGGTGCCTCTCTATCTCTCTCTCCCTTTTTATCTCTCCCTCCCCTCAATTTCTCTGTCTCTATTCAATAATAAAAATATTTTTAAAACTGATTTTTAAAAAGATAAAGGAAAATAATAAAGGGGCCTGGGCAGTAGTACACCTGGTTAAGTGCACATAGTACTAAGTATAAGAACCCAGTGAAGGATCTGGGATTTAACCCCTGGCTCCCCACTTGCAGGGGGGAAGCTTCACAAGCAGTGAGGCAGGTCTGCTGGTCTCTTCCTCTCCTCTCAGTCTCTCTGTTCTTTTTTTTATTTTTTATTTATTTAAGAAAGGAGACATTAACAAAACCATAGAATAAGAGGGGTACAATTCCCATAACCTAATCTCCACATCCCACCCCCTCCCCTGATAGCCTTCCCACTCTCTATCTCTCTGGGAGTATGGATCCAGGGTCCTTGTGGGTTGCAGAGGGTGGAAGGTCTGGCTTCTGTAATTGCTTCCCCGCTGAACATGGGCCTTGACATGGGTTGATCCATACTCCCAGTCTCTCTGTTCTATCAAATAAAAATGGCCACTAGGAGCAGTGGATTTGTAGTGCAGGCAGAGAGCCCTAGCAATAACCCTGGAGGTAAAAATAAAAAGAAAATTAATTAAAATAAGACATGTGCTCATGCATGCTGACTAGGATGGTTTCTTCCTGGTAGATGGGTGTCATTTATGCACCTGTGGGAGCACATACTCAGGGACTCTGAAAGCCAAGGCCATTGGCCACTATCGCTGCCTGATCATTATCCACAAATAACCTGTTGCATGTTGCCAGATGTAACCTCCATTTTATTAACTTCATATTAACAGTGTGCCGTGGTCCACTGGGAGAAGAAAAAGTGGTGAGTATCCCATTTCTCTTTGCTTGAGTCCACACTTGCTGTCACCCCTCACTTGAATAACATGTGTCCACCTGACATGACCCATAGCCTGGAGACACATGGACGGCCAACTGCCACCAGTGCACCTGCATGGCTGCCAGGTCTGTGGACTGCAGACCCCGGGAGTGCCCCGCCCCACCCACATGTGGAGCCGGAGAGAAGGTGGTCACCTTCTCATCTAGTGATACATACCTGCTGTGACATTGGACACTATGGTGAGTCATACCAGCATGTTTAAAAAATATTAATAAAAACTTCAGAGGGTCATATAGCATAATGGTTCAGCAAAAAGACTTATTCCTGAGGCTCCTAGGTCCCAGGTTCAAAACCCCACACCAACATAAGCCAGAACTGAACAGTTCTTTGGTAAAACAGAAAAAGGAGGGGGCTGGTGGTGACACACTTGGTTGAGCGCACATGTTACAAGGTGCAAGGATGTGGTTCAAGTCCCCATCCCCCACCTGCAGGGGAAAGCTTTGTGTCTCTGTCTCTTTCCCTCTCTACCTCTCCTTACCCTCTCGACTTCTAGCTGCCTCTATCCAATAAATAAAAGTAATAAAAAATTAGAAATATTAAACCAGCATGTTTGAACTGAAGGGCCTAGTTTACTTTTGCATACCTAGGAGATATTTATTGAGCTACTTGTACGCGGTGCTTATGTGACGTTTACCATCCTAAGAGATGCTAATAGATGCTCTGTTTACTGGGCTCAAGACCCTGTTCCCACCTGCACAAGTGGTGGAGCTGTGCTGCTGGTGTCTCTTTCTCTCTCCCTCTCTTCTTCTGTGGCTCACCTCAAAGGGCACCAGTAGGGTTGGTCACTAAGTACCGGGCATGGAGGTTCTGAGCCAGTGTCCCAAAAAGACATGCTTTATGACATTCAGATCTGTGAGCTGGAAATCTGTGGTTGTGACTAGAGGAAATAGGTGGCCCAATTATCAGAGATCAGAGAAGAAAACCCAGAGAGACCAGAACCTCATGTTATGTAAATAACAGCACAACATCTTCAGGATTGGATTCTGACAACTGATTTGTCATCTTGGAAAGTTGTTTCATGTTTTTTTTTTTTTTGCAGTTAAAATCAGATTCCTTTATTGTATCAAAGTATAATCTGAGTTTTACAAAGTATTTTCCATATATATATATATTTTTTTCTTTCTTCCCATTTTTTTTTACCAGAGCACTGCTCAGTTCTGGATGATACTGCTGCAGGAGATTTAACCTGGTACTTTAGTGTCTCAGACATGAGAGTCTCTTTACATAACCATTAAGCCATCTACCCCACCTGTATTTTACATTTCTTAGAGGAGAAATATAATTTAACATGTTGTATAAAGGTAATATAATCTTCTAATTAATTAATTAATATTGAAAGCATATAGTTGTGAGGGAAAACATTTAATTTTTTAAGGACCACTATCAAGCAATCCTAAAAAACAGATGATTCTCAAGTTGATACCACTATAGTTTAACTCTTGATACTATCAAAACATCTAAAAGATATGTGGTGGAGCTGGGAAGACAGTTAAGTGGTTTTGCTAAAAGACTTTCACTCCTGAGGCTCCAAAGTTCCAGGTTCAGTTCCCAGCAGCAGTATCAGCGAGAACTAAACAGTATTCTAGTAATCAACAAACAAATTAAATGAAAAATAATAGCATATAAAGAAAAAAAAAGAGTGGGTGTCGGGCGGTAGCGCAGTGGGTTAAGCACACATGGCCCAAAGTGCAAGGACTGGCAGAAGGATTCCTGTTCCAGCCTCCGGCTCCCCACCTACAGGAGAGTCGCTTCACAGGCGGTGAAGCAGGTCTGCAGGTGTCTCTCTTTCTGTCCCCCTCTCTGTCTTCCCTCCTCTCTCCATTTCTCTCTGTCCTATCCAACAATGACGAGATCATCAACAACAACAATAATAACTACAACAACAGTAAAACAAGGACAAAAAATGGGAAAATCAATAATAAAAAATAAAAATGGAAAATGGAAAAAATAGCCACCAGGAGCAGTGGATATGTAGTGCCAGCACCCAGCCTGGAGGCAAAAAAAAATTTTTTTAACTGTGAAAAAAAAAACATTAAGAATGGGGAGTCGGGCAGTAGCACAGTGAGTGAAGCGGAAGCGGAGCAAAACCCAAGGACCAGCTTAAGGATCCTGGTTTGTGCCCCCAGCTCCCCACCTGCAGGGGAGTCGCTCCACAGGCAATGAAGCAGATCTGTAGGTGTCTATCTTTCTCTCCCCCTCTCTGTCTTCCCCTCCTCTCTCCCTTTCTCTCTGTCCTATCCAACAACTATGACATCTGTAACAACAACAATAATAATAACAACAAAAAACAAGGGCAGCAAAAGAGAATACATAAATAAATATTTTTAAAAATTAAAAATAAAACCCCTTGGATTTTAAATTGACAACTTATCTATCACACTGAAATTGTCATCTACCCTTCCTAATTTTTAGTTTCCAAAGGTGATCTGACTGGAGAATAGATGAGTTTGGTTTTTTATAAAATCTTTTTAATATATATATATTTATTTTCCATTTGTTGCCCTTTTTTTGTAGTTATTTGTTGTTATTGATGTCATTGTTGTTGGATAGGACAGAGAGAAATGGAGAGAGGAGGGAAAGACAGTGAGGAGAGAAAGAGAGACACCTGCAGAACCTGCTTCACTGCCTGTGAAGCATCCCCACTACAGGTGGGGAACCACGGGCTCCAACTTGGATCCTTATGCCACTCTTGTGCTTTACGCTGCCTGTGTTTAACCCACTGTGTAACAGCTAGACTCTCTGCTTTATTTTTTTTAACATAAACCTATGGTGATGTTTAGAAACTATGGAAACAGTAGGAGGTGGCTTGCAACACTGCATAGAACTTGCTGGCAGGAAACTTGATCCTAGATGCCATGTATGCCAGAGTGATGACCTGCTTCTTACTCTCACTAATAAATATAGAAGTGCATCTACTAAAAAAGAAAATGTTTTACCTCAAGTCATTTATATGAAAAAAAAAAGTTCAGATAAATAAATGTCAGTTTATTAGTCATCTTATGGTTTGAGACCCAGAAATAAATACAACTTTGATTTTCAAACAAAGATGAATAATAGGGGTCAGGTGCTGGTTCACCCAGTGAAGTGCATAGTACTGTGTGCAAGGACCCGGGTTTGAGCCCCTGCTCTGTGGCCCTGCTCCCCACTTGCAGGGGGGAAGCTTCACAAGCAGTGAAGCAGGTCTGCAGGTACCTTTCTGTCTCTCTCCCTCTCTGTCTCTCCCTCCTCGCTCTATTTCTCTCTGTCCTATTAAATAAAAAGTAGAAAAGAAAAAGCAAACAAACAAAAAATTAGGAAGCACTCTGGGGAGCTTGAAAGGGCACACAAGGAAGGAGATAATTTGTGGATCTTGCCTTTTGTTCTCATCTGATGAGACAGTTATTCTGTGCCATGTTACCCTTATTATTTGTTATCCTTAAATTTAGACCGTGGTGGCCAGGTGGTGGAGTGCCTGGTTGAGTGCTCACATTATAGTGCATAGGGACCCGGTTCAAGCTCCCAGTCCCCACCTTCAGGGGGAAAGCTTTGTGAGTGGTGAAGCAGTCTGCAGGTGTCTCTGTCTCTCTGCCTCTCTATCTCCCCCTCCCTTCTCAGTTTCTGTGTCTCTATCCAATAATAACAACAACAACAATTCAGAGTGTGGTGGTGACTGGCTGCCTGCTTACCATAAAATAACTTTCCTTGAAACCCTGGTATAGTAGAGTAACATTGTGATAAAAATAAAGATAATAATAGAAAATTAATTTACATGATAGAAGTCTACATCAAATTGGCATTTGAAATAAGAAAGCTCTTTTTTGAGGTCCCCTGTTACGGAGCACATGAGTGGAAACAAACTGCTTCTGGAAAGCTTTGTTTTCAGTAGCTTAACTTTTTCCTTTCCTTAATTTCCTTTTCTTTTTAAACTATCTCTGTGCATTGTTGTGTGTTTAACCAAGTATACCACTGCCTGACTCCCCCCTTTTTTCTCTTGGCTTTTCTTTCTTTGCTTATTTTTCCTTTCTTTCTTTTTTTGCTTTTGTGCTTATCACCAGGTTTCAGGGCCAGCACTATGATTCCACTGGTCCTGGCAGCCATATATTTATTGATTCATTTATTTATTTATTTTGGCTAAGACAGAGAGAAACTGAGAGGGGAGGGTGTATATAGAGAGGGATAGAGACCTGTTTCTCTGCTTGTGAAGTGTCCCTCTGCAGGTGAGGAGCCAGGGCCTCCAACCAAGATCCTTGCATGGATCTTTGTGCTTTTATACTATGTGCACTACACCCAGTGCACCCCCACCTACCCCACCCTCCCATTTGCATTCCTTTAGAGGTGAGAGGAAATACAAAATAAGAGGCAAAATCTTCACCCAGCACTTTGTATAGGCCAGAAGAAGCTCTGCAAATGTCCCCCCTCAACTTAGAGGGAGAGGGGAGTTTCTCTGCATGTGATGCCTCTTTTTTTTAAAATTATCTATGTCTGGATTGACTGATTAGATAGAAACAGAGAAATTGATAAGGGAGGAGCATATCGAAAGGAAAAGAGATGGAGACACCTATAGCTACATTTCACCACTTGTGAAGTTTTCCCTCTGCTGGTGGGGGTCCAGGGGCTTGAACCCAGGTCCTTGTGCACTATGATGTATGCACTTAACCAGGTGCACCACCACCTGCCCTCCTGTTTTTTTGCTTTTAAAGAAGCTCCCACTGATTTTTTTTGTATACAACTCTCTATATATGCTATTCTCTTTTAAAGTTTTATTTATAAAAAGGAAACATTGACAAGGCCATAGGATAAGAGGGGTACAGTTCCCACCACCAGAACTCCACATGCCATCCCCTCCCAATGGCTTTCCTATTCTTTATCCCTCTGGGAGTATGGACTCAGGGACATTATGGTGTGCAGAATATAGGTCTGGATTCCGTAACTGCTTACATGCTGAATATGGTTGTTTACAAGTGGATCCATACTCTCAGCCTGTCTTTCTCTTTCTCTAGTGGGGCAGAGCTCTGGGGAAGTGGGCTCCAGGACACATTGGTGGAGTCGTCTGTCCAGGGAAGTCCAGTAGGCATCTTGGTAGCATCTGAAACCTGGTGGCTGAAAGAAGAGCCAAACAAATTGTTGACCAATCATGAACCTAAAGGCTGGAATATTGCAGATGAAGATTTGGGTTCTCCATTTTGAAGATAGCTAGTAGGCCTATTTTAGTTCTATTCCAAAGGGTTATATATTCCAGTGGGATATTATATTCCAAAGGGATATTATATTCCTACTGCTTTGTCCTCCTCTCAGGCAGTCTCATCATGCAGGTAGCAAGGGTGGGTCTGGGAAAAGCCCTATTTCTTTTTCTGGCTCTGAGATTTTGAACTTTACATCCTGTCTCTAGATTTTATTCAAACTTAAGTCTGTCTCGAAACCCTAACACCATCAACACAAAATGAGTTGAGTTAGATTCTTAAAATTTATTTTGGATTTGAGTCCCCACCACACCTGCAGAGGAAAAGCTTTGTGAATGGTGAAGCAGTGCTGCAGGTCTCTCTCTCTCTCTCTTCTCCCTCTTTACTTCCCCTTTCCCTTTTGATTTCTGCTGTTACTATCCAATAAATAAAGATAATAAAATATTTTAAAATTAGTTTTTAATTTTTAAAATATTTATTCTCCCTTTTGTTGTCCTTGTTATTTTATTGTTGTAGTTATTATTGTTCTTATTGATGTCCTTGTACTTGGATAGGACAGAGAGAAATGGAGAGAGGAGGAGAAAACAGAGAGGGGGAGAGAAAGACACCTGCAGACCTGCTTCACTGCCTGGGAAGCAAACCCTCTGCAGTTTGAGAGCCAGTGTACTTAATCCACTGTGCTACCTCCTGACTTTGCTTAGATTATTTTTAAGGAATTTGTATTTACAATTAAATTTTGATTTGATAGAACAAGGAAATTCATACAAGGAAGGGAGATAATGGAGAGAGAGAAAGACACATACAGCTCTGCTTGCTTGTCAAGCTTAACCCCACCCCCTAGCAGGTAGGCACTGGGGCCTTGAACCTGGGTCATTAGTCATGGTTATGTGCATGCTCAACTGAGGTCACCACCACCTGTGCCTATTTTAAAATTATTAAACAATTTTTTAAGAATCCCCTCAACTCATCATCTGCACTATTCCAGCTTAGGTCCATGATTGGTCAATGATTTGTTTGGCTTTGAGTATTAACTCTTTTCAACCACCAGGTTCCAGGTGCTAGCATGATGCTGACCAGACTTCCCAGGACAGACAACACCACCAGTGTGTCCTGGAGCTCTGCTTCCCCAGAGCCCTTCCCCACTAGGGAAAGATAGAGACAAGCTGGGAGTATGGATCAACCAGTCAATGGCCATGTTCAGCGAGGAAGCAATTGCAGAGGCCAGACCTTCCATCTTCTGCATCCCACAATGACCTTGGGTCCATACTCCCAGGGTTAAAGAATAAGAAAGCTATCAGGGGAGGGATGGGATACAGAGTCTGGTGGTGGGAATCGTGTGGAGTTGTACCCCTGTGCTTTACTCAATGTTTCCTTTTTATAAATAAAAAATTTAAAAAAGGGAGTTCGGAGGTAGTGCAGCGGGTTTAGCGCAAGTGGTACAGCATAAGGATCCTGGTTCCAGCCCCCAGCTCCCCACCTGCAGGGGTCTGGCTTCACAGTCAGTGAAGCAGGTCTGCAAGTGTCTTTCTCTCCTGGTCTTCCCTTCTTCTCTTCTTCCCTTTGTCCCAGCTGCGTCCAGCGCGGCACCATGGAGCCCAGCGGCCTGCGCCCTAATGCCTCCTTGCCCCCACGCTGCATTGCATTGCATCGCACCCATAGGCCCCAGCGCTGGGACTCGACCCCGTGCCCTGAGCACCTGGCCACGACTGTGCGGAGGCCCCCCGCGTGGAAGTACTGCTGAGGACTCGGGACAGTGCTGTGCCGGACAGCCTCGGCCAGGTCCATCTTGCTGGAGCCCATCTACTGGGATTCCTCCAATGCCAAGTAAGTGGCCCCAGGGGCCCTGTGCCCTCAATGGCTTGGGTATTGTGCCTGCCTGGGAAGGTGCTGGGTGGGGGGAGGGGCGAAGTCAGGGTGCAGCCACTGAGGGGCCAGAGTCCCCGGGACCCTGTCCCCAGGCAGGGACACCCTAGAAGGGTGGCTGTGCACCCCCAGATCCAGCTGCTTTTGGCTTCTGGGAGCAGGAGCGCAGGGACCCCGCCCGAGAGTCTGGGAGGCTGGCCTTCCCTTTCCTTCCTGCCGGGAGAGTGGTCCTTGGGTCCCTGGGCTTCCCCAGCATGTCCATGCCAGCAGCTCCCAGCACCCCGAGGGTGAGGACCCTCCTGCGCAGGAGGATTCTGGACAGTGTGCCTCCCGCCCACCCCAACCGCCCGGGCAGGAGGGGACCCAGGAACCCACCAGCCTGCTGTGGCTTCAGGAGCGGCCAAGCCCAGAGAACTTCTGTGCGCCCCCCCCACCCGAAATGTGTGCCGGCTGTCCTTCCTCTCAGTGTGGTCCACGATGAGGTCCTCTGGGAAGATGGTTTGGAATCTTGAACTTCGAGTTTGGCCTGGGGCAACATGGCGAGCCAATCTCCCAGACTAAGGTGAAGGCTGGGGCTCGGGGTGTGGGTCCAGGTTGGGGGTCTCCTGGCATTTCTAGAAGTGGAGTGTTTTCTCTACCTCTGTCTCTCTCGGAAGAGACATGCATTTCAGAGAAGTGCCCCAGGCCTGCTGGCGTGAACCCATGTGGAGCTGTGCTGGGCTGTGAATTGAGTCTGGGCTGAGGGTCTGGCACTTTGCAACCTGCTGGTCCAGGGAGGCCACTCTCAGTGCCCCCCCTACCCCCCATCCCTTCCGGAAGGTTTGGGCCTGGCTGGGCTCCATGTGCGGTGGGGGTGGGTGGGGGGCGCCTGGGGCTCTTGTGTCTGCTGGGACAGTCCTGGGGGGACTGCGGTCCGCCTGTGCACAATGAGATGGCCAGTGTGCTGGCAAGTGGGAGCTGCACTAGGAGCTGGGCAGAGCCAGGCAGGAGCCAATATTGGAGCTGGGTAGGAACCGGGCAGAAACCGCGGTTTTAAAACAAAGGAAGTTAAAAAGGAAAAAAAATGTTACTTATTAATACAAAAAAGAGAAGCAGATCATGACTATGGCACATGCAATGCTGTGGACTGAATTCAGGACTTAATGCCGACAGATCCATTGCCGTAGCTATTCTGCAATTCTAGAGTATAAATAGGTTATTTTATTTTTTTTTGTTGTTGTTACCAAGGTCTCATTGTCTCCCTTTCTTTTTTGTTCTTTTCTATTCTTTTCCACTCTTTCTTTATTTTTATTTATTTTTCCTTTCTGTTGCCCTTGTTGCTTAACATTGTTGTGGTTATTAATGTCGTTGTTGTTGGATAGGACAGAGAGAAATGGAGAGAGGAAGGGAAGACATAGAGGGGGAGAGAAAGACAGACACCTGCAGACCTGCTTCACCACCTGTGAAGGGACTCCCGGGCAGGTAGGGAGCCAGGGACTCGAACCAGGATCTTTCCGCTAGTCCTTGAGCTTTGCGCCATGTGTGCTTAACCGGCTGTGCCACTGCCCAACTCCAACTGTCTCCATCTCTTAACACTTTTTAAATAAGATTATAATATAGTACTAGCTGCAGATGATATAAAATTTAAGATTATAATATAGTACTGGCTGCAGATTGGCTTTTTTGAAAAAAATCATGGTAATATTGTTCTCTTAACTGTACATCTTTTAAGTAATACAAAGACTTTTTAAAAATTTTTCTCAAATATTGTGCCTGGGGATCAATCCCACCCAGAACCTTGCACCTGCATGGGACAGCTAGAAGCCTCCCCGCCAGTCTCCATTCTGTATCCTTTAAGAGAGGGAGATGGGAGTCGGGCTGTAGCGCAGCAGGTTAAGCACAGGTGGCGCAAAGCACAAGGACCGGCATAAGGATCCCGGTTCGAACCCCGGCTCCCCACCTGCAGGGGAGTCGCTTCACAGGTGGTGAAGCAGGTATGTAGGTGTCTATCTTTCTCTCCTCCTCTCTGTCTTCCCCTCCTCTCTCCATTTCTCTCTGTCCTATCCAACAACGACAACAACAATAATAACTACAACAATAAAACAACAAGGGCAACAAAAGGGAATAAATAAATAAAATAAATATTTAAAAAAAAGAGAGGGAGACATGCAAAGCACTGCTCCTCTATGCACGGAGTCCCTCCCATTGCCTGCCTGTGGTGTGTACTTGCAGTGTCGAGGATCAGACCCCCAGCCACATACTATATAAAGCATGTGCTTTACCCCCTGAGCTGCCTTCAGATCCTGAGTTTGATCCCTGGCATTGCATGTACCAGAATGATGCTCTCATTCTCTCTCATGAATAAAAAGTTATGTTATGTTATATTATGTTTTTAAGAAACGTATGTTATGTTGTGTTTTCTGTTTAAGAAACAGACAACCTGCACCTATATTTAGGCTGGTAACTGGACTCAACAGTAGTCCAGGCCTACTTAAAATCCAGAATCAACAAATTTAGAACCAAGGCAAAGGAGAGAACAGTTATACAATCTTTTTTTTGAAGACACTGAGTAGCTTCTTTTCATTGGTCTACATGTACTACAGAAGGGGGTAGAGGGGCACAGAAGCAGCACTCTAGCATATGCAGTGCTTGGGATTGGACTCAGGAACTACAATTTAGAAGCTCTGAGTTCTTCCATTGTGCAACTTACCCATCTTCAGAGATAGTTTTCCTTTGTTTTGTTCTAAAGACCTTATTTATTCATTAAGGAGAGAGATACGAGCAGGAAGGATCACTGGGGATTGAACTTGGGACCTCATGCCTGAGAATCCTGTACTTTATCCACTCTACCTCCTCCTCCCAGACCACTGATAATTTGGCTTTTATTGGAATTTGAACTACTGAAGAAACACTCTTGGGGTCCAGTTGGTAGCGCAGCAGGTTAGAAGCACATGGCATGAAGCGCACGGATGGGTATTGGGATCCCGGTTTGAGCTCCCCACCTGCAGGAATGTCACTTCAGAAGAGGTGAAGCAGGCCTACAAGTGTGTATATCTTTCTCTCCCTGTCTCTGTCTTCCCCTCCTCTCTCCATTTCTCTGAACTATCCAACAACAATAACAACAATGATAAACAACAAGGGCAACAAAAGGGAAAAAATAGCCTTCAGGAGAAGTGGATTCATAGTGTAGGCACTGCGCTCAGCAATAACCCTGGAGACAAAAAAAAAAAAAAAAAAAGATTCTGCCCTGTGTGTGTCCTGCACTGGCAGCTCTTTTCTTGACATATTGGTTGTGTATGCATGTAGCTATGTCAAGTATAAACATCTTAAGGGCATACACGATAGAATGATCTCACTCTTAGTCTGTAAACTGATCTATATCAGACTTGTTATCTCCATTTTAGTGATTATATCAGATTCTCTGTTTACTTTTCAAATTCTGACCTTATGCCAATGATGTAGGCATAATTCAGGGCTATCAAATAAGACAGGCTTACTTTTAGCCGAAAGGGCCCTGTTGACCGCTATCTGAGTTTACTCTGATGTGGCCAAAACACTGAAGAAGCTGGAAACAGAACTACAAAGATGACAAAGAATTTCTAACATAACTGATTTTAGTACATAGCTGCCAGTAAGAAAGAAATGGATCACATAAGTGATCAGACATTATAAGTTTCAGGGTCCCCAACAAGCTGGCTCTTCCCTGAGACAGGTGCATTCTTATGAAGAATATTGTTTGCATTATCTATTTATTTATTGTGCTGAGCTGAGGAATTAACCAAGGGCCTTACACATGTACAATACTACAGTGCACTCCACCCACCTTATTATTTTCCACTCTGTATCCTGATTGAATAAATACAGAGATAAATAGAGAAGGAAAAACAATGGGAAAACACGAGGATATCATTCCTCCAGCCCGAGAGCCCCTTGGTGCTCCTAGTGAAGTTTAGATCTTCCCACCAACTGCCTACTAGCCTATTCTTTATACTCACTTACCTATCTACATACTTCTGTGTGGCTTAGGGGTCTCACACCTGTATGATCTCACCACTCAGCAACCCTCTCCTAGTCAATTTTCTTATTCTGTTGATTCTTGGGGGGCACAGAGGGAAAAGCAGAAAGATTAAAGAGACCACAGTACCACTCTACCATCCATGGAGCTCCTCCCTTGTCCCCAGTGCTCCTCATAGCACTGTGGGATCACTCTATTTATATTAAAAGCCAGTACACTGAGAGTCCCACTTTAGTGACTCTGCTATATTGGGTAACCACATTAATAGCAATCCTTTTTTGATATGAACTCATGTCTTTAAAGAAGCAAAATAAGTATACACTTAACTCTCTTCTTGATTTCTCCTTTACTCCCAGCAATTGTATTTGTGTCATAATTCTCTTTTATTCTAGGATTTTTTTATGTGGGGAGAAGTGCCTGGATCAACCAATTCAGAAGCTGCTCCAATCAGCAGATGAAGAAGCCATTACTGCATTTTTGGAAGAAAACTTTAAATCTCCCAAATGAATGATGACTCATTATTGACATTATGGTAACGTTTATGTTATCTATCCAATATGTGAAATGGATCTTTTTTAAGAAGCAGACCGAGGGATCAGGGAAATGGCTCAGCACCTCATATTCAGGAACAATCCTCTGGAACCTTGTTCTGGTTTCTCTCTTAAAGCAAAATAAATCTAAAAAGTAAAAAAGAATAGATTGGCACATGGAAATACTCTGCTATTTATTTTGCTTTTTTTTTTTAGAGGGAGGGGGTTTGTTTGTTTGTTTTGGAGGTAGTTTTGGGCAAAGCATGCTCTCTATACTGAGCTCTGTTCCAGGACCAGAATTGTCTTGTGATGTTATGGAAATATTTGAAAGCTTTTGAAACATAACTTAAAATACACAGCCATCAGGGTTATCACTTGGAGCTCAGTGTCTATATGACTCCACTGCTCCCAGAACTTTTTGTTGTTGTTTGTTTTCTTTCTTTTTGATAGAGGGTGAGAGAGAGAGTGAAATAGAAAGTAAGAGAGTAGTAGCACTGCTCTAGAAGCTTCCACCCTGCAGGCACTCATATGGTGGCTGAAGTTTCAAACCTGGCTCCTTACTTTTGGTAACCTGGATGCTCACTGGATGAGTCACCTACCAGCTCAGAGTTCTTCACCACAAGAAGCTGGAATACGCATTCTTTTCAAATCCACACGGCGCATCCTCCAGGATAGACCACATGTTAGGCTACAAAGACAGTATCAACAAATTCAAGAGCACTAAAATCATCCCAAGCATCTTCTCAGACCACAGTGGAGTAAAGATAACACTCAACAACAAACATAAAATTACTAAAAGTCACAAAATTTATAAACTCAACAACATACTGCTGAATAACCACCCAGTCAAAGAGGAACTCAAGCAAGAAATTCAAATGTTTCTAGAAACAAATGAAAATGAAGACACAGGCTACCAAGATATTTGGTACACAACTAAAGCAGTACTTAGAGGGAAACTCATAACTATACTAGCACTCATTACACAACAAGAAAAAGCTCAAGTGAAGGACTACACTGCACGCCTTAAAGACTTAGAAGAAGAACAAAGGAACCCTAAGGCATCCAGAGGGACCGAAGTGGCAAAAATTAGAGCTGAACTAAACAACATGGAAAATAAGAGAACCATACAAAAGATCAATGAAGCCAAATGTTGGTTCTTTGAAAAATTAAACAAAGGAGTCGGGCGGTGGTGCAGTGGGTTAAGCGCATGTGGCGCAAAGCACAGGGACCGGCGTAAGGATCCCGGTTCGAGCCCCCGGCTCCCCACCTGCAGGGGAGTCGCTTCACAGGCGGTGAAGCAGGTCTGCAGGTGTCTATCTTTCTCTACCCTCTCTCTCTGTCTTCCCCTCCTCTCTCCATTTCTCTCTGCCTATCCAACAACAAAGCAACGTCAACAATGGCAATAATAACCGCAACGAGGCTGCAACAACTAGGGCAACAAAAAGGGAAAAAAAAAATGGCTTCCAGGAGCGGTGGATTCATGGTGCAGGCACCGAGCCCAGCAATAACCCTGGAGGAAAAAGAAAAAAAAGAAAAATTAAACAAAATTGTCAAACCCTTAGACTCACTAGAAAAAGGGAGATGGGCTTGAAGACAGAAAAGATATAGAATTGTAAATGATAGAGGAGATAGCACAACAGACACCACAGAAATCAAAAAAATTAAGCGAACCTTCTACAAACTACATGCCACTAGCTTAAGAATTTGGAAGCTTCTGTACAGCCAAACAAACTATCACCCCTCACAGAATGGGAGATCTTCACATGCCATACATCAGACAAGAGACTAATCAGTAAAATATACAAAGAGCTCAGCAAACTTAGCACCAAAAAAGCAAGTGACCCCATCCAAAAATGGGCAGAGGATATGAACAAAACATTCACATCAGAGGAGATCCAAAAGGCTAACAAACATGAAAAACTTCTCCAGGTCGCTGATTGTCAGAGAAATGCAAATCAAGACAACACTGAGATACCACCTCACTCCTGTGAGAATGGCATACATCAAAAAGGACAGCAGCTACAAATGCTGGAGAGGCTGTGGAGACAGAGGAACCATTCTACACTGCTGGTGGGAATGTAAATTGGTCCAGCCTCTGTGTAGACCAGTCTGGAGAACTCTCACAAGCTAGACATGGACCTTCCATAAGACCCAGTAATTCCTCTCCTGGGGATATACTCCAAGGACTCCATAACACCCAACCAAAAAGATATGTGTAAACCTATGTTAATAGCAGCACAATTCGTAATAGCTAAAACCTGGAAGCAACCCAGGTGCCCAGCAACAGATGAATGTCTGAGAAAGCTGTGGTATATATACACAATGGAATACTATGCAGCTACTAAGAACAATGAACCCACCTTCTCTGACCCATCTTGGATGGAGCTAGAAGGACTTAAGTGAACTAAGTCAGAAAGATAAAGATGAGTAGGGGATGATGCACTCATCAACAGAAGTTGAGAAAGAAGAACAGAAAGGGAAACTAAAAGCAGGATCTGACTAAATCTAGGGTAGGGCACCAAAGTAAAAACCCTGTAGTGAGGGGGAGGGTGGACATTCAGCTTCCTGGGGGGTCTGGGGTGGATGGGGGTGGGAGGGAACACAGTCTTTTGGTGGTGAGAATGGTGTCTATGTACATCCCTATTAAATGGTAGTCATATAAATCATTAACTAATATGAGAGGGGAAAAATTGATTGTATGTCTTAAACTTTTTAAAACACAGACTGAGTCTTTATAATACATAGGCTGAGTGTTTGATATGTTGACTCTCTCAAAAGCTAGATGAGGGAGAACAGAAGCAACCTGTGGCACAGCTTTATATAAGATGTTGGTTATTGTACAGCAAATCCTAACAAAGGGACTTTTCAAAGTTAACCCAATGACCAAACAATGTGATGATAACAATAACTATCCATTGTCTTCTTGAACCCTAAGACAGCAGGAACCTCACATTTCCACTATAGAGCCTATATTCCCCCAGTTTTGGAACCCTAGGGTGGGGCGCACTTTCCTGCATGCTTTTCTCAATTCATATCAAATAATATTGCATCCACTGATCACAACCTAACCAACGCAGCGAGTGCCACCTCAGCATGCTTCACTTCATACTGTGTTCAGAGACTTCTGAAATGACAACCCTTCAGCTTCATTACTTGGGTGTGACCGTTCCTTTCATAGTATTCTCTAATTCCTTTCCAGGTGGTTCACTTCCTAACAAAGTCCCAAAACCTAGATATAGACCAGGTCCTCTGAGATAGAGAATATGTTCACACGTATCTATAAACTAGTACAAAATATATACCTGAAAGCAAAAGTACACAATAGTCTGCAGTGAGTACCCCCCAACTATTCATCTGCACTGTTCTATCCTTTAGGTCCATGATTGTTCAACAATTTGTTTGGCTTTGTATGTTAACTCTCTTTTCAGCCACCAGGTTCCAGATGCCAGCAGGATGCCTACCAGACTTCCCTGGACAGACGAGCCCACTAGTGTGTCCTGGATCTCTGCTTCCCCAGAGACCCACCCCACTAGGGAAAGAGAGAGGCAGGCTGGGAGTATGGATCGACCAGTCAATGCCCATGTTCTGCAGGGAGCAAATCCAGAAGCCAGATCTTCCACCCTCTACAACCCACTATGACCTTGGGTCCATACTCCCAGAGGGAAAAAGAATAGAAAGGGTATCAGGGGAGGGGATGAGATATAGAGATCTGGTGGTGGGAGTTGTGTGGAGTTGTACCCCTTCTATCCTACAGTTTTGTTAATGTCTCCTTTTTAAGATAAATAAATCTGGAAGAAGGGCAGAGGGTAGATAGCATAATGGTTATACAGTCTCTCATACCTGAGGCTTTGAAGTCCCAGGTTCAATCCCCCACATCACCATAAGCCAGAGCTGAACAGTGCTCTGGTGAAAAAAATGAATAAATAAAAATAAAAAAAGAATCTGTAAGAAATGGAAAATTCCTAGAAACATACACACTTCCAAAACTGAACTAGGAAGCACTATAAACCTACATGCACCAATCACAGACAAAGAAATGAAAACAGTTATTAATATCTTCCCAACAACAAAAGTCCAGGACCAGATGGCTTTATAAATGAATTCTACAAAACCTTCAGGAAATAGTTAATACCTATACTTTTTATTTATTTATTTTTCCTTTTTTGCTGCCCTTGTTGTTTAACGTTGTGGTTATTAATATCGTTGTTGTTGGATAGGACAGAGAGAAATGGAGAGAGGAGAGGAAGACAGAGAGGAGGAGAGAAAGACAGACACCTGCAGACCTGCTTCACCGCTTGTGAAGCGACTCCCCTGCAGGTGGAGAGCCGGGGGCTCAAACTGGGATCCTTACGCAGGTCCTGGCGATTTGCGCCACGTGCGCTTAACCCGCTGCGCCACCACCCGACTCCCATATCTATACTTTTAAAGCTCTTCCAAAAGATTGAAGAAACAGGAACACATCCTTCCACCTTCTGTGAATACAACATCACCCTGCTCCAAAAGTAGACAGGGACACAACAAAAAAAGGAAAGCTCAAGACCAATATCTCTGATGAACATAGATGCTAAATCATTGAACAAGATCCTAGTCAACCTGATACAGCAGTATAACAAAATGGTTGTTCATCACAACCAAGTGGGATTTACTCCTGGAATGCAAGCCTAGTTCAATATGTATAAGTCAATCAACAGCATTCACCACATCAATGAAAGCAAAAACAAAAATCACATGATTATCAGTAGATGAAGAGAAAGCCTTTGACAAAATCCAACACCAATTCATGCTCAAAACTCTACAAAAAATGGGAATAGACGGGATATTTGTCAAGATAGTGGAATCCATATATAGCAAACCTACAGCCAACATCATACTCAATGGACAGAAACTGAAAACATTCCCCTTCAGGTCAGGGACTAGACAGGGCTGCCCATTATCACCATAACTGTTCAACATAGTATTGGAAGTTCTCTCCACAGCAATAAGGCATGAGAAAGGAATCAAAGAAAGGGAAGAAATGCCAAAGGTTCACCACTTTTATAGCCAAAGGCCCCACCTACAGCTATAAACACTGCCATTTCTGGGTGGTGCCTTCTCTCCCTCAACACCATGACTCATCCAGGAAAGACTCACCCCTGCTCTCTCTATGCCCTGAGCCTCTGCCTCCTGCTCCTGCTCCCACTCCAGCTCCTGCCTGATTTCCTGGGTCCACATGGGTCTGCACTTCTGCTCTCAGAGGAGGCAACAGGACCCAGGGTTTGGAGACCACACCCCGAGTCCACCAGGAGTCACAGTGCACAGGGGGATCTCAGTCCTGCTGGAGAGACATAGGGAACGCTCAGTGGGTCTTAGACTTCAGCCACATGGCCATGTCCTTGACGTCACTGCTTCCCACCTGGAGCTTCCAGAAGCTTCTTCAAAGGCGCTTCTGCTGTCTGACGGCAGAAGACCCGAGTGTCTCCAGAGGTTAAGAGACAGCGGTTGGGATTGTGCCCATATATCGACTCTGTCCCATAAACCCAGAGGCCCCCCTTAAGATGATGGCAAAAGGAAAACAGACAAACAGCAAAAGACGGAAGGCAACAGTGAGGTGAACACTGAACCTTTGAAAGTTCACTGAAATGTTTCGCTTGAGAAGGCCTTTACTCTGTGCTTCATTTTGTCCCACCAGAGCTGGGACTCCACACCTGCCCAACTCCACCATTCCTAGAGGCCGTTCTTTATCTTCTTTTTCCAATTTTCTTTTGATGGAGCACCCAGATGGGTGGGGGAGACAGTGGCACACACTATAGAGCACAGCTGCTATAATGTACAAGGACCCAGGTTCAAGTCCTGTGCCCTCAACCCTGGGGAGAGGAGGCTTCACAGAGCAGTTAAGCAGAGCAGCAGGTGTCTCTCTCCCTTTCTGTATATCTTTATTTCCTCTTTCATTTTCCCTATTAAAAATAAACACAATCACATGCAGCACTGTTCATCTGCTCCTGAGGTCTTGCCCCTTGAGGAGGGGACCACCAGGGACTTGAACCCAGGTCCCCTACCAGGTGAGCCAGCACCTAAGCCCTGGCCTTTGCCCTGAGCCCTCTCATCGCACATGCCAGGGGCAGTGATGTGGACATGGACACAAACACAGAGCCCAAACCATTTAATTCTTACTGTGTTAACTTATGACTTTGGAATCCTACAGGCCTTGCACAACTATGAACATGACACAGCATAGCCAGGACTGAACATGTTAAGAAAATAACTCAACAGTCTGGGTCTTGGGATTCAGCATGCAGATAAATGTAGATTCACTTGCATTTTCCCACCAGTTGTTAGAAGTTCTCTTCCATTGGAATGGACTGCATATTGGAATTTAAACATACTTCTGAAGGAAGCTCAGTGAGTTACTATTATTGAAGTGAGGAAGCACAATTTCATTCAGAGCATAGCGTTCTTAGCACATCAGTGTGCAGACATGAAGCCTGGCTGCAGGTGGGCACCAACTGAGGAGTTTTTAGACCCCAGAGATTCTGTTCTGTCACAGGATGATGGTCTTCCTCTGGGGGCCTGATCTCAGTGCTGAATAGCTCCAGGTGAAACTCCCTGTGCTGCACATTTGGAGGGACAGCCTCGGGGCTCCAGGGACATTGACATCAACTTTGAGAAGCAGCCTTGGTTAGTCCTGTGAGTGACCACACACGTCTGGATTGGCAAGATCATGCTCAGAGAATATGAAGATAAGATTAAGATAGAGTGTTGCCAGTGGTGGTGGCCAGGCTGGTGAGGAAGCCTAGATGCAGAGATCGGCACCACAGTAACAGTGTGTGGAGTGTTGTTCTGGGGACCCTTCTGAGCAGCTCATGTTCTTTGGAAGCACATGTCAGGCTGTTCTGTAACTTAGAGTCTTTCCATTTTTCCTTTAAAAACAGAAACTGATGTGACTGACTTTGACCCATATCTAAATGAAGGAATGGAGGCTTGTCTCACTGACACTGTGGACATAAACATGTTGATGTCAGGGAGTCTGTTGGTAGCACAGGTGGTCATGTGCTGGTGGTGCAAAGCACAAGGACCGGAGTAGGGATCCCGGTTCAAACCCGACTCCCCTCTTGCAGTGGAGTCCCTTCACAAGCAGTGAAGCCTGTCTGCAGGTTTCTATGTTTCTCTCCCATTCTCTGTCTTCCCCTCCTCTCTCCATTTCTCTTGTCCTATCCAACAACGACCACATCAGTAAGAACAACAGTAATAGCTGAAACAAAGAAACAAACAAAACAAGGGCAACAAAAGCGAATAAATAAATACAATATTTTAGCAATGTTGATGTCTGGGAACAGGTCTTATAATAATTTTAGCTAAAAATGCCAGTGAGAATTGTAAACCCTCCCCCAAGTTTATATTGCTCCTGCAGTTATTCACAGTGGCATTTTAGATGAATTCAAAGTGTGTTTACTACATTTTGGTGACTGGAGATAGCTCATATGTTAGAGTGCATTGTTGCTGAGGACTTATTCTGATGCAGTCTCCGCCCCCAGGTTTTTCTATGCCCCGCTAAATCCTAGAGTGCCCCCTTTCAACCAATCCTGGCCCTACACGTCACCCCTGGTTGTCGCCCCATAAAAAGCCCCCTCACCCCTCCCTTCTCTCTCTCTGGGCTCTCGGCTCTCCTTCTCTGAGGTCTCGCTCCCTGCTCTCCCCCCGTGGTCGGCCATTGCTGGCTGGCTCCACGTGGTCTGAACCAAACCTCCCCCCCCATCCTATAATAAAGATCTGTGTACCCCTTTGCTCTGGACGTCCGCTCTCTTCTCCGCGGTGCAGCCCGACACCAGACCACCTCAACAACAGTGCATGCCTCCCATGTTTGAGTCCCTGCATTGGAGCATCAGCACCATACATGGCCTCAGTCCCTTCATGGGTGGTGACAGGTGCTGTGATGACTCTGTCTCTCTTTCTCCAACTGCACTCTCTCTCTCTGAAAATTTATTTTAAATATTATACAGATGGGCATTAGGGCCACTCAGTAGCACTGTACAGATGGCAGGCCCAGGATTAGTCCCTGCAGTGATTAAAATAAATCAAGAGCCAGGGAGAGAGTGTTGTTGAGGTGGTCTGGTGTCGGGCTGCACCGCGGAGAAGAGAGCGGACGTCCAGAGCAAAGGGGTACACAAATCTTTATTATAGTATGGGGGGGTTTGGTTCAGACCACGTGGAGCCAGCCAGCAATGGCCGACCACGGGGGGGAGAGCAGGGAGCAAGACCTCAGAGAGGGAGAGCTGAGAGCCCAGGGGGGGGGGTGAGGGGGCTTTTTATTAGGCGACAACCAGAGGTGATGTGTAGGGCCAGGATTGGTTGAAGGGGGCAATGCTAGGGTTTCGCACGGTGTGAAATGTAGGGCCAGGATTGGTTGAAGGGGGCAATGCTAGGGTTTTGCGCTGCGTGACGTGTAGGGCCAGGATTGGTTGAAGGGGGCAATGCTAGGGTTTCGCGCAGAGTAGTAAAACCTGGGGGCGGAGACTGCATCAGAATAACTCCTCAGCAACAAGAGAGCATAATGGTTTTGCAAATGACATTTATGTCAGAGGCTCCAGGGTCCCAGGTTCAAACCCTGCTACCACCATAAGCCAGATCTGAGCAGAGCTCTGAAAAAAAAAAGAAATTAAATTCAAATAAGTCTCCTTTCAAATGAGCTCTTCCAAGGAGCCTTCCTTGTTTTTCCTCTCCACAGTGTCAGCCAGGTTTCATGTTCCACCTTTATTCCCTCACTTCCCTCTTTGTTTTTTTCTGGGTGATATTTCCAGGAGTCTAGAATCACACTGTGATTGGTGGTCTCTTCTGTTGAATTTCTGTCTTCCCCATTCAAAAGTTGGTTGCATGAGAATTGGGCCTTTTTTTTTTCCTCACTATAGGAAACTATTTCATTTCTTCAGGAAAATAACTTAAATAGGTAGGCCAATCTGTAGATGCAGATAAGAATTCACTAGTAGCCACTTGTGGTGGACGGTCATTAGCACCTTGGGGTCCAGAACCTGGACAGGGTTGGAAACTTCCCCTGGAAGCTACATGGACATGTCTGAAACATACAGTCTTGCAAACCAAGGTCTCATCCAAAACTGTTAATGATGCCTGACAGAGGCAGAATGTTGAGGTGGTTGTGTGTCTAGTGGTAAATAAAAGACAGTTGTCCATCTAGCTTCCTGAACAACTAGGAAAACAACAGCCCACAGTTCTCAAGTTTAGGAACTATATAGCCCCCATTTAGAAACAGCCCAAATGCCCTTTGACAGATGACTGGATAAAAAAGTTATGGGACATATACTCAATGAAGTATCACTTGGAAAATAAAAAAGATGACATTGTGTCCATTGGGATAAAATGGATTATACTTAGTGGATGAGTAAGGAGGTAAGGGACAGCTACAGAATGGTTTCACTCACATTCAGAATGTAGCGAATTAAACAGACAAATGTGAAAAAAAAAGATGTGCAGCTTTATCTAAGAATGTGGGAGAACTATAATGGTTACCAGGGGGTGAGGTGGGGACACAGATGTTTGGTAATGGGAGCAGTGAGAAACTGTACTCCTAAATGAGGGGGGAAAAAAGAAAGGAGGAAAGAGGAAGACAGAGACAGAAGGATACAGAAAAATGAGGAATGTTATACAGGTACTAACAACTGAATTTATTGTAAGCCATTAATCCCCCAATTAAAAAAAGAGATGAAGGAGGAATTCAGTAAAACATTTTTGAAATTTGAAAGTAGTGATAGAGGTGGGAAAAAAAAGCTTAGGTGAGTTTAAAGGTATCATGAGCAGATAAATATATATGTCTGACTCTGTCCTTGTGAACATCCTGACCATGATACTATAATCTAGGCAAGTACTACCACTGGGTCAGTAGAACTAAAAGTCCTTTCTTACACCTGCATGTGAGGCTGCTGTCATCTCACAAGCGAAATACTGGTTTTTAAAGATGAACAGCGGGGGGCATTGCTGGCCCCAGGAGGCTGTTCTGCAGTGTGTCAGTGATGTCAAGACCTTAGACTGTGACATCACAGCACAGCTCCAGTGGCCAAGGCTACTGCAGAATCTTCAGACTTGAGGACGAAGTTGGCAGTACTCGGGGTATTGTACTCTTACTTTACTTCAAAGTCAAGGAGTAAGAGTGAAGGATGTCTGCTTCCACCCAAAAGCCCTCCAGGCTTTCAGGGTGTCTTGGCTGGCTCTCTTGCTTGAGGTAGACTCTCCCTGTGCTGGGTGTGGTTGTCAGAGGAGCAGGGCAGTGATGGGAAGTGCTCTGGTTCATTCGCTCTGAAACATGGGAACGGGCTCTGCTGGTCTTCAGCTCTGGTTTCATGAAGAGAGAATCCTGTTCCTGGCACTCAGTCCTGCGGAATATGAGAAAGCAGGTTAGACCTTCTTAGGCAGACACTTATCAGGGCCCATGGGAGGGTTTTTTGTATAAATAATGAAATGAGTAAAATAATCTGCTGTGTTTGTCAAGAACTTTCATGTTCTATTGAATTGAGTTGTCATAGCTGTTAAGACTGGACAGTCCTATTGAAGTCCACCCATAGTTCAGTATTATTTAGCTACTTCCTTGCAGTTAGAGATATTTGGATCTTTTAGTGTTATTTTCTGATTCTGATAATTTTCCCCAAAGTGTAATAATTGCTTTAGACAAGATTGGAGTCAGTTTTCCAGATTCCTATTACCTAAAATTTTAGACTCATCTGCAGCCACATTGCCCTCACCTCTCCACAGCTCTACATGCCATTTAATGTAACCTCTGCTAGTTCCAAGAGAACCTTCTTATTGTGTTGAAGATTTTTTTATTTCTCTCTCCCTTTGTCTATTTGCTTGTTTTCTTCCTCGAGCTCTGAGCGGCCTAGCTGCTTCCTCTAGCCCTCCCATCTGGATTGTCTGGCGAGGCCCAGTGTCCTGACTTCAAACTGCTCCCTTCTCCATCAGTCCCTGAGCGACCTCATCTCTCACAGGGGCTCTCTATAACCCAGGGACTCCTGACTGGAAGTCTGGGTTTCTGTTTGGTGGATTAAAATAAATGACTAGCCTGTCATGTCACTGAGGATGTTAAGCATACAAACCTGCTGTCTATTTGAGCCCTTAGTGGCTGTGGTTGATGTGTTCCAGGTGGTCTTCTGAGGACTCAGCCACTTCTGAAGGAGAGGATGCTTGGGAGGGGCCCTGTGGCAGGCTGCTGCTGGCCACCACAGCCAAGGAAAAAGGGGCCGCAGGAGGCAGGCGCGACAGCTGCACCTATACTCCAATGTCTTGCTCATCTCTAGCTCAAAGTCTGTAGATGCTCCATTTCCACGTATGACCTGGGGGTGGGACAGTGTAGGCCATGTGGGCCAAAGCAGCACTGAATGCTGCCTCCTGGTGCCACCTCCTGGGCTGGTTGGCTATAGTGGTTATGTTTTGCATGTGCAAGGCCCCAGCAGTGCAAAAAAATGTACATACATGGGGGGGAGGGAGAATGAGAGTGACTCTGTGACTGGAGAAGTTTCTGGCACTGGGTAGAAACAACTCAGCATAAATATCAGATCTGGTCTGTGACACTGCATATGCTTGTGTCATGTATTGTTCTGTCTCGCTCATCAGTCACCAAATGGATTTTAAAATTAGGCTACCTGGTGATCTGTTCCTCTCATGCTAAATCAATACTTGAAAAAAACTGGAAATAAATTTTTTTCATTCCTTTATGAAAAGGAATTGATTTTTTTTCCAATTGTGTTCTTTTGTATGAAGTCCTAAAATAAACTAGTAGGTCTGAAGTAAAAAGTGCATCACTTCTATTAATTTATGAGTTTTAATTATATACTATATACAATTAAATGTAACAAAATATAAGTTTCAGAATTTCAGCAACAGGAAAGGACACTTATTGTTCACTGAGTGGCATTTGTAAACACTGAAGTACAGAGTGCGGCCACACTGGAGCCTCAGCTCTGAGGGCTGGCTGCTTCCTGCCTTTGGTGAGATGTCTCCAGGATCAGTCAGCACACACAGTGCTCAGGCCCTTCTCCCCACTCTTGCTGAGCTGCCAGATGAGGACAGAGCTGCAGGAGCAGGTCTTCATGGGCTCGGCTGAGAGTACAGGGCAGAGTGACTGAGGTCTTCTTGCTGTCTCTCCAGGTTTGAAAGCAACTTCACGATCAAGCACTCGGTGCCCCTGCGTAGCCTGTGGGTGTCTGCCTACCTGGAGAGGTCCAGGAGAGCCACCAGCAGAGACCGGAGGTCACTCATTGTAGGCTGGTCCAGGAACAGCTTCGTGGTCACTTTCTCATAAGACCTCCATCTTGGTTTTCCATGTGGTCATGACTTTTACATCTAAAACATTTTCATCTGGTTGTTTGTAAAGCCAATTGCTCAAGCATGAAGTCTTTATTTTTCTCTCTCATTCTCTTCTGAACATTAAAAGGGAAAAACAAAAGAAAACATGGGTCATCTGGGACAGTGTAATCAAGCATGAGAGGGCCAGCAGACAAAGAGAGAAAATATGGACACCAGTATTTTGTGGAGTTGGATTTATTTCTTCCCAATTTCTTGCACTGCAGGTCTGTTCAGCAAAAGCAAGAGTGGCATTCCTGTCTGGAGAGGTATTTTTGCCAGTACATATTTTCTATCTTTCAAGTGTAATGAAATAATGCAGATATCTGTACAGCAGTGTGGCCCTCTCTCCTGCCCTGCCCCATGGTGGTGAGTTCTGGTTTAGAGCCACCTGCCACTCAGGCAGGTGTTGGTCCCTCCTTCACATATGTATCATACTCCATTATTGATTTCTGAGGGACTTGTGGTCAGCACTCTTTATTTTCCCTTCCTTACAACTTGTGATTGGAGACAACAGCTATTTTCAAAGGTGAATTGAAATTCCATAAACTGCAGACACTTATCATGGTGAGATGGGAAATTTTACACATGTGAGATCAACTAGACCATAAACCATCACCCTTAATCCTGCACCCACACACACACTGTTGTTGAGTGAATAAATAGGCCCAGGTTTCCCCTTTGCATGATTCTCAAAACAAGTTTCCTTCCCTCCTTCCCCAGAGCCCTAGGCCATGGGTTCTCAGTCAGAAGTTGAGAGAAGTTGCAGATCTGGAGCTCCATCCTCACAGACCATGTCATACTTTCCAGGGCTCCTCTCACTTGCCTGAACTAAAACTCCTTACTTTCCTGAGATTTAGACTTGACTTCATAAGAATGTTCATCCACTTTGAAAAGTAGCACAGGATATTAAACATAGTAGCAACAAATACTGACTTGGGGGAAAAACAGACTAATAGCTCATCCTTTCTCCTTTCTTTTGGGTCCCTGTTGGATTTGATTAGCTGCATCTTTCTTGCTGACAGGGACCAGCCTGGAATGACTCCCCAGGACACCCTCCCTGCCCTGTACAGAGGGAGGATGGGGCATGCGGAAGGTTTTTTTTTTAATTTCTTTATTGGGGAATTAATGTTCTACATTCAATAGTAAATACAATAGTTTGTACATGCATAACATTTCCCAGTGTTCCATATAACAATTCAACCCCCACTAGGTCCTCTGTCATCCTTCTTGGATTCTCTCCACCCACCCAACCCAGAGTCTTTTATTTTGGTGCAATATGCCAATCCCAGTTCAGGTGCTTGCTACCTGTGTTTTCCTTTCTGATCTTGTTCAACTTCTGCCTGACATTGAGATCATACCATATTCATCCTTTTGTTTCTGACTTATTTCACTTAACATGAATTTTTCAAGGTCCATCCAAGATCGCAAGATTGGCTGAAAATGGTAAAGTCACCATTTTTTATAACTGATATATATATACATATATATATAATAAATTTCTCAGCCACTCATCTGTTGTTGGAAACCTGGGTTGCTTCCAGGTTTTGGCTATTACAAATTGTGCTGCCAAGAACATATGTGTACACAGAGCTTGTTGGATGGGTGTATTGGGTTCCTTAGGATATAACTCCATGAGAGGAATTATAGGATCATAGGGTAGGTCCATTTCTAGCCTTCTGAGAATTCTCCAGACTGTTCTCCACAGTTGGACCAATTGACATTCCCACCAGCAGTTTAGGAGGGTTCCTTTGACCCCACAGTCTCTCCAGCATTTGCTGCTGTTGCCTTTTCAGATGTATGACATTCTTAGAGGAATGAAGTGATATCTCATTGTTGTCTTTACTTGCATTTCTCTGACAATCAGAGACTTGGAACATTTTTTTTCATGTGTTTCTAGACCTTTTGGATCTCTTCTGTGGTGAATATTCTGTCCATGTCCTCCCCCCATTTTTGTAAGGGGTTATTTTTTTCTTGTTGAGATTTGCAAGTTCTTTATATATTTTGGTTATTAGCCTCTTGTCTGAGGTATGGCATGTAAAGATCTTCTCCCATTCTGTCAGGGGTCTCTTGGTTTGGGTAGTGGTTTCTTTAGCTGTGCAGAAGCTTTTTAATTTGATGTAGTCCCATAAGTTTATACTTGCCTTAGTCTTCTTTTTAATTGGATTCGTTTCATTGAAGATGTCTTTAAAATTTATGTAGAAAGGGGTTTCTGCCAATATTTTCCTCTAAGTATCTGATAGTTTCTGATCTAACATCCAAGTCCTTGATCCACTTGGAATTCACTTTTGTATTTGGTGAAATATAGTGATTCCGTTTCATTCTTCTGCATGTTTCAACCCATTTTTTTCCAACACCATTTGTTGAAGAGACTTTGCTTTCCCCATTTAATAGTCTGGGCACCTTTGTCAAACATTAATTGTCCATAGGTGAGGGGGCTTACTTCTGGGCTCTCAATTCTATTCCACTGGTCAGTGTGTCTATTCATGTTCCAGTACCTAGCAGTTTTTATGACAAGGGCCCTATAATACAATTTGAGATCAGGGAGTGTGATGCCTCCGGTTCTGTTCTTTTTTCTCAAGATTGTTTTGGCAATTATAGGTCTTTTCTGGCTCCAGATAAACATTTGTAGCATTTGTTCTATTCTCCTAAAAATGTGTTTGGGATCTTGATAGGAATAGCATTAAGGTTGTATATGGCTGTGGGTAGTATATTCATTTTAATGGTATTAATTCTTCCAACCCATGAGCATGGAATATCTTTCCACTTCTTTGTGTCTTTTTCAATTTCCTTGAGTAGTGACTCATAATTTTCAGTATACAAGTCTTTTACTTTTTTCTTTTTTATTTCAGAAAGGATTAACAAAACCATAGGGTAGGAGAGGTACAACTCCACACAATTACCACCACCCAATCTCCATAACCCACCCCCTCCCCTGATAACTTTCCCATTCTCTATCCCTCTGGGAGCATGGACCCAGGGTCATTGTGGGTTGCAGAAGGTAGAAGGTCTGGCTTCTGTAATTGCTTCCCCGCTGAACATGGGCTTTGACTGGTCAGTCCATACTCCAAGTCTGCCTCTCTCTTTCCCTAGTAGGGTGGGTCTCTGGGGAATTGGAGCTCCAGGACACATTGGTGGGGTCTTCAGTCCAGGAAAGCCTGTCTGGCATCCTGATGACATCTAAAACCTGGTGACTGAAATGAGAGTTAACATACAAAGCCAAACAAATTGTTGAGCAATCATGGACCCAAAGCTTGGAAAAGTGGAGAGGAAGTGTTAGGGGGATACTCACTGCAAACTCTAGTGTACTTCTGCTTTCAGGTATATATTTTGCAGTAGTTTATGGATACATGTGAACATAGGCTCTCTTTCACAGAAACTGGTGTATATCTAGGTTTTGGGACTTTGTTAGAAAGTGAACCACCTGAGTGGAATTAGAGTATACTATGAAAGGAATTAGAGTATACTATGAAAGGAAAGGTCTCACCCGAGTAATGAAGCTGAAAGGTTGTCATTCCACACGTGAAGTCTCTGGACACAGTCTGAAGTGAAGCATGTTGAGGTGGCAACTGTTGTGTTGATTAGGTTGAGATTGGCAGATGCAATATTATTTGATATAGATTGGGAGAGGCATACAGTAAAGTGGGCCTTATCCAAGGGTTCAAGGACTGGGGGAAGTAGAGGCTCTATAGTGGAGCTGTGAGGTTCCTGCTGTCTTAGGGTTCAAAAAGACAATGGATAGTTAATGTTATCATCACATTATTTGGTAATTGGGTTAACTTTGAAAATTCCTTTTGTTAGGGTTTGCTGTACAGTACCCAGTATCTTGTATATAGATGTGCTATTGGTTGCTTCTTATCTACTTGGTCTAGGCTTTTGAGAGAGTCCACATATCAAATGCACAGCCTATATATCCACCTGACTTTTATGGCTGGAAGGGTGGTTTCAAGCCAGCTGTAGTGGGACCCAGTTTCAATCAAGCATAGAGGGGCCAGGACCAGAGTTCAAGCCTCAAGGAGGTGAGACACGGATTCAAGACTCATGGGAAGAGGGTGCCCCTAAAGCGACCCGAGAGCTGCTCATGGGTCCCAAAGGCAAGTCACAGGAGTCAGGGACTGCTGGCTTTACTATACTCCTTTCGCATTAGCAGTAAAACCTATGGCCAGTGTGGGAATTGAGCTAGAGTTAGTAATTAAAAGATAAGTCCCTCAGAGGGAATCACTCAGGGCTGCTGGCTCTGGCTGCTGCAGCTGCTATCCAGTGGGTTTGTGCAGGTATCTGGTCCTGTCAGTCCCTGATTCTTCTGAGGACCTGCATGCCTCCAGCTCCACCCACTCTCCAGGGCAGCCCCCTCCCCCTCCGCAAGGATGCCCCCTTTTCCCCTTGCCCCCTGTCCCCCAGCTCCCCAAAAGTCATCTACTGTGTGCCTCCCTGCGCTCCTTTCCTGCCAGCATGCTGCTGCCCTCCAGCCCTGGGGACCCTGGGCCAGCCCAGCTGCCATCTCACCATCCAGCAAGGGGACCTGCCCTAACCCCCTGCCACCACACCCACACACACACAACTCTGCACCTATTTAGGGGCTCCCCTGCCTGCAGCCTGCCCCCCAGTCTCCTTCTGCCCCTCAACCCCCTTCCGACCCCTGCCATGGCCCCCCACACACACCTGGGCATGAGCAGCCCACACATGCACCTCTCTCCCCTCCCCCTCCACTCCATTTGCTCTAAGGATGGGAAGAATCTTTTCCTCTGGGTGTCCCAGAGGGAGTTGGGTCTGGCCAATGTCCTGGGGAGCCAGAACTGTAAACAAACCATCTACATTGTAACATTTGGGCCTCAGGCCACCCAGTCCCAAGTGCTCTGTGCAAGCCTAGGACTGGCAAAAACACCCCACTCTGAACACAAGGTCTGGCTGGGGCAGTGGCTCCTCCTGTGGACTCAGAGACAGGCAGACAGAGTTTTCAGGTTCAAAATCTGTACTTCCCAGAAGCTGGTCCTTCAGTAAGGGTAAAAAAAAAAAAAAAAAAAAAAAAAAAAAAACCACAACCGCTTTTATTTATTTATTTCTTTATTTTTTTAATTAGTGCTGCCTGACTCTCCTGTGTGATGCCTGATTCTCAGTGAAACAAGGGAAAAAAATCTTTTTGGGAGGGAGCAGGACCAAGATGCAGGCAGGTGGACTCCGTGGAGGGTGGATGGGTAGGTGCCCCATGCCCTGGCTCCAGAGCCCCAGCTGCTGTTCCAGGCGCTCTCTGATTCCAGAGATCCCCCTGTGTCTTCTCATGACACTATTTCCAGGACTGATCCTCAGGATAATGAGGATTCAAAAAATAGACAGGTCATATTGCTGTCAAAAGGAAATCCAGGGAGGTTGGGCGGTATCTCAGAGGGTTAAGTGGTGGTGGCACAAAACAAGGGGACAGGAGGAAGAATCCTTGGAATGGCCCCCAGACCCCCACCTGCAGGGGAGTCGCTTTACAGGGAGTGAAGCAGATCTTCAGGGGGTCTATCTTTCTCTCCCCCCTCTGCCTTTCCCCTCCCCTCTCCCTTTCTCTGTGTCCTATGCAAGGACAGTAGCAACAACAACAATAAGAAGAAGAACCACAACAATGATCAAGCAACAAGGGCAGCAAAAGGAGAATAAATGGTCTGCAGGAGCAGTGGATTCCTGGTACAGGCACCAAGCACTGGCATAACCCTGGAAGCAATAAATAAATATATTTATTTATTATTATTTATATATATATAAACTCATAGAGAAAATATACACATAATATACATGTATACATGCGTCCGTGTATCCACTTTGTAAATAAACATACATGCACTTTTGTTTATCTAGTGAAGCAGACCTGCAGGGGTCTACCTTTCTCTCCCCCCTCTGCCTTTCCACTCCTCTCTCCCTTTCTCTCTGTCCTATGCAAGGACAGTAACAGCAACAACAAAAATAATAATAACCACAACAAAGATCAGGCAACAAGGGCAGCCAAAGGGGAAAAAGTGGTCTGCAGAAGCAGTGGATTCCTGGTGCAGGCCCCTAAGCCTGACAATAACCCTGGAGGCAATAAATAAATATATATAGAGAGAAATTATACAGGTAATATACATGTATACATGAGTCCGTGTATCCACTTTGTAAATAAATATACATGCACTTTCTGTTTATCTAGTGAAGCAGACCTGCAGGGGTCTACCGTTCTCTCCCCACTCTGCCTTTCCACTCCTCTCTTCCTTTCTCTCTGTCCTATGCAAGGACAGTAACAGCAACAACAAAAATAATAATAACCACAACAAAGATCAGGCTACAAGGGCAGCCAAAGGGAAAAAGTGGTCTGAAGGAGCAGTGGATTCCTGGTGCAGGCCACTAACCCTGACAATAAAAAAAAAAAGAAGATGAAGAAGAAGAAGAAGAAGAAGAAGAAGAAGAAGGCAAAATGAAATATCCCAATATTTCAAGGGGCTGCTCAGAACAATGCTTTCCTTATTATGATCCTCACAGCATACCATATTCAGAAAGGGAAAAGACACCGCGTTTTTTTAACCCAGTTTATTTAATACATTTATTCATTTATTTATTGAGGTGTTAATGTTTTACATTCGACAGAAGACTAGGGCTCTTATGCCAGAGGTCTCAAGTACACCTAGATGGCTCTCTGCCTCTACAAAACCAATCGATCAACCCGTGCATCACTCGATCCTTCCATCCATCCATCCATCCATCCATCCATCCAACTATCCATCGACAATCAACCAAGCTAAGTACAAAAGGAGATATAACCTTGAATGATAAAGACAGTCAAGCCTGCACAGATACGTTGCCAACTGGGCAGTTTGGCTGAATAGGGCAGAGGAGCTGATCCAGGGAATTTGGTGGGGCGTGTGGGTGTGGGTGGGGTGAGCAGGTGAGCCTGTGAGCTGGGTCACGTAAGGGACGCGGAGGGGGGGTGTGGGCAGCTGTCACAGGTGAAATGTCAAAAGCGCTCTAGCTGGTGATCAGGGCACCCGGAAGTGAGTAGAGAAAAGAGGAGAGGAGCGGACAGGAGAGGAGAGGAGAGGAGAGGACAGGAGAGGACAGTAGAGGACAGGAGAGGACAGGAGAGAACAGTAGAGGACAGAAGAGGACAGGAGAGGAACTGAGAAACCCACATGATCAGAGGTAGCATACCGGCATCCAGCAAGGAAGGCAGGCATGTAGGTAGCTGTAGCCCGGTTCCCTGGCTCCTGGGCGCACCTCCTCCTTTGCTCTCTTGGCTGCAAGCCCCGAGGTCCGTCGACGGTCAGCGCTGTCCTCCCGTTCTTCGGTCCCTCTGTGCCAGGGCCCAGGGGTCTGGTTGCTGCCGCCTGACATAGTGGCAGGACAGTTGGGCTGCCCAGTGCCAGTGCGCATGCGCACACAATCCTGGGGGGGGGGGCATCACAGAGGGCTTGAGAGGTTGCTAGGCCACGAGGACCCCGACCACCCAGTTGACCCCTAGGGAGGCACTGGTGGTGGCAGCAGCCATGACACCCACCCTGAACTTGATCTGAGGTGTGGTGGCCAGCCACCAGAGCCAGAGCCCCAGGCAAAAGCCAGCGCAGGTGGGCAGGGTTCTGAGGCAAGGGGCACGGTGGAGGCGTGTCCGGGGGCGGGGCCGGCATCTGACAGCCCAGGGCTGGGGTCCAAGGGCCGCCAGGCCCCTGTCCAAGCAAGTGCACTGACACACAGACAGACTGACTGACTGACAGCCCCCAACCCACAGACACCCCCCAGGGCCCTGGGAGGCCTGAGCTGCCCCGGTTCTGGCGGGCAGCCACCTGGACACAGGCCTCCATAGTGGAGGCCCCTGTAGACCCCGTTGCCTGCTGACAGCGGCCCTCCTCCCCCTCCCTCTACCCCTCCCCGTCCCCTTCCTCATCCTCAGAGGGACTCACTCAGGGCCCTTGGCCTAGGCAAGCCAGGGCTGCTGCTCTGGCTGCTGCAGCTGCTATCCAGTGGGTGGGTACAGGTATCTGGCCCTGTCAGTTCCTGATTCTTGGGACCTGCCTGCCTCCAGCTCCACCCACTCTCCAGTCCAGCCCCCTCCCCCTCCTCCGCAAGGATGCCCCCTTTTCCCCTTGCCCCCTGTCCCCCAGCTCCCCAACTGTCATCTACTGTTTGCCTCCTTTCCTGCCAGCCTGCTGCTGCCCTCCAGCCCTGGGGGCCCTGTGCCAGCCCAGCTGCCATCTTCACCATCCTGCAGGGGGACCTGCCCTAACGCCCTGCCACCACAGGCACACACAGCCCTGCACCTATGCAGGGGCTCCCCTGCCTGCAGCCTGCCCCCCAAACAGTCTCCTTCTGCCCCTCAACCCCCTTCTAACCCCTGTCAGGGCCCCTCACACACACCTGGGCATGAGTATCCCACACATGCACATCTCTCCCCTCCCCCTCCACTCCATTTGCACTAAGGATGGGAAGAGTCTTTTTCTCTGGGTATCCCCAGAGGAGTTGGGTCTGTCCAATGTCCTGGGGAGCCGGAACTGCAAACAATTTACAATGTAACATTTGGATCTCAGGCAACCCAATCCCAAGTGCGCTGTGCAAGCCTAGGACTGGCGAAAACACCCCACTCTGAGCACAAGGACTGCCTGGGGCAGTGGCTCCTCCAGTGGACTCAGAGACAGGCAGAGGCAGACAGCGTTTTCAGGTTCAAAACCTGTACTTCCCAGAAGCTGGTCCATCAGTAGGGTAAAAAAAAAAAAAAAAAAAAAAAAAAGGCTTTTTTTTTTTCCACTGCCTGACTCTCCTGTGTGATGCCTGTTTCTCAGTGAAACAAGGGAAAAATCTTTTTGCGAGGGAGCAGGACCAAGTTGCAGGCAGGTGGACTCCGTGGAGGGTGGATGGGTAGATGGACCATGCCCTGGCTCTAGAGCCCCAGCTGCTGTTCCAGGCCCTCTCTGATTCCAGAGATCCCCCTGTGTCTTCTCATGACACTATTTCCAAGACTGATCCTCAGGATATTGAGGATTCAAAAAATAGACAGGTCATATTGCTGTAAAAAGGAAATCCAGGGAGGTTGGGCAGAATGTCAGAGGGTTAAGAGGTGGTGGAGGAAACGAGGGGACAGGCAGAAGGATCTGCGGTATGGCCCCCAGACCCCCACCTGCAGGGGAGTAGCTTTACAGGGGGTGAAGCAGATCTTCAGGGGTTCTTTCTCTTCCACCTATGACTTTCCCCTCCCCTATCCCTTTCTCTCTGTCCTATGTAAGGACAGTAAAACAACAACAATAAGAAGAAGCACAACAGTGATCAAGGAACAAGAGCAGCAAAAGGAGAATAAATGGTCTGCAGGAGCAGTGGATTCCAGGTATATGTATTGAGCACAGGCAGTGACCCTGGATGCAATAAATACATACATACATACATATATATATATATATATATATATATATATAAACACATAGAGAAAATATACAGGTAATATACATGTACACATGTGTCGGTGTATCCACTTTGTAAATAAATGTACATGCTTTTTGTTTATCTAGTGAAGCAGACCTGCAGGGGTCTACCTTTCTCTCACCCTTCTGTGTTTCCACTCCTCTCTCCCTTTCTGTCCTATGCAAGGACAGTAACAGCAACAACAATGATAAGAATAACCACAACAAAGTTCAGGCAACAAGGGCAGCCAAAGGGGAAAACATGGTCTGCAGGAGCAGTGGGTTCGTGGTGCAGGCCCCTAGCCCTGACAATAACCCTGGAGGCAATCAATCAGTCAATCAATTAGTCATTAGATAAAGAATACATAAATAAAAAATGCAGGTATTATACATGTATACGTGTCTCTGTGTTTCTACTGAGTCAAATGAAAATGTGCTTTATTTATTTAGTGAAGCAGATCTTCAGGGGGCCTATCTTTCTCTCCCCCATCTCTCTTTAACCTCCTCTTTCCATTTTTCTCTGTTCTCCGCAAGGACAGTAACTATCACAACAACAATAATAATATTATTAATAACCACAATATTCAAGCCACAAGGGCAGCAAAAGGGGAAAAATGGAACATAGGACCAGTGGATTAGTGGTACTGGCACTGCGCTATGGCAATAACCCTTTGTGGCAATAAATAAATAAATAAATAATACAAGTATTAAACAAGAATATGTCCCAGTGTGTGTTTCCACTGTGTAAATGTAAAAGCACTTTTATTTACTTATATTTATTTTATTTGTTTCTTACCTAGCCAAGAGAATTTCTTTTCATTGCTAAAAAAATGTCACATTAAGCTTAGCAGGTGGTGCCTCACCTGGTTAAGCACTCATGTTAAACTGTAGGAGGACCTGGGTTCAAGACCCTGGTTCCGACCTGCAGTGGGAAATCTTTACAAGTGGTGCAGATGTGCTGCAGGTATCTCTCTGGTTCTCAAAATCTCTATCCCTCCCTTGTCTCTCAATTCTTGACTGTCCATTCTAAAAAATAAATCAAGATAATAGAAAGCAAAGAAAAAAAAAAGATGATGAAGAAGAAGAAGAAGAAGAAGAAGAAGAAGAAGGCAAAATGAAATATCCCAATATTTCAAGGGGCTGCTCAGAACAATGCTTTCCTTATTATGATCCTCACAGCATACCATATTCAGAAAGGGAAAAGACACCGCGTTTTTTTTAACCCAGTTTATTTAATACATTTATTCATTTATTTATTGAGGTGTTAATGTTTTACATTCGACAGAAGACAAGGGCTCTTATGCCAGAGGTCTCAAGTAACCCTAGATGGCTCTCTGCCTCTGCAAAACCAATCGATCAACCCGTGCATCACTCGATCCTTCCATCCATCCATCCATCCATCCATCCAACTATCCATCGACAATCAACCAAGCTAAGTACAAAAGGAGATATAACCTTGAATGATAAAGACAGTCAAGCCTGCACAGATACGTTGCCAACTGGGCAGTTTGGCTGAATAGGGCAGAGGAGCTGATCCAGGGAATGTGGTGGGGCGTGTGGGTGTGGGTGGGGTGAGCAGGTGAGCCTGTGAGCTGGGTCACGTAAGGGACGTGGAGGGGGGGTGTGGGCAGCTGTCACAGGTGAAATGTCAAAAGCGCTCTAGCTGGTGATCAGGGCACCCGGAAGTGAGTAGAGAAAAGAGGAGAGGAGCGGACAGCAGAGGAGAGGAGAGGAGAGGACATGAGAGGACAGTAGAGGACAGGAGAGGACAGGAGATAAGAGTAGAGGACAGGAGAGGACAGGAGAGGAACTGAGAAACCCACATGGACAGAGGTAGCATACCGGAATCCAGCAAGGCAGGCAGGCATGTAGGTAGCTGTAGCCCGGTTCCCTGGCTCCTGGGCGCACCTCCTCCTTTGCTCTCTTGGCTGCCAGCCCCGAGGTCCGTCGACGGTCAGCGCTGTCCTCCCGTTCTTCGGTCCCTCTGTGCCAGGGCCCAGGGGTCTGGTTGCTGCCGCCTGACATAGTGGCAGGACAGTTGGGCTGCCCAGTGCCAATGCGCATGCGCACAGAATCCTGGGGGGGGGGAGACATCACAGAGGGCTCCAGAGATGCTAGGCCACGAGGACCCCGCCCACCCAGTTGACCCCTAGGGAGGCACTGGTGGTGGCAGCAGCCATGACACCCACCCTGAACTTGATCTGAGGTGTGGTGGCCAGCCACCAGAGCCAGAGCCCCAGGCAACAGCCAGTGCAGGTGGGCAGGGCTCTGAGGCAAGGGGCACGGTGGGGGCGTGTCCGGGGGCGGGGCCGGCATCTGACAGCCCAGGGCTGGGGTCCAAGGGCCGCCAAGCCCCTGTCCAAGCAAGTGCACTGACACACAGACAGACTGACTGACTGACAGCCCCCAACCCACAGACACCCACCAGGGCCCTGGGAGGCCTGAGCTGCCCCGGTTCTGGCGGGCAGCCACCTGGACACAGGCCTCCATAGTGGAGGCCCCTGTAGACCCCGTTGCCTGCTGACAGCGGCCCTCCTCCCCCTCCCTCTACCCCTCCCCGTCCCCTTCCTCATCCTCAGAGGGACTCACTCAGGGCCCTTGGCCTAGGCAAGCCAGGGCTGCTGCTCTGGCTGCTGCAGCTGCTATCCAGTGGGTGGCTGCAGGTATCTGGCCCTGTCAGTTCCTGATTCTTGGGACCTGCCTGCCTCCAGCTCCACCCACTCTCCAGTCCAGCCCCCTCCCCCTCCTCCGCAAGGATGCCCCCTTTTCCCCTTGCCCCCTGTCCCCCAGCTCCCCAACTGTCATCTACTGTTTGCCTCCTTTCCTGCCAGCCTGCTGCTGCCCTCCAGCCCTGGGGGCCCTGCTGCCATCTTCACCATCCTGCAGGGGGACCTGCCCTAACGCCCTGCCACCACAGGCACACACAGCCCTGCACCTATGCAGGGGCTCCCCTGCCTGCAGCCTGCCCCCCAAACAGTCTCCTTCTGCCCCTCAACCCCCTTCTACCCCCTGTCAGGGCCCCTCACACACACCTGGGCATGAGTATCCCACACATGCACATCTCTCCCCTCCCCCTCCACTCCATTTGCACTAAGGATGGGAAGAGTCTTTTTCTCTGGGTATCCCCAGAGGAGTTGGGTCTGTCCAATGTCCTGGGGAGCCGGAACTGCAAACAATCTACAATGTAACATTTGGATCTCAGGCAACCCAATCCCAAGTGCGCTGTGCAAGCCTAGGACTGGCGAAAACACCCCACTCTGAGCACAAGGACTGCCTGGGGCAGTGGCTCCTCCAGTGGACTCAGAGACAGGCAGAGGCAGACAGCGTTTTCAGGTTCAAAACCTGTACTTCCCAGAAGCTGGTCCATCAGTAGGGTAAAAAAATAAAAAAAAGGCTTTTATTTTTTTTTCCCACTGCCTGACTCTCCTGTGTGATGCCTGTTTCTCAGTGAAACAAGGGAAAAATCTTTTTTCGAGGGAGCAGGACCAAGTTGCAGGCAGGTGGCCTCCGTGGAGGGTGGATGGGTAGATGGACCATGCCCTGGCTCTAGAGCCCCAGCTGCTGTTCCAGGCCCTCTCTGATTCCAGAGATCCCCCTGTGTCTTCTCATGACACTATTTCCAAGACTGATCCTCAGGATATTGAGGATTCAAAAAATAGACAGGTCATATTGCTGTAAAAAGGAAATCCAGGGAGGTTGGGCAGAATGTCAGAGGGTTAAGAGGTGGTGGAGGAAACGAGGGGACAGGCAGAAGGATCTGCGGTATGGCCCCCAGACTCCCACCTGCAGGGGAGTGAAGCAGATCTTCAGGGGTTCTTTCTCTTCCACCTATGACTTTCCCCTCCCCTATCCCTTTCTCTCTGTCCTATGTAAGGACAGTAACAACAACAACAATAAGAAGAAGCACAACAGTGATCAAGGAACAAAGGCAGCAAAAGGAGAATAAATGGTCTGCAGGAGCAGTGGATTCCAGGTATATGTATTGAGCACAGGCAGTGACCCTGGATGCAATAAATACATACATATATATATATATATATATATACTCATAGAGAAAATATACAGGTAATATACATGTACACATGTGTCGGTGTATCCACTTTGTAAATAAATGTACATGCTTTTTGTTTATCTAGTGAAGCAGACCTGCAGGGGTCTACCTTTCTCTCACCCTTCTGTGTTTCCACTCCTCTCTCCCTTTCTGTCCTATGCAAGGACAGTAACAGCAACAACAACGATAAGAATAACCACAACAAAGTTCAGGCAACAAGGGCAGCCAAAGGGGAAAACATGGTCTGCAGGAGCAGTGGGTTCGTGGTGCAGGCCCCTAGCCCTGACAATAACCCTGGAGGCAATCAATCAGTCAATCAATTAGTCATTAGATAAAGAATACATAAATAAAAAATGCAGGTATTATACATGTATACGTGTCTCTGTGTTTCTACTGAGTCAAATGAAAATGTGCTTTATTTATTTAGTGAAGCAGATCTTCAGGGGGCCTATCTTTCTCTCCCCCATCTCTCTTTAACCTCCTCTTTCCATTTTTCTCTGTTCTCCGCAAGGACAGTAACTATCACAACAACAATAATAATATTATTAATAACCACAATATTCAAGCCACAAGGGCAGCAAAAGGGGAAAAATGGAACATAGGACCAGTGGATTAGTGGTACTGGCACTGCGCTATGGCAATAACCCTTTGTGGCAATAAATAAATAAATAAATAATACAAGTATTATACAAGAATATGTCCCAGTGTGTGTTTCCACTGTGTAAACGTAAAAGCACTTTTATTTACTTATATTTATTTTATTTGTTTCTTACCTAGCCAAGAGAATTTCTTTTCATTGCTAAAAAAATGTCACATTAAGCTTAGCAGGTGGTGCCTCACCTGGTTAAGCACTCATGTTAAACTGTAGGAGGACCTGGGTTCAAGACCCTGGTTCCGACCTGCAGTGGGAAATCTTTACAAGTGGTGCAGATGTGCTGCAGGTATCTCTCTGGTTCTCAAAATCTCTATCCCTCCCTTGTCTCTCAATTCTTGACTGTCCATTCCAAAAAATAAATCAAGATAATAGAAAGCAAAGAAAAAAAAAAGATGATGAAGAAGAAGAAGAAGAAGGCAAAATGAAATATCCCAATATTTCAAGGGGCTGCTCAGAACAATGCTTTCCTTATTATGATCCTCACAGCATACCATATTCAGAAAGGGAAAAGACACCGCGTTTTTTTTAACCCAGTTTATTTAATACATTTATTCATTTATTTATTGAGGTGTTAATGTTTTACATTCGACAGAAGACAAGGGCTCTTATGCCAGAGGTCTCAAGTAACCCTAGATGGCTCTCTGCCTCTACAAAACCAATCGATCAACCCGTGCATCACTCGATCCTTCCATCCATCCATCCATCCATCCATCCATCCATCCATCCATCCAACTATCCATCGACAATCAACCAAGCTAAGTACAAAAGGAGATATAACCTTGAATGATAAAGACAGTCAAGCCTGCACAGATACGTTGCCAACTGGGCAGTTTGGCTGAATAGGGCAGAGGAGCTGATCCAGGGAATGTGGTGGGGCGTGTGGGTGTGGGTGGGGTGAGCAGGTGAGCCTGTGAGCTGGGTCACGTAAGGGACGCGGAGGGGGGGTGTGGGCAGCTGTCACAGGTGAAATGTCAAAAGCGCTCTAGCTGGTGATCAGGGCACGCGGAAGTGAGTAGAGAAAAGAGGAGAGGAGCGGAGAGCAGAGGAGAGGAGAGGAGAGGACATGAGAGGACAGTAGAGGACAGGAGAGGACAGGAGAGAACAGTAGAGGACAGGAGAGGACAGGAGAGGAACTGAGAAACCCACATGGACAGAGGTAGCATACCGGAATCCAGCAAGGCAGGCAGGCATGTAGGTAGCTGTAGCCCGGTTCCCTGGCTCCTGGGCGCACCTCCTCCTTTGCTCTCTTGGCTGCCAGCCCCGAGGTCCGTCGACGGTCAGCGCTGTCCTCCCGTTCTTCGGTCCCTCTGTGCCAGGGCCCAGGGGTCTGGTTGCTGCCGCCTGACATATTGGCAGGACAGTTGGGCTGCCCAGTGCCAGTGCGCATGCGCACAGAATCCTGGGGGGGGGAGACATCACAGAGGGCTCCAGAGATGCTAGGCCACGAGGACCCCGCCCACCCAGTTGACCCCTAGGGAGGCACTGGTGGTGGCAGCAGCCATGACACCCACCCTGAACTTGATCTGAGGTGTGGTGGCCAGCCACCAGAGCCAGAGCCCCAGGCAACAGCCAGTGCAGGTGGGCAGGGCTCTGAGGCAAGGGGCACGGTGGGGGCGTGTCCGGGGGCGGGGCCGGCATCTGACAGCCCAGGGCTGGGGTCCAAGGGCCGCCAAGCCCCTGTCCAAGCAAGTGCACTGACACACAGACAGACTGACTGACTGACAGCCCCCAACCCACAGACACCCACCAGGGCCCTGGGAGGCCTGAGCTGCCCCGGTTCTGGCGGGCAGCCACCTGGACACAGGCCTCCATAGTGGAGGCCCCTGTAGACCCCGTTGCCTGCTGACAGCGGCCCTCCTCCCCCTCCCTCTACCCCTCCCCGTCCCCTTCCTCATCCTCAGAGGGACTCACTCAGGGCCCTTGGCCTAGGCAAGCCAGGGCTGCTGCTCTGGCTGCTGCAGCTGCTATCCAGTGGGTGGCTGCAGGTATCTGGCCCTGTCAGTTCCTGATTCTTGGGACCTGCCTGCCTCCAGCTCCACCCACTCTCCAGTCCAGCCCCCTCCCCCTCCTCCGCAAGGATGCCCCCTTTTCCCCTTGCCCCCTGTCCCCCAGCTCCCCAACTGTCATCTACTGTTTGCCTCCTTTCCTGCCAGCCTGCTGCTGCCCTCCAGCCCTGGGGGCCCTGGGCCAGCCCAGCTGCCATCTTCACCATCCTGCAGGGGGACCTGCCCTAACGCCCTGCCACCACAGGCACACACAGCCCTGCACCTATGCAGGGGCTCCCCTGCCTGCAGCCTGCCCCCCAAACAGTCTCCTTCTGCCCCTCAACCCCCTTCTACCCCCTGTCAGGGCCCCTCACACACACCTGGGCATGAGTATCCCACACATGCACATCTCTCCCCTCCCCCTCCACTCCATTTGCACTAAGGATGGGAAGAGTCTTTTTCTCTGGGTATCCCCAGAGGAGTTGGGTCTGTCCAATGTCCTGGGGAGCCGGAACTGCAAACAATCTACAATGTAACATTTGGATCTCAGGCAACCCAATCCCAAGTGCGCTGTGCAAGCCTAGGACTGGCGAAAACACCCCACTCTGAGCACAAGGACTGCCTGGGGCAGTGGCTCCTCCAGTGGACTCAGAGACAGGCAGAGGCCGACAGCGTTTTCAGGTTCAAAACCTGTACTTCCCAGAAGCTGGTCCATCAGTAGGGTAAAAAAAAAAAAAGGTTTTTTTTTTTTTTCCACTGCCTGACTCTCCTGTGTGATGCCTGTTTCTCAGTGAAACAAGGGAAAAATCTTTTTGCGAGGGAGCAGAACCAAGTTGCAGGCAGGTGGCCTCCGTGGAGGGTGGATGGGTAGTTGGACCATGCCCTGGCTCTAGAGCCCCAGCTGCTGTTCCAGGCGCTCTCTGATTCCAGAGATCCCCCTGTGTCTTCTCATGACACTATTTCCAAGACTGATCCTCAGGATATTGAGGATTCAAAAAATAGACAGGTCATATTGCTGTAAAAAGGAAATCCAGGGAGGTTGGGCAGAATGTCAGAGGGTTAAGAGGTGGTGGAGGAAACGAGGGGACAGGCAGAAGGATCTGCGGTATGGCCCACAGACCCCCACCTGCAGGGGAGTAGCTTTACAGGGGGTGAAGCAGATCTTCAGGGGTTCTTTCTCTTCCACCTATGACTTTCCTCTCCCCTATCCCTTTCTCTCTGTTCTATGTAAGGACAGTAACAACAACAACAATAAGAAGAAGCACAACAGTGATCAAGGAACAAGAGCAGCAAAAGGAGAATAAATGGTCTGCAGGAGCAGTGGATTCCAGGTATATGTATTGAGCACCGGCAGTGACCCTGGATGCAATAAATAAATACATACATACATATATATATATATACATATATATATATATATATAAACTCATAGAGAAAATATACAGGTAATATACATGTACACATGTGTCGGTGTATCCACTTTGTAAATAAATGTACATGCTTTTTGTTTATCTAGTGAAGCAGACCTGCAGGGGTCTACCTTTCTCTCACCCTTCTGTGTTTCCACTCCTCTCTCCCTTTCTGTCCTATGCAAGGACAGTAACAGCAACAACAACGATAAGAATAACCACAACAAAGTTCAGGCAACAAGGGCAGCCAAAGGGGAAAACATGGTCTGCAGGAGCAGTGGGTTCGTGGTGCAGGCCCCTAGCCCTGACAATAACCCTGGAGGCAATCAATCAGTCAATCAATTAGTCATTAGATAAAGAATACATAAATAAAAAATGCAGGTATTATACATGTATACGTGTCTCTGTGTTTCTACTGAGTCAAATGAAAATGTGCTTTATTTATTTAGTGAAGCAGATCTTCAGGGGGCCTATCTTTCTCTCCCCCATCTCTCTTTAACCTCCTCTTTCCATTTTTCTCTGTTCTCCGCAAGGACAGTAACTATCACAACAACAATAATAATATTATTAATAACCACAATATTCAAGCCACAAGGGCAGCAAAAGGGGAAAAATGGAACATAGGACCAGTGGATTAGTGGTACTGGCACTGCGCTATGGCAATAACCCTTTGTGGCAATAAATAAATAAATAAATAATACAAGTATTATACAAGAATATGTCCCAGTGTGTGTTTCCACTGTGTAAACGTAAAAGCACTTTTATTTACTTATATTTATTTTATTTGTTTCTTACCTAGCCAAGAGAATTTCTTTTCATTGCTAAAAAAATGTCACATTAAGCTTAGCAGGTGGTGCCTCACCTGGTTAAGCACTCATGTTAAACTGTAGGAGGACCTGGGTTCAAGACCCTGGTTCCGACCTGCAGTGGGAAATCTTTACAAGTGGTGCAGATGTGCTGCAGGTATCTCTCTGGTTCTCAAAATCTCTATCCCTCCCTTGTCTCTCAATTCTTGACTGTCCATTCCAAAAAATAAATCAAGATAATAGAAAGCAAAGAAAAAAAAAAGATGATGAAGAAGAAGAAGAAGAAGAAGAAGGCAAAATGAAATATCCCAATATTTCAAGGGGCTGCTCAGAACAATGCTTTCCTTATTATGATCCTCACAGCATACCATATTCAGAAAGGGAAAAGACACCGCGTTTTTTTTAACCCAGTTTATTTAATACATTTATTCATTTATTTATTGAGGTGTTAATGTTTTACATTCGACAGAAGACAAGGGCTCTTATGCCAGAGGTCTCAAGTACCCCTAGATGGCTCTCTGCCTCTACAAAACCAATCGATCAACCCGTGCATCACTCGATCCTTCCATCCATCCATCCATCCATCCATCCATCCAACTATCCATCGACAATCAACCAAGCTAAGTACAAAAGGAGATATAACCTTGAATGATAAAGACAGTCAAGCCTGCACAGATACGTTGCCAACTGGGCAGTTTGGCTGAATAGGGCAGAGGAGCTGATCCAGGGAATGTGGTGGGGCGTGTGGGTGTGGGTGGGGTGAGCAGGTGAGCCTGTGAGCTGGGTCACGTCAGGGACGCGGAGGGGGGGTGTGGGCAGCTGTCACAGGTGAAATGTCAAAAGCGCTCTAGCTGGTGATCAGGGCACCCGGAAATGAGTAGAGAAAAGAGGAGAGGAGCGGACATGAGAGGACAGTAGAGGACAGGAGAGGACAGGAGAGAACAGTAGAGGACAGGAGAGGAAGGAGAGGAACTGAGAAACCCACATGGACAGAGGTAGCATACCGGAATCCAGCAAGGCAGGCAGGCATGTAGGTAGCTGTAGCCCGGTTCCCTGGCTCCTGGGCGCACCTCCTCCTTTGCTCTCTTGGCTGCCAGCCCCGAGGTCCGTCGACGGTCAGCGCTGTCCTCCCGTTCTTCGGTCCCTCTGTGCCAGGGCCCAGGGGTCTGGTTGCTGCCGCCTGACATAGTGGCAGGACAGTTGGGCTGCCCAGTGCCAGTGCGCATGCGCACAGAATCCTGGGGGGGGGGAGACATCACAGAGGGCTCCAGAGGTTGCTAGGCCACGAGGACCCCGCCCACCCAGTTGACCCCTAGGGAGGCACTGGTGGTGGCAGCAGCCATGACACCCACCCTGAACTTGATCTGAGGTGTGGTGGCCAGCCACCAGAGCCAGAGCCCCAGGCAACAGCCAGTGCAGGTGGGCAGGGCTCTGAGGCAAGGGGCACGGTGGGGGCGTGTCCGGGGGCGGGGCCGGCATCTGACAGCCCAGGGCTGGGGTCCAAGGGCCGCCAAGCCCCTGTCCAAGCAAGTGCACTGACACACAGACAGACTGACTGACTGACAGCCCCCAACCCACAGACACCCACCAGGGCCCTGGGAGGCCTGAGCTGCCCCGGTTCTGGCGGGCAGCCACCTGGACACAGGCCTCCATAGTGGAGGCCCCTGTAGACACCGTTGCCTGCTGACAGCGGCCCTCCTCCCCCTCCCTCTACCCCTCCCCGTCCCCTTCCTCATCCTCAGAGGGACTCACTCAGGGCCCTTGGCCTAGGCAAGCCAGGGCTGCTGCTCTGGCTGCTGCAGCTGCTATCCAGTGGGTGGCTGCAGGTATCTGGCCCTGTCAGTTCCTGATTCTTGGGACCTGCCTGCCTCCAGCTCCACCCACTCTCCAGTCCAGCCCCCTCCCCCTCCTCCGCAAGGATGCCCCCTTTTCCCCTTGCCCCCTGTCCCCCAGCTCCCCAACTGTCATCTACTGTTTGCCTCCTTTCCTGCCAGCCTGCTGCTGCCCTCCAGCCCTGGGGGCCCTGGGCCAGCCCAGCTGCCATCTTCACCATCCTGCAGGGGGACCTGCCCTAACGCCCTGCCACCACAGGCACACACAGCCCTGCACCTATGCAGGGGCTCCCCTGCCTGCAGCCTGCCCCCCAAACAGTCTCCTTCTGCCCCTCAACCCCCTTCTACACCCTGTCAGAGCCCCTCACACACACCTGGGCATGAGTATCCCACACATGCACATCTCTCCCCTCCCCCTCCACTCCATTTGCACTAAGGATGGGAAGAGTCTTTTTCTCTGGGTATCCCCAGAGGAGTTGGGTCTGTCCAATGTCCTGGGGAGCCGGAACTGCAAACAATCTACAATGTAACATTTGGATCTCAGGCAACCCAATCCCAAGTGCGCTGTGCAAGCCTAGGACTGGCGAAAACACCCCACTCTGAGCACAAGGACTGCCTGGGGCAGTGGCTCCTCCAGTGGACTCAGAGACAGGCAGAGGCCGACAGCGTTTTCAGGTTCAAAACCTGTACTTCCCAGAAGCTGGTCCATCAGTAGGGTAAAAAAAAAAAAAGGTTTTTTTTTTTTTTTCCACTGCCTGACTCTCCTGTGTGATGCCTGTTTCTCAGTGAAACAAGGGAAAAATCTTTTTGCGAGGGAGCAGAACCAAGTTGCAGGCAGGTGGCCTCCGTGGAGGGTGGATGGGTAGTTGGACCATGCCCTGGCTCTAGAGCCCCAGCTGCTGTTCCAGGCGCTCTCTGATTCCAGAGATCCCCCTGTGTCTTCTCATGACACTATTTCCAAGACTGATCCTCAGGATATTGAGGATTCAAAAAATAGACAGGTCATATTGCTGTAAAAAGGAAATCCAGGGAGGTTGGGCAGAATGTCAGAGGGTTAAGAGGTGGTGGAGGAAACGAGGGGACAGGCAGAAGGATCTGCGGTATGGCCCACAGACCCCCACCTGCAGGGGAGTAGCTTTACAGGGGGTGAAGCAGATCTTCAGGGGTTCTTTCTCTTCCACCTATGACTTTCCTCTCCCCTATCCCTTTCTCTCTGTTCTATGTAAGGACAGTAACAACAACAACAATAAGAAGAAGCACAACAGTGATCAAGGAACAAGAGCAGCAAAAGGAGAATAAATGGTCTGCAGGAGCAGTGGATTCCAGGTATATGTATTGAGCACCGGCAGTGACCCTGGATGCAATAAATAAATACATACATACATATATATATATATACATATATATATATATATAAACTCATAGAGAAAATATACAGGTAATATACATGTACACATGTGTCGGTGTATCCACTTTGTAAATAAATGTACATGCTTTTTGTTTATCTAGTGAAGCAGACCTGCAGGGGTCTACCTTTCTCTCACCCTTCTGTGTTTCCACTCCTCTCTCCCTTTCTGTCCTATGCAAGGACAGTAACAGCAACAACAACGATAAGAATAACCACAACAAAGTTCAGGCAACAAGGGCAGCCAAAGGGGAAAACATGGTCTGCAGGAGCAGTGGGTTCGTGGTGCAGGCCCCTAGCCCTGACAATAACCCTGGAGGCAATCAATCAGTCAATCAATTAGTCATTAGATAAAGAATACATAAATAAAAAATGCAGGTATTATACATGTATACGTGTCTCTGTGTTTCTACTGAGTCAAATGAAAATGTGCTTTATTTATTTAGTGAAGCAGATCTTCAGGGGGCCTATCTTTCTCTCCCCCATCTCTCTTTAACCTCCTCTTTCCATTTTTCTCTGTTCTCCGCAAGGACAGTAACTATCACAACAACAATAATAATATTATTAATAACCACAATATTCAAGCCACAAGGGCAGCAAAAGGGGAAAAATGGAACATAGGACCAGTGGATTAGTGGTACTGGCACTGCGCTATGGCAATAACCCTTTGTGGCAATAAATAAATAAATAAATAATACAAGTATTATACAAGAATATGTCCCAGTGTGTGTTTCCACTGTGTAAACGTAAAAGCACTTTTATTTACTTATATTTATTTTATTTGTTTCTTACCTAGCCAAGAGAATTTCTTTTCATTGCTAAAAAAATGTCACATTAAGCTTAGCAGGTGGTGCCTCACCTGGTTAAGCACTCATGTTAAACTGTAGGAGGACCTGGGTTCAAGACCCTGGTTCCGACCTGCAGTGGGAAATCTTTACAAGTGGTGCAGATGTGCTGCAGGTATCTCTCTGGTTCTCAAAATCTCTATCCCTCCCTTGTCTCTCAATTCTTGACTGTCCATTCCAAAAAATAAATCAAGATAATAGAAAGCAAAGAAAAAAAAAAGATGATGAAGAAGAAGAAGAAGAAGAAGAAGGCAAAATGAAATATCCCAATATTTCAAGGGGCTGCTCAGAACAATGCTTTCCTTATTATGATCCTCACAGCATACCATATTCAGAAAGGGAAAAGACACCGCGTTTTTTTTAACCCAGTTTATTTAATACATTTATTCATTTATTTATTGAGGTGTTAATGTTTTACATTCGACAGAAGACAAGGGCTCTTATGCCAGAGGTCTCAAGTACCCCTAGATGGCTCTCTGCCTCTACAAAACCAATCGATCAACCCGTGCATCACTCGATCCTTCCATCCATCCATCCATCCATCCATCCATCCAACTATCCATCGACAATCAACCAAGCTAAGTACAAAAGGAGATATAACCTTGAATGATAAAGACAGTCAAGCCTGCACAGATACGTTGCCAACTGGGCAGTTTGGCTGAATAGGGCAGAGGAGCTGATCCAGGGAATGTGGTGGGGCGTGTGGGTGTGGGTGGGGTGAGCAGGTGAGCCTGTGAGCTGGGTCACGTCAGGGACGCGGAGGGGGGGTGTGGGCAGCTGTCACAGGTGAAATGTCAAAAGCGCTCTAGCTGGTGATCAGGGCACCCGGAAATGAGTAGAGAAAAGAGGAGAGGAGCGGACATGAGAGGACAGTAGAGGACAGGAGAGGACAGGAGAGAACAGTAGAGGACAGGAGAGGAAGGAGAGGAACTGAGAAACCCACATGGACAGAGGTAGCATACCGGAATCCAGCAAGGCAGGCAGGCATGTAGGTAGCTGTAGCCCGGTTCCCTGGCTCCTGGGCGCACCTCCTCCTTTGCTCTCTTGGCTGCCAGCCCCGAGGTCCGTCGACGGTCAGCGCTGTCCTCCCGTTCTTCGGTCCCTCTGTGCCAGGGCCCAGGGGTCTGGTTGCTGCCGCCTGACATAGTGGCAGGACAGTTGGGCTGCCCAGTGCCAGTGCGCATGCGCACAGAATCCTGGGGGGGGGGGAGACATCACAGAGGGCTCCAGAGGTTGCTAGGCCACGAGGACCCCGCCCACCCAGTTGACCCCTAGGGAGGCACTGGTGGTGGCAGCAGCCATGACACCCACCCTGAACTTGATCTGAGGTGTGGTGGCCAGCCACCAGAGCCAGAGCCCCAGGCAACAGCCAGTGCAGGTGGGCAGGGCTCTGAGGCAAGGGGCACGGTGGGGGCGTGTCCGGGGGCGGGGCCGGCATCTGACAGCCCAGGGCTGGGGTCCAAGGGCCGCCAGGCCCCTGTCCAAGCAAGTGCACTGACACACAGACAGACTGACTGACTGACAGCCCCCAACCCACAGACACCCACCAGGGCCCTGGGAGGCCTGAGCTGCCCCGGTTCTGGCGGGCAGCCACCTGGACACAGGCCTCCATATTGGAGGCCCCTGTAGACCCCGTTGCCTGCTGACAGCGGCCCTCCTCCCCCTCCCTCTACCCCTCCCCGTCCCCTTCCTCATCCTCAGAGGGACTCACTCAGGGCCCTTGGCCTAGGCAAGCCAGGGCTGCTGCTCTGGCTGCTGCAGCTGCTATCCAGTGGGTGGCTGCAGGTATCTGGCCCTGTCAGTTCCTGATTCTTGGGACCTGCCTGCCTCCAGCTCCACCCACTCTCCAGTCCAGCCCCCTCCCCCTCCTCCGCAAGGATGCCCCCTTTTCCCCTTGCCCCCTGTCCCCCAGCTCCCCAACTGTCATCTACTGTTTGCCTCCTTTCCTGCCAGCCTGCTGCTGCCCTCCAGCCCTGGGGGCCCTGCTGCCATCTTCACCATCCTGCAGGGGGACCTGCCCTAACGCCCTGCCACCACAGGCACACACAGCCCTGCACCTATGCAAGGGCTCCCCTGCCTGCAGCCTGCCCCCCAAACAGTCTCCTTCTGCCCCTCAACCCCCTTCTACCCCCTGTCAGGGCCCCTCACACACACCTGGGCATGAGTATCCCACACATGCACATCTCTCCCCTCCCCCTCCACTCCATTTGCACTAAGGATGGGAAGAGTCTTTTTCTCTGGGTATCCCCAGAGGAGTTGGGTCTGTCCAATGTCCTGGGGAGCCGGAACTGCAAACAATCTACAATGTAACATTTGGATCTCAGGCAACCCAATCCCAAGTGCGCTGTGCAAGCCTAGGACTGGCGAAAACACCCCACTCTGAGCACAAGGACTGCCTGGAGCAGTGGCTCCTCCAGTGGAATCAGAGACAGGCAGAGGCAGACAGCGTTTTCAGGTTCAAAACCTGTACTTCCCAGAAGCTGGTCCATCAGTAGGGTAAAAAAATAAAAAAAGGCTTTTTTTTTTTTCCACTGCCTGACTCTCCTGTGTGATGCCTGTTTCTCAGTGAAACAAGGGAAAAATCTTTTTGCGAGGGAGCAGAACCAAGTTGCAGGCAGGTGGCCTCCGTGGAGGGTGGATGGGTAGTTGGACCATGCCCTGGCTCTAGAGCCCCAGCTGCTGTTCCAGGCGCTCTCTGATTCCAGAGATCCCCCTGTGTCTTCTCATGACACTATTTCCAAGACTGATCCTCAGGATATTGAGGATTCAAAAAATAGACAGGTCATATTGCTGTAAAAAGGAAATCCAGGGAGGTTGGGCAGAATGTCAGAGGGTTAAGAGGTGGTGGAGGAAACGAGGGGACAGGCAGAAGGATCTGCGGTATGGCCCCCAGACCCCCACCTGCAGGGGAGTGAAGCAGAGCTTCACGGGTTCTTTCTCTTCCACCTCTGACTTTCCCCTCCCATATCCCTTTCTCTCTGTCCTATGTAAGGACAGTAACAACAACAACAATAAGAAGAAGCACAACAGTGATCAAGGAACAAAGGCAGCAAAAGGAGAATAAATGGTCTGCAGGAGCAGTGGATTCCAGGTATATGTATTGAGCACAGGCAGTGACCCTGGATGCAATAAATACATACATACATATATATATATATATATATATATATATATATATATATATATATATACTCATAGAGAAAATATACAGGTAATATACATGTACACATGTGTCGGTGTATCCACTTTGTAAATAAATGTACATGCTTTTTGTTTATCTAGTGAAGCAGACCTGCAGGGGTCTACCTTTCTCTCACCCTTCTGTGTTTCCACTCCTCTCTCCCTTTCTGTCCTATGCAATGACAGTAACAGCAACAACAACGATAAGAATAACCACAACAAAGTTCAGGCAACAAGGGCAGCCAAAGGGGAAAACATGGTCTGCAGGAGCAGTGGGTTCGTGGTGCAGGCCCCTAGCCCTGACAATAACCCTGGAGGCAATCAATCAGTCAATCAATTAGTCATTAGATAAAGAATACATAAATAAAAAAATGCAGGTATTATACATGTATACGTGTCTCTGTGTTTCTACTGAGTCAAATGAAAATGTGCTTTATTTATTTAGTGAAGCAGATCTTCAGGGGGCCTATCTTTCTCTCCCCCATCTCTCTTTAACCTCCTCTTTCCATTTTTCTCTGTTCTCCGCAAGGACAGTAACTATCACAACAACAATAATAATATTATTAATAACCACAATATTCAAGCCACAAGGGCAGCAAAAGGGGAAAAATGGAACATAGGACCAGTGGATTAGTGGTACTGGCACTGCTCTATGGCAATAACCCTTTGTGGCAATAAATAAATAAATAAATAATACAAGTATTATACAAGAATATGTCCCAGTGTGTGTTTCCACTGTGTAAACGTAAAAGCACTTTTATTTACTTATATTTATTTTATTTGTTTCTTACCTAGCCAAGAGAATTAATTTTCATTGCTAAAAAAATGTCACATTAAGCTTAGCAGGTGGTGCCTCACCTGGTTAAGCACTCATGTTAAACTGTAGGAGGACCTGGGTTCAAGACCCTGGTTCCGACCTGCAGTGGGAAATCTTTACAAGTGGTGCAGATGTGCTGCAGGTATCTCTCTGGTTCTCAAAATCTCTATCCCTCCCTTGTCTCTCAATTCTTGACTGTCCATTCCAAAAAATAAATCAAGATAATAGAAAGCAAAGAAAAAAAAAAGAAGATGAAGAAGAAGAAGAAGAAGAAGAAGAAGAAGAAGAAGAAGAAGAAGAAGAAGAAGGCAAAATGAAATATCACAATATTTCAAGGGGCTGCTCAGAACAATGCTTTCCTTATTATGATCCTCACAGCATACCATATTCAGAAAGGGAAAAGACACCGCGTTTTTTTTAACAGAGTTTATTTAATATATTTATTCATTTATTTATTGAGGTGTTATTTTTTACATTCGACAGAAGACAAGGGCTCTTATGCCAGAGGTCTCAAGTACCCCTAGATGGCTCTCTGCCTCTACAAAACCAATCGATCAACCCGTGCATCACTCGATCCTTCCATCCATCCATCCATCCATCCATCCATCCAACTATCCATCGACAATCAACCAAGCTAAGTACAAAAGGAGATATAACCTTGAATGATAAAGACAGTCAAGCCTGCACAGATAAGTTGCCAACTGGGCAGTTTGGCTGAATAGGGCAGAGGAGCTGATCCAGGGAATGTGGTGGGGCGTGTGGGTGTGGGTGCGGTGAGCAGGTGAGCCTGTGAGCTGGGTCACGTCAGGGACGCGGAGGGGGGGTGTGGGCAGCTGTCACAGGTGAAATCTCAAAAGCGCTCTAGCTGGTGATCAGGGCACCCGGAAGTGAGTAGAGAAAAGAGGAGAGGAGCTGACAGGAGAGGAGAGGAGAGGACAGGAGAGGACAGGAGAGGACAGGAGAGAACAGTAGAGAACAGTAGAGGACAGGAGAGGACAGGAGAGGAACTGAGAAACCCACATGGACAGAGGTAGCATACCGGCATCCAGCAAGACAGGCAGGCATGTAGGTAGCTGTAGCCGGGTTCCCTGGCTCCTGGGCGCACCTCCTCCTTTGCTCTCTTGGCTGCCAGCCCCGAGGTCCGTCGTCGGTCAGCGCTGTCCTCCCGTTCTTCGGTCCCTCGGTGCCAGGGCCCAGGGTTCTGGTTGTTGCTGCCTGATATAGTGGCAGGACAGTTGGGCTGCCCAGTGCCAGTGCGCATGCACACAGAATCCTGGGGGGGGGGACATCACAGAGGGCTCGAGAGGTTGCTAGGCCACGAGGACCCCGCCCACCCAGTTGACCCCTAGGGAGGCAGTGGTGGTGGCAGCAGCCATGACACCCACCCTGAACTTGATCTGAGGTGTGGTGGCCAGCCACCAGAGCCAGAGCCCCAGGCAAAAGCCAGCGCAGGTGGGCAGGGCTCTGAGGCAAGCGGCACGGTGGGGGCGTGTCCGGGGGCGGGGCCGGCATCTGACAGCCCAGGGCTGGGGTCCAAGGGCCGCCAGGCCCCTGTCCAAGCAAGTGCACTGACACACAGACAGACTGACTGACTGACAGCCCCCAACCCACAGACACCCCCCAGGGCCCTGGGAGCCCTGAGCTGCCCCGGATCTGGCGGGCAGCCACCTGGACACAGGCCTCCATAGTGGAGGCCCCTGTAGACCCCGTTGCCTGCTGACAGCGGCCCTCCTCCCCCTCCCTCTACCCCTCCCCGTCCCCTTCCTCATCCTCAGAGGGACTCACTCAGGGCCCTTGGCCTAGGCAAGCCAGGGCTGCTGCTCTGGCTGCTGCAGCTGCTATCCAGTGGGTGGCTGCAGGTATCTGGCCCTGTCAGTTCCTGATTCTTGGGACCTGCCTGCCTCCAGCTCCACCCACTCTCCAGTCCAGCCCCCTCCCCCTCCTCCGCAAGGATGCCCCCTTTTCCCCTTGCCCCCTGTCCCCCAGCTCCCCAACTGTCATCTACTGTTTGCCTCCTTTCCTGCCAGCCTGCTGCTGCCCTCCAGCCCTGGGCCAGCCCAGCTGCCATCTTCACCATCCTGCAGGGGGACCTGCCCTAACGCCCTGCCACCACAGGCACACACAGCCCTGCACCTATTCAGGGGCTCCCCTGCCTGCAGCCTGCCCCCCAAACAGTCTCCTTCTGCCCCTCAAACCCCTTCTACCCCCTGTCAGGGCCTCTCACACACACCTGGGCATGAGTATCCCACACATGCACATCTCTCCCCTCCCCCTCCACTCCATTTGCACTAAGGATGGGAAGAGTCTTTTTCTCTGGGTATCCCCAGAGGAGTTGGGTCTGTCCAATGTCCTGGGGAGCCGGAACTGCAAACAATCTACAATGTAACATTTGGATCTCAGGCAACCCAATCCCAAGTGCGCTGTGCAAGCCTAGGACTGGCGAAAAAACCCCACTCTGAGCACAAGGACTGCCTGGGGCAGTGGCTCCTCAGTGGACTCAGAGACAGGCAGAGGCAGACAGCGTTTTCAGGTTCAAAACCTGTACTTCCCAGAACCTGGTCCATCAGTAAGGTAAAAAAAAAAAAAAAAAAAAAAGGCTTTTTTTTTTCCACTGGCTGACTCTCCTGTGTGATGCCTGTTTCTCAGTGAAACAAGGGAAAAATCTTTTTGGGAGGGAGCAGGACCAAGTTGCAGGCAGGTGGACTCCGTGGAGGGTGGATGGGTAGATGGACCATGCCCTGGCTCTAGAGCCCCAGCTGCTGTTCCAGGCGCTCTCTGATTCCAGAGATCCCCCTGTGTCTTCTCATGACACTATTTCCAAGACTGATCCTCAGGATATTGAGGATTCAAAAAATAGACAGGTCTTATTGCTGTAAAAAGGAAATCCAGGGAGTTTGGGCGGAATGTCAGAGGGTTAAGAGGTGGTGGAGCAAACGAGGGGACAGGCAGAAGGATCTGCGGTATGGCCCCCAGACCCCCACCTGCAGGGGAGTAGCTTTACAGGGGGTGAAGCAGATCTTCAGGGGTGCTTTCTCTTCCACCTCTGACTTTCCCCTCCCCTATCCCTTTCTCTCTGTCCTATGTAAGGACAGTAACAACAACAACAATAAGAAGAAGCACAACAGTGATCAAGAACAAAGGCAGCAAAAGGAGAATAAATGGTCTGCAGGAGCAGTGGATTCCAGGTATATGTATTGAGCACCGGCAGTGACCCTGGATGCAATAAATAAATACATACATACATACATATATATATATATATATATGTATAAACACATAGAGAAAATATACAGGTAATATACATGTACACATGTGTCGGTGTATCCACTTTGTAAATAAATGTACATGCTTTTTGTTTATCTAGTGAAGCAGACCTGCAGGGGTCTACCTTTCTCTCACCCTTCTGTGTTTCCACTCCTCTCTCCCTTTCTGTCCTATGCAAGGACAGTAACAGCAACAACAATGATAAGAATAACCACAACAAAGTTCAGGCAACAAGGGCAGCCAAAGGGGAAAACATGGTCTGCAGGAGCAGTGGGTTCGTGGTGCAGGCCCCTAGCCCTGACAATAACCCTGGAGGCAATCAATCAGTCAATCAATTAGTCATTAGATAAAGAATACATAAATAAAAAATGCAGGTATTATACATGTATACATGTCTCTGTGTTTCTACTGAGTCAAATGAAAATGTGCTTTATTTATTTAGTGAAGCAGATCTTCAGGGGGCCTATCTTTCTCTCCCCCATCTCTCTTTAACCTCCTCTTTCCATTTTTCTCTGTTCTCCGCAAGGACAGTAACTATCACAACAACAATAATAATATTATTAATAACCACAATATTCAAGCCACAAGGGCAGCAAAAGGGGAAAAATGGAACATAGGACCAGTGGATTAGTGGTACTGGCACTGCGCTATGGCAATAACCCTTTGTGGCAATAAATAAATAAATAAATAATACAAGTATTATACAAGAATATGTCCCAGTGTGTGTTTCCACTGTGTAAACGTAAAAGCACTTTTATTTACTTATATTTATTTTATTTGTTTCTTACCTAGCCAAGAGAATTTCTTTTCATTGCTAAAAAAATGTCACATTAAGCTTAGCAGGTGGTGCCTCACCTGGTTAAGCACTCATGTTAAACTGTAGGAGGACCTGGGTTCAAGACCCTGGTTCCGACCTGCAGTGGGAAATCTTTACAAGTGGTGCAGATGTGCTGCAGGTATCTCTCTGGTTCTCAAAATCTCTATCCCTCCCTTGTCTCTCAATTCTTGACTGTCCATTCCAAAAAATAAATCAAGATAATAGAAAGCAAAGAAAAAAAAAAGATGATGAAGAAGAAGAAGAAGAAGGCAAAATGAAATATCCCAATATTTCAAGGGGCTGCTCAGAACAATGCTTTCCTTATTATGATCCTCACAGCATACCATATTCAGAAAGGGAAAAGACACCGCGTTTTTTTTAACCCAGTTTATTTAATACATTTATTCATTTATTTATTGAGGTGTTAATGTTTTACATTCGACAGAAGACAAGGGCTCTTATGCCAGAGGTCTCAAGTAACCCTAGATGGCTCTCTGCCTCTACAAAACCAATCGATCAACCCGTGCATCACTCGATCCTTCCATCCATCCATCCATCCATCCATCCATCCATCCATCCATCCAACTATCCATCGACAATCAACCAAGCTAAGTACAAAAGGAGATATAACCTTGAATGATAAAGACAGTCAAGCCTGCACAGATACGTTGCCAACTGGGCAGTTTGGCTGAATAGGGCAGAGGAGCTGATCCAGGGAATGTGGTGGGGCGTGTGGGTGTGGGTGGGGTGAGCAGGTGAGCCTGTGAGCTGGGTCACGTAAGGGACGCGGAGGGGGGGTGTGGGCAGCTGTCACAGGTGAAATGTCAAAAGCGCTCTAGCTGGTGATCAGGGCACGCGGAAGTGAGTAGAGAAAAGAGGAGAGGAGCGGAGAGCAGAGGAGAGGAGAGGAGAGGACATGAGAGGACAGTAGAGGACAGGAGAGGACAGGAGAGAACAGTAGAGGACAGGAGAGGACAGGAGAGGAACTGAGAAACCCACATGGACAGAGGTAGCATACCGGAATCCAGCAAGGCAGGCAGGCATGTAGGTAGCTGTAGCCCGGTTCCCTGGCTCCTGGGCGCACCTCCTCCTTTGCTCTCTTGGCTGCCAGCCCCGAGGTCCGTCGACGGTCAGCGCTGTCCTCCCGTTCTTCGGTCCCTCTGTGCCAGGGCCCAGGGGTCTGGTTGCTGCCGCCTGACATATTGGCAGGACAGTTGGGCTGCCCAGTGCCAGTGCGCATGCGCACAGAATCCTGGGGGGGGGAGACATCACAGAGGGCTCCAGAGATGCTAGGCCACGAGGACCCCGCCCACCCAGTTGACCCCTAGGGAGGCACTGGTGGTGGCAGCAGCCATGACACCCACCCTGAACTTGATCTGAGGTGTGGTGGCCAGCCACCAGAGCCAGAGCCCCAGGCAACAGCCAGTGCAGGTGGGCAGGGCTCTGAGGCAAGGGGCACGGTGGGGGCGTGTCCGGGGGCGGGGCCGGCATCTGACAGCCCAGGGCTGGGGTCCAAGGGCCGCCAAGCCCCTGTCCAAGCAAGTGCACTGACACACAGACAGACTGACTGACTGACAGCCCCCAACCCACAGACACCCACCAGGGCCCTGGGAGGCCTGAGCTGCCCCGGTTCTGGCGGGCAGCCACCTGGACACAGGCCTCCATAGTGGAGGCCCCTGTAGACCCCGTTGCCTGCTGACAGCGGCCCTCCTCCCCCTCCCTCTACCCCTCCCCGTCCCCTTCCTCATCCTCAGAGGGACTCACTCAGGGCCCTTGGCCTAGGCAAGCCAGGGCTGCTGCTCTGGCTGCTGCAGCTGCTATCCAGTGGGTGGCTGCAGGTATCTGGCCCTGTCAGTTCCTGATTCTTGGGACCTGCCTGCCTCCAGCTCCACCCACTCTCCAGTCCAGCCCCCTCCCCCTCCTCCGCAAGGATGCCCCCTTTTCCCCTTGCCCCCTGTCCCCCAGCTCCCCAACTGTCATCTACTGTTTGCCTCCTTTCCTGCCAGCCTGCTGCTGCCCTCCAGCCCTGGGGGCCCTGGGCCAGCCCAGCTGCCATCTTCACCATCCTGCAGGGGGACCTGCCCTAACGCCCTGCCACCACAGGCACACACAGCCCTGCACCTATGCAGGGGCTCCCCTGCCTGCAGCCTGCCCCCCAAACAGTCTCCTTCTGCCCCTCAACCCCCTTCTACCCCCTGTCAGGGCCCCTCACACACACCTGGGCATGAGTATCCCACACATGCACATCTCTCCCCTCCCCCTCCACTCCATTTGCACTAAGGATGGGAAGAGTCTTTTTCTCTGGGTATCCCCAGAGGAGTTGGGTCTGTCCAATGTCCTGGGGAGCCGGAACTGCAAACAATCTACAATGTAACATTTGGATCTCAGGCAACCCAATCCCAAGTGCGCTGTGCAAGCCTAGGACTGGCGAAAACACCCCACTCTGAGCACAAGGACTGCCTGGGGCAGTGGCTCCTCCAGTGGACTCAGAGACAGGCAGAGGCCGACAGCGTTTTCAGGTTCAAAACCTGTACTTCCCAGAAGCTGGTCCATCAGTAGGGTAAAAAAAAAAAAAGGTTTTTTTTTTTTTTTCCACTGCCTGACTCTCCTGTGTGATGCCTGTTTCTCAGTGAAACAAGGGAAAAATCTTTTTGCGAGGGAGCAGAACCAAGTTGCAGGCAGGTGGCCTCCGTGGAGGGTGGATGGGTAGTTGGACCATGCCCTGGCTCTAGAGCCCCAGCTGCTGTTCCAGGCGCTCTCTGATTCCAGAGATCCCCCTGTGTCTTCTCATGACACTATTTCCAAGACTGATCCTCAGGATATTGAGGATTCAAAAAATAGACAGGTCATATTGCTGTAAAAAGGAAATCCAGGGAGGTTGGGCAGAATGTCAGAGGGTTAAGAGGTGGTGGAGGAAACGAGGGGACAGGCAGAAGGATCTGCGGTATGGCCCACAGACCCCCACCTGCAGGGGAGTAGCTTTACAGGGGGTGAAGCAGATCTTCAGGGGTTCTTTCTCTTCCACCTATGACTTTCCTCTCCCCTATCCCTTTCTCTCTGTTCTATGTAAGGACAGTAACAACAACAACAATAAGAAGAAGCACAACAGTGATCAAGGAACAAGAGCAGCAAAAGGAGAATAAATGGTCTGCAGGAGCAGTGGATTCCAGGTATATGTATTGAGCACCGGCAGTGACCCTGGATGCAATAAATAAATACATACATACATATATATATATATACATATATATATATATATATAAACTCATAGAGAAAATATACAGGTAATATACATGTACACATGTGTCGGTGTATCCACTTTGTAAATAAATGTACATGCTTTTTGTTTATCTAGTGAAGCAGACCTGCAGGGGTCTACCTTTCTCTCACCCTTCTGTGTTTCCACTCCTCTCTCCCTTTCTGTCCTATGCAAGGACAGTAACAGCAACAACAACGATAAGAATAACCACAACAAAGTTCAGGCAACAAGGGCAGCCAAAGGGGAAAACATGGTCTGCAGGAGCAGTGGGTTCGTGGTGCAGGCCCCTAGCCCTGACAATAACCCTGGAGGCAATCAATCAGTCAATCAATTAGTCATTAGATAAAGAATACATAAATAAAAAATGCAGGTATTATACATGTATACGTGTCTCTGTGTTTCTACTGAGTCAAATGAAAATGTGCTTTATTTATTTAGTGAAGCAGATCTTCAGGGGGCCTATCTTTCTCTCCCCCATCTCTCTTTAACCTCCTCTTTCCATTTTTCTCTGTTCTCCGCAAGGACAGTAACTATCACAACAACAATAATAATATTATTAATAACCACAATATTCAAGCCACAAGGGCAGCAAAAGGGGAAAAATGGAACATAGGACCAGTGGATTAGCGGTACTGGCACTGCGCTATGGCAATAACCCTTTGTGGCAATAAATAAATAAATAAATAATACAAGTATTATACAAGAATATGTCCCAGTGTGTGTTTCCACTGTGTAAACGTAAAAGCACTTTTATTTACTTATATTTATTTTATTTGTTTCTTACCTAGCCAAGAGAATTTCTTTTCATTGCTAAAAAAATGTCACATTAAGCTTAGCAGGTGGTGCCTCACCTGGTTAAGCACTCATGTTAAACTGTAGGAGGACCTGGGTTCAAGACCCTGGTTCCGACCTGCAGTGGGAAATCTTTACAAGTGGTGCAGATGTGCTGCAGGTATCTCTCTGGTTCTCAAAATCTCTATCCCTCCCTTGTCTCTCAATTCTTGACTGTCCATTCCAAAAAATAAATCAAGATAATAGAAAGCAAAGAAAAAAAAAAGATGATGAAGAAGAAGAAGAAGAAGAAGAAGGCAAAATGAAATATCCCAATATTTCAAGGGGCTGCTCAGAACAATGCTTTCCTTATTATGATCCTCACAGCATACCATATTCAGAAAGGGAAAAGACACCGCGTTTTTTTTAACCCAGTTTATTTAATACATTTATTCATTTATTTATTGAGGTGTTAATGTTTTACATTCGACAGAAGACAAGGGCTCTTATGCCAGAGGTCTCAAGTACCCCTAGATGGCTCTCTGCCTCTACAAAACCAATCGATCAACCCGTGCATCACTCGATCCTTCCATCCATCCATCCATCCATCCATCCATCCAACTATCCATCGACAATCAACCAAGCTAAGTACAAAAGGAGATATAACCTTGAATGATAAAGACAGTCAAGCCTGCACAGATACGTTGCCAACTGGGCAGTTTGGCTGAATAGGGCAGAGGAGCTGATCCAGGGAATGTGGTGGGGCGTGTGGGTGTGGGTGGGGTGAGCAGGTGAGCCTGTGAGCTGGGTCACGTCAGGGACGCGGAGGGGGGGTGTGGGCAGCTGTCACAGGTGAAATGTCAAAAGCGCTCTAGCTGGTGATCAGGGCACCCGGAAATGAGTAGAGAAAAGAGGAGAGGAGCGGACATGAGAGGACAGTAGAGGACAGGAGAGGACAGGAGAGAACAGTAGAGGACAGGAGAGGAAGGAGAGGAACTGAGAAACCCACATGGACAGAGGTAGCATACCGGAATCCAGCAAGGCAGGCAGGCATGTAGGTAGCTGTAGCCCGGTTCCCTGGCTCCTGGGCGCACCTCCTCCTTTGCTCTCTTGGCTGCCAGCCCCGAGGTCCGTCGACGGTCAGCGCTGTCCTCCCGTTCTTCGGTCCCTCTGTGCCAGGGCCCAGGGGTCTGGTTGCTGCCGCCTGACATAGTGGCAGGACAGTTGGGCTGCCCAGTGCCAGTGCGCATGCGCACAGAATCCTGGGGGGGGGGAGACATCACAGAGGGCTCCAGAGGTTGCTAGGCCACGAGGACCCCGCCCACCCAGTTGACCCCTAGGGAGGCACTGGTGGTGGCAGCAGCCATGACACCCACCCTGAACTTGATCTGAGGTGTGGTGGCCAGCCACCAGAGCCAGAGCCCCAGGCAACAGCCAGTGCAGGTGGGCAGGGCTCTGAGGCAAGGGGCACGGTGGGGGCGTGTCCGGGGGCGGGGCCGGCATCTGACAGCCCAGGGCTGGGGTCCAAGGGCCGCCAGGCCCCTGTCCAAGCAAGTGCACTGACACACAGACAGACTGACTGACTGACAGCCCCCAACCCACAGACACCCACCAGGGCCCTGGGAGGCCTGAGCTGCCCCGGTTCTGGCGGGCAGCCACCTGGACACAGGCCTCCATATTGGAGGCCCCTGTAGACCCCGTTGCCTGCTGACAGCGGCCCTCCTCCCCCTCCCTCTACCCCTCCCCGTCCCCTTCCTCATCCTCAGAGGGACTCACTCAGGGCCCTTGGCCTAGGCAAGCCAGGGCTGCTGCTCTGGCTGCTGCAGCTGCTATCCAGTGGGTGGCTGCAGGTATCTGGCCCTGTCAGTTCCTGATTCTTGGGACCTGCCTGCCTCCAGCTCCACCCACTCTCCAGTCCAGCCCCCTCCCCCTCCTCCGCAAGGATGCCCCCTTTTCCCCTTGCCCCCTGTCCCCCAGCTCCCCAACTGTCATCTACTGTTTGCCTCCTTTCCTGCCAGCCTGCTGCTGCCCTCCAGCCCTGGGGGCCCTGCTGCCATCTTCACCATCCTGCAGGGGGACCTGCCCTAACGCCCTGCCACCACAGGCACACACAGCCCTGCACCTATGCAAGGGCTCCCCTGCCTGCAGCCTGCCCCCCAAACAGTCTCCTTCTGCCCCTCAACCCCCTTCTACCCCCTGTCAGGGCCCCTCACACACACCTGGGCATGAGTATCCCACACATGCACATCTCTCCCCTCCCCCTCCACTCCATTTGCACTAAGGATGGGAAGAGTCTTTTTCTCTGGGTATCCCCAGAGGAGTTGGGTCTGTCCAATGTCCTGGGGAGCCGGAACTGCAAACAATCTACAATGTAACATTTGGATCTCAGGCAACCCAATCCCAAGTGCGCTGTGCAAGCCTAGGACTGGCGAAAACACCCCACTCTGAGCACAAGGACTGCCTGGAGCAGTGGCTCCTCCAGTGGAATCAGAGACAGGCAGAGGCAGACAGCGTTTTCAGGTTCAAAACCTGTACTTCCCAGAAGCTGGTCCATCAGTAGGGTAAAAAAATAAAAAAAGGCTTTTTTTTTTTTCCACTGCCTGACTCTCCTGTGTGATGCCTGTTTCTCAGTGAAACAAGGGAAAAATCTTTTTGCGAGGGAGCAGAACCAAGTTGCAGGCAGGTGGCCTCCGTGGAGGGTGGATGGGTAGTTGGACCATGCCCTGGCTCTAGAGCCCCAGCTGCTGTTCCAGGCGCTCTCTGATTCCAGAGATCCCCCTGTGTCTTCTCATGACACTATTTCCAAGACTGATCCTCAGGATATTGAGGATTCAAAAAATAGACAGGTCATATTGCTGTAAAAAGGAAATCCAGGGAGGTTGGGCAGAATGTCAGAGGGTTAAGAGGTGGTGGAGGAAACGAGGGGACAGGCAGAAGGATCTGCGGTATGGCCCCCAGACCCCCACCTGCAGGGGAGTGAAGCAGAGCTTCACGGGTTCTTTCTCTTCCACCTCTGACTTTCCCCTCCCATATCCCTTTCTCTCTGTCCTATGTAAGGACAGTAACAACAACAACAATAAGAAGAAGCACAACAGTGATCAAGGAACAAAGGCAGCAAAAGGAGAATAAATGGTCTGCAGGAGCAGTGGATTCCAGGTATATGTATTGAGCACAGGCAGTGACCCTGGATGCAATAAATACATACATACATATATATATATATATATATATATATATATATATATATATATATACTCATAGAGAAAATATACAGGTAATATACATGTACACATGTGTCGGTGTATCCACTTTGTAAATAAATGTACATGCTTTTTGTTTATCTAGTGAAGCAGACCTGCAGGGGTCTACCTTTCTCTCACCCTTCTGTGTTTCCACTCCTCTCTCCCTTTCTGTCCTATGCAATGACAGTAACAGCAACAACAACGATAAGAATAACCACAACAAAGTTCAGGCAACAAGGGCAGCCAAAGGGGAAAACATGGTCTGCAGGAGCAGTGGGTTCGTGGTGCAGGCCCCTAGCCCTGACAATAACCCTGGAGGCAATCAATCAGTCAATCAATTAGTCATTAGATAAAGAATACATAAATAAAAAAATGCAGGTATTATACATGTATACGTGTCTCTGTGTTTCTACTGAGTCAAATGAAAATGTGCTTTATTTATTTAGTGAAGCAGATCTTCAGGGGGCCTATCTTTCTCTCCCCCATCTCTCTTTAACCTCCTCTTTCCATTTTTCTCTGTTCTCCGCAAGGACAGTAACTATCACAACAACAATAATAATATTATTAATAACCACAATATTCAAGCCACAAGGGCAGCAAAAGGGGAAAAATGGAACATAGGACCAGTGGATTAGTGGTACTGGCACTGCTCTATGGCAATAACCCTTTGTGGCAATAAATAAATAAATAAATAATACAAGTATTATACAAGAATATGTCCCAGTGTGTGTTTCCACTGTGTAAACGTAAAAGCACTTTTATTTACTTATATTTATTTTATTTGTTTCTTACCTAGCCAAGAGAATTAATTTTCATTGCTAAAAAAATGTCACATTAAGCTTAGCAGGTGGTGCCTCACCTGGTTAAGCACTCATGTTAAACTGTAGGAGGACCTGGGTTCAAGACCCTGGTTCCGACCTGCAGTGGGAAATCTTTACAAGTGGTGCAGATGTGCTGCAGGTATCTCTCTGGTTCTCAAAATCTCTATCCCTCCCTTGTCTCTCAATTCTTGACTGTCCATTCCAAAAAATAAATCAAGATAATAGAAAGCAAAGAAAAAAAAAAGAAGATGAAGAAGAAGAAGAAGAAGAAGAAGAAGAAGAAGAAGAAGAAGAAGAAGAAGAAGAAGGCAAAATGAAATATCACAATATTTCAAGGGGCTGCTCAGAACAATGCTTTCCTTATTATGATCCTCACAGCATACCATATTCAGAAAGGGAAAAGACACCGCGTTTTTTTTAACAGAGTTTATTTAATATATTTATTCATTTATTTATTGAGGTGTTATTTTTTACATTCGACAGAAGACAAGGGCTCTTATGCCAGAGGTCTCAAGTACCCCTAGATGGCTCTCTGCCTCTACAAAACCAATCGATCAACCCGTGCATCACTCGATCCTTCCATCCATCCATCCATCCATCCATCCATCCAACTATCCATCGACAATCAACCAAGCTAAGTACAAAAGGAGATATAACCTTGAATGATAAAGACAGTCAAGCCTGCACAGATAAGTTGCCAACTGGGCAGTTTGGCTGAATAGGGCAGAGGAGCTGATCCAGGGAATGTGGTGGGGCGTGTGGGTGTGGGTGCGGTGAGCAGGTGAGCCTGTGAGCTGGGTCACGTCAGGGACGCGGAGGGGGGGTGTGGGCAGCTGTCACAGGTGAAATCTCAAAAGCGCTCTAGCTGGTGATCAGGGCACCCGGAAGTGAGTAGAGAAAAGAGGAGAGGAGCTGACAGGAGAGGAGAGGAGAGGACAGGAGAGGACAGGAGAGGACAGGAGAGAACAGTAGAGAACAGTAGAGGACAGGAGAGGACAGGAGAGGAACTGAGAAACCCACATGGACAGAGGTAGCATACCGGCATCCAGCAAGACAGGCAGGCATGTAGGTAGCTGTAGCCGGGTTCCCTGGCTCCTGGGCGCACCTCCTCCTTTGCTCTCTTGGCTGCCAGCCCCGAGGTCCGTCGTCGGTCAGCGCTGTCCTCCCGTTCTTCGGTCCCTCGGTGCCAGGGCCCAGGGTTCTGGTTGTTGCTGCCTGATATAGTGGCAGGACAGTTGGGCTGCCCAGTGCCAGTGCGCATGCACACAGAATCCTGGGGGGGGGGACATCACAGAGGGCTCGAGAGGTTGCTAGGCCACGAGGACCCCGCCCACCCAGTTGACCCCTAGGGAGGCAGTGGTGGTGGCAGCAGCCATGACACCCACCCTGAACTTGATCTGAGGTGTGGTGGCCAGCCACCAGAGCCAGAGCCCCAGGCAAAAGCCAGCGCAGGTGGGCAGGGCTCTGAGGCAAGCGGCACGGTGGGGGCGTGTCCGGGGGCGGGGCCGGCATCTGACAGCCCAGGGCTGGGGTCCAAGGGCCGCCAGGCCCCTGTCCAAGCAAGTGCACTGACACACAGACAGACTGACTGACTGACAGCCCCCAACCCACAGACACCCCCCAGGGCCCTGGGAGCCCTGAGCTGCCCCGGATCTGGCGGGCAGCCACCTGGACACAGGCCTCCATAGTGGAGGCCCCTGTAGACCCCGTTGCCTGCTGACAGCGGCCCTCCTCCCCCTCCCTCTACCCCTCCCCGTCCCCTTCCTCATCCTCAGAGGGACTCACTCAGGGCCCTTGGCCTAGGCAAGCCAGGGCTGCTGCTCTGGCTGCTGCAGCTGCTATCCAGTGGGTGGCTGCAGGTATCTGGCCCTGTCAGTTCCTGATTCTTGGGACCTGCCTGCCTCCAGCTCCACCCACTCTCCAGTCCAGCCCCCTCCCCCTCCTCCGCAAGGATGCCCCCTTTTCCCCTTGCCCCCTGTCCCCCAGCTCCCCAACTGTCATCTACTGTTTGCCTCCTTTCCTGCCAGCCTGCTGCTGCCCTCCAGCCCTGGGCCAGCCCAGCTGCCATCTTCACCATCCTGCAGGGGGACCTGCCCTAACGCCCTGCCACCACAGGCACACACAGCCCTGCACCTATTCAGGGGCTCCCCTGCCTGCAGCCTGCCCCCCAAACAGTCTCCTTCTGCCCCTCAAACCCCTTCTACCCCCTGTCAGGGCCTCTCACACACACCTGGGCATGAGTATCCCACACATGCACATCTCTCCCCTCCCCCTCCACTCCATTTGCACTAAGGATGGGAAGAGTCTTTTTCTCTGGGTATCCCCAGAGGAGTTGGGTCTGTCCAATGTCCTGGGGAGCCGGAACTGCAAACAATCTACAATGTAACATTTGGATCTCAGGCAACCCAATCCCAAGTGCGCTGTGCAAGCCTAGGACTGGCGAAAAAACCCCACTCTGAGCACAAGGACTGCCTGGGGCAGTGGCTCCTCAGTGGACTCAGAGACAGGCAGAGGCAGACAGCGTTTTCAGGTTCAAAACCTGTACTTCCCAGAACCTGGTCCATCAGTAAGGTAAAAAAAAAAAAAAAAAAAAAGGCTTTTTTTTTTCCACTGGCTGACTCTCCTGTGTGATGCCTGTTTCTCAGTGAAACAAGGGAAAAATCTTTTTGGGAGGGAGCAGGACCAAGTTGCAGGCAGGTGGACTCCGTGGAGGGTGGATGGGTAGATGGACCATGCCCTGGCTCTAGAGCCCCAGCTGCTGTTCCAGGCGCTCTCTGATTCCAGAGATCCCCCTGTGTCTTCTCATGACACTATTTCCAAGACTGATCCTCAGGATATTGAGGATTCAAAAAATAGACAGGTCTTATTGCTGTAAAAAGGAAATCCAGGGAGTTTGGGCGGAATGTCAGAGGGTTAAGAGGTGGTGGAGCAAACGAGGGGACAGGCAGAAGGATCTGCGGTATGGCCCCCAGACCCCCACCTGCAGGGGAGTAGCTTTACAGGGGGTGAAGCAGATCTTCAGGGGTGCTTTCTCTTCCACCTCTGACTTTCCCCTCCCCTATCCCTTTCTCTCTGTCCTATGTAAGGACAGTAACAACAACAACAATAAGAAGAAGCACAACAGTGATCAAGAACAAAGGCAGCAAAAGGAGAATAAATGGTCTGCAGGAGCAGTGGATTCCAGGTATATGTATTGAGCACCGGCAGTGACCCTGGATGCAATAAATAAATACATACATACATACATATATATATATATATATATGTATAAACACATAGAGAAAATATACAGGTAATATACATGTACACATGTGTCGGTGTATCCACTTTGTAAATAAATGTACATGCTTTTTGTTTATCTAGTGAAGCAGACCTGCAGGGGTCTACCTTTCTCTCACCCTTCTGTGTTTCCACTCCTCTCTCCCTTTCTGTCCTATGCAAGGACAGTAACAGCAACAACAATGATAAGAATAACCACAACAAAGTTCAGGCAACAAGGGCAGCCAAAGGGGAAAACATGGTCTGCAGGAGCAGTGGGTTCGTGGTGCAGGCCCCTAGCCCTGACAATAACCCTGGAGGCAATCAATCAGTCAATCAATTAGTCATTAGATAAAGAATACATAAATAAAAAATGCAGGTATTATACATGTATACATGTCTCTGTGTTTCTACTGAGTCAAATGAAAATGTGCTTTATTTATTTAGTGAAGCAGATCTTCAGGGGGCCTATCTTTCTCTCCCCCATCTCTCTTTAACCTCCTCTTTCCATTTTTCTCTGTTCTCCGCAAGGACAGTAACTATCACAACAACAATAATAATATTATTAATAACCACAATATTCAAGCCACAAGGGCAGCAAAAGGGGAAAAATGGAACATAGGACCAGTGGATTAGTGGTACTGGCACTGCGCTATGGCAATAACCCTTTGTGGCAATAAATAAATAAATAAATAATACAAGTATTATACAAGAATATGTCCCAGTGTGTGTTTCCACTGTGTAAACGTAAAAGCACTTTTATTTACTTATATTTATTTTATTTGTTTCTTACCTAGCCAAGAGAATTTCTTTTCATTGCTAAAAAAATGTCACATTAAGCTTAGCAGGTGGTGCCTCACCTGGTTAAGCACTCATGTTAAACTGTAGGAGGACCTGGGTTCAAGACCCTGGTTCCGACCTGCAGTGGGAAATCTTTACAAGTGGTGCAGATGTGCTGCAGGTATCTCTCTGGTTCTCAAAATCTCTATCCCTCCCTTGTCTCTCAATTCTTGACTGTCCATTCCAAAAAATAAATCAAGATAATAGAAAGCAAAGAAAAAAAAAAGATGATGAAGAAGAAGAAGAAGAAGAAGAAGGCAAAATGAAATATCCCAATATTTCAAGGGGCTGCTCAGAACAATGCTTTCCTTATTATGATCCTCACAGCATACCATATTCAGAAAGGGAAAAGACACCGCGTTTTTTTTAACCCAGTTTATTTAATACATTTATTCATTTATTTATTGAGGTGTTAATGTTTTACATTCGACAGAAGACAAGGGCTCTTATGCCAGAGGTCTCAAGTACCCCTAGATGGCTCTCTGCCTCTACAAAACCAATCGATCAACCCGTGCATCACTCGATCCTTCCATCCATCCATCCATCCATCCATCCATCCATCCATCCAACTATCCATCGACAATCAACCAAGCTAAGTACAAAAGGAGATATAACCTTGAATGATAAAGACAGTCAAGCCTGCACAGATACGTTGCCAACTGGGCAGTTTGGCTGAATAGGGCAGAGGAGCTGATCCAGGGAATGTGGTGGGGCGTGTGGGTGTGGGTGGGGTGAGCAGGTGAGCCTGTGAGCTGGGTCACGTCAGGGACGCGGAGGGGGGGTGTGGGCAGCTGTCACAGGTGAAATGTCAAAAGCGCTCTAGCTGGTGATCAGGGCACCCGGAAATGAGTAGAGAAAAGAGGAGAGGAGCGGACATGAGAGGACAGTAGAGGACAGGAGAGGACAGGAGAGAACAGTAGAGGACAGGAGAGGAAGGAGAGGAACTGAGAAACCCACATGGACAGAGGTAGCATACCGGAATCCAGCAAGGCAGGCAGGCATGTAGGTAGCTGTAGCCCGGTTCCCTGGCTCCTGGGCGCACCTCCTCCTTTGCTCTCTTGGCTGCCAGCCCCGAGGTCCGTCGACGGTCAGCGCTGTCCTCCCGTTCTTCGGTCCCTCTGTGCCAGGGCCCAGGGGTCTGGTTGCTGCCGCCTGACATAGTGGCAGGACAGTTGGGCTGCCCAGTGCCAGTGCGCATGCGCACAGAATCCTGGGGGGGGGGAGACATCACAGAGGGCTCCAGAGGTTGCTAGGCCACGAGGACCCCGCCCACCCAGTTGACCCCTAGGGAGGCACTGGTGGTGGCAGCAGCCATGACACCCACCCTGAACTTGATCTGAGGTGTGGTGGCCAGCCACCAGAGCCAGAGCCCCAGGCAACAGCCAGTGCAGGTGGGCAGGGCTCTGAGGCAAGGGGCACGGTGGGGGCGTGTCCGGGGGCGGGGCCGGCATCTGACAGCCCAGGGCTGGGGTCCAAGGGCCGCCAGGCCCCTGTCCAAGCAAGTGCACTGACACACAGACAGACTGACTGACTGACAGCCCCCAACCCACAGACACCCACCAGGGCCCTGGGAGGCCTGAGCTGCCCCGGTTCTGGCGGGCAGCCACCTGGACACAGGCCTCCATATTGGAGGCCCCTGTAGACCCCGTTGCCTGCTGACAGCGGCCCTCCTCCCCCTCCCTCTACCCCTCCCCGTCCCCTTCCTCATCCTCAGAGGGACTCACTCAGGGCCCTTGGCCTAGGCAAGCCAGGGCTGCTGCTCTGGCTGCTGCAGCTGCTATCCAGTGGGTGGCTGCAGGTATCTGGCCCTGTCAGTTCCTGATTCTTGGGACCTGCCTGCCTCCAGCTCCACCCACTCTCCAGTCCAGCCCCCTCCCCCTCCTCCGCAAGGATGCCCCCTTTTCCCCTTGCCCCCTGTCCCCCAGCTCCCCAACTGTCATCTACTGTTTGCCTCCTTTCCTGCCAGCCTGCTGCTGCCCTCCAGCCCTGGGGGCCCTGCTGCCATCTTCACCATCCTGCAGGGGGACCTGCCCTAACGCCCTGCCACCACAGGCACACACAGCCCTGCACCTATGCAAGGGCTCCCCTGCCTGCAGCCTGCCCCCCAAACAGTCTCCTTCTGCCCCTCAACCCCCTTCTACCCCCTGTCAGGGCCCCTCACACACACCTGGGCATGAGTATCCCACACATGCACATCTCTCCCCTCCCCCTCCACTCCATTTGCACTAAGGATGGGAAGAGTCTTTTTCTCTGGGTATCCCCAGAGGAGTTGGGTCTGTCCAATGTCCTGGGGAGCCGGAACTGCAAACAATCTACAATGTAACATTTGGATCTCAGGCAACCCAATCCCAAGTGCGCTGTGCAAGCCTAGGACTGGCGAAAACACCCCACTCTGAGCACAAGGACTGCCTGGAGCAGTGGCTCCTCCAGTGGAATCAGAGACAGGCAGAGGCAGACAGCGTTTTCAGGTTCAAAACCTGTACTTCCCAGAAGCTGGTCCATCAGTAGGGTAAAAAAATAAAAAAAGGCTTTTTTTTTTTTCCACTGCCTGACTCTCCTGTGTGATGCCTGTTTCTCAGTGAAACAAGGGAAAAATCTTTTTGCGAGGGAGCAGAACCAAGTTGCAGGCAGGTGGCCTCCGTGGAGGGTGGATGGGTAGTTGGACCATGCCCTGGCTCTAGAGCCCCAGCTGCTGTTCCAGGCGCTCTCTGATTCCAGAGATCCCCCTGTGTCTTCTCATGACACTATTTCCAAGACTGATCCTCAGGATATTGAGGATTCAAAAAATAGACAGGTCATATTGCTGTAAAAAGGAAATCCAGGGAGGTTGGGCAGAATGTCAGAGGGTTAAGAGGTGGTGGAGGAAACGAGGGGACAGGCAGAAGGATCTGCGGTATGGCCCCCAGACCCCCACCTGCAGGGGAGTGAAGCAGAGCTTCACGGGTTCTTTCTCTTCCACCTCTGACTTTCCCCTCCCATATCCCTTTCTCTCTGTCCTATGTAAGGACAGTAACAACAACAACAATAAGAAGAAGCACAACAGTGATCAAGGAACAAAGGCAGCAAAAGGAGAATAAATGGTCTGCAGGAGCAGTGGATTCCAGGTATATGTATTGAGCACAGGCAGTGACCCTGGATGCAATAAATACATACATACATATATATATATATATATATATATATATATATATATATATATATATATATAAACTCATAGAGAAAATATACAGGTAATATACATGTACACATGTGTCGGTGTATCCACTTTGTAAATAAATGTACATGCTTTTTGTTTATCTAGTGAAGCAGACCTGCAGGGGTCTACCTTTCTCTCACCCTTCTGTGTTTCCACTCCTCTCTCCCTTTCTGTCCTATGCAATGACAGTAACAGCAACAACAACGATAAGAATAACCACAACAAAGTTCAGGCAACAAGGGCAGCCAAAGGGGAAAACATGGTCTGCAGGAGCAGTGGGTTCGTGGTGCAGGCCCCTAGCCCTGACAATAACCCTGGAGGCAATCAATCAGTCAATCAATTAGTCATTAGATAAAGAATACATAAATAAAAAAATGCAGGTATTATACATGTATACGTGTCTCTGTGTTTCTACTGAGTCAAATGAAAATGTGCTTTATTTATTTAGTGAAGCAGATCTTCAGGGGGCCTATCTTTCTCTCCCCCATCTCTCTTTAACCTCCTCTTTCCATTTTTCTCTGTTCTCCGCAAGGACAGTAACTATCACAACAACAATAATAATATTATTAATAACCACAATATTCAAGCCACAAGGGCAGCAAAAGGGGAAAAATGGAACATAGGACCAGTGGATTAGTGGTACTGGCACTGCGCTATGGCAATAACCCTTTGTGGCAATAAATAAATAAATAAATAATACAAGTATTATACAAGAATATGTCCCAGTGTGTGTTTCCACTGTGTAAACGTAAAAGCACTTTTATTTACTTATATTTATTTTATTTGTTTCTTACCTAGCCAAGAGAATTTCTTTTCATTGCTAAAAAAATGTCACATTAAGCTTAGCAGGTGGTGCCTCACCTGGTTAAGCACTCATGTTAAACTGTAGGAGGACCTGGGTTCAAGACCCTGGTTCCGACCTGCAGTGGGAAATCTTTACAAGTGGTGCAGATGTGCTGCAGGTATCTCTCTGGTTCTCAAAATCTCTATCCCTCCCTTGTCTCTCAATTCTTGACTGTCCATTCCAAAAAATAAATCAAGATAATAGAAAGCAAAGAAAAAAAAAAGAAGATGAAGAAGAAGAAGAAGAAGAAGAAGAAGAAGAAGAAGAAGAAGAAGAAGAAGAAGAAGAAGGCAAAATGAAATATCACAATATTTCAAGGGGCTGCTCAGAACAATGCTTTCCTTATTATGATCCTCACAGCATACCATATTCAGAAAGGGAAAAGACACCGCGTTTTTTTTAACCGAGTTTATTTAATATATTTATTCATTTATTTATTGAGGTGTTATTTTTTACATTCGACAGAAGACAAGGGCTCTTATGCCAGAGGTCTCAAGTACCCCTAGATGGCTCTCTGCCTCTACAAAACCAATCGATCAACCCGTGCATCACTCGATCCTTCCATCCATCCATCCATCCATCCATCCATCCAACTATCCATCGACAATCAACCAAGCTAAGTACAAAAGGAGATATAACCTTGAATGATAAAGACAGTCAAGCCTGCACAGATAAGTTGCCAACTGGGCAGTTTGGCTGAATAGGGCAGAGGAGCTGATCCAGGGAATGTGGTGGGGCGTGTGGGTGTGGGTGCGGTGAGCAGGTGAGCCTGTGAGCTGGGTCACGTCAGGGACGCGGAGGGGGGGTGTGGGCAGCTGTCACAGGTGAAATCTCAAAAGCGCTCTAGCTGGTGATCAGGGCACCCGGAAGTGAGTAGAGAAAAGAGGAGAGGAGCTGACAGGAGAGGAGAGGAGAGGACAGGAGAGGACAGGAGAGAACAGTAGAGAACAGTAGAGGACAGGAGAGGACAGGAGAGGAACTGAGAAACCCACATGGACAGAGGTAGCATACCGGCATCCAGCAAGACAGGCAGGCATGTAGGTAGCTGTAGCCGGGTTCCCTGGCTCCTGGGCGCACCTCCTCCTTTGCTCTCTTGGCTGCCAGCCCCGAGGTCCGTCGTCGGTCAGCGCTGTCCTCCCGTTCTTCGGTCCCTCGGTGCCAGGGCCCAGGGTTCTGGTTGTTGCTGCCTGATATAGTGGCAGGACAGTTGGGCTGCCCAGTGCCAGTGCGCATGCACACAGAATCCTGGGGGGGGGGACATCACAGAGGGCTCGAGAGGTTGCTAGGCCACGAGGACCCCGCCCACCCAGTTGACCCCTAGGGAGGCAGTGGTGGTGGCAGCAGCCATGACACCCACCCTGAACTTGATCTGAGGTGTGGTGGCCAGCCACCAGAGCCAGAGCCCCAGGCAAAAGCCAGCGCAGGTGGGCAGGGCTCTGAGGCAAGCGGCACGGTGGGGGCGTGTCCGGGGGCGGGGCCGGCATCTGACAGCCCAGGGCTGGGGTCCAAGGGCCGCCAGGCCCCTGTCCAAGCAAGTGCACTGACACACAGACAGACTGACTGACTGACAGCCCCCAACCCACAGACACCCCCCAGGGCCCTGGGAGCCCTGAGCTGCCCCGGATCTGGCGGGCAGCCACCTGGACACAGGCCTCCATAGTGGAGGCCCCTGTAGACCCCGTTGCCTGCTGACAGCGGCCCTCCTCCCCCTCCCTCTACCCCTCCCCGTCCCCTTCCTCATCCTCAGAGGGACTCACTCAGGGCCCTTGGCCTAGGCAAGCCAGGGCTGCTGCTCTGGCTGCTGCAGCTGCTATCCAGTGGGTGGCTGCAGGTATCTGGCCCTGTCAGTTCCTGATTCTTGGGACCTGCCTGCCTCCAGCTCCACCCACTCTCCAGTCCAGCCCCCTCCCCCTCCTCCGCAAGGATGCCCCCTTTTCCCCTTGCCCCCTGTCCCCCAGCTCCCCAACTGTCATCTACTGTTTGCCTCCTTTCCTGCCAGCCTGCTGCTGCCCTCCAGCCCTGGGCCAGCCCAGCTGCCATCTTCACCATCCTGCAGGGGGACCTGCCCTAACGCCCTGCCACCACAGGCACACACAGCCCTGCACCTATTCAGGGGCTCCCCTGCCTGCAGCCTGCCCCCCAAACAGTCTCCTTCTGCCCCTCAAACCCCTTCTACCCCCTGTCAGGGCCTCTCACACACACCTGGGCATGAGTATCCCACACATGCACATCTCTCCCCTCCCCCTCCACTCCATTTGCACTAAGGATGGGAAGAGTCTTTTTCTCTGGGTATCCCCAGAGGAGTTGGGTCTGTCCAATGTCCTGGGGAGCCGGAACTGCAAACAATCTACAATGTAACATTTGGATCTCAGGCAACCCAATCCCAAGTGCGCTGTGCAAGCCTAGGACTGGCGAAAAAACCCCACTCTGAGCACAAGGACTGCCTGGGGCAGTGGCTCCTCAGTGGACTCAGAGACAGGCAGAGGCAGACAGCGTTTTCAGGTTCAAAACCTGTACTTCCCAGAACCTGGTCCATCAGTAAGGTAAAAAAAAAAAAAAAAAAAAAGGCTTTTTTTTTTCCACTGGCTGACTCTCCTGTGTGATGCCTGTTTCTCAGTGAAACAAGGGAAAAATCTTTTTGGGAGGGAGCAGGACCAAGTTGCAGGCAGGTGGACTCCGTGGAGGGTGGATGGGTAGATGGACCATGCCCTGGCTCTAGAGCCCCAGCTGCTGTTCCAGGCGCTCTCTGATTCCAGAGATCCCCCTGTGTCTTCTCATGACACTATTTCCAAGACTGATCCTCAGGATATTGAGGATTCAAAAAATAGACAGGTCTTATTGCTGTAAAAAGGAAATCCAGGGAGTTTGGGCAGAATGTCAGAGGGTTAAGAGGTGGTGGAGCAAACGAGGGGACAGGCAGAAGGATCTGCGGTATGGCCCCCAGACCCCCACCTGCAGGGGAGTAGCTTTACAGGGGGTGAAGCAGATCTTCAGGGGTGCTTTCTCTTCCACCTCTGACTTTCCCCTCCCCTATCCCTTTCTCTCTGTCCTATGTAAGGACAGTAACAACAACAACAATAAGAAGAAGCACAACAGTGATCAAGAACAAAGGCAGCAAAAGGAGAATAAATGGTCTGCAGGAGCAGTGGATTCCAGGTATATGTATTGAGCACCGGCAGTGACCCTGGATGCAATAAATAAATACATACATACATATATATATATATATATATATATATATATATATATATATATGTATAAACACATAGAGAAAATATACAGGTAATATACATGTACACATGTGTCGGTGTATCCACTTTGTAAATAAATGTACATGCTTTTTGTTTATCTAGTGAAGCAGACCTGCAGGGGTCTACCTTTCTCTCACCCTTCTGTGTTTCCACTCCTCTCTCCCTTTCTGTCCTATGCAAGGACAGTAACAGCAACAACAATGATAAGAATAACCACAACAAAGTTCAGGCAACAAGGGCAGCCAAAGGGGAAAACATGGTCTGCAGGAGCAGTGGGTTCGTGGTGCAGGCCCCTAGCCCTGACAATAACCCTGGAGGCAATCAATCAGTCAATCAATTAGTCATTAGATAAAGAATACATAAATAAAAAATGCAGGTATTATACATGTATACATGTCTCTGTGTTTCTACTGAGTCAAATGAAAATGTGCTTTATTTATTTAGTGAAGCAGATCTTCAGGGGGCCTATCTTTCTCTCCCCCATCTCTCTTTAACCTCCTCTTTCCATTTTTCTCTGTTCTCCGCAAGGACAGTAACTATCACAACAACAATAATAATATTATTAATAACCACAATATTCAAGCCACAAGGGCAGCAAAAGGGGAAAAATGGAACATAGGACCAGTGGATTAGTGGTACTGGCACTGCGCTATGGCAATAACCCTTTGTGGCAATAAATAAATAAATAAATAATACAAGTATTATACAAGAATATGTCCCAGTGTGTGTTTCCACTGTGTAAACGTAAAAGCACTTTTATTTACTTATATTTATTTTATTTGTTTCTTACCTAGCCAAGAGAATTTCTTTTCATTGCTAAAAAAATGTCACATTAAGCTTAGCAGGTGGTGCCTCACCTGGTTAAGCACTCATGTTAAACTGTAGGAGGACCTGGGTTCAAGACCCTGGTTCCGACCTGCAGTGGGAAATCTTTACAAGTGGTGCAGATGTGCTGCAGGTATCTCTCTGGTTCTCAAAATCTCTATCCCTCCCTTGTCTCTCAATTCTTGACTGTCCATTCCAAAAAATAAATCAAGATAATAGAAAGCAAAGAAAAAAAAAAGATGATGAAGAAGAAGAAGAAGAAGAAGAAGGCAAAATGAAATATCCCAATATTTCAAGGGGCTGCTCAGAACAATGCTTTCCTTATTATGATCCTCACAGCATACCATATTCAGAAAGGGAAAAGACACCGCGTTTTTTTAACCCAGTTTATTTAATACATTTATTCATTTATTTATTGAGGTGTTAATGTTTTACATTCGACAGAAGACAAGGGCTCTTATGCCAGAGGTCTCAAGTACCCCTAGATGGCTCTCTGCCTCTACAAAACCAATCGATCAACCCGTGCATCACTCGATCCTTCCATCCATCCATCCATCCATCCATCCAACTATCCATCGACAATCAACCAAGCTAAGTACAAAAGGAGATATAACCTTGAATGATAAAGACAGTCAAGCCTGCACAGATACGTTGCCAACTGGGCAGTTTGGCTGAATAGGGCAGAGGAGCTGATCCAGGGAATGTGGTGGGGCGTGTGGGTGTGGGTGGGGTGAGCAGGTGAGCCTGTGAGCTGGGTCACGTCAGGGACGCGGAGGGGGGGTGTGGGCAGCTGTCACAGGTGAAATGTCAAAAGCGCTCTAGCTGGTGATCAGGGCACCCGGGAATGAGTAGAGAAAAGAGGAGAGGAGCGGACATGAGAGGACAGTAGAGGACAGGAGAGGACAGGAGAGAACAGTAGAGGACAGGAGAGGAAGGAGAGGAACTGAGAAACCCACATGGACAGAGGTAGCATACCGGAATCCAGCAAGGCAGGCAGGCATGTAGGTAGCTGTAGCCCGGTTCCCTGGCTCCTGGGCGCACCTCCTCCTTTGCTCTCTTGGCTGCCAGCCCCGAGGTCCGTCGACGGTCAGCGCTGTCCTCCCGTTCTTCGGTCCCTCTGTGCCAGGGCCCAGGGGTCTGGTTGCTGCCGCCTGACATAGTGGCAGGACAGTTGGGCTGCCCAGTGCCAGTGCGCATGCGCACAGAATCCTGGGGGGGGGGAGACATCACAGAGGGCTCCAGAGGTTGCTAGGCCACGAGGACCCCGCCCACCCAGTTGACCCCTAGGGAGGCACTGGTGGTGGCAGCAGCCATGACACCCACCCTGAACTTGATCTGAGGTGTGGTGGCCAGCCACCAGAGCCAGAGCCCCAGGCAACAGCCAGTGCAGGTGGGCAGGGCTCTGAGGCAAGGGGCACGGTGGGGGCGTGTCCGGGGGCGGGGCCGGCATCTGACAGCCCAGGGCTGGGGTCCAAGGGCCGCCAGGCCCCTGTCCAAGCAAGTGCACTGACACACAGACAGACTGACTGACTGACAGCCCCCAACCCACAGACACCCACCAGGGCCCTGGGAGGCCTGAGCTGCCCCGGTTCTGGCGGGCAGCCACCTGGACACAGGCCTCCATATTGGAGGCCCCTGTAGACCCCGTTGCCTGCTGACAGCGGCCCTCCTCCCCCTCCCTCTACCCCTCCCCGTCCCCTTCCTCATCCTCAGAGGGACTCACTCAGGGCCCTTGGCCTAGGCAAGCCAGGGCTGCTGCTCTGGCTGCTGCAGCTGCTATCCAGTGGGTGGCTGCAGGTATCTGGCCCTGTCAGTTCCTGATTCTTGGGACCTGCCTGCCTCCAGCTCCACCCACTCTCCAGTCCAGCCCCCTCCCCCTCCTCCGCAAGGATGCCCCCTTTTCCCCTTGCCCCCTGTCCCCCAGCTCCCCAACTGTCATCTACTGTTTGCCTCCTTTCCTGCCAGCCTGCTGCTGCCCTCCAGCCCTGGGGGCCCTGCTGCCATCTTCACCATCCTGCAGGGGGACCTGCCCTAACGCCCTGCCACCACAGGCACACACAGCCCTGCACCTATGCAAGGGCTCCCCTGCCTGCAGCCTGCCCCCCAAACAGTCTCCTTCTGCCCCTCAACCCCCTTCTACCCCCTGTCAGGGCCCCTCACACACACCTGGGCATGAGTATCCCACACATGCACATCTCTCCCCTCCCCCTCCACTCCATTTGCACTAAGGATGGGAAGAGTCTTTTTCTCTGGGTATCCCCAGAGGAGTTGGGTCTGTCCAATGTCCTGGGGAGCCGGAACTGCAAACAATCTACAATGTAACATTTGGATCTCAGGCAACCCAATCCCAAGTGCGCTGTGCAAGCCTAGGACTGGCGAAAACACCCCACTCTGAGCACAAGGACTGCCTGGAGCAGTGGCTCCTCCAGTGGAATCAGAGACAGGCAGAGGCAGACAGCGTTTTCAGGTTCAAAACCTGTACTTCCCAGAAGCTGGTCCATCAGTAGGGTAAAAAAATAAAAAAAGGCTTTTTTTTTTTTCCACTGCCTGACTCTCCTGTGTGATGCCTGTTTCTCAGTGAAACAAGGGAAAAATCTTTTTGCGAGGGAGCAGAACCAAGTTGCAGGCAGGTGGCCTCCGTGGAGGGTGGATGGGTAGTTGGACCATGCCCTGGCTCTAGAGCCCCAGCTGCTGTTCCAGGCGCTCTCTGATTCCAGAGATCCCCCTGTGTCTTCTCATGACACTATTTCCAAGACTGATCCTCAGGATATTGAGGATTCAAAAAATAGACAGGTCATATTGCTGTAAAAAGGAAATCCAGGGAGGTTGGGCAGAATGTCAGAGGGTTAAGAGGTGGTGGAGGAAACGAGGGGACAGGCAGAAGGATCTGCGGTATGGCCCCCAGACCCCCACCTGCAGGGGAGTGAAGCAGAGCTTCACGGGTTCTTTCTCTTCCACCTCTGACTTTCCCCTCCCATATCCCTTTCTCTCTGTCCTATGTAAGGACAGTAACAACAACAACAATAAGAAGAAGCACAACAGTGATCAAGGAACAAAGGCAGCAAAAGGAGAATAAATGGTCTGCAGGAGCAGTGGATTCCAGGTATATGTATTGAGCACAGGCAGTGACCCTGGATGCAATAAATACATACATACATATATATATATATATATATATATATATATATATATATAACTCATAGAGAAAATATACAGGTAATATACATGTACACATGTGTCGGTGTATCCACTTTGTAAATAAATGTACATGCTTTTTGTTTATCTAGTGAAGCAGACCTGCAGGGGTCTACCTTTCTCTCACCCTTCTGTGTTTCCACTCCTCTCTCCCTTTCTGTCCTATGCAATGACAGTAACAGCAACAACAACGATAAGAATAACCACAACAAAGTTCAGGCAACAAGGGCAGCCAAAGGGGAAAACATGGTCTGCAGGAGCAGTGGGTTCGTGGTGCAGGCCCCTAGCCCTGACAATAACCCTGGAGGCAATCAATCAGTCAATCAATTAGTCATTAGATAAAGAATACATAAATAAAAAAATGCAGGTATTATACATGTATACGTGTCTCTGTGTTTCTACTGAGTCAAATGAAAATGTGCTTTATTTATTTAGTGAAGCAGATCTTCAGGGGGCCTATCTTTCTCTCCCCCATCTCTCTTTAACCTCCTCTTTCCATTTTTCTCTGTTCTCCGCAAGGACAGTAACTATCACAACAACAATAATAATATTATTAATAACCACAATATTCAAGCCACAAGGGCAGCAAAAGGGGAAAAATGGAACATAGGACCAGTGGATTAGTGGTACTGGCACTGCTCTATGGCAATAACCCTTTGTGGCAATAAATAAATAAATAAATAATACAAGTATTATACAAGAATATGTCCCAGTGTGTGTTTCCACTGTGTAAACGTAAAAGCACTTTTATTTACTTATATTTATTTTATTTGTTTCTTACCTAGCCAAGAGAATTTCTTTTCATTGCTAAAAAAATGTCACATTAAGCTTAGCAGGTGGTGCCTCACCTGGTTAAGCACTCATGTTAAACTGTAGGAGGACCTGGGTTCAAGACCCTGGTTCCGACCTGCAGTGGGAAATCTTTACAAGTGGTGCAGATGTGCTGCAGGTATCTCTCTGGTTCTCAAAATCTCTATCCCTCCCTTGTCTCTCAATTCTTGACTGTCCATTCCAAAAAATAAATCAAGATAATAGAAAGCAAAGAAAAAAAAAAGAAGATGAAGAAGAAGAAGAAGAAGAAGAAGAAGAAGAAGAAGAAGAAGAAGAGGAAGAAGGCAAAATGAAATATCCCAATATTTCAAGGGGCTGCTCAGAACAATGCTTTCCTTATTATGATCCTCACAGCATACCATATTCAGAAAGGGAAAAGACACCGCGTTTTTTTTAACCGAGTTTATTTAATATATTTATTCATTTATTTATTGAGGTGTTATTTTTTACATTCGACAGAAGACAAGGGCTCTTATGCCAGAGGTCTCAAGTACCCCTAGATGGCTCTCTGCCTCTACAAAACCAATCGATCAACCCGTGCATCACTCGATCCTTCCATCCATCCATCCATCCATCCATCCATCCATCCATCCAACTATCCATCGACAATCAACCAAGCTAAGTACAAAAGGAGATATAACCTTGAATGATAAAGACAGTCAAGCCTGCACAGATAAGTTGCCAACTGGGCAGTTTGGCTGAATAGGGCAGAGGAGCTGATCCAGGGAATGTGGTGGGGCGTGTGGGTGTGGGTGCGGTGAGCAGGTGAGCCTGTGAGCTGGGTCACGTCAGGGACGCGGAGGGGGGGTGTGGGCAGCTGTCACAGGTGAAATCTCAAAAGCGCTCTAGCTGGTGATCAGGGCACCCGGAAGTGAGTAGAGAAAAGAGGAGAGGAGCTGACAGGAGAGGAGAGGAGAGGACAGGAGAGGACAGGAGAGGACAGGAGAGAACAGTAGAGAACAGTAGAGGACAGGAGAGGACAGGAGAGGAACTGAGAAACCCACATGGACAGAGGTAGCATACCGGCATCCAGCAAGACAGGCAGGCATGTAGGTAGCTGTAGCCGGGTTCCCTGGCTCCTGGGCGCACCTCCTCCTTTGCTCTCTTGGCTGCCAGCCCCGAGGTCCGTCGTCGGTCAGCGCTGTCCTCCCGTTCTTCGGTCCCTCGGTGCCAGGGCCCAGGGTTCTGGTTGTTGCTGCCTGATATAGTGGCAGGACAGTTGGGCTGCCCAGTGCCAGTGCGCATGCACACAGAATCCTGGGGGGGGGGACATCACAGAGGGCTCGAGAGGTTGCTAGGCCACGAGGACCCCGCCCACCCAGTTGACCCCTAGGGAGGCAGTGGTGGTGGCAGCAGCCATGACACCCACCCTGAACTTGATCTGAGGTGTGGTGGCCAGCCACCAGAGCCAGAGCCCCAGGCAAAAGCCAGCGCAGGTGGGCAGGGCTCTGAGGCAAGCGGCACGGTGGGGGCGTGTCCGGGGGCGGGGCCGGCATCTGACAGCCCAGGGCTGGGGTCCAAGGGCCGCCAGGCCCCTGTCCAAGCAAGTGCACTGACACACAGACAGACTGACTGACTGACAGCCCCCAACCCACAGACACCCCCCAGGGCCCTGGGAGCCCTGAGCTGCCCCGGATCTGGCGGGCAGCCACCTGGACACAGGCCTCCATAGTGGAGGCCCCTGTAGACCCCGTTGCCTGCTGACAGCGGCCCTCCTCCCCCTCCCTCTACCCCTCCCCGTCCCCTTCCTCATCCTCAGAGGGACTCACTCAGGGCCCTTGGCCTAGGCAAGCCAGGGCTGCTGCTCTGGCTGCTGCAGCTGCTATCCAGTGGGTGGCTGCAGGTATCTGGCCCTGTCAGTTCCTGATTCTTGGGACCTGCCTGCCTCCAGCTCCACCCACTCTCCAGTCCAGCCCCCTCCCCCTCCTCCGCAAGGATGCCCCCTTTTCCCCTTGCCCCCTGTCCCCCAGCTCCCCAACTGTCATCTACTGTTTGCCTCCTTTCCTGCCAGCCTGCTGCTGCCCTCCAGCCCTGGGCCAGCCCAGCTGCCATCTTCACCATCCTGCAGGGGGACCTGCCCTAACGCCCTGCCACCACAGGCACACACAGCCCTGCACCTATTCAGGGGCTCCCCTGCCTGCAGCCTGCCCCCCAAACAGTCTCCTTCTGCCCCTCAAACCACTTCTACCCCCTGTCAGGGCCTCTCACACACACCTGGGCATGAGTATCCCACACATGCACATCTCTCCCCTCCCCCTCCACTCCATTTGCACTAAGGATGGGAAGAGTCTTTTTCTCTGGGTATCCCCAGAGGAGTTGGGTCTGTCCAATGTCCTGGGGAGCCGGAACTGCAAACAATCTACAATGTAACATTTGGATCTCAGGCAACCCAATCCCAAGTGCGCTGTGCAAGCCTAGGACTGGCGAAAAAACCCCACTCTGAGCACAAGGACTGCCTGGGGCAGTGGCTCCTCAGTGGACTCAGAGACAGGCAGAGGCAGACAGCGTTTTCAGGTTCAAAACCTGTACTTCCCAGAACCTGGTCCATCAGTAAGGTAAAAAAAAAAAAAAAAAAAAAAGGCTTTTTTTTTTCCACTGGCTGACTCTCCTGTGTGATGCCTGTTTCTCAGTGAAACAAGGGAAAAATCTTTTTGGGAGGGAGCAGGACCAAGTTGCAGGCAGGTGGACTCCGTGGAGGGTGGATGGGTAGATGGACCATGCCCTGGCTCTAGAGCCCCAGCTGCTGTTCCAGGCGCTCTCTGATTCCAGAGATCCCCCTGTGTCTTCTCATGACACTATTTCCAAGACTGATCCTCAGGATATTGAGGATTCAAAAAATAGACAGGTCTTATTGCTGTAAAAAGGAAATCCAGGGAGTTTGGGCGGAATGTCAGAGGGTTAAGAGGTGGTGGAGCAAACGAGGGGACAGGCAGAAGGATCTGCGGTATGGCCCCCAGACCCCCACCTGCAGGGGAGTAGCTTTACAGGGGGTGAAGCAGATCTTCAGGGGTGCTTTCTCTTCCACCTCTGACTTTCCCCTCCCCTATCCCTTTCTCTCTGTCCTATGTAAGGACAGTAACAACAACAACAATAAGAAGAAGCACAACAGTGATCAAGAACAAAGGCAGCAAAAGGAGAATAAATGGTCTGCAGGAGCAGTGGATTCCAGGTATATGTATTGAGCACCGGCAGTGACCCTGGATGCAATAAATAAATACATACATACATACATATATATATATATATATATATATATATATATATATATATGTATAAACACATAGAGAAAATATACAGGTAATATACATGTACACATGTGTCGGTGTATCCACTTTGTAAATAAATGTACATGCTTTTTGTTTATCTAGTGAAGCAGACCTGCAGGGGTCTACCTTTCTCTCACCCTTCTGTGTTTCCACTCCTCTCTCCCTTTCTGTCCTATGCAAGGACAGTAACAGCAACAACAATGATAAGAATAACCACAACAAAGTTCAGGCAACAAGGGCAGCCAAAGGGGAAAACATGGTCTGCAGGAGCAGTGGGTTCGTGGTGCAGGCCCCTAGCCCTGACAATAACCCTGGAGGCAATCAATCAGTCAATCAATTAGTCATTAGATAAAGAATACATAAATAAAAAATGCAGGTATTATACATGTATACATGTCTCTGTGTTTCTACTGAGTCAAATGAAAATGTGCTTTATTTATTTAGTGAAGCAGATCTTCAGGGGGCCTATCTTTCTCTCCCCCATCTCTCTTTAACCTCCTCTTTCCATTTTTCTCTGTTCTCCGCAAGGACAGTAACTATCACAACAACAATAATAATATTATTAATAACCACAATATTCAAGCCACAAGGGCAGCAAAAGGGGAAAAATGGAACATAGGACCAGTGGATTAGTGGTACTGGCACTGCGCTATGGCAATAACCCTTTGTGGCAATAAATAAATAAATAAATAATACAAGTATTATACAAGAATATGTCCCAGTGTGTGTTTCCACTGTGTAAACGTAAAAGCACTTTTATTTACTTATATTTATTTTATTTGTTTCTTACCTAGCCAAGAGAATTTCTTTTCATTGCTAAAAAAATGTCACATTAAGCTTAGCAGGTGGTGCCTCACCTGGTTAAGCACTCATGTTAAACTGTAGGAGGACCTGGGTTCAAGACCCTGGTTCTGACCTGCAGTGGGAAATCTTTACAAGTGGTGCAGATGTGCTGCAGGTATCTCTCTGGTTCTCAAAATCTCTATCCCTCCCTTGTCTCTCAATTCTTGACTGTCCATTCCAAAAAATAAATCAAGATAATAGAAAGCAAAGAAAAAAAAAGAAGATGAAGAAGAAGAAGAAGAAGAAGAAGAAGAAGAAGAAGAAGAAGAAGAAGAAGAAGAAGAAGAAGTAGAAGAAGGCAAAATGAAATATCCCAATATTTCAAGGGGCTGCTCAGAACAATGCTTTCCTTATTATGATCCTCACAGCATACCATATTCAGAAAGGGAAAAGACACCGCGTTTTTTTTAACCCAGTTTATTTAATACATTTATTCATTTATTTATTGAGGTGTTAATGTTTTACATTCGACAGAAGACAAGGGCTCTTATGCCAGAGGTCTCAAGTACCCCTAGATGGCTCTCTGCCTCTACAAAACCAATCGATCAACACGTGCATCACTCGATCCTTCCATCCATCCATCCATCCATCCAACTATCCATCGACAATCAACCAAGCTAAGTACAAAAGGAGATATAACCTTGAATGATAAAGACAGTCAAGCCTGCACAGATACGTTGCCAACTGGGCAGTTTGGCTGAATAGGGCAGAGGAGCTGATCCAGGGAATGTGGTGGGGCGTGTGGGTGTGGGTGGGGTGAGCAGGTGAGCCTGTGAGCTGGGTCACGTCAGGGACGCGGAGGGGGGGTGTGGGCAGCTGTCACAGGTGAAATGTCAAAAGCGCTCTAGCTGGTGATCAGGGCACCCGGAAGTGAGTAGAGAAAAGAGGAGAGGAGCTGACAGGAGAGGAGAGGAGAGGACAGGAGAGGACAGGAGAGGACAGGAGAGAACAGTAGAGAACAGTAGAGGACAGGAGAGGACAGGAGAGGAACTGAGAAACCCACATGGACAGAGGTAGCATACCGGCATCCAGCAAGACAGGCAGGCATGTAGGTAGCTGTAGCCGGGTTCCCTGGCTCCTGGGCGCACCTCCTCCTTTGCTCTCTTGGCTGCCAGCCCCGAGGTCCGTCGTCGGTCAGCGCTGTCCTCCCGTTCTTCGGTCCCTCGGTGCCAGGGCCCAGGGGTCTGGTTGCTGCCGCCTGACATAGTGGCAGGACAGTTGGGCTGCCCAGTGCCAGTGCGCATGCACACAGAATCCTGGGGGGGGGGGGGACATCACAGAGGGCTCGAGAGGTTGCTAGGCCACGAGGACCCCGCCCACCCAGTTGACCCCTAGGGAGGCAGTGGTGGTGGCAGCAGCCATGACACCCACCCTGAACTTGATCTGAGGTGTGGTGGCCAGCCACCAGAGCCAGAGCCCCAGGCAAAAGCCAGCGCAGGTGGGCAGGGCTCTGAGGCAAGCGGCACGGTGGGGGCGTGTCCGGGGGCGGGGCCGGCATCTGACAGCCCATGGCTGGGGTCCAAGGGCCGCCAGGCCCCTGTCCAAGCAAGTGCACTGACACACAGACAGACTGACTGACTGACAGCCCCCAACCCACAGACACCCCCCAGGGCCCTGGGAGCCCTGAGCTGCCCCGGATCTGGCAGGCAGCCACCTGGACACAGGCCTCCATAGTGGAGGCCCCTGTAGACCCCGTTGCCTGCTGACAGCGGCCCTCCTCCCCCTCCCTCTACCCCTCCCCGTCCCCTTCCTCATCCTCAGAGGGACTCACTCAGGGCCCTTGGCCTAGGCAAGCCAGGGCTGCTGCTCTGGCTGCTGCAGCTGCTATCCAGTGGGTGGCTGCAGGTATCTGGCCCTGTCAGTTCCTGATTCTTGGGACCTGCCTGCCTCCAGCTCCACCCACTCTCCAGTCCAGCCCCCTCCCCCTCCTCCGCAAGGATGCCCCCTTTTCCCCTTGCCCCCTGTCCCCCAGCTCCCCAACTGTCATCTACTGTTTGCCTCCTTTCCTGCCAGCCTGCTGCTGCCCTCCAGCCCTGGGCCAGCCCAGCTGCCATCTTCACCATCCTGCAGGGGGACCTGCCCTAACGCCCTGCCACCACAGGCACACACAGCCCTGCACCTATTCAGGGGCTCCCCTGCCTGCAGCCTGCCCCCCAAACAGTCTCCTTCTGCCCCTCAACCCCCTTCTACCCCCTGTCAGGGCCCCTCACACACACCTGGGCATGAGTATCCCACACATGCACATCTCTCCCCTCCCCCTCCACTCCATTTGCACTAAGGATGGGAAGAGTCTTTTTCTCTGGGTATCCCCAGAGGAGTTGGGTCTGTCCAATGTCCTGGGGAGCCGGAACTGCAAACAATCTACAATGTAACATTTGGATCTCAGGCAACCCAATCCCAAGTGCGCTGTGCAAGCCTAGGACTGGCGAAAACACCCCACTCTGAGCACAAGGACTGCCTGGGGCAGTGGCTCCTCAGTGGACTCAGAGACAGGCAGAGGCAGACAGCGTTTTCAGGTTCAAAACCTGTACTTCCCAGAACCTGGTCCATCAGTAAGGTAAAAAAAAAAAAAAAAAAAAAAGGCTTTTTTTTTTCCACTGGCTGACTCTCCTGTGTGATGCCTGTTTCTCAGTGAAACAAGGGAAAAATCTTTTTGGGAGGGAGCAGGACCAAGTTGCAGGCAGGTGGACTCCGTGGAGGGTGGATGGGTAGATGGACCATGCCCTGGCTCTAGAGCCCCAGCTGCTGTTCCAGGCGCTCTCTGATTCCAGAGATCCCCCTGTGTCTTCTCATGACACTATTTCCAAGACTGATCCTCAGGATATTGAGGATTCAAAAAATAGACAGGTCTTATTGCTGTAAAAAGGAAATCCAGGGAGTTTGGGCGGAATGTCAGAGGGTTAAGAGGTGGTGGAGCAAACGAGGGGACAGGCAGAAGGATCTGCGGTATGGCCCCCAGACCCCCACCTGCAGGGGAGTAGCTTTACAGGGGGTGAAGCAGATCTTCAGGGGTGCTTTCTCTTCCACCTCTGACTTTCCCCTCCCCTATCCCTTTCTCTCTGTCCTATGTAAGGACAGTAACAACAACAACAATAAGAAGAAGCACAACAGTGATCAAGAACAAAGGCAGCAAAAGGAGAATAAATGGTCTGCAGGAGCAGTGGATTCCAGGTATATGTATTGAGCACCGGCAGTGACCCTGGATGCAATAAATAAATACATACATACATATATATATATATATATATATATATATATATATATATATATATATATATGTATAAACACATAGAGAAAATATACAGGTAATATACATGTACACATGTGTCGGTGTATCCACTTTGTAAATAAATGTACATGCTTTTTGTTTATCTAGTGAAGCTGACCTGCAGGGGTCTACCTTTCTCTCACCCTTCTGTGTTTCCACTCCTCTCTCCCTTTCTGTCCTATGCAAGGACAGTAACAGCAACAACAATGATAAGAATAACCACAACAAAGTTCAGGCAACAAGGGCAGCCAAAGGGGAAAACATGGTCTGCAGGAGCAGTGGGTTCGTGGTGCAGGCCCCTAGCCCTGACAATAACCCTGGAGGCAATCAATCAGTCAATCAATTAGTCATTAGATAAAGAATACATAAATAAAAAATGCAGGTATTATACATGTATACATGTCTCTGTGTTTCTACTGAGTCAAATGAAAATGTGCTTTATTTATTTAGTGAAGCAGATCTTCAGGGGGCCTATCTTTCTCTCCCCCATCTCTCTTTAACCTCCTCTTTCCATTTTTCTCTGTTCTCCGCAAGGACAGTAACTATCACAACAACAATAATAATATTATTAATAACCACAATATTCAAGCCACAAGGGCAGCAAAAGGGGAAAAATGGAACATAGGACCAGTGGATTAGTGGTACTGGCACTGCGCTATGGCAATAACCCTTTGTGGCAATAAATAAATAAATAAATAATACAAGTATTATACAAGAATATGTCCCAGTGTGTGTTTCCACTGTGTAAACGTAAAAGCACTTTTATTTACTTATATTTATTTTATTTGTTTCTTACCTAGCCAAGAGAATTTCTTTTCATTGCTAAAAAAATGTCACATTAAGCTTAGCAGGTGGTGCCTCACCTGGTTAAGCACTCATGTTAAACTGTAGGAGGACCTGGGTTCAAGACCCTGGTTCTGACCTGCAGTGGGAAATCTTTACAAGTGGTGCAGATGTGCTGCAGGTATCTCTCTGGTTCTCAAAATCTCTATCCCTCCCTTGTCTCTCAATTCTTGACTGTCCATTCCAAAAAATAAATCAAGATAATAGAAAGCAAAGAAAAAAAAAAGAAGATGAAGAAGAAGAAGAAGAAGAAGAAGAAGAAGAAGAAGAAGAAGAAGAAGAAGAAGAAGTAGAAGAAGGCAAAATGAAATATCCCAATATTTCAAGGGGCTGCTCAGAACAATGCTTTCCTTATTATGATCCTCACAGCATACCATATTCAGAAAGGGAAAAGACACCGCGTTTTTTTTAACCCAGTTTATTTAATACATTTATTCATTTATTTATTGAGGTGTTAATGTTTTACATTCGACAGAAGACAAGGGCTCTTATGCCAGAGGTCTCAAGTACCCCTAGATGGCTCTCTGCCTCTACAAAACCAATCGATCAACACGTGCATCACTCGATCCTTCCATCCATCCATCCATCCATCCAACTATCCATCGACAATCAACCAAGCTAAGTACAAAAGGAGATATAACCTTGAATGATAAAGACAGTCAAGCCTGCACAGATACGTTGCCAACTGGGCAGTTTGGCTGAATAGGGCAGAGGAGCTGATCCAGGGAATGTGGTGGGGCGTGTGGGTGTGGGTGGGGTGAGCAGGTGAGCCTGTGAGCTGGGTCACGTCAGGGACGCGGAGGGGGGGTGTGGGCAGCTGTCACAGGTGAAATGTCAAAAGCGCTCTAGCTGGTGATCAGGGCACCCGGAAGTGAGTAGAGAAAAGAGGAGAGGAGCTGACAGGAGAGGAGAGGAGAGGACAGGAGAGGACAGGAGAGGACAGGAGAGAACAGTAGAGAACAGTAGAGGACAGGAGAGGACAGGAGAGGAACTGAGAAACCCACATGGACAGAGGTAGCATACCGGCATCCAGCAAGACAGGCAGGCATGTAGGTAGCTGTAGCCGGGTTCCCTGGCTCCTGGGCGCACCTCCTCCTTTGCTCTCTTGGCTGCCAGCCCCGAGGTCCGTCGTCGGTCAGCGCTGTCCTCCCGTTCTTCGGTCCCTCGGTGCCAGGGCCCAGGGGTCTGGTTGCTGCCGCCTGACATAGTGGCAGGACAGTTGGGCTGCCCAGTGCCAGTGCGCATGCACACAGAATCCTGGGGGGGGGGGACATCACAGAGGGCTCGAGAGGTTGCTAGGCCACGAGGACCCCGCCCACCCAGTTGACCCCTAGGGAGGCAGTGGTGGTGGCAGCAGCCATGACACCCACCCTGAACTTGATCTGAGGTGTGGTGGCCAGCCACCAGAGCCAGAGCCCCAGGCAAAAGCCAGCGCAGGTGGGCAGGGCTCTGAGGCAAGCGGCACGGTGGGGGCGTGTCCGGGGGCGGGGCCGGCATCTGACAGCCCAGGGCTGGGGTCCAAGGGCCGCCAGGCCCCTGTCCAAGCAAGTGCACTGACACACAGACAGACTGACTGACTGACAGCCCCCAACCCACAGACACCCCCCAGGGCCCTGGGAGCCCTGAGCTGCCCCGGATCTGGCAGGCAGCCACCTGGACACAGGCCTCCATAGTGGAGGCCCCTGTAGACCCCGTTGCCTGCTGACAGCGGCCCTCCTCCCCCTCCCTCTACCCCTCCCCGTCCCCTTCCTCATCCTCAGAGGGACTCACTCAGGGCCCTTGGCCTAGGCAAGCCAGGGCTGCTGCTCTGGCTGCTGCAGCTGCTATCCAGTGGGTGGCTGCAGGTATCTGGCCCTGTCAGTTCCTGATTCTTGGGACCTGCCTGCCTCCAGCTCCACCCACTCTCCAGTCCAGCCCCCTCCCCCTCCTCCGCAAGGATGCCCCCTTTTCCCCTTGCCCCCTGTCCCCCAGCTCCCCAACTGTCATCTACTGTTTGCCTCCTTTCCTGCCAGCCTGCTGCTGCCCTCCAGCCCTGGGCCAGCCCAGCTGCCATCTTCACCATCCTGCAGGGGGACCTGCCCTAACGCCCTGCCACCACAGGCACACACAGCCCTGCACCTATTCAGGGGCTCCCCTGCCTGCAGCCTGCCCCCCAAACAGTCTCCTTCTGCCCCTCAACCCCCTTCTACCCCCTGTCAGGGCCCCTCACACACACCTGGGCATGAGTATCCCACACATGCACATCTCTCCCCTCCCCCTCCACTCCATTTGCACTAAGGATGGGAAGAGTCTTTTTCTCTGGGTATCCCCAGAGGAGTTGGGTCTGTCCAATGTCCTGGGGAGCCGGAACTGCAAACAATCTACAATGTAACATTTGGATCTCAGGCAACCCAATCCCAAGTGCGCTGTGCAAGCCTAGGACTGGCGAAAACACCCCACTCTGAGCACAAGGACTGCCTGGGGCAGTGGCTCCTCAGTGGACTCAGAGACAGGCAGAGGCAGACAGCGTTTTCAGGTTCAAAACCTGTACTTCCCAGAACCTGGTCCATCAGTAAGGTAAAAAAAAAAAAAAAAAAAAAAAAAGGCTTTTTTTTTTTTTTTTCCACTGGCTGACTCTCCTGTGTGATGCCTGTTTCTCAGTGAAACAAGGGAAAAATCTTTTTGGGAGGGAGCAGGACCAAGTTGCAGGCAGGTGGACTCCGTGGAGGGTGGATGGGTAGATGGACCATGCCCTGGCTCTAGAGTCCCAGCTGCTGTTCCAGGCGCTCTCTGATTCCAGAGATCCCCCTGTGTCTTCTCATGACACTATTTCCAAGACTGATCCTCAGGATATTGAGGATTCAAAAAGAGACAGTTCTTATTGCTGTAAAAAGGAAATCCAGGGAGTTTGGGCGGAATGTCAGAGGGTTAAGAGGTGGTGGAGCAAACGAGGGGACAGGCAGAAGGATCTGCGGTATGGCCCCCAGACCCCCACCTGCAGGGGAGTAGCTTTACAGGGGGTGAAGCAGATCTTCAGGGGTGCTTTCTCTTCCACCTCTGACTTTCCCCTCCCCTATCCCTTTCTCTCTGTCCTATGTAAGGACAGTAACAACAACAACAATAAGAAGAAGCACAACAGTGATCAAGGAACAAAGGCAGCAAAAGGAGAATAAATGGTCTGCAGGAGCAGTGGATTCCAGGTATATGTATTGAGCACCGGCAGTGACCCTGGATGCAATAAATAAATACATATATATATATATATATATATATATATATATATATATAAACACATAGAGAAAATATACAGGTAATATACATGTACACATGTGTCGGTGTATCCTCTTTGTAAATAAATGTACATGCTTTTTGTTTATCTAGTGAAGCAGACCTGCAGGGGTCTACCTTTCTCTCACCCTTCTGTGTTTCCACTCCTCTCTCCCTTTCTGTCCTATGCAAGGACAGTAACAGCAACAACAATGATAAGAATAACCACAACAAAGTTCAGGCAACAAGGGCAGCCAAAGGGGAAAACATGGTCTGCAGGAGCAGTGGGTTCGTGGTGCAGGCCCCTAGCCCTGACAATAACCCTGGAGGCAATCAATCAGTCAATCAATTAGTCATTAGATAAAGAATACATAAATAAAAAATGCAGGTATTATACATGTATACGTGTCTCTGTGTTTCTACTGAGTCAAATGAAAATGTGCTTTATTTATTTAGTGAAGCAGATCTTCAGGGGGCCTATCTTTCTCTCCCCCATCTCTCTTTAACCTCCTCTTTCCATTTTTCTCTGTTCTCCGCAAGGACAGTAACTATCACAACAACAATAATAATATTATTAATAACCACAATATTCAAGCCACAAGGGCAGCAAAAGGGGAAAAATGCAACATAGGACCAGTGGATTAGTGGTACTGGCACTGCGCTATGGCAATAACCCTTTGTGGCAATAAATAAATAAATAAATAATACAAGTATTATACAAGAATATGTCCCAGTGTGTGTTTCCACTGTGTAAACGTAAAAGCACTTTATTTACTTATATTTATTTTATTTGTTTCTTACCTAGCCAAGAGAATTTCTTTTCATTGCTAAAAAAATGTCACATTAAGCTTAGCAGGTGGTGCCTCACCTGGTTAAGCACTCATGTTAAACTGTAGGAGGACCTGGGTTCAAGACCCTGGTTCCGACCTGCAGTGGGAAATCTTTACAAGTGGTGCAGATGTGCTGCAGGTATCTCTCTGGTTCTCAAAATCTCTATCCCTCCCTTGTCTCTCAATTCTTGACTGTCCATTCCAAAAAATAAATCAAGATAATAGAAAGCAAAGAAAAAAAAAAAGATGATGATGATGAAGAAGAAGAAGAAGAAGAAGAAGAAGAAGAAGAAGAAGAAGGCAAAATGAAATATCCCAATATTTCAAGGGGCTGCTCAGAACAATGCTTTCCTTATTATGATCCTCACAGCATACCATATTCAGAAAGGGAAAAGACACCGCGTTTTTTTTAACCCAGTTTATTTAATACATTTATTCATTTATTTATTGAGGTGTTAATGTTTTACATTCGACAGAAGACAAGGGCTCTTATGCCAGAGGTCTCAAGTACCCCTAGATGGCTCTCTGCCTCTACAAAACCAATCGATCAACCCGTGCATCACTCGATCCTTCCATCCATCCATCCATCCATCCATCCATCCATCCATCCATCCAACTATCCATCGACAATCAACCAAGCTAAGTACAAAAGGAGATATAACCTTGAATGATAAAGACAGTCAAGCCTGCACAGATACGTTGCCAACTGGGCAGTTTGGCTGAATAGGGCAGAGGAGCTGATCCAGGGAATGTGGTGAGGCGTGTGGGTGTGGGTGGGGTGAGCAGGTGAGCCTGTGAGCTGGGTCACGTCAGGGACGCTGAGGGGGGGTGTGGGCAGCTGTCACAGGTGAAATGTCAAAAGCACTCTAGCTGGTGATCAGGGCACCCGGAAGTGAGTAGAGAAAAGAGGAGAGGAGCTGACAGGAGAGGAGAGGACAGGAGAGGACAGTAGAGGACAGGAGAGGACAGGAGAGAACAGTAGAGGACAGGAGAGGACAGGAGAGGAACTGAGAAACCCACATGGACAGAGGTAGCATACCGGTATCCAGCAAGGCAGGCAGGCATGTAGGTAGCTGTAGCCCGGTTCCCTGGCTCCTGGGCGCACCTCCTCCTTTGCTCTCTTGGCTGCCAGCCCCGAGGTCCGTCGACGGTCAGCGCTGTCCTCCCGTTCTTTGGTCCCTCTGTGCCAGGGCCCAGGGGTCTGGTTGCTGCCTCCTGACATAGTGGCAGGACAGTTGGGCTGCCCAGTGCCAGCGCGCATGCGCACAGAATCCTGGGGGGGTGGGACATCACAGAGGGCTCTAGAGGTTGCTAGGCCACGAGGACCCCGCCAACCCAGTTGACCCCTAGGGAGGCAGTGGTGGTGGCAGCAGCCATGACACCCACCCTAAACTTGATCTGAGGTGTGGTGGCCAGCCACCAGAGCCAGAGCCCCAGGCAACAGCCAGTGCAGGTGGGCAGGGCTCTGAGGCAAGGGGCACGGTGGGGGCGTGTCCGGGGGCGGGGCCGGCATCTGACAGCCCAGTGCTGGGGTCCAAGGGCCGCCAGGCCCCTGTCCAAGCAAGTGCACTGACACACAGACAGACTGACTGACTGACAGCCCCCAACCCACAGACACCCACCAGGGCCCTGGGAGGCCTGAGCTGCCCCGGTTCTGGCGGGCAGCCACCTGGACACAGGCCTCCATAGTGGAGGCCCCTGTAGACCCCGTTGCCTGCTGACAGCGGCCCTCCTCCCCCTCCCTCTACCCCTCCCCGTCCCCTTCCTCATCCTCAGAGGGACTCACTCAGGGCCCTTGGCCTAGGCAAGCCAGGGCTGCTGCTCTGGCTGCTGCAGCTGCTATCCAGTGGGTGGCTGCAGGTATCTGGCCCTGTCAGTTCCTGATTCTTGGGACCTGCCTGCCTCCAGCTCCACCCACTCTCCAGTCCAGCCCCCTCCCCCTCCTCCGCAAGGATGCCCCCTTTTCCCCTTGACCCCTATCCCCAAGCTCCCCAACTGTCATCTACTGTTTGCCTCCTTTCCTGCCAGCCTGCTGCTGCCCTCCAGCCCTGGGGGCCCTGGGCCAGCCCAGCTGCCATCTTCACCATCCTGCAGGGGGACCTGCCCTAACGCCCTGCCACCACAGGCACACACAGCCCTGCACCTATGCAGGGGCTCCCCTGCCTGCAGCCTGCCCCCCAAACAGTCTCCTTCTGCCCCTCAACCCCCTTCTACCCCCTGTCAGGGCCCCTCACACACACCTGGGCATGAGTATCCCACACATGCACATCTCTCCCCTCCCCCTCCACTCCATTTGCACTAAGGATGGGAAGAGTCTTTTTCTCTGGGTATCCCCAGAGGAGTTGGGTCTGTCCAATGTCCTGGGGAGCCGGAACTGCAAACAATCTACAATGTAACATTTGGATCTCAGGCAACCCAATCCCAAGTGCGCTGTGCAAGCCTAGGACTGGCGAAAACACCCCACTCTGAGCACAAGGACTGCCTGGGGCAGTGGCTCCTCCAGTGGACTCAGAGACAGGCAGAGGCAGACAGCGTTTTCAGGTTCAAAACCTGTACTTCCCAGAAGCTGGTCCATCAGTAGGGTAAAAAATAAAAAAAAAAAAAGGCTTTTTTTTTTCCCACTGCCTGACTCTCCTGTGTGATGCCTGTTTCTCAGTGAAACAAGGGAAAAATCTTTTTTCGAGGGAGCAGGACCAAGTTGCAGGCAGGTGGCCTCCGTGGAGGGTGGATGGGTAGATGGACCATGCCCTGGCTCTAGAGCCCCAGCTGCTGTTCCAGGTCCTCTCTGATTCCAGAGATCCCCCTGTGTCTTCTCATGACACTTATTTCCAAGACTGATCCTCAGGATATTGAGGATTCAAAAAATAGACAGGTCATATTGCTGTAAAAAGGAAATCCAGGGAGGTTGGGCAGAATGTCAGAGGGTTAAGAGGTGGTGGAGGAAACGAGGGGACAGGCAGAAGGATCTGCGGTATGGCCCCCAGACCCCCACCTGCAGGGGAGTGAAGCAGATCTTCAGGGGTTCTTTCTCTTCCACCTCTGACTTTCCCCTCCCCTATCCCTTTCTCTCTGTCCTATGTAAGGACAGTAACAACAACAACAATAAGAAGAAGCACAACAGTGATCAAGGAACAAAGGCAGCAAAAGGAGAATAAATGGTCTGCAGGAGCAGTGGATTCCAGGTATATGTATTGAGCACCGGCAGTGACCCTGGATGCAATAGATAAATACATATATATATATATATATATATATATATATATATATATATATATAAACTCATAGAGAAAATATACAGGTAATATACATGTACACATGTGTCGGTGTATCCACTTTGTAAATAAATGTACATGCTTTTTGTTTATCTAGTGAAGCAGACCTGCAGGGGTCTACCTTTCTCTCACCCTTCTGTGTTTCCACTCCTCTCTCCCTTTCTGTCCTATGCAAGGACAGTAACAGCAACAACAACGATAAGAATAACCACAACAAAGTTCAGGCAACAAGGGCAGCCAAAGGGGAAAACATGGTCTGCAGGAGCAGTGGGTTCGTGGTGCAGGCCCCTAGCCCTGACAATAACCCTGGAGGCAATCAATCAGTCAATCAATTAGTCATTAGATAAAGAATACATAAATAAAAAAATGCAGGTATTATACATGTATACGTGTCTCTGTGTTTCTACTGAGTCAAATGAAAATGTGCTTTATTTATTTAGTGAAGCAGATCTTCAGGGGGCCTATCTTTCTCTCCCCCATCTCTCTTTAACCTCCTCTTTCCATTTTTCTCTGTTCTCCGCAAGGACAGTAACTATCACAACAACAATAATAATATTATTAATAACCACAATATTCAAGCCACAAGGGCAGCAAAAGGGGAAAAATGGAACATAGGACCAGTGGATTAGTGGTACTGGCACTGCGCTATGGCAATAACCCTTTGTGGCAATAAATAAATAAATAAATAATACAAGTATTATACAAGAATATGTCCCAGTGTGTGTTTCCACTGTGTAAACGTAAAAGCACTTTTATTTACTTATATTTATTTTATTTGTTTCTTACCTAGCCAAGAGAATTTCTTTTCATTGCTAAAAAAATGTCACATTAAGCTTAGCAGGTGGTGCCTCACCTGGTTAAGCACTCATGTTAAACTGTAGGAGGACCTGGGTTCAAGACCCTGGTTCCGACCTGCAGTGGGAAATCTTTACAAGTGGTGCAGATGTGCTGCAGGTATCTCTCTGGTTCTCAAAATCTCTATCCCTCCCTTGTCTCTCAATTCTTGACTGTCCATTCCAAAAAATAAATCAAGATAATAGAAAGCAAAGAAAAAAAAAAAAGATGAAGAAGAAGAAGAAGAAGAAGAAGAAGAAGAAGGCAAAATGAAATATCCCAATATTTCAAGGGGCTGCTCAGAACAATGCTTTCCTAATTATGATCCTCACAGCATACCATATTCAGAAAGGGAAAAGACACCGCGTTTTTTTTAACCCAGTTTATTTAATACATTTATTCATTTATTTATTGAGGTGTTAATGTTTTACATTCGACAGAAGACAAGGGCTCTTATGCCAGAGGTCTCAAGTACCCCTAGATGGCTCTCTGCCTCTACAAAACCAATCGATCAACCCGTGCATCACTCGATCCTTCCATCCATCCATCCATCCATCCATCCATCCATCCATCCAACTATCCATCGACAATCAACCAAGCTAAGTACAAAAGGAGATATAACCTTGAATGATAAAGACAGTCAAGCCTGCACAGATACGTTGCCAACTGGGCAGTTTGGCTGAATAGGGCAGAGGAGCTGATCCAGGGAATGTGGTGAGGCGTGTGGGTGTGGGTGGGTTGAGCAGGTGAGCCTGTGAGCTGGGTCACGTCAGGGACGCTGAGGGGGGGTGTGGGCAGCTGTCACAGGTGAAATGTCAAAAGCACTCTAGCTGGTGATCAGGGCACCCGGAAGTGAGTAGAGAAAAGAGGAGAGGAGCTGACAGGAGAGGAGAGGAGAGGACAGGAGAGGACAGTAGAGGACAGGAGAGGACAGGAGAGAACAGTAGAGGACAGGAGAGGACAGGAGAGGAACTGAGAAACCCACATGGACAGAGGTAGCATACCGGTATCCAGCAAGGCAGGCAGGCATGTAGGTAGCTGTAGCCCGGTTCCCTGGCTCCTGGGCGCACCTCCTCCTTTGCTCTCTTGGCTGCCAGCCCCGAGGTCCGTCGACGGTCAGCGCTGTCCTCCCGTTCTTTGGTCCCTCTGTGCCAGGGCCCAGGGGTCTGGTTGCTGTCTCCTGACATAGTGGCAGGACAGTTGGGCTGCCCAGTGCCAGCGCGCATGCGCACAGAATCCTGGGGGGGGGACATCACAGAGGGCTCTAGAGGTTGCTAGGCCACGAGGACCCCGCCCACCCAGTTGACCCCTAGGGAGGCAGTGGTGGTGGCAGCAGCCATGACACCCACCCTAAACTTGATCTGAGGTGTGGTGGCCAGCCACCAGAGCCAGAGCCCCAGGCAACAGCCAGTGCAGGTGGGCAGGGCTCTGAGGCAAGGGGCACGGTGGGGGCGTGTCCGGGGGCGGGGCCGGCATCTGACAGCCCAGGGCTGGGGTCCAAGGGCCGCCAGGCCCCTGTCCAAGCAAGTGCACTGACACACAGACAGACTGACTGACTGACAGCCCCCAACCCACAGACACCCACCAGGGCCCTGGGAGGCCTGAGCTGCCCCGGTTCTGGCGGGCAGCCACCTGGACACAGGCCTCCATAGTGGAGGCCCCTGTAGACCCCGTTGCCTGCTGACAGCGGCCCTCCTCCCCCTCCCTCTACCCCTCCCCGTCCCCTTCCTCATCCTCAGAGGGACTCACTCAGGGCCCTTGGCCTAGGCAAGCCAGGGCTGCTGCTCTGGCTGCTGCAGCTGCTATCCAGTGGGTGGGTGCAGGTATCTGGCCCTGTCAGTTCCTGATTCTTGGGACCTGCCTGCCTCCAGCTCCACCCACTCTCCAGTCCAGCCCCCTCCCCCTCCTCCGCAAGGATGCCCCCTTTTCCCCTTGACCCCTCTCCCCAAGCTCCCCAACTGTCATCTACTGTTTGCCTCCTTTCCTGCCAGCCTGCTGCTGCCCTCCAGCCCTGGGGGCCCTGGGCCAGCCCAGCTGCCATCTTCACCATCCTGCAGGGGGACCTGCCCTAACGCCCTGCCACCACAGGCACACACAGCCCTGCACCTATGCAGGGGATCCCCTGCCTGCAGCCTGCCCCCCAAACAGTCTCCTTCTGCCCCTCAACCCCCTTCTACCCCCTGTCAGGGCCCCTCACACACACCTGGGCATGAATATCCCACACATGCACATCTCTCCCCTCCCCCTCCACTCCATTTGCACTAAGGATGGGAAGAGTCTTTTTCTCTGGGTATCCCCAGAGGAGTTGGGTCTGTCCAATGTCCTGGGGAGCCGGAACTGCAAACAATCTACAATGTAACATTTGGATCTCAGGCAACCCAATCCCAAGTGCGCTGTGCAAGCCTAGGACTGGCGAAAACACCCCACTCTGAGCACAAGGACTGCCTGGGGCAGTGGCTCCTCCAGTGGACTCAGAGACAGGCAGAGGCAGACAGCGTTTTCAGGTTCAAAACCTGTACTTCCCAGAAGCTGGTCCATCAGTAGGGTAAAAAAATAAAAAAAAAAAAAGGCTTTTTTTTTTTCCACTGCCTGACTCTCCTGTGTGATGCCTGTTTCTCAGTGAAACAAGGGAAAAATCTTTTTGCGAGGGAGCAGGACCAAGTTGCAGGCAGGTGGCCTCCGTGGAGGGTGGATGGGTAGATGGACCATGCCCTGGCTCTAGAGCCCCAGCTGCTGTTCCAGGCCCTCTCTGATTCCAGAGATCCCCCTGTGTCTTCTCATGACACTTATTTCCAAGACTGATCCTCAGGATATTGAGGATTCAAAAAATAGACAGGTCATATTGCTGTAAAAAGGAAATCCAGGGAGGTTGGGCAGAATGTCAGAGGGTTAAGAGGTGGTGGAGGAAACGAGGGGACAGGCAGAAGGATCTGCGGTATGGCCCACAGACCCCCACCTGCAGGGGAGTAGCTTTACAGGGGGTGAAGCAGATCTTCAGGGGTTCTTTCTCTTCCACCTATGACTTTCCCCTCCCCTATCCCTTTCTCTCTGTCCTATGTAAGGACAGTAACAACAACAACAATAAGAAGAAGCACAACAGTGATCAAGGAACAAAGGCAGCAAAAGGAGAATAAATGGTCTGCAGGAGCAGTGGATTCCAGGTATATGTATTGAGCACCGGCAGTGACCCTGGATGCAATAGATAAATACATACATATATATATATATATATATATATATATATATATATATATATATATATAAACTCATAGAGAAAATATACAGGTAATATACATGTACACATGTGTCGGTGTATCCACTTTGTAAATAAATGTACATGCTTTTTGTTTATCTAGTGAAGCAGACCTGCAGGGGTCTACCTTTCTCTCACCCTTCTGTGTTTCCACTCCTCTCTCCCTTTCTGTCCTATGCAAGGACAGTAACAGCAACAACAACGATAAGAATAACCACAACAAAGTTCAGGCAACAAGGGCAGCCAAAGGGGAAAACATGGTCTGCAGGAGCAGTGGGTTCGTGGTGCAGGCCCCTAGCCCTGACAATAACCCTGGAGGCAATCAATCAGTCAATCAATTAGTCATTAGATAAAGAATACATAAATAAAAAATGCAGGTATTATACATGTATACGTGTCTCTGTGTTTCTACTGAGTCAAATGAAAATGTGCTTTATTTATTTAGTGAAGCAGATCTTCAGGGGGCCTATCTTTCTCTCCCCCATCTCTCTTTAACCTCCTCTTTCCATTTTTCTCTGTTCTCCGCAAGGACAGTAACTATCACAACAACAATAATAATATTATTAATAACCACAATATTCAAGCCACAAGGGCAGCAAAAGGGGAAAAATGGAACATAGGACCAGTGGATTAGTGGTACTGGCACTGCGCTATGGCAATAACCCTTTGTGGCAATAAATAAATAAATAAATAATACAAGTATTAAACAAGAATATGTCCCAGTGTGTGTTTCCACTGTGTAAATGTAAAAGCACTTTTATTTACTTATATTTATTTTATTTGTTTCTTACCTAGCCAAGAGAATTTCTTTTCATTGCTAAAAAAATGTCACATTAAGCTTAGCAGGTGGTGCCTCACCTGGTTAAGCACTCATGTTAAACTGTAGGAGGACCTGGGTTCAAGACCCTGGTTCCGACCTGCAGTGGGAAATCTTTACAAGTGGTGCAGATGTGCTGCAGGTATCTCTCTGGTTCTCAAAATCTCTATCCCTCCCTTGTCTCTCAATTCTTGACTGTCCATTCTAAAAAATAAATCAAGATAATAGAAAGCAAAGAAAAAAAAAAGATGATGATGAAGAAGAAGAAGAAGAAGAAGAAGAAGGCAAAATGAAATATCCCAATATTTCAAGGGGCTGCTCAGAACAATGCTTTCCTTATTATGATCCTCACAGCATACCATATTCAGAAAGGGAAAAGACACCGCGTTTTTTTTAACCCAGTTTATTTAATACATTTATTCATTTATTTATTGAGGTGTTAATGTTTTACATTCGACAGAAGACAAGGGCTCTTATGCCAGAGGTCTCAAGTAACCCTAGATGGCTCTCTGCCTCTGCAAAACCAATCGATCAACCCGTGCATCACTCGATCCTTCCATCCATCCATCCATCCATCCATCCATCCATCCATCCATCCAACTATCCATCGACAATCAACCAAGCTAAGTACAAAAGGAGATATAACCTTGAATGATAAAGACAGTCAAGCCTGCACAGATACGTTGCCAACTGGGCAGTTTGGCTGAATAGGGCAGAGGAGCTGATCCAGGGAATGTGGTGGGGCGTGTGGGTGTGGGTGGGGTGAGCAGGTGAGCCTGTGAGCTGGGTCACGTAAGGGACGTGGAGGGGGGGTGTGGGCAGCTGTCACAGGTGAAATGTCAAAAGCGCTCTAGCTGGTGATCAGGGCACCCGGAAGTGAGTAGAGAAAAGAGGAGAGGAGCGGACAGCAGAGGAGAGGAGAGGAGAGGACATGAGAGGACAGTAGAGGACAGGAGAGGACAGGAGATAAGAGTAGAGGACAGGAGAGGACAGGAGAGGAACTGAGAAACCCACATGGACAGAGGTAGCATACCGGAATCCAGCAAGGCAGGCAGGCATGTAGGTAGCTGTAGCCCGGTTCCCTGGCTCCTGGGCGCACCTCCTCCTTTGCTCTCTTGGCTGCCAGCCCCGAGGTCCGTCGACGGTCAGCGCTGTCCTCCCGTTCTTCGGTCCCTCTGTGCCAGGGCCCAGGGGTCTGGTTGCTGCCGCCTGACATAGTGGCAGGACAGTTGGGCTGCCCAGTGCCAGTGCGCATGCGCACAGAATCCTGGGGGGGGGAGACATCACAGAGGGCTCCAGAGATGCTAGGCCACGAGGACCCCGCCCACCCAGTTGACCCCTAGGGAGGCACTGGTGGTGGCAGCAGCCATGACACCCACCCTGAACTTGATCTGAGGTGTGGTGGCCAGCCACCAGAGCCAGAGCCCCAGGCAACAGCCAGTGCAGGTGGGCAGGGCTCTGAGGCAAGGGGCACGGTGGGGGCGTGTCCGGGGGCGGGGCCGGCATCTGACAGCCCAGGGCTGGGGTCCAAGGGCCGCCAGGCCCCTGTCCAAGCAAGTGCACTGACACACAGACAGACTGACTGACTGACAGCCCCCAACCCACAGACACCCACCAGGGCCCTGGGAGGCCTGAGCTGCCCCGGTTCTGGCGGGCAGCCACCTGGACACAGGCCTCCATAGTGGAGGCCCCTGTAGACCCCGTTGCCTGCTGACAGCGGCCCTCCTCCCCCTCCCTCTACCCCTCCCCGTCCCCTTCCTCATCCTCAGAGGGACTCACTCAGGGCCCTTGGCCTAGGCAAGCCAGGGCTGCTGCTCTGGCTGCTGCAGCTGCTATCCAGTGGGTGGCTGCAGGTATCTGGCCCTGTCAGTTCCTGATTCTTGGGACCTGCCTGCCTCCAGCTCCACCCACTCTCCAGTCCAGCCCCCTCCCCCTCCTCCGCAAGGATGCCCCCTTTTCCCCTTGCCCCCTGTCCCCCAGCTCCCCAACTGTCATCTACTGTTTGCCTCCTTTCCTGCCAGCCTGCTGCTGCCCTCCAGCCCTGGGGGCCCTGGGCCAGCCCAGCTGCCATCTTCACCATCCTGCAGGGGGACCTGCCCTAACGCCCTGCCACCACAGGCACACACAGCCCTGCACCTATGCAGGGGCTCCCCTGCCTGCAGCCTGCCCCCCAAACAGTCTCCTTCTGCCCCTCAACCCCCTTCTACCCCCTGTCAGGGCCCCTCACACACACCTGGGCATGAGTATCCCACACATGCACATCTCTCCCCTCCCCCTCCACTCCATTTGCACTAAGGATGGGAAGAGTCTTTTTCTCTGGGTATCCCCAGAGGAGTTGGGTCTGTCCAATGTCCTGGGGAGCCGGAACTGCAAACAATCTACAATGTAACATTTGGATCTCAGGCAACCCAATCCCAAGTGCGCTGTGCAAGCCTAGGACTGGCGAAAACACCCCACTCTGAGCACAAGGACTGCCTGGGGCAGTGGCTCCTCCAGTGGACTCAGAGACAGGCAGAGGCAGACAGCGTTTTCAGGTTCAAAACCTGTACTTCCCAGAAGCTGGTCCATCAGTAGGGTAAAAAAAAAAAAAAGGTTTTTTTTTTTTTTTCCACTGCCTGACTCTCCTGTGTGATGCCTGTTTCTCAGTGAAACAAGGGAAAAATCTTTTTGCGAGGGAGCAGAACCAAGTTGCAGGCAGGTGGCCTCCGTGGAGGGTGGATGGGTAGTTGGACCATGCCCTGGCTCTAGAGCCCCAGCTGCTGTTCCAGGCGCTCTCTGATTCCAGAGATCCCCCTGTGTCTTCTCATGACACTATTTCCAAGACTGATCCTCAGGATATTGAGGATTCAAAAAATAGACAGGTCATATTGCTGTAAAAAGGAAATCCAGGGAGGTTGGGCAGAATGTCAGAGGGTTAAGAGGTGGTGGAGGAAACGAGGGGACAGGCAGAAGGATCTGCGGTATGGCCCACAGACCCCCACCTGCAGGGGAGTAGCTTTACAGGGGGTGAAGCAGATCTTCAGGGGTTCTTTCTCTTCCACCTATGACTTTCCTCTCCCCTATCCCTTTCTCTCTGTTCTATGTAAGGACAGTAACAACAACAACAATAAGAAGAAGCACAACAGTGATCAAGGAACAAGAGCAGCAAAAGGAGAATAAATGGTCTGCAGGAGCAGTGGATTCCAGGTATATGTATTGAGCACCGGCAGTGACCCTGGATGCAATAAATAAATACATACATACATATATATATATATACATATATATATATATATATATAAACTCATAGAGAAAATATACAGGTAATATACATGTACACATGTGTCGGTGTATCCACTTTGTAAATAAATGTACATGCTTTTTGTTTATCTAGTGAAGCAGACCTGCAGGGGTCTACCTTTCTCTCACCCTTCTGTGTTTCCACTCCTCTCTCCCTTTCTGTCCTATGCAAGGACAGTAACAGCAACAACAACGATAAGAATAACCACAACAAAGTTCAGGCAACAAGGGCAGCCAAAGGGGAAAACATGGTCTGCAGGAGCAGTGGGTTCGTGGTGCAGGCCCCTAGCCCTGACAATAACCCTGGAGGCAATCAATCAGTCAATCAATTAGTCATTAGATAAAGAATACATAAATAAAAAATGCAGGTATTATACATGTATACGTGTCTCTGTGTTTCTACTGAGTCAAATGAAAATGTGCTTTATTTATTTAGTGAAGCAGATCTTCAGGGGGCCTATCTTTCTCTCCCCCATCTCTCTTTAACCTCCTCTTTCCATTTTTCTCTGTTCTCCGCAAGGACAGTAACTATCACAACAACAATAATAATATTATTAATAACCACAATATTCAAGCCACAAGGGCAGCAAAAGGGGAAAAATGGAACATAGGACCAGTGGATTAGTGGTACTGGCACTGCGCTATGGCAATAACCCTTTGTGGCAATAAATAAATAAATAAATAATACAAGTATTATACAAGAATATGTCCCAGTGTGTGTTTCCACTGTGTAAACGTAAAAGCACTTTTATTTACTTATATTTATTTTATTTGTTTCTTACCTAGCCAAGAGAATTTCTTTTCATTGCTAAAAAAATGTCACATTAAGCTTAGCAGGTGGTGCCTCACCTGGTTAAGCACTCATGTTAAACTGTAGGAGGACCTGGGTTCAAGACCCTGGTTCCGACCTGCAGTGGGAAATCTTTACAAGTGGTGCAGATGTGCTGCAGGTATCTCTCTGGTTCTCAAAATCTCTATCCCTCCCTTGTCTCTCAATTCTTGACTGTCCATTCCAAAAAATAAATCAAGATAATAGAAAGCAAAGAAAAAAAAAAGATGATGAAGAAGAAGAAGAAGAAGAAGAAGGCAAAATGAAATATCCCAATATTTCAAGGGGCTGCTCAGAACAATGCTTTCCTTATTATGATCCTCACAGCATACCATATTCAGAAAGGGAAAAGACACCGCGTTTTTTTTAACCCAGTTTATTTAATACATTTATTCATTTATTTATTGAGGTGTTAATGTTTTACATTCGACAGAAGACAAGGGCTCTTATGCCAGAGGTCTCAAGTACCCCTAGATGGCTCTCTGCCTCTACAAAACCAATCGATCAACCCGTGCATCACTCGATCCTTCCATCCATCCATCCATCCATCCATCCATCCAACTATCCATCGACAATCAACCAAGCTAAGTACAAAAGGAGATATAACCTTGAATGATAAAGACAGTCAAGCCTGCACAGATACGTTGCCAACTGGGCAGTTTGGCTGAATAGGGCAGAGGAGCTGATCCAGGGAATGTGGTGGGGCGTGTGGGTGTGGGTGGGGTGAGCAGGTGAGCCTGTGAGCTGGGTCACGTCAGGGACGCGGAGGGGGGGTGTGGGCAGCTGTCACAGGTGAAATGTCAAAAGCGCTCTAGCTGGTGATCAGGGCACCCGGAAATGAGTAGAGAAAAGAGGAGAGGAGCGGACATGAGAGGACAGTAGAGGACAGGAGAGGACAGGAGAGAACAGTAGAGGACAGGAGAGGAAGGAGAGGAACTGAGAAACCCACATGGACAGAGGTAGCATACCGGAATCCAGCAAGGCAGGCAGGCATGTAGGTAGCTGTAGCCCGGTTCCCTGGCTCCTGGGCGCACCTCCTCCTTTGCTCTCTTGGCTGCCAGCCCCGAGGTCCGTCGACGGTCAGCGCTGTCCTCCCGTTCTTCGGTCCCTCTGTGCCAGGGCCCAGGGGTCTGGTTGCTGCCGCCTGACATAGTGGCAGGACAGTTGGGCTGCCCAGTGCCAGTGCGCATGCGCACAGAATCCTGGGGGGGGGGAGACATCACAGAGGGCTCCAGAGGTTGCTAGGCCACGAGGACCCCGCCCACCCAGTTGACCCCTAGGGAGGCACTGGTGGTGGCAGCAGCCATGACACCCACCCTGAACTTGATCTGAGGTGTGGTGGCCAGCCACCAGAGCCAGAGCCCCAGGCAACAGCCAGTGCAGGTGGGCAGGGCTCTGAGGCAAGGGGCACGGTGGGGGCGTGTCCGGGGGCGGGGCCGGCATCTGACAGCCCAGGGCTGGGGTCCAAGGGCCGCCAGGCCCCTGTCCAAGCAAGTGCACTGACACACAGACAGACTGACTGACTGACAGCCCCCAACCCACAGACACCCACCAGGGCCCTGGGAGGCCTGAGCTGCCCCGGTTCTGGCGGGCAGCCACCTGGACACAGGCCTCCATATTGGAGGCCCCTGTAGACCCCGTTGCCTGCTGACAGCGGCCCTCCTCCCCCTCCCTCTACCCCTCCCCGTCCCCTTCCTCATCCTCAGAGGGACTCACTCAGGGCCCTTGGCCTAGGCAAGCCAGGGCTGCTGCTCTGGCTGCTGCAGCTGCTATCCAGTGGGTGGCTGCAGGTATCTGGCCCTGTCAGTTCCTGATTCTTGGGACCTGCCTGCCTCCAGCTCCACCCACTCTCCAGTCCAGCCCCCTCCCCCTCCTCCGCAAGGATGCCCCCTTTTCCCCTTGCCCCCTGTCCCCCAGCTCCCCAACTGTCATCTACTGTTTGCCTCCTTTCCTGCCAGCCTGCTGCTGCCCTCCAGCCCTGGGGGCCCTGCTGCCATCTTCACCATCCTGCAGGGGGACCTGCCCTAACGCCCTGCCACCACAGGCACACACAGCCCTGCACCTATGCAAGGGCTCCCCTGCCTGCAGCCTGCCCCCCAAACAGTCTCCTTCTGCCCCTCAACCCCCTTCTACCCCCTGTCAGGGCCCCTCACACACACCTGGGCATGAGTATCCCACACATGCACATCTCTCCCCTCCCCCTCCACTCCATTTGCACTAAGGATGGGAAGAGTCTTTTTCTCTGGGTATCCCCAGAGGAGTTGGGTCTGTCCAATGTCCTGGGGAGCCGGAACTGCAAACAATCTACAATGTAACATTTGGATCTCAGGCAACCCAATCCCAAGTGCGCTGTGCAAGCCTAGGACTGGCGAAAACACCCCACTGTGAGCACAAGGACTGCCTGGAGCAGTGGCTCCTCCAGTGGAATCAGAGACAGGCAGAGGCAGACAGCGTTTTCAGGTTCAAAACCTGTACTTCCCAGAAGCTGGTCCATCAGTAGGGTAAAAAAATAAAAAAAGGCTTTTTTTTTTTTCCACTGCCTGACTCTCCTGTGTGATGCCTGTTTCTCAGTGAAACAAGGGAAAAATCTTTTTGCGAGGGAGCAGAACCAAGTTGCAGGCAGGTGGCCTCCGTGGAGGGTGGATGGGTAGTTGGACCATGCCCTGGCTCTAGAGCCCCAGCTGCTGTTCCAGGCGCTCTCTGATTCCAGAGATCCCCCTGTGTCTTCTCATGACACTATTTCCAAGACTGATCCTCAGGATATTGAGGATTCAAAAAATAGACAGGTCATATTGCTGTAAAAAGGAAATCCAGGGAGGTTGGGCAGAATGTCAGAGGGTTAAGAGGTGGTGGAGGAAACGAGGGGACAGGCAGAAGGATCTGCGGTATGGCCCCCAGACCCCCACCTGCAGGGGAGTGAAGCAGAGCTTCACGGGTTCTTTCTCTTCCACCTCTGACTTTCCCCTCCCATATCCCTTTCTCTCTGTCCTATGTAAGGACAGTAACAACAACAACAATAAGAAGAAGCACAACAGTGATCAAGGAACAAAGGCAGCAAAAGGAGAATAAATGGTCTGCAGGAGCAGTGGATTCCAGGTATATGTATTGAGCACAGGCAGTGACCCTGGATGCAATAAATACATACATACATATATATATATATATATATATATATATATATATATATATATATATAAACTCATAGAGAAAATATACAGGTAATATACATGTACACATGTGTCGGTGTATCCACTTTGTAAATAAATGTACATGCTTTTTGTTTATCTAGTGAAGCAGACCTGCAGGGGTCTACCTTTCTCTCACCCTTCTGTGTTTCCACTCCTCTCTCCCTTTCTGTCCTATGCAATGACAGTAACAGCAACAACAACGATAAGAATAACCACAACAAAGTTCAGGCAACAAGGGCAGCCAAAGGGGAAAACATGGTCTGCAGGAGCAGTGGGTTCGTGGTGCAGGCCCCTAGCCCTGACAATAACCCTGGAGGCAATCAATCAGTCAATCAATTAGTCATTAGATAAAGAATACATAAATAAAAAAATGCAGGTATTATACATGTATACGTGTCTCTGTGTTTCTACTGAGTCAAATGAAAATGTGCTTTATTTATTTAGTGAAGCAGATCTTCAGGGGGCCTATCTTTCTCTCCCCCATCTCTCTTTAACCTCCTCTTTCCATTTTTCTCTGTTCTCCGCAAGGACAGTAACTATCACAACAACAATAATAATATTATTAATAACCACAATATTCAAGCCACAAGGGCAGCAAAAGGGGAAAAATGGAACATAGGACCAGTGGATTAGTGGTACTGGCACTGCTCTATGGCAATAACCCTTTGTGGCAATAAATAAATAAATAAATAATACAAGTATTATACAAGAATATGTCCCAGTGTGTGTTTCCACTGTGTAAACGTAAAAGCACTTTTATTTACTTATATTTATTTTATTTGTTTCTTACCTAGCCAAGAGAATTTCTTTTCATTGCTAAAAAAATGTCACATTAAGCTTAGCAGGTGGTGCCTCACCTGGTTAAGCACTCATGTTAAACTGTAGGAGGACCTGGGTTCAAGACCCTGGTTCCGACCTGCAGTGGGAAATCTTTACAAGTGGTGCAGATGTGCTGCAGGTATCTCTCTGGTTCTCAAAATCTCTATCCCTCCCTTGTCTCTCAATTCTTGACTGTCCATTCCAAAAAATAAATCAAGATAATAGAAAGCAAAGAAAAAAAAAAGAAGATGAAGAAGAAGAAGAAGAAGAAGAAGAAGAAGAAGAAGAAGAAGAAGAAGAAGAAGGCAAAATGAAATATCCCAATATTTCAAGGGGCTGCTCAGAACAATGCTTTCCTTATTATGATCCTCACAGCATACCATATTCAGAAAGGGAAAAGACACCGCGTTTTTTTTAACCGAGTTTATTTAATATATTTATTCATTTATTTATTGAGGTGTTATTTTTTACATTCGACAGAAGACAAGGGCTCTTATGCCAGAGGTCTCAAGTACCCCTAGATGGCTCTCTGCCTCTACAAAACCAATCGATCAACCCGTGCATCACTCGATCCTTCCATCCATCCATCCATCCATCCATCCATCCATCCAACTATCCATCGACAATCAACCAAGCTAAGTACAAAAGGAGATATAACCTTGAATGATAAAGACAGTCAAGCCTGCACAGATAAGTTGCCAACTGGGCAGTTTGGCTGAATAGGGCAGAGGAGCTGATCCAGGGAATGTGGTGGGGCGTGTGGGTGTGGGTGCGGTGAGCAGGTGAGCCTGTGAGCTGGGTCACGTCAGGGACGCGGAGGGGGGGTGTGGGCAGCTGTCACAGGTGAAATCTCAAAAGCGCTCTAGCTGGTGATCAGGGCACCCGGAAGTGAGTAGAGAAAAGAGGAGAGGAGCTGACAGGAGAGGAGAGGAGAGGACAGGAGAGGACAGGAGAGGACAGGAGAGAACAGTAGAGAACAGTAGAGGACAGGAGAGGACAGGAGAGGAACTGAGAAACCCACATGGACAGAGGTAGCATACCGGCATCCAGCAAGACAGGCAGGCATGTAGGTAGCTGTAGCCGGGTTCCCTGGCTCCTGGGCGCACCTCCTCCTTTGCTCTCTTGGCTGCCAGCCCCGAGGTCCGTCGTCGGTCAGCGCTGTCCTCCCGTTCTTCGGTCCCTCGGTGCCAGGGCCCAGGGTTCTGGTTGTTGCTGCCTGATATAGTGGCAGGACAGTTGGGCTGCCCAGTGCCAGTGCGCATGCACACAGAATCCTGGGGGGGGGACATCACAGAGGGCTCGAGAGGTTGCTAGGCCACGAGGACCCCGCCCACCCAGTTGACCCCTAGGGAGGCAGTGGTGGTGGCAGCAGCCATGACACCCACCCTGAACTTGATCTGAGGTGTGGTGGCCAGCCACCAGAGCCAGAGCCCCAGGCAAAAGCCAGCGCAGGTGGGCAGGGCTCTGAGGCAAGCGGCACGGTGGGGGCGTGTCCGGGGGCGGGGCCGGCATCTGACAGCCCAGGGCTGGGGTCCAAGGGCCGCCAGGCCCCTGTCCAAGCAAGTGCACTGACACACAGACAGACTGACTGACTGACAGCCCCCAACCCACAGACACCCCCCAGGGCCCTGGGAGCCCTGAGCTGCCCCGGATCTGGCGGGCAGCCACCTGGACACAGGCCTCCATAGTGGAGGCCCCTGTAGACCCCGTTGCCTGCTGACAGCGGCCCTCCTCCCCCTCCCTCTACCCCTCCCCGTCCCCTTCCTCATCCTCAGAGGGACTCACTCAGGGCCCTTGGCCTAGGCAAGCCAGGGCTGCTGCTCTGGCTGCTGCAGCTGCTATCCAGTGGGTGGCTGCAGGTATCTGGCCCTGTCAGTTCCTGATTCTTGGGACCTGCCTGCCTCCAGCTCCACCCACTCTCCAGTCCAGCCCCCTCCCCCTCCTCCGCAAGGATGCCCCCTTTTCCCCTTGCCCCCTGTCCCCCAGCTCCCCAACTGTCATCTACTGTTTGCCTCCTTTCCTGCCAGCCTGCTGCTGCCCTCCAGCCCTGGGCCAGCCCAGCTGCCATCTTCACCATCCTGCAGGGGGACCTGCCCTAACGCCCTGCCACCACAGGCACACACAGCCCTGCACCTATTCAGGGGCTCCCCTGCCTGCAGCCTGCCCCCCAAACAGTCTCCTTCTGCCCCTCAAACCCCTTCTACCCCCTGTCAGGGCCTCTCACACACACCTGGGCATGAGTATCCCACACATGCACATCTCTCCCCTCCCCCTCCACTCCATTTGCACTAAGGATGGGAAGAGTCTTTTTCTCTGGGTATCCCCAGAGGAGTTGGGTCTGTCCAATGTCCTGGGGAGCCGGAACTGCAAACAATCTACAATGTAACATTTGGATCTCAGGCAACCCAATCCCAAGTGCGCTGTGCAAGCCTAGGACTGGCGAAAAAACCCCACTCTGAGCACAAGGACTGCCTGGGGCAGTGGCTCCTCAGTGGACTCAGAGACAGGCAGAGGCAGACAGCGTTTTCAGGTTCAAAACCTGTACTTCCCAGAACCTGGTCCATCAGTAAGGTAAAAAAAAAAAAAAAAAAAAAAGGCTTTTTTTTTTCCACTGGCTGACTCTCCTGTGTGATGCCTGTTTCTCAGTGAAACAAGGGAAAAATCTTTTTGGGAGGGAGCAGGACCAAGTTGCAGGCAGGTGGACTCCGTGGAGGGTGGATGGGTAGATGGACCATGCCCTGGCTCTAGAGCCCCAGCTGCTGTTCCAGGCACTCTCTGATTCCAGAGATCCCCCTGTGTCTTCTCATGACACTATTTCCAAGACTGATCCTCAGGATATTGAGAATTCAAAAAATAGACAGGTCTTATTGCTGTAAAAAGGAAATCCAGGGAGTTTGGGCGGAATGTCAGAGGGTTAAGAGGTGGTGGAGCAAACGAGGGGACAGGCAGAAGGATCTGCGGTATGGCCCCCAGACCCCCACCTGCAGGGGAGTAGCTTTACAGGGGGTGAAGCAGATCTTCAGGGGTGCTTTCTCTTCCACCTCTGACTTTCCCCTCCCCTATCCCTTTCTCTCTGTCCTATGTAAGGACAGTAACAACAACAACAATAAGAAGAAGCACAACAGTGATCAAGAACAAAGGCAGCAAAAGGAGAATAAATGGTCTGCAGGAGCAGTGGATTCCAGGTATATGTATTGAGCACCAGCAGTGACCCTGGATGCAATAAATAAATACATACATACATATATATATATATATATATATATATATATATATATATATATGTATAAACACATAGAGAAAATATACAGGTAATATACATGTACACATGTGTCGGTGTATCCACTTTGTAAATAAATGTACATGCTTTTTGTTTATCTAGTGAAGCAGACCTGCAGGGGTCTACCTTTCTCTCACCCTTCTGTGTTTCCACTCCTCTCTCCCTTTCTGTCCTATGCAAGGACAGTAACAGCAACAACAATGATAAGAATAACCACAACAAAGTTCAGGCAACAAGGGCAGCCAAAGGGGAAAACATGGTCTGCAGGAGCAGTGGGTTCGTGGTGCAGGCCCCTAGCCCTGACAATAACCCTGGAGGCAATCAATCAGTCAATCAATTAGTCATTAGATAAAGAATACATAAATAAAAAATGCAGGTATTATACATGTATACATGTCTCTGTGTTTCTACTGAGTCAAATGAAAATGTGCTTTATTTATTTAGTGAAGCAGATCTTCAGGGGGCCTATCTTTCTCTCCCCCATCTCTCTTTAACCTCCTCTTTCCATTTTTCTCTGTTCTCCGCAAGGACAGTAACTATCACAACAACAATAATAATATTATTAATAACCACAATATTCAAGCCACAAGGGCAGCAAAAGGGGAAAAATGGAACATAGGACCAGTGGATTAGTGGTACTGGCACTGCGCTATGGCAATAACCCTTTGTGGCAATAAATAAATAAATAAATAATACAAGTATTATACAAGAATATGTCCCAGTGTGTGTTTCCACTGTGTAAACGTAAAAGCACTTTTATTTACTTATATTTATTTTATTTGTTTCTTACCTAGCCAAGAGAATTTCTTTTCATTGCTAAAAAAATGTCACATTAAGCTTAGCAGGTGGTGCCTCACCTGGTTAAGCACTCATGTTAAACTGTAGGAGGACCTGGGTTCAAGACCCTGGTTCTGACCTGCAGTGGGAAATCTTTACAAGTGGTGCAGATGTGCTGCAGGTATCTCTCTGGTTCTCAAAATCTCTATCCCTCCCTTGTCTCTCAATTCTTGACTGTCCATTCCAAAAAATAAATCAAGATAATAGAAAGCAAAGAAAAAAAAAAGAAGATGAAGAAGAAGAAGAAGAAGAAGAAGAAGAAGAAGAAGAAGAAGTAGAAGAAGGCAAAATGAAATATCCCAATATTTCAAGGGGCTGCTCAGAACAATGCTTTCCTTATTATGATCCTCACAGCATACCATATTCAGAAAGGGAAAAGACACCGCGTTTTTTTTAACCCAGTTTATTTAATACATTTATTCATTTATTTATTGAGGTGTTAATGTTTTACATTCGACAGAAGACAAGGGCTCTTATGCCAGAGGTCTCAAGTACCCCTAGATGGCTCTCTGCCTCTACAAAACCAATCGATCAACACGTGCATCACTCGATCCTTCCATCCATCCATCCATCCATCCAACTATCCATCGACAATCAACCAAGCTAAGTACAAAAGGAGATATAACCTTGAATGATAAAGACAGTCAAGCCTGCACAGATACGTTGCCAACTGGGCAGTTTGGCTGAATAGGGCAGAGGAGCTGATCCAGGGAATGTGGTGGGGCGTGTGGGTGTGGGTGGGGTGAGCAGGTGAGCCTGTGAGCTGGGTCACGTCAGGGACGCGGAGGGGGGGTGTGGGCAGCTGTCACAGGTGAAATGTCAAAAGCGCTCTAGCTGGTGATCAGGGCACCCGGAAGTGAGTAGAGAAAAGAGGAGAGGAGCTGACAGGAGAGGAGAGGAGAGGAGAGGACAGGAGAGGACAGGAGAGAACAGTAGAGAACAGTAGAGGACAGGAGAGGACAGGAGAGGAACTGAGAAACCCACATGGACAGAGGTAGCATACCGGCATCCAGCAAGACAGGCAGGCATGTAGGTAGCTGTAGCCGGGTTCCCTGGCTCCTGGGCGCACCTCCTCCTTTGCTCTCTTGGCTGCCAGCCCCGAGGTCCGTCGTCGGTCAGCGCTGTCCTCCCGTTCTTCGGTCCCTCGGTGCCAGGGCCCAGGGGTCTGGTTGCTGCCGCCTGACATAGTGGCAGGACAGTTGGGCTGCCCAGTGCCAGTGCGCATGCACACAGAATCCTGGGGGGGGGGGACATCACAGAGGGCTCGAGAGGTTGCTAGGCCACGAGGACCCCGCCCACCCAGTTGACCCCTAGGGAGGCAGTGGTGGTGGCAGCAGCCATGACACCCACCCTGAACTTGATCTGAGGTGTGGTGGCCAGCCACCAGAGCCAGAGCCCCAGGCAAAAGCCAGCGCAGGTGGGCAGGGCTCTGAGGCAAGCGGCACGGTGGGGGCGTGTCCGGGGGCGGGGCCGGCATCTGACAGCCCAGGGCTGGGGTCCAAGGGCCGCCAGGCCCCTGTCCAAGCAAGTGCACTGACACACAGACAGACTGACTGACTGACAGCCCCCAACCCACAGACACCCCCCAGGACCCTGGGAGCCCTGAGCTGCCCCGGATCTGGCAGGCAGCCACCTGGACACAGGCCTCCATAGTGGAGGCCCCTGTAGACCCCGTTGCCTGCTGACAGCGGCCCTCCTCCCCCTCCCTCTACCCCTCCCCGTCCCCTTCCTCATCCTCAGAGGGACTCACTCAGGGCCCTTGGCCTAGGCAAGCCAGGGCTGCTGCTCTGGCTGCTGCAGCTGCTATCCAGTGGGTGGCTGCAGGTATCTGGCCCTGTCAGTTCCTGATTCTTGGGACCTGCCTGCCTCCAGCTCCACCCACTCTCCAGTCCAGCCCCCTCCCCCTCCTCCACAAGGATGCCCCCTTTTCCCCTTGCCCCCTGTCCCCCAGCTCCCCAACTGTCATCTACTGTTTGCCTCCTTTCCTGCCAGCCTGCTGCTGCCCTCCAGCCCTGGGCCAGCCCAGCTGCCATCTTCACCATCCTGCAGGGGGACCTGCCCTAACGCCCTGCCACCACAGGCACACACAGCCCTGCACCTATTCAGGGGCTCCCCTGCCTGCAGCCTGCCCCCCAAACAGTCTCCTTCTGCCCCTCAACCCCCTTCTACCCCCTGTCAGGGCCCCTCACACACACCTGGGCATGAGTATCCCACACATGCACATCTCTCCCCTCCCCCTCCACTCCATTTGCACTAAGGATGGGAAGAGTCTTTTTCTCTGGGTATCCCCAGAGGAGTTGGGTCTGTCCAATGTCCTGGGGAGCCGGAACTGCAAACAATCTACAATGTAACATTTGGATCTCAGGCAACCCAATCCCAAGTGCGCTGTGCAAGCCTAGGACTGGCGAAAAAACCCCACTCTGAGCACAAGGACTGCCTGGGGCAGTGGCTCCTCAGTGGACTCAGAGACAGGCAGAGGCAGACAGCGTTTTCAGGTTCAAAACCTGTACTTCCCAGAACCTGGTCCATCAGTAAGGTAAAAAAAAAAAAAAAAAAAAAAGGCTTTTTTTTTCCACTGGCTGACTCTCCTGTGTGATGCCTGTTTCTCAGTGAAACAAGGGAAAAATCTTTTTGGGAGGGAGCAGGACCAAGTTGCAGGCAGGTGGACTCCGTGGAGGGTGGATGGGTAGATGGACCATGCCCTGGCTCTAGAGCCCCAGCTGCTGTTCCAGGCGCTCTCTGATTCCAGAGATCCCCCTGTGTCTTCTCATGACACTATTTCCAAGACTGATCCTCAGGATATTGAGGATTCAAAAAATAGACAGGTCTTATTGCTGTAAAAAGGAAATCCAGGGAGTTTGGGCGGAATGTCAGAGGGTTAAGAGGTGGTGGAGCAAACGAGGGGACAGGCAGAAGGATCTGCGGTATGGCCCCCAGACCCCCACCTGCAGGGGAGTAGCTTTACAGGGGGTGAAGCAGATCTTCAGGGGTGCTTTCTCTTCCACCTCTGACTTTCCCCTCCCCTATCCCTTTCTCTCTGTCCTATGTAAGGACAGTAACAACAACAACAATAAGAAGAAGCACAACAGTGATCAAGAACAAAGGCAGCAAAAGGAGAATAAATGGTCTGCAGGAGCAGTGGATTCCAGGTATATGTATTGAGCACCGGCAGTGACCCTGGATGCAATAAATAAATACATACATACATACATATATATATATATATATATATATATATATGTATAAACACATAGAGAAAATATACAGGTAATATACATGTACACATGTGTCGGTGTATCCACTTTGTAAATAAATGTACATGCTTTTTGTTTATCTAGTGAAGCAGACCTGCAGGGGTCTACCTTTCTCTCACCCTTCTGTGTTTCCACTCCTCTCTCCCTTTCTGTCCTATGCAAGGACAGTAACAGCAACAACAATGATAAGAATAACCACAACAAAGTTCAGGCAACAAGGGCAGCCAAAGGGGAAAACATGGTCTGCAGGAGCAGTGGGTTCGTGGTGCAGGCCCCTAGCCCTGACAATAACCCTGGAGGCAATCAATCAGTCAATCAATTAGTCATTAGATAAAGAATACATAAATAAAAAATGCAGGTATTATACATGTATACATGTCTCTGTGTTTCTACTGAGTCAAATGAAAATGTGCTTTATTTATTTAGTGAAGCAGATCTTCAGGGGGCCTATCTTTCTCTCCCCCATCTCTCTTTAACCTCCTCTTTCCATTTTTCTCTGTTCTCCGCAAGGACAGTAACTATCACAACAACAATAATAATATTATTAATAACCACAATATTCAAGCCACAAGGGCAGCAAAAGGGGAAAAATGGAACATAGGACCAGTGGATTAGTGGTACTGGCACTGCGCTATGGCAATAACCCTTTGTGGCAATAAATAAATAAATAAATAATACAAGTATTATACAAGAATATGTCCCAGTGTGTGTTTCCACTGTGTAAACGTAAAAGCACTTTTATTTACTTATATTTATTTTATTTGTTTCTTACCTAGCCAAGAGAATTTCTTTTCATTGCTAAAAAAATGTCACATTAAGCTTAGCAGGTGGTGCCTCACCTGGTTAAGCACTCATGTTAAACTGTAGGAGGACCTGGGTTCAAGACCCTGGTTCTGACCTGCAGTGGGAAATCTTTACAAGTGGTGCAGATGTGCTGCAGGTATCTCTCTGGTTCTCAAAATCTCTATCCCTCCCTTGTCTCTCAATTCTTGACTGTCCATTCCAAAAAATAAATCAAGATAATAGAAAGCAAAGAAAAAAAAAAAGAAGATGAAGAAGAAGAAGAAGAAGAAGAAGAAGAAGAAGAAGAAGAAGAAGAAGAAGTAGAAGAAGGCAAAATGAAATATCCCAATATTTCAAGGGGCTGCTCAGAACAATGCTTTCCTTATTATGATCCTCACAGCATACCATATTCAGAAAGGGAAAAGACACCGCGTTTTTTTTAACCCAGTTTATTTAATACATTTATTCATTTATTTATTGAGGTGTTAATGTTTTACATTCGACAGAAGACAAGGGCTCTTATGCCAGAGGTCTCAAGTACCCCTAGATGGCTCTCTGCCTCTACAAAACCAATCGATCAACACGTGCATCACTCGATCCTTCCATCCATCCATCCATCCATCCAACTATCCATCGACAATCAACCAAGCTAAGTACAAAAGGAGATATAACCTTGAATGATAAAGACAGTCAAGCCTGCACAGATACGTTGCCAACTGGGCAGTTTGGCTGAATAGGGCAGAGGAGCTGATCCAGGGAATGTGGTGGGGCGTGTGGGTGTGGGTGGGGTGAGCAGGTGAGCCTGTGAGCTGGGTCACGTCAGGGACGCGGAGGGGGGGTGTGGGCAGCTGTCACAGGTGAAATGTCAAAAGCGCTCTAGCTGGTGATCAGGGCACCCGGAAGTGAGTAGAGAAAAGAGGAGAGGAGCTGACAGGAGAGGAGAGGAGAGGAGAGGACAGGAGAGGACAGGAGAGAACAGTAGAGAACAGTAGAGGACAGGAGAGGACAGGAGAGGAACTGAGAAACCCACATGGACAGAGGTAGCATACCGGCATCCAGCAAGACAGGCAGGCATGTAGGTAGCTGTAGCCGGGTTCCCTGGCTCCTGGGCGCACCTCCTCCTTTGCTCTCTTGGCTGCCAGCCCCGAGGTCCGTCGTCGGTCAGCGCTGTCCTCCCGTTCTTCGGTCCCTCGGTGCCAGGGCCCAGGGGTCTGGTTGCTGCCGCCTGACATAGTGGCAGGACAGTTGGGCTGCCCAGTGCCAGTGCGCATGCACACAGAATCCTGGGGGGGGGGGACATCACAGAGGGCTCGAGAGGTTGCTAGGCCACGAGGACCCCGCCCACCCAGTTGACCCCTAGGGAGGCAGTGGTGGTGGCAGCAGCCATGACACCCACCCTGAACTTGATCTGAGGTGTGGTGGCCAGCCACCAGAGCCAGAGCCCCAGGCAAAAGCCAGCGCAGGTGGGCAGGGCTCTGAGGCAAGCGGCACGGTGGGGGCGTGTCCGGGGGCGGGGCCGGCATCTGACAGCCCAGGGCTGGGGTCCAAGGGCCGCCAGGCCCCTGTCCAAGCAAGTGCACTGACACACAGACAGACTGACTGACTGACAGCCCCCAACCCACAGACACCCCCCAGGGCCCTGGGAGCCCTGAGCTGCCCCGGATCTGGCAGGCAGCCACCTGGACACAGGCCTCCATAGTGGAGGCCCCTGTAGACCCCGTTGCCTGCTGACAGCGGCCCTCCTCCCCCTCCCTCTACCCCTCCCCGTCCCCTTCCTCATCCTCAGAGGGACTCACTCAGGGCCCTTGGCCTAGGCAAGCCAGGGCTGCTGCTCTGGCTGCTGCAGCTGCTATCCAGTGGGTGGGTGCAGGTATCTGGCCCTGTCAGTTCCTGATTCTTGGGACCTGCCTGCCTCCAGCTCCACCCACTCTCCAGTCCAGCCCCCTCCCCCTCCTCCGCAAGGATGCCCCCTTTTCCCCTTGCCCCCTGTCCCCCAGCTCCCCAACTGTCATCTACTGTTTGCCTCCTTTCCTGCCAGCCTGCTGCTGCCCTCCAGCCCTGGGCCAGCCCAGCTGCCATCTTCACCATCCTGCAGGGGGACCTGCCCTAACGCCCTGCCACCACAGGCACACACAGCCCTGCACCTATTCAGGGGCTCCCCTGCCTGCAGCCTGCCCCCCAAACAGTCTCCTTCTGCCCCTCAACCCCCTTCTACCCCCTGTCAGGGCCCCTCACACACACCTGGGCATGAGTATCCCACACATGCACATCTCTCCCCTCCCCCTCCACTCCATTTGCACTAAGGATGGGAAGAGTCTTTTTCTCTGGGTATCCCCAGAGGAGTTGGGTCTGTCCAATGTCCTGGGGAGCCGGAACTGCAAACAATCTACAATGTAACATTTGGATCTCAGGCAACCCAATCCCAAGTGCGCTGTGCAAGCCTAGGACTGGCGAAAACACCCCACTCTGAGCACAAGGACTGCCTGGGGCAGTGGCTCCTCAGTGGACTCAGAGACAGGCAGAGGCAGACAGCGTTTTCAGGTTCAAAACCTGTACTTCCCAGAACCTGGTCCATCAGTAAGGTAAAAAAAAAAAAAAAAAAAAAAAAAGGCTTTTTTTTTTTTTTCCACTGGCTGACTCTCCTGTGTGATGCCTGTTTCTCAGTGAAACAAGGGAAAAATCTTTTTGGGAGGGAGCAGGACCAAGTTGCAGGCAGGTGGACTCCGTGGAGGGTGGATGGGTAGATGGACCATGCCCTGGCTCTAGAGTCCCAGCTGCTGTTCCAGGCGCTCTCTGATTCCAGAGATCCCCCTGTGTCTTCTCATGACACTATTTCCAAGACTGATCCTCAGGATATTGAGGATTCAAAAAGAGACAGTTCTTATTGCTGTAAAAAGGAAATCCAGGGAGTTTGGGCGGAATGTCAGAGGGTTAAGAGGTGGTGGAGCAAACGAGGGGACAGGCAGAAGGATCTGCGGTATGGCCCCCAGACCCCCACCTGCAGGGGAGTAGCTTTACAGGGGGTGAAGCAGATCTTCAGGGGTGCTTTCTCTTCCACCTCTGACTTTCCCCTCCCCTATCCCTTTCTCTCTGTCCTATGTAAGGACAGTAACAACAACAACAATAAGAAGAAGCACAACAGTGATCAAGGAACAAAGGCAGCAAAAGGAGAATAAATGGTCTGCAGGAGCAGTGGATTCCAGGTATATGTATTGAGCACCGGCAGTGACCCTGGATGCAATAAATAAATACATATATATATATATATATATATATATATATATATATATATATAAACACATAGAGAAAATATACAGGTAATATACATGTACACATGTGTCGGTGTATCCTCTTTGTAAATAAATGTACATGCTTTTTGTTTATCTAGTGAAGCAGACCTGCAGGGGTCTACCTTTCTCTCACCCTTCTGTGTTTCCACTCCTCTCTCCCTTTCTGTCCTATGCAAGGACAGTAACAGCAACAACAATGATAAGAATAACCACAACAAAGTTCAGGCAACAAGGGCAGCCAAAGGGGAAAACATGGTCTGCAGGAGCAGTGGGTTCGTGGTGCAGGCCCCTAGCCCTGACAATAACCCTGGAGGCAATCAATCAGTCAATCAATTAGTCATTAGATAAAGAATACATAAATAAAAAATGCAGGTATTATACATGTATACGTGTCTCTGTGTTTCTACTGAGTCAAATGAAAATGTGCTTTATTTATTTAGTGAAGCAGATCTTCAGGGGGCCTATCTTTCTCTCCCCCATCTCTCTTTAACCTCCTCTTTCCATTTTTCTCTGTTCTCCGCAAGGACAGTAACTATCACAACAACAATAATAATATTATTAATAACCACAATATTCAAGCCACAAGGGCAGCAAAAGGGGAAAAATGCAACATAGGACCAGTGGATTAGTGGTACTGGCACTGCGCTATGGCAATAACCCTTTGTGGCAATAAATAAATAAATAAATAATACAAGTATTATACAAGAATATGTCCCAGTGTGTGTTTCCACTGTGTAAACGTAAAAGCACTTTTATTTACTTATATTTATTTTATTTGTTTCTTACCTAGCCAAGAGAATTTCTTTTCATTGCTAAAAAAATGTCACATTAAGCTTAGCAGGTGGTGCCTCACCTGGTTAAGCACTCATGTTAAACTGTAGGAGGACCTGGGTTCAAGACCCTGGTTCCGACCTGCAGTGGGAAATCTTTACAAGTGGTGCAGATGTGCTGCAGGTATCTCTCTGGTTCTCAAAATCTCTATCCCTCCCTTGTCTCTCAATTCTTGACTGTCCATTCCAAAAAATAAATCAAGATAATAGAAAGCAAAGAAAAAAAAAAGATGATGATGATGAAGAAGAAGAAGAAGAAGAAGAAGAAGAAGAAGAAGAAGAAGAAGGCAAAATGAAATATCCCAATATTTCAAGGGGCTGCTCAGAACAATGCTTTCCTTATTATGATCCTCACAGCATACCATATTCAGAAAGGGAAAAGACACCGCGTTTTTTTTAACCCAGTTTATTTAATACATTTATTCATTTATTTATTGAGGTGTTAATGTTTTACATTCGACAGAAGACAAGGGCTCTTATGCCAGAGGTCTCAAGTACCCCTAGATGGCTCTCTGCCTCTACAAAACCAATCGATCAACCCGTGCATCACTCGATCCTTCCATCCATCCATCCATCCATCCATCCATCCATCCATCCAACTATCCATCGACAATCAACCAAGCTAAGTACAAAAGGAGATATAACCTTGAATGATAAAGACAGTCAAGCCTGCACAGATACGTTGCCAACTGGGCAGTTTGGCTGAATAGGGCAGAGGAGCTGATCCAGGGAATGTGGTGAGGCGTGTGGGTGTGGGTGGGTTGAGCAGGTGAGCCTGTGAGCTGGGTCACGTCAGGGACGCTGAGGGGGGGTGTGGGCAGCTGTCACAGGTGAAATGTCAAAAGCACTCTAGCTGGTGATCAGGGCACCCGGAAGTGAGTAGAGAAAAGAGGAGAGGAGCTGACAGGAGAGGAGAGGACAGGAGAGGACAGTAGAGGACAGGAGAGAACAGGAGAGAACAGTAGAGGACAGGAGAGGACAGGAGAGGAACTGAGAAACCCACATGGACAGAGGTAGCATACCGGTATCCAGCAAGGCAGGCAGGCATGTAGGTAGCTGTAGCCCGGTTCCCTGGCTCCTGAGCGCACCTCCTCCTTTGCTCTCTTGGCTGCCAGCCCCGAGGTCCGTCGACGGTCAGCGCTGTCCTCCCGTTCTTTGGTCCCTCTGTGCCAGGGCCCAGGGGTCTGGTTGCTGCCTCCTGACATAGTGGCAGGACAGTTGGGCTGCCCAGTGCCAGCGCGCATGCGCACAGAATCCTGGGGGGGTGGGACATCACAGAGGGCTCTAGAGGTTGCTAGGCCACGAGGACCCCGCCAACCCAGTTGACCCCTAGGGAGGCAGTGGTGGTGGCAGCAGCCATGACACCCACCCTAAACTTGATCTGAGGTGTGGTGGCCAGCCACCAGAGCCAGAGCCCCAGGCAACAGCCAGTGCAGGTGGGCAGGGCTCTGAGGCAAGGGGCACGGTGGGGGCGTGTCCGGGGGCGGGGCCGGCATCTGACAGCCCAGTGCTGGGGTCCAAGGGCCGCCAGGCCCCTGTCCAAGCAAGTGCACTGACACACAGACAGACTGACTGACTGACAGCCCCCAACCCACAGACACCCACCAGGGCCCTGGGAGGCCTGAGCTGCCCCGGTTCTGGCGGGCAGCCACCTGGACACAGGCCTCCATAGTGGAGGCCCCTGTAGACCCCGTTGCCTGCTGACAGCGGCCCTCCTCCCCCTCCCTCTACCCCTCCCCGTCCCCTTCCTCATCCTCAGAGGGACTCACTCAGGGCCCTTGGCCTAGGCAAGCCAGGGCTGCTGCTCTGGCTGCTGCAGCTGCTATCCAGTGGGTGGCTGCAGGTATCTGGCCCTGTCAGTTCCTGATTCTTGGGACCTGCCTGCCTCCAGCTCCACCCACTCTCCAGTCCAGCCCCCTCCCCCTCCTCCGCAAGGATGCCCCCTTTTCCCCTTGACCCCTATCCCCAAGCTCCCCAACTGTCATCTACTGTTTGCCTCCTTTCCTGCCAGCCTGCTGCTGCCCTCCAGCCCTGGGGGCCCTGGGCCAGCCCAGCTGCCATCTTCACCATCCTGCAGGGGGACCTGCCCTAACGCCCTGCCACCACAGGCACACACAGCCCTGCACCTATGCAGGGGCTCCCCTGCCTGCAGCCTGCCCCCCAAACAGTCTCCTTCTGCCCCTCAACCCCCTTCTACCCCCTGTCAGGGCCCCTCACACACACCTGGGCATGAGTATCCCACACATGCACATCTCTCCCCTCCCCCTCCACTCCATTTGCACTAAGGATGGGAAGAGTCTTTTTCTCTGGGTATCCCCAGAGGAGTTGGGTCTGTCCAATGTCCTGGGGAGCCGGAACTGCAAACAATCTACAATGTAACATTTGGATCTCAGGCAACCCAATCCCAAGTGCGCTGTGCAAGCCTAGGACTGGCGAAAACACCCCACTCTGAGCACAAGGACTGCCTGGGGCAGTGGCTCCTCCAGTGGACTCAGAGACAGGCAGAGGCAGACAGCGTTTTCAGGTTCAAAACCTGTACTTCCCAGAAGCTGGTCCATCAGTAGGGTAAAAAATAAAAAAAAAAAAAAGGCTTTTTTTTTTCCCACTGCCTGACTCTCCTGTGTGATGCCTGTTTCTCAGTGAAACAAGGGAAAAATCTTTTTTCGAGGGAGCAGGACCAAGTTGCAGGCAGGTGGCCTCCGTGGAGGGTGGATGGGTAGATGGACCATGCCCTGGCTCTAGAGCCCCAGCTGCTGTTCCAGGTCCTCTCTGATTCCAGAGATCCCCCTGTGTCTTCTCATGACACTTATTTCCAAGACTGATCCTCAGGATATTGAGGATTCAAAAAATAGACAGGTCATATTGCTGTAAAAAGGAAATCCAGGGAGGTTGGGCAGAATGTCAGAGGGTTAAGAGGTGGTGGAGGAAACGAGGGGACAGGCAGAAGGATCTGCGGTATGGCCCCCAGACCCCCACCTGCAGGGGAGTGAAGCAGATCTTCAGGGGTTCTTTCTCTTCCACCTCTGACTTTCCCCTCCCCTATCCCTTTCTCTCTGTCCTATGTAAGGACAGTAACAACAACAACAATAAGAAGAAGCACAACAGTGATCAAGGAACAAAGGCAGCAAAAGGAGAATAAATGGTCTGCAGGAGCAGTGGATTCCAGGTATATGTATTGAGCACCGGCAGTGACCCTGGATGCAATAGATAAATACATACATATATATATATATATATATATATATATATATATATATATATATATATATATAAACTCATAGAGAAAATATACAGGTAATATACATGTACACATGTGTCGGTGTATCCACTTTGTAAATAAATGTACATGCTTTTTGTTTATCTAGTGAAGCAGACCTGCAGGGGTCTACCTTTCTCTCACCCTTCTGTGTTTCCACTCCTCTCTCCCTTTCTGTCCTATGCAAGGACAGTAACAGCAACAACAACGATAAGAATAACCACAACAAAGTTCAGGCAACAAGGGCAGCCAAAGGGGAAAACATGGTCTGCAGGAGCAGTGGGTTCGTGGTGCAGGCCCCTAGCCCTGACAATAACCCTGGAGGCAATCAATCAGTCAATCAATTAGTCATTAGATAAAGAATACATAAATAAAAAAATGCAGGTATTATACATGTATACGTGTCTCTGTGTTTCTACTGAGTCAAATGAAAATGTGCTTTATTTATTTAGTGAAGCAGATCTTCAGGGGGCCTATCTTTCTCTCCCCCATCTCTCTTTAACCTCCTCTTTCCATTTTTCTCTGTTCTCCGCAAGGACAGTAACTATCACAACAACAATAATAATATTATTAATAACCACAATATTCAAGCCACAAGGGCAGCAAAAGGGGAAAAATGGAACATAGGACCAGTGGATTAGTGGTACTGGCACTGCGCTATGGCAATAACCCTTTGTGGCAATAAATAAATAAATAAATAATACAAGTATTATACAAGAATATGTCCCAGTGTGTGTTTCCACTGTGTAAACGTAAAAGCACTTTTATTTACTTATATTTATTTTATTTGTTTCTTACCTAGCCAAGAGAATTTCTTTTCATTGCTAAAAAAATGTCACATTAAGCTTAGCAGGTGGTGCCTCACCTGGTTAAGCACTCATGTTAAACTGTAGGAGGACCTGGGTTCAAGACCCTGGTTCCGACCTGCAGTGGGAAATCTTTACAAGTGGTGCAGATGTGCTGCAGGTATCTCTCTGGTTCTCAAAATCTCTATCCCTCCCTTGTCTCTCAATTCTTGACTGTCCATTCCAAAAAATAAATCAAGATAATAGAAAGCAAAGAAAAAAAAAAAGATGAAGAAGAAGAAGAAGAAGAAGAAGAAGAAGGCAAAATGAAATATCCCAATATTTCAAGGGGCTGCTCAGAACAATGCTTTCCTTATTATGATCCTCACAGCATACCATATTCAGAAAGGGAAAAGACACCGCGTTTTTTTTAACCCAGTTTATTTAATACATTTATTCATTTATTTATTGAGGTGTTAATGTTTTACATTCGACAGAAGACAAGGGCTCTTATGCCAGAGGTCTCAAGTACCCCTAGATGGCTCTCTGCCTCTACAAAACCAATCGATCAACCCGTGCATCACTCGATCCTTCCATCCATCCATCCATCCATCCATCCATCCATCCATCCATCCATCCAACTATCCATCGACAATCAACCAAGCTAAGTACAAAAGGAGATATAACCTTGAATGATAAAGACAGTCAAGCCTGCACAGATACGTTGCCAACTGGGCAGTTTGGCTGAATAGGGCAGAGGAGCTGATCCAGGGAATGTGGTGAGGCGTGTGGGTGTGGGTGGGTTGAGCAGGTGAGCCTGTGAGCTGGGTCACGTCAGGGACGCTGAGGGGGGGTGTGGGCAGCTGTCACAGGTGAAATGTCAAAAGCACTCTAGCTGGTGATCAGGGCACCCGGAAGTGAGTAGAGAAAAGAGGAGAGGAGCTGACAGGAGAGGAGAGGAGAGGACAGGAGAGGACAGTAGAGGACAGGAGAGGACAGGAGAGAACAGTAGAGGACAGGAGAGGACAGGAGAGGAACTGAGAAACCCACATGGACAGAGGTAGCATACCGGTATCCAGCAAGGCAGGCAGGCATGTAGGTAGCTGTAGCCCGGTTCCCTGGCTCCTGGGCGCACCTCCTCCTTTGCTCTCTTGGCTGCCAGCCCCGAGGTCCGTCGACGGTCAGCGCTGTCCTCCCGTTCTTTGGTCCCTCTGTGCCAGGGCCCAGGGGTCTGGTTGCTGCCTCCTGACATAGTGGCAGGACAGTTGGGCTGCCCAGTGCCAGCGCGCATGCGCACAGAATCCTGGGGGGGGGGACATCACAGAGGGCTCTTGAGGTTGCTAGGCCACGAGGACCCCGCCCACCCAGTTGACCCCTAGGGAGGCAGTGGTGGTGGCAGCAGCCATGACACCCACCCTAAACTTGATCTGAGGTGTGGTGGCCAGCCACCAGAGCCAGAGCCCCAGGCAACAGCCAGTGCAGGTGGGCAGGGCTCTGAGGCAAGGGGCACGGTGGGGGCGTGTCCGGGGGCGGGGCCGGCATCTGACAGCCCAGGGCTGGGGTCCAAGGGCCGCCAGGCCCCTGTCCAAGCAAGTGCACTGACACACAGACAGACTGACTGACTGACAGCCCCCAACCCACAGACACCCACCAGGGCCCTGGGAGGCCTGAGCTGCCCCGGTTCTGGCGGGCAGCCACCTGGACACAGGCCTCCATAGTGGAGGCCCCTGTAGACCCCGTTGCCTGCTGACAGCGGCCCTCCTCCCCCTCCCTCTACCCCTCCCCGTCCCCTTCCTCATCCTCAGAGGGACTCACTCAGGGCCCTTGGCCTAGGCAAGCCAGGGCTGCTGCTCTGGCTGCTGCAGCTGCTATCCAGTGGGTGGGTGCAGGTATCTGGCCCTGTCAGTTCCTGATTCTTGGGACCTGCCTGCCTCCAGCTCCACCCACTCTCCAGTCCAGCCCCCTCCCCCTCCTCCGCAAGGATGCCCCCTTTTCCCCTTGACCCCTATCCCCAAGCTCCCCAACTGTCATCTACTGTTTGCCTCCTTTCCTGCCAGCCTGCTGCTGCCCTCCAGCCCTGGGGGCCCTGGGCCAGCCCAGCTGCCATCTTCACCATCCTGCAGGGGGACCTGCCCTAACGCCCTGCCACCACAGGCACACACAGCCCTGCACCTATTCAGGGGCTCCCCTGCCTGCAGCCTGCCCCCCAAACAGTCTCCTTCTGCCCCTCAACCCCCTTCTAACCCCTGTCAGGGCCCCTCACACACACCTGGGCATGAATATCCCACACATGCACATCTCTCCCCTCCCCCTCCACTCCATTTGCACTAAGGATGGGAAGAGTCTTTTTCTCTGGGTATCCCCAGAGGAGTTGGGTCTGTCCAATGTCCTGGGGAGCCGGAACTGCAAACAATCTACAATGTAACATTTGGATCTCAGGCAACCCAATCCCAAGTGCGCTGTGCAAGCCTAGGACTGGCGAAAACACCCCACTCTGAGCACAAGGACTGCCTGGGGCAGTGGCTCCTCCAGTGGACTCAGAGACAGGCAGAGGCAGACAGCGTTTTCAGGTTCAAAACCTGTACTTCCCAGAAGCTGGTCCATCAGTAGGGTAAAAAAATAAAAAAAAAAAAGGCTTTTTTTTTTTCCACTGCCTGACTCTCCTGTGTGATGCCTGTTTCTCAGTGAAACAAGGGAAAAATCTTTTTGCGAGGGAGCAGGACCAAGTTGCAGGCAGGTGGCCTCCGTGGAGGGTGGATGGGTAGATGGACCATGCCCTGGCTCTAGAGCCCCAGCTGCTGTTCCAGGCCCTCTCTGATTCCAGAGATCCCCCTGTGTCTTCTCATGACACTTATTTCCAAGACTGATCCTCAGGATATTGAGGATTCAAAAAATAGACAGGTCATATTGCTGTAAAAAGGAAATCCAGGGAGGTTGGGCAGAATGTCAGAGGGTTAAGAGGTGGTGGAGGAAACGAGGGGACAGGCAGAAGGATCTGCGGTATGGCCCCCAGACCCCCACCTGCAGGGGAGTAGCTTTACAGGGGGTGAAGCAGATCTTCAGGGGTTCTTTCTCTTCCACCTATGACTTTCCCCTCCCCTATCCCTTTCTCTCTGTCCTATGTAAGGACAGTAACAACAACAACAATAAGAAGAAGCACAACAGTGATCAAGGAACAAAGGCAGCAAAAGGAGAATAAATGGTCTGCAGGAGCAGTGGATTCCAGGTATATGTATTGAGCACCGGCAGTGACCCTGGATGCAATAGATAAATACATACATACATATATATATATATATATATATATATATATATATAAACTCATAGAGAAAATATACAGGTAATATACATGTACACATGTGTCGGTGTATCCACTTTGTAAATAAATGTACATGCTTTTTGTTTATCTAGTGAAGCAGACCTGCAGGGGTCTACCTTTCTCTCACCCTTCTGTGTTTCCACTCCTCTCTCCCTTTCTGTCCTATGCAAGGACAGTAACAGCAACAACAACGATAAGAATAACCACAACAAAGTTCAGGCAACAAGGGCAGCCAAAGGGGAAAACATGGTCTGCAGGAGCAGTGGGTTCGTAGTGCAGGCCCCTAGCCCTGACAATAACCCTGGAGGCAATCAATCAGTCAATCAATTAGTCATTAGATAAAGAATACATAAATAAAAAATGCAGGTATTATACATGTATACGTGTCTCTGTGTTTCTACTGAGTCAAATGAAAATGTGCTTTATTTATTTAGTGAAGCAGATCTTCAGGGGGCCTATCTTTCTCTCCCCCATCTCTCTTTAACCTCCTCTTTCCATTTTTCTCTGTTCTCCGCAAGGACAGTAACTATCACAACAACAATAATAATATTATTAATAACCACAATATTCAAGCCACAAGGGCAGCAAAAGGGGAAAAAATGGAACATAGGACCAGTGGATTAGTGGTACTGGCACTGCGCTATGGCAATAACCCTTTGTGGCAATAAATAAATAAATAAATAATACAAGTATTAAACAAGAATATGTCCCAGTGTGTGTTTCCACTGTGTAAATGTAAAAGCACTTTTATTTACTTATATTTATTTTATTTGTTTCTTACCTAGCCAAGAGAATTTCTTTTCATTGCTAAAAAAATGTCACATTAAGCTTAGCAGGTGGTGCCTCACCTGGTTAAGCACTCATGTTAAACTGTAGGAGGACCTGGGTTCAAGACCCTGGTTCCGACCTGCAGTGGGAAATCTTTACAAGTGGTGCAGATGTGCTGCAGGTATCTCTCTGGTTCTCAAAATCTCTATCCCTCCCTTGTCTCTCAATTCTTGACTGTCCATTCCAAAAAATAAATCAAGATAATAGAAAGCAAAGAAAAAAAAAGATGAAGAAGAAGAAGAAGAAGAAGAAGAAGAAGAAGGCAAAATGAAATATCCCAATATTTCAAGGGGCTGCTCAGAACAATGCTTTCCTTATTATGATCCTCACAGCATACCATATTCAGAAAGGGAAAAGACACCGCGTTTTTTTTAACCCAGTTTATTTAATACATTTATTCATTTATTTATTGAGGTGTTAATGTTTTACATTCGACAGAAGACAAGGGCTCTTATGCCAGAGGTCTCAAGTACCCCTAGATGGCTCTCTGCCTCTACAAAACCAATCGATCAACCCGTGCATCACTCGATCCTTCCATCCATCCATCCATCCATCCATCCATCCATCCATCCATCCAACTATCCATCGACAATCAACCAAGCTAAGTACAAAAGGAGATATAACCTTGAATGATAAAGACAGTCAAGCCTGCACAGATACGTTGCCAACTGGGCAGTTTGGCTGAATAGGGCAGAGGAGCTGATCCAGGGAATGTGGTGGGGCGTGTGGGTGTGGGTGGGTTGAGCAGGTGAGCCTGTGAGCTGGGTCACGTCAGGGACGCTGAGGGGGGGTGTGGGCAGCTGTCACAGGTGAAATGTCAAAAGCACTCTAGCTGGTGATCAGGGCACCCGGAAGTGAGTAGAGAAAAGAGGAGAGGAGCTGACAGGAGAGGAGAGGAGAGGACAGGAGAGGACAGTAGAGGACAGGAGAGGACAGGAGAGAACAGTAGAGGACAGGAGAGGACAGGAGAGGAACTGAGAAACCCACATGGACAGAGGTAGCATACCGGTATCCAGCAAGGCAGGCAGGCATGTAGGTAGCTGTAGCCCGGTTCCCTGGCTCCTGGGCGCACCTCCTCCTTTGCTCTCTTGGCTGCCAGCCCCGAGGTCCGTCGACGGTCAGCGCTGTCCTCCCGTTCTTTGGTCCCTCTGTGCCAGGGCCCAGGGGTCTGGTTGCTGCCTCCTGACATAGTGGCAGGACAGTTGGGCTGCCCAGTGCCAGCGCGCATGCTCACAGAATCCTGGGGGGGGGGACATCACAGAGGGCTCTAGAGGTTGCTAGGCCACGAGGACCCCGCCCATCCAGTTGACCCCTAGGGAGGCAGTGGTGGTGGCAGCAGCCATGACACCCACCCTAAACTTGATCTGAGGTGTGGTGGCCAGCCACCAGAGCCAGAGCCCCAGGCAACAGCCAGTGCAGGTGGGCAGGGCTCTGAGGCAAGGGGCACGGTGGGGGCGTGTCCGGGGGCGGGGCCGGCATCTGACAGCCCAGGGCTGGGGTCCAAGGGCCGCCAGGCCCCTGTCCAAGCAAGTGCACTGACACACAGACAGACTGACTGACTGACAGCCCCCAACCCACAGACACCCACCAGGGCCCTGGGAGGCCTGAGCTGCCCCGGTTCTGGCGGGCAGCCACCTGGACACAGGCCTCCATAGTGGAGGCCCCTGTAGACCCCGTTGCCTGCTGACAGCGGCCCTCCTCCCCCTCCCTCTACCCCTCCCCGTCCCCTTCCTCATCCTCAGAGGGACTCACTCAGGGCCCTTGGCCTAGGCAAGCCAGGGCTGCTGCTCTGGCTGCTGCAGCTGCTATCCAGTGGGTGGGTGCAGGTATCTGGCCCTGTCAGTTCCTGATTCTTGGGACCTGCCTGCCTCCAGCTCCACCCACTCTCCAGTCCAGCCCCCTCCCCCTCCTCCGCAAGGATGCCCCCTTTTCCCCTTGACCCCTATCCCCAAGCTCCCCAACTGTCATCTACTGTTTGCCTCCTTTCCTGCCAGCCTGCTGCTGCCCTCCAGCCCTGGGGGCCCTGGGCCAGCCCAGCTGCCATCTTCACCATCCTGCAGGGGGACCTGCCCTAACGCCCTGCCACCACAGGCACACACAGCCCTGCACCTATGCAGGGGCTCCCCTGCCTGCAGCCTGCCCCCAAAACAGTCTCCTTCTGCCCCTCAACCCCCTTCTAACCCCTGTCAGGGCCCCTCACACACACCTGGGCATGAATATCCCACACATGCACATCTCTCCCCTCCCCCTCCACTCCATTTGCACTAAGGATGGGAAGAGTCTTTTTCTCTGGGTATCCCCAGAGGAGTTGGGTCTGTCCAATGTCCTGGGGAGCCGGAACTGCAAACAATCTACAATGTAACATTTGGATCTCAGGCAACCCAATCCCAAGTGCGCTGTGCAAGCCTAGGACTGGCGAAAACACCCCACTCTGAGCACAAGGACTGCCTGGGGCAGTGGCTCCTCCAGTGGACTCAGAGACAGGCAGAGGCAGACAGCGTTTTCAGGTTCAAAACCTGTACTTCCCAGAAGCTGGTCCATCAGTAGGGTAAAAAAATAAAAAAAAAAAAGGCTTTTTTTTTTTCCACTGCCTGACTCTCCTGTGTGATGCCTGTTTCTCAGTGAAACAAGGGAAAAATCTTTTTGCGAGGGAGCAGAACCAAGTTGCAGGCAGGTGGCCTCCGTGGAGGGTGGATGGGTAGATGGAACATGCCCTGGCTCTAGAGCCCCAGCTGCTGTTCCAGGCCCTCTCTGATTCCAGAGATCCCCCTGTGTCTTCTCATGACACTTATTTCCAAGACTGATCCTCAGGATATTGAGGATTCAAAAAATAGACAGGTCATATTGCTGTAAAAAGGAAATCCAGGGAGGTTGGGCAGAATGTCAGAGGGTTAAGAGGTGGTGGAGGAAACGAGGGGACAGGCAGAAGGATCTGCGGTATGGCCCCCAGACCCCCACCTGCAGGGGAGTAGCTTTACAGGGGGTGAAGCAGATCTTCAGGGGTTCTTTCTCTTCCACCTATGACTTTCCCCTCCCCTATCCCTTTCTCTCTGTCCTATGTAAGGACAGTAACAACAACAACAATAAGAAGAAGCACAACAGTGATCAAGGAACAAAGGCAGCAAAAGGAGAATAAATGGTCTGCAGGAGCAGTGGATTCCAGGTATATGTATTGAGCACCGGCAGTGACCCTGGATGCAATAGATAAATACATACATATATATATATATATATATATATAAACTCATAGAGAAAATATACAGGTAATATACATATACACATGTGTCGGTGTATCCACTTTGTAAATAAATGTACATGCTTTTTGTTTATCTAGTGAAGCAGACCTGCAGGGGTCTACCTTTCTCTCACCCTTCTGTGTTTCCACTCCTCTCTCCCTTTCTGTCCTATGCAAGGACAGTAACAGCAACAACAACGATAAGAATAACCACAACAAAGTTCAGGCAACAAGGGCAGCCAAAGGGGAAAACATGGTCTGCAGGAGCAGTGGGTTCGTGGTGCAGGCCCCTAGCCCTGACAATAACCCTGGAGGCAATCAATCAGTCAATCAATTAGTCATTAGATAAAGAATACATAAATAAAAAATGCAGGTATTATACATGTATACGTGTCTCTGTGTTTCTACTGAGTCAAATGAAAATGTGCTTTATTTATTTAGTGAAGCAGATCTTCAGGGGGCCTATCTTTCTCTCCCCCATCTCTCTTTAACCTCCTCTTTCCATTTTTCTCTGTTCTCCGCAAGGACAGTAACTATCACAACAACAATAATAATATTATTAATAACCACAATATTCAAGCCACAAGGGCAGCAAAAGGGGAAAAATGGAACATAGGACCAGTGGATTAGTGGTACTGGCACTGCGCTATGGCAATAACCCTTTGTGGCAATAAATAAATAAATAAATAATACAAGTATTAAACAAGAATATGTCCCAGTGTGTGTTTCCACTGTGTAAATGTAAAAGCACTTTTATTTACTTATATTTATTTTATTTGTTTCTTACCTAGCCAAGAGAATTTCTTTTCATTGCTAAAAAAATGTCACATTAAGCTTAGCAGGTGGTGCCTCACCTGGTTAAGCACTCATGTTAAACTGTAGGAGGACCTGGGTTCAAGACCCTGGTTCCGACCTGCAGTGGGAAATCTTTACAAGTGGTGCAGATGTGCTGCAGGTATCTCTCTGGTTCTCAAAATCTCTATCCCTCCCTTGTCTCTCAATTCTTGACTGTCCATTCTAAAAAATAAATCAAGATAATAGAAAGCAAAGAAAAAAAAAAGATGATGAAGAAGAAGAAGAAGAAGAAGAAGAAGAAGGCAAAATGAAATATCCCAATATTTCAAGGGGCTGCTCAGAACAATGCTTTCCTTATTATGATCCTCACAGCATACCATATTCAAAAAGGGAAAAGACACCGCGTTTTTTTTAACCCCGTTTATTTAATACATTTATTCATTTATTTATTGAGGTGTTAATGTTTTACATTCGACAGAAGACAAGGGCTCTTATGCCAGAGGTCTCAAGTAACCCTAGATGGCTCTCTGCCTCTGCAAAACCAATCGATCAACCCGTGCATCACTCGATCCTTCCATCCATCCATCCATCCATCCATCCATCCATCCATCCATCCAACTATCCATCGACAATCAACCAAGCTAAGTACAAAAGGAGATATAACCTTGAATGATAAAGACAGTCAAGCCTGCACAGATACGTTGCCAACTGGGCAGTTTGGCTGAATAGGGCAGAGGAGCTGATCCAGGGAATGTGGTGGGGCATGTGGGTGTGGGTGGGGTGAGCAGGTGAGCCTGTGAGCTGGGTCACGTAAGGGACGTGGAGGGGGGGTGTGGGCAGCTGTCACAGGTGAAATGTCAAAAGCGCTCTAGCTGGTGATCAGGGCACCCGGAAGTGAGTAGAGAAAAGAGGAGAGGAGCGGACAGCAGAGGAGAGGAGAGGAGAGGACATGAGAGGACAGTAGAGGACAGGAGAGGACAGGAGATAAGAGTAGAGGACAGGAGAGGACAGGAGAGGAACTGAGAAACCCACATGGACAGAGGTAGCATACCGGAATCCAGCAAGGCAGGCAGGCATGTAGTTAGCTGTAGCCCGGTTCCCTGGCTCCTGGGCGCACCTCCTCCTTTGCTCTCTTGGCTGCTAGCCCCGAGGTCCGTCGACGGTCAGCGCTGTCCTCCCGTTCTTCGGTCCCTCTGTGCCAGGGCCCAGGGGTCTGGTTGCTGCCGCCTGACATAGTGGCAGGACAGTTGGGCTGCCCAGTGCCAGTGCGCATGCGCACAGAATCCTGGGGGGGGGAGACATCACAGAGGGCTCCAGAGATGCTAGGCCACGAGGACCCCGCCCACCCAGTTGACCCCTAGGGAGGCACTGGTGGTGGCAGCAGCCATGACACCCACCCTGAACTTGATCTGAGGTGTGGTGGCCAGCCACCAGAGCCAGAGCCCCAGGCAACAGCCAGTGCAGGTGGGCAGGGCTCTGAGGCAAGGGGCACGGTGGGGGCGTGTCCGGGGGCGGGGCCGGCATCTGACAGCCCAGGGCTGGGGTCCAAGGGCCGCCAGGCCCCTGTCCAAGCAAGTGCACTGACACACAGACAGACTGACTGACTGACAGCCCCCAACCCACAGACACCCACCAGGGCCCTGGGAGGCCTGAGCTGCCCCGGTTCTGGCGGGCAGCCACCTGGACACAGGCCTCCATAGTGGAGGCCCCTGTAGACCCCGTTGCCTGCTGACAGCGGCCCTCCTCCCCCTCCCTCTACCCCTCCCCGTCCCCTTCCTCATCCTCAGAGGGACTCACTCAGGGCCCTTGGCCTAGGCAAGCCAGGGCTGCTGCTCTGGCTGCTGCAGCTGCTATCCAGTGGGTGGGTGCAGGTATCTGGCCCTGTCAGTTCCTGATTCTTGGGACCTGCCTGCCTCCAGCTCCACCCACTCTCCAGTCCAGCCCCCTCCCCCTCCTCCGCAAGGATGCCCCCTTTTCCCCTTGCCCCCTGTCCCCCAGCTCCCCAACTGTCATCTACTGTTTGCCTCCTTTCCTGCCAGCCTGCTGCTGCCCTCCAGCCCTGGGGGCCCTGGGCCAGCCCAGCTGCCATCTTCACCATCCTGCAGGGGGACCTGCCCTAACGCCCTGCCACCACAGGCACACACAGCCCTGCACCTATGCAGGGGCTCCCCTGCCTGCAGCCTGCCCCCAAAACAGTCTCCTTCTGCCCCTCAACCCCCTTCTACCCCCTGTCAGGGCCCCTCACACACACCTGGGCATGAGTATCCCACACATGCACATCTCTCCCCTCCCCCTCCACTCCATTTGCACTAAGGATGGGAAGAGTCTTTTTCTCTGGGTATCCCCAGAGGAGTTGGGTCTGTCCAATGTCCTGGGGAGCCGGAACTGCAAACAATCTACAATGTAACATTTGGATCTCAGGCAACCCAATCCCAAGTGCGCTGTGCAAGCCTAGGACTGGCGAAAACACCCCACTCTGAGCACAAGGACTGCCTGGGGCAGTGGCTCCTCCAGTGGACTCAGAGACAGGCAGAGGCAGACAGCGTTTTCAGGTTCAAAACCTGTACTTCCCAGAAGCTGGTCCATCAGTAGGGTAAAAAAATAAAAAAAGGCTTTTTTTTTTTTTCCCACTGCCGGACTCTCCTGTGTGATGCCTGTTTCTCAGTGAAACAAGGGAAAAATCTTTTTTCGAGGGAGCAGGACCAAGTTGCAGGCAGGTGGCCTCCGTGGAGGGTGGATGGGTAGATGGACCATGCCCTGGCTCTAGAGCCCCAGCTGCTGTTCCAGGCCCTCTCTGATTCCAGAGATCCCCCTGTGTCTTCTCATGACACTATTTCCAAGACTGATCCTCAGGATATTGAGGATTCAAAAAATAGACAGGTCATATTGCTGTAAAAAGGAAATCCAGGGAGGTTGGGCAGAATGTCAGAGGGTTAAGAGGTGGTGGAGGAAACGAGGGGACAGGCAGAAGGATCTGCGGTATGGCCCCCAGACCCCCACCTGCAGGGGAGTGAAGCAGATCTTCAGGGGTTCTTTCTCTTCCACCTCTGACTTTCCCCTCCCATATCCCTTTCTCTCTGTCCTATGTAAGGACAGTAACAACAACAACAATAAGAAGAAGCACAACAGTGATCAAGGAACAAAGGCAGCAAAAGGAGAATAAATGGTCTGCAGGAGCAGTGGATTCCAGGTATATGTATTGAGCACAGGCAGTGACCCTGGATGCAATAAATACATACATACATATATATATATATATATATATATATATATATATATATATATATATATATATAACTCATAGAGAAAATATACAGGTAATATACATGTACACATGTGTCGGTGTATCCACTTTGTAAATAAATGTACATGCTTTTTGTTTATCTAGTGAAGCAGACCTGCAGGGGTCTACCTTTCTCTCACCCTTCTGTGTTTCCACTCCTCTCTCCCTTTCTGTCCTATGCAAGGACAGTAACAGCAACAACAACGATAAGAATAACCACAACAAAGTTCAGGCAACAAGGGCAGCCAAAGGGGAAAACATGGTCTGCAGGAGCAGTGGGTTCGTGGTGCAGGCCCCTAGCCCTGACAATAACCCTGGAGGCAATCAATCAGTCAATCAATTAGTCATTAGATAAAGAATACATAAATAAAAAAATGCAGGTATTATACATGTATACGTGTCTCTGTGTTTCTACTGAGTCAAATGAAAATGTGCTTTATTTATTTAGTGAAGCAGATCTTCAGGGGGCCTATCTTTCTCTCCCCCATCTCTCTTTAACCTCCTCTTTCCATTTTTCTCTGTTCTCCGCAAGGACAGTAACTATCACAACAACAATAATAATATTATTAATAACCACAATATTCAAGCCACAAGGGCAGCAAAAGGGGAAAAATGGAACATAGGACCAGTGGATTAGTGGTACTGGCACTGCGCTATGGCAATAACCCTTTGTGGCAATAAATAAATAAATAAATAAATAATACAAGTATTATACAAGAATATGTCCCAGTGTGTGTTTCCACTGTGTAAACGTAAAAGCACTTTTATTTACTTATATTTATTTTATTTGTTTCTTACCTAGCCAAGAGAATTTCTTTTCATTGCTAAAAAAATGTCACATTAAGCTTAGCAGGTGGTGCCTCACCTGGTTAAGCACTCATGTTAAACTGTAGGAGGACCTGGGTTCAAGACCCTGGTTCCGACCTGCAGTGGGAAATCTTTACAAGTGGTGCAGATGTGCTGCAGGTATCTCTCTGGTTCTCAAAATCTCTATCCCTCCCTTGTCTCTCAATTCTTGACTGTCCATTCCAAAAAATAAATCAAGATAATAGAAAGCAAAGAAAAAAAAAAAAGATGAAGAAGAAGAAGAAGAAGAAGAAGAAGAAGAAGGCAAAATGAAATATCCCAATATTTCAAGGGGCTGCTCAGAACAATGCTTTCCTTATTATGATCCTCACAGCATACCATATTCAGAAAGGGAAAAGACACCGCGTTTTTTTTAACCCAGTTTATTTAATACATTTATTCATTTATTTATTGAGGTGTTAATGTTTTACATTCGACAGAAGACAAGGGCTCTTATGCCAGAGGTCTCAAGTACCCCTAGATGGCTCTCTGCCTCTACAAAACCAATCGATCAACCCGTGCATCACTCGATCCTTCCATCCATCCATCCATCCATCCATCCATCCATCCATCCATCCAACTATCCATCGACAATCAACCAAGCTAAGTACAAAAGGAGATATAACCTTGAATGATAAAGACAGTCAAGCCTGCACAGATACGTTGCCAACTGGGCAGTTTGGCTGAATAGGGCAGAGGAGCTGATCCAGGGAATGTGGTGAGGCGTGTGGGTGTGGGTGGGTTGAGCAGGTGAGCCTGTGAGCTGGGTCACGTCAGGGACGCTGAGGGGGGGTGTGGGCAGCTGTCACAGGTGAAATGTCAAAAGCACTCTAGCTGGTGATCAGGGCACCCGGAAGTGAGTAGAGAAAAGAGGAGAGGAGCTGACAGGAGAGGAGAGGAGAGGACAGGAGAGGACAGTAGAGGACAGGAGAGGACAGGAGAGAACAGTAGAGGACAGGAGAGGACAGGAGAGGAACTGAGAAACCCACATGGACAGAGGTAGCATACCGGTATCCAGCAAGGCAGGCAGGCATGTAGGTAGCTGTAGCCCGGTTCCCTGGCTCCTGGGCGCACCTCCTCCTTTGCTCTCTTGGCTGCCAGCCCCGAGGTCCGTCGACGGTCAGCGCTGTCCTCCCGTTCTTTGGTCCCTCTGTGCCAGGGCCCAGGGGTCTGGTTGCTGCCTCCTGACATAGTGGCAGGACAGTTGGGCTGCCCAGTGCCAGCGCGCATGCGCACAGAATCCTGGGGGGGGGGACATCACAGAGGGCTCTAGAGGTTGCTAGGCCACGAGGACCCCGCCCACCCAGTTGACCCCTAGGGAGGCAGTGGTGGTGGCAGCAGCCATGACACCCACCCTAAACTTGATCTGAGGTGTGGTGGCCAGCCACCAGAGCCAGAGCCCCAGGCAACAGCCAGTGCAGGTGGGCAGGGCTCTGAGGCAAGGGGCACGGTGGGGGCGTGTCCGGGGGCGGGGCCGGCATCTGACAGCCCAGGGCTGGGGTCCAAGGGCCGCCAGGCCCCTGTCCAAGCAAGTGCACTGACACACAGACAGACTGACTGACTGACAGCCCCCAACCCACAGACACCCACCAGGGCCCTGGGAGGCCTGAGCTGCCCCGGTTCTGGCGGGCAGCCACCTGGACACAGGCCTCCATAGTGGAGGCCCCTGTAGACCCCGTTGCCTGCTGACAGCGGCCCTCCTCCCCCTCCCTCTACCCCTCCCCGTCCCCTTCCTCATCCTCAGAGGGACTCACTCAGGGCCCTTGGCCTAGGCAAGCCAGGGCTGCTGCTCTGGCTGCTGCAGCTGCTATCCAGTGGGTGGGTGCAGGTATCTGGCCCTGTCAGTTCCTGATTCTTGGGACCTGCCTGCCTCCAGCTCCACCCACTCTCCAGTCCAGCCCCCTCCCCCTCCTCCGCAAGGATGCCCCCTTTTCCCCTTGACCCCTATCCCCAAGCTCCCCAACTGTCATCTACTGTTTGCCTCCTTTCCTGCCAGCCTGCTGCTGCCCTCCAGCCCTGGGGGCCCTGGGCCAGCCCAGCTGCCATCTTCACCATCCTGCAGGGGGACCTGCCCTAACGCCCTGCCACCACAGGCACACACAGCCCTGCACCTATGCAGGGGCTCCCCTGCCTGCAGCCTGCCCCCCAAACAGTCTCCTTCTGCCCCTCAACCCCCTTCTACCCCCTGTCAGGGCCCCTCACACACACCTGGGCATGAGTATCCCACACATGCACATCTCTCCCCTCCCCCTCCACTCCATTTGCACTAAGGATGGGAAGAGTCTTTTTCTCTGGGTATCCCCAGAGGAGTTGGGTCTGTCCAATGTCCTGGGGAGCCGGAACTGCAAACAATCTACAATGTAACATTTGGATCTCAGGCAACCCAATCCCAAGTGCGCTGTGCAAGCCTAGGACTGGCGAAAACACCCCACTCTGAGCACAAGGACTGCCTGGGGCGGTGGCTCCTCCAGTGGACTCAGAGACAGGCAGAGGCAGACAGCGTTTTCAGGTTCAAAACCTGTACTTCCCAGAAGCTGGTCCATCAGTAGGGTAAAAAAATAAAAAAAGGCTTTTTTTTTTTTCCACTGCCTGACTCTCCTGTGTGATGCCTGTTTCTCAGTGAAACAAGGGAAAAATCTTTTTGCGAGGGAGCAGAACCAAGTTGCAGGCAGGTGGCCTCCGTGGAGGGTGGATGGGTAGTTGGACCATGCCCTGGCTCTAGAGCCCCAGCTGCTGTTCCAGGCGCTCTCTGATTCCAGAGATCCCCCTGTGTCTTCTCATGACACTATTTCCAAGACTGATCCTCAGGATATTGAGGATTCAAAAAATAGACAGGTCATATTGCTGTAAAAAGGAAATCCAGGGAGGTTGGGCAGAATGTCAGAGGGTTAAGAGGTGGTGGAGGAAACGAGGGGACAGGCAGAAGGATCTGCGGTATGGCCCCCAGACCCCCACCTGCAGGGGAGTAGCTTTACAGGGGGTGAAGCAGATCTTCAGGGGTTCTTTCTCTTCCACCTATGACTTTCCTCTCCCCTATCCCTTTCTCTCTGTCCTATGTAAGGACAGTAACAACAACAACAATAAGAAGAAGCACAACAGTGATCAAGGAACAAGAGCAGCAAAAGGAGAATAAATGGTCTGCAGGAGCAGTGGATTCCAGGTGTATGTATTGAGCACCGGCAGTGACTCTGGATGCAATAAATAAATACATACATATATATATATATATATATATATATATATATAAACTCATAGAGAAAATATACAGGTAATATACATGTACACATGTGTCGGTGTATCCACTTTGTAAATAAATGTACATGCTTTTTGTTTATCTAGTGAAGCAGACCTGCAGGGGTCTACCTTTCTCTCACCCTTCTGTGTTTCCACTCCTCTCTCCCTTTCTGTCCTATGCAAGGACAGTAACAGCAACAACAATGATAAGAATAACCACAACAAAGTTCAGGCAACAAGGGCAGCCAAAGGGGAAAACATGGTCTGCAGGAGCAGTGGGTTCGTGGTGCAGGCCCCTAGCCCTGACAATAACCCTGGAGGCAATCAATCAGTCAATCAATTAGTCATTAGATAAAGAATACATAAATAAAAAATGCAGGTATTATACATGTATACGTGTCTCTGTGTTTCTACTGAGTCAAATGAAAATGTGCTTTATTTATTTAGTGAAGCAGATCTTCAGGGGGCCTATCTTTCTCTCCCCCATCTCTCTTTAACCTCCTCTTTCCATTTTTCTCTGTTCTCCGCAAGGACAGTATCTATCACAACAACAATAATAATATTATTAATAACCACAATATTCAAGCCACAAGGGCAGCAAAAGGGGAAAAATGGAACATAGGACCAGTGGATTAGTGGTACTGGCACTGCGCTATGGCAATAACCCTTTGTGGCAATAAATAAATAAATAAATAATACAAGTATTATACAAGAATATGTCCCAGTGTGTGTTTCCACTGTGTAAACGTAAAAGCACTTTTATTTACTTATATTTATTTTATTTGTTTCTTACCTAGCCAAGAGAATTTCTTTTCATTGCTAAAAAAATGTCACATTAAGCTTAGCAGGTGGTGCCTCACCTGGTTAAGCACTCATGTTAAACTGTAGGAGGACCTGGGTTCAAGACCCTGGTTCCGACCTGCAGTGGGAAATCTTTACAAGTGGTGCAGATGTGCTGCAGGTATCTCTCTGGTTCTCAAAATCTCTATCCCTCCCTTGTCTCTCAATTCTTGACTGTCCATTCCAAAAAATAAATCAAGATAATAGAAAGCAAAGAAAAAAAAAGATGATGAAGAAGAAGAAGAAGAAGAAGAAGGCAAAATGAAATATCCCAATATTTCAAGGGGCTGCTCAGAACAATGCTTTCCTTATTATGATCCTCACAGCATACCATATTCAGAAAGGGAAAAGACACCGCGTTTTTTTTAACCCAGTTTATTTAATACATTTATTCATTTATTTATTGAGGTGTTAATGTTTTACATTCGACAGAAGACAAGGGCTCTTATGCCAGAGGTCTCAAGTAACCCTAGATGGCTCTCTGCCTCTACAAAACCAATCGATCAACCCGTGCATCACTCGATCCTTCCATCCAACCATCCATCCATCCATCCATCCATCCATCCATCCATCCAACTATCCATCGACAATCAACCAAGCTAAGTACAAAAGGAGATATAACCTTGAATGATAAAGACAGTCAAGCCTGCACAGATACGTTGCCAACTGGGCAGTTTGGCTGAATAGGGCAGAGGAGCTGATCCAGGGAATGTGGTGGGGCGTGTGGGTGTGGGTGGGGTGAGCAGGTGAGCCTGTGAGCTGGGTCACGTAAGGGACGCGGAGGGGGGGTGTGGGCAGCTGTCACAGGTGAAATGTCAAAAGCGCTCTAGCTGGTGATCAGGGCACGCGGAAGTGAGTAGAGAAAAGAGGAGAGGAGCGGACAGCAGAGGAGAGTAGAGGAGAGGACATGAGAGGACAGTAGAGGACAGGAGAGGACAGGAGAGAACAGTAGAGGACAGGAGAGGACAGGAGAGGAACTGAGAAACCCACATGGACAGAGGTAGCATACCGGAATCCAGCAAGGCAGGCAGGCATGTAGGTAGCTGTAGCCCGGTTCCCTGGCTCCTGGGCGCACCTCCTCCTTTGCTCTCTTGGCTGCCAGCCCCGAGGTCCGTCGACGGTCAGCGCTGTCCTCCCGTTCTTCGGTCCCTCTGTGCCAGGGCCCAGGGGTCTGGTTGCTGCCGCCTGACATAGTGGCAGGACAGTTGGGCTGCCCAGTGCCAGTGCGCATGCGCACAGAATCCTGGGGGGGGGAGACATCACAGAGGGCTCCAGAGATGCTAGGCCTCGAGGACCCCGCCCACCCAGTTGACCCCTAGGGAGGCACTGGTGGTGGCAGCAGCCATGACACCCACCCTGAACTTGATCTGAGGTGTGGTGGCCAGCCACCAGAGCCAGAGCCCCAGGCAACAGCCAGTGCAGGTGGGCAGGGCTCTGAGGCAAGGGGCACGGTGGGGGCGTGTCCGGGGGCGGGGCCGGCATCTGACAGCCCAGGGCTGGGGTCCAAGGGCCGCCAATCCCCTGTCCAAGCAAGTGCACTGACACACAGACAGACTGACTGACTGACAGCCCCCAACCCACAGACACCCACCAGGGCCCTGGGAGGCCTGAGCTGCCCCGGTTCTGGCGGGCAGCCACCTGGACACAGGCCTCCATAGTGGAGGCCCCTGTAGACCCCGTTGCCTGCTGACAGCGGCCCTCCTCCCCCTCCCTCTACCCCTCCCCGTCCCCTTCCTCATCCTCAGAGGGACTCACTCAGGGCCCTTGGCCTAGGCAAGCCAGGGCTGCTGCTCTGGCTGCTGCAGCTGCTATCCAGTGGGTGGCTGCAGGTATCTGGCCCTGTCAGTTCCTGATTCTTGGGACCTGCCTGCCTCCAGCTCCACCCACTCTCCAGTCCAGCCCCCTCCCCCTCCTCCGCAAGGATGCCCCCTTTTCCCCTTGCCCCCTGTCCCCCAGCTCCCCAACTGTCATCTACTGTTTGCCTCCTTTCCTGCCAGCCTGCTGCTGCCCTCCAGCCCTGGGGGCCCTGGGCCAGCCCAGCTGCCATCTTCACCATCCTGCAGGGGGACCTGCCCTAACGCCCTGCCACCACAGGCACACACAGCCCTGCACCTATGCAGGGGCTCCCCTGCCTGCAGCCTGCCCCCCAAACAGTCTCCTTCTGCCCCTCAACCCCCTTCTACCCCCTGTCAGGGCCCCTCACACACACCTGGGCATGAGTATCCCACACATGCACATCTCTCCCCTCCCCCTCCACTCCATTTGCACTAAGGATGGGAAGAGTCTTTTTCTCTGGGTATCCCCAGAGGAGTTGGGTCTGTCCAATGTCCTGGGGAGCCGGAACTGCAAACAATCTACAATGTAACATTTGGATCTCAGGCAACCCAATCCCAAGTGCGCTGTGCAAGCCTAGGACTGGCGAAAACACCCCACTCTGAGCACAAGGACTGCCTGGGGCAGTGGCTCCTCCAGTGGACTCAGAGACAGGCAGAGCCAGACAGCGTTTTCAGGTTCAAAACCTGTACTTCCCAGAAGCTGGTCCATCAGTAGGGTAAAAAAAAAAAAAAGGTTTTTTTTTTTTTTCCACTGCCTGACTCTCCTGTGTGATGCCTGTTTCTCAGTGAAACAAGGGAAAAATCTTTTTGCGAGGGAGCAGAACCAAGTTGCAGGCAGGTGGCCTCCGTGGAGGGTGGATGGGTAGTTGGACCATGCCCTGGCTCTAGAGCCCCAGCTGCTGTTCCAGGCGCTCTCTGATTCCAGAGATCCCCCTGTGTCTTCTCATGACACTATTTCCAAGACTGATCCTCAGGATATTGAGGATTCAAAAAATAGACAGGTCATATTGCTGTAAAAAGGAAATCCAGGGAGGTTGGGCAGAATGTCAGAGGGTTAAGAGGTGGTGGAGGAAACGAGGGGACAGGCAGAAGGATCTGCGGTATGGCCCACAGACCCCCACCTGCAGGGGAGTAGCTTTACAGGGGGTGAAGCAGATCTTCAGGGGTTCTTTCTCTTCCACCTATGACTTTCCTCTCCCCTATCCCTTTCTCTCTGTTCTATGTAAGGACAGTAACAACAACAACAATAAGAAGAAGCACAACAGTGATCAAGGAACAAGAGCAGCAAAAGGAGAATAAATGGTCTGCAGGAGCAGTGGATTCCAGGTATATGTATTGAGCACCGGCAGTGACCCTGGATGCAATAAATAAATACATACATACATATATATATATATATATACATATATATATATAAACTCATAGAGAAAATATACAGGTAATATACATGTACACATGTGTCGGTGTATCCACTTTGTAAATAAATGTACATGCTTTTTGTTTATCTAGTGAAGCAGACCTGCAGGGGTCTACCTTTCTCTCACCCTTCTGTGTTTCCACTCCTCTCTCCCTTTCTGTCCTATGCAAGGACAGTAACAGCAACAACAACGATAAGAATAACCACAACAAAGTTCAGGCAACAAGGGCAGCCAAAGGGGAAAACATGGTCTGCAGGAGCAGTGGGTTCGTGGTGCAGGCCCCTAGCCCTGACAATAACCCTGGAGGCAATCAATCAGTCAATCAATTAGTCATTAGATAAAGAATACATAAATAAAAAATGCAGGTATTATACATGTATACGTGTCTCTGTGTTTCTACTGAGTCAAATGAAAATGTGCTTTATTTATTTAGTGAAGCAGATCTTCAGGGGGCCTATCTTTCTCTCCCCCATCTCTCTTTAACCTCCTCTTTCCATTTTTCTCTGTTCTCCGCAAGGACAGTAACTATCACAACAACAATAATAATATTATTAATAACCACAATATTCAAGCCACAAGGGCAGCAAAAGGGGAAAAATGGAACATAGGACCAGTGGATTAGTGGTACTGGCACTGCGCTATGGCAATAACCCTTTGTGGCAATAAATAAATAAATAAATAATACAAGTATTATACAAGAATATGTCCCAGTGTGTGTTTCCACTGTGTAAACGTAAAAGCACTTTTATTTACTTATATTTATTTTATTTGTTTCTTACCTAGCCAAGAGAATTTCTTTTCATTGCTAAAAAAATGTCACATTAAGCTTAGCAGGTGGTGCCTCACCTGGTTAAGCACTCATGTTAAACTGTAGGAGGACCTGGGTTCAAGACCCTGGTTCCGACCTGCAGTGGGAAATCTTTACAAGTGGTGCAGATGTGCTGCAGGTATCTCTCTGGTTCTCAAAATCTCTATCCCTCCCTTGTCTCTCAATTCTTGACTGTCCATTCCAAAAAATAAATCAAGATAATAGAAAGCAAAGAAAAAAAAAAGATGATGAAGAAGAAGAAGAAGAAGAAGAAGGCAAAATGAAATATCCCAATATTTCAAGGGGCTGCTCAGAACAATGCTTTCCTTATTATGATCCTCACAGCATACCATATTCAGAAAGGGAAAAGACACCGCGTTTTTTTTAACCCAGTTTATTTAATACATTTATTCATTTATTTATTGAGGTGTTAATGTTTTACATTCGACAGAAGACAAGGGCTCTTATGCCAGAGGTCTCAAGTACCCCTAGATGGCTCTCTGCCTCTACAAAACCAATCGATCAACCCGTGCATCACTCGATCCTTCCATCCATCCATCCATCCATCCATCCATCCATCCATCCATCCAACTATCCATCGACAATCAACCAAGCTAAGTACAAAAGGAGATATAACCTTGAATGATAAAGACAGTCAAGCCTGCACAGATACGTTGCCAACTGGGCAGTTTGGCTGAATAGGGCAGAGGAGCTGATCCAGGGAATGTGGTGGGGCGTGTGGGTGTGGGTGGGGTGAGCAGGTGAGCCTGTGAGCTGGGTCACGTCAGGGACGCGGAGGGGGGGTGTGGGCAGCTGTCACAGGTGAAATGTCAAAAGCGCTCTAGCTGGTGATCAGGGCACCCGGAAATGAGTAGAGAAAAGAGGAGAGGAGCGGACATGAGAGGACAGTAGAGGACAGGAGAGGACAGGAGAGAACAGTAGAGGACAGGAGAGGAAGGAGAGGAACTGAGAAACCCACATGGACAGAGGTAGCATACCGGAATCCAGCAAGGCAGGCAGGCATGTAGGTAGCTGTAGCCCGGTTCCCTGGCTCCTGGGCGCACCTCCTCCTTTGCTCTCTTGGCTGCCAGCCCCGAGGTCCGTCGACGGTCAGCGCTGTCCTCCCGTTCTTCGGTCCCTCTGTGCCAGGGCCCAGGGGTCTGGTTGCTGCCGCCTGACATAGTGGCAGGACAGTTGGGCTGCCCAGTGCCAGTGCGCATGCGCACAGAGTCCTGGGGGGGGGGAGACATCACAGAGGGCTCCAGAGGTTGCTAGGCCACGAGGACCCCGCCCACCCAGTTGACCCCTAGGGAGGCACTGGTGGTGGCAGCAGCCATGACACCCACCCTGAACTTGATCTGAGGTGTGGTGGCCAGCCACCAGAGCCAGAGCCCCAGGCAACAGCCAGTGCAGGTGGGCAGGGCTCTGAGGCAAGGGGCACGGTGGGGGCGTGTCCGGGGGCGGGGCCGGCATCTGACAGCCCAGGGCTGGGGTCCAAGGGCCGCCAGGCCCCTGTCCAAGCAAGTGCACTGACACACAGACAGACTGACTGACTGACAGCCCCCAACCCACAGACACCCACCAGGGCCCTGGGAGGCCTGAGCTGCCCCGGTTCTGGCGGGCAGCCACCTGGACACAGGCCTCCATAGTGGAGGCCCCTGTAGACCCCGTTGCCTGCTGACAGCGGCCCTCCTCCCCCTCCCTCTACCCCTCCCCGTCCCCTTCCTCATCCTCAGAGGGACTCACTCAGGGCCCTTGGCCTAGGCAAGCCAGGGCTGCTGCTCTGGCTGCTGCAGCTGCTATCCAGTGGGTGGCTGCAGGTATCTGGCCCTGTCAGTTCCTGATTCTTGGGACCTGCCTGCCTCCAGCTCCACCCACTCTCCAGTCCAGCCCCGTCCCCCTCCTCCGCAAGGATGCCCCCTTTTCCCCTTGCCCCCTGTCCCCCAGCTCCCCAACTGTCATCTACTGTTTGCCTCCTTTCCTGCCAGCCTGCTGCTGCCCTCCAGCCCTGGGGGCCCTGCTGCCATCTTCACCATCCTGCAGGGGGACCTGCCCTAACGCCCTGCCACCACAGGCACACACAGCCCTGCACCTATGCAAGGGCTCCCCTGCCTGCAGCCTGCCCCCAAAACAGTCTCCTTCTGCCCCTCAACCCCCTTCTACCCCCTGTCAGGGCCCCTCACACACACCTGGGCATGAGTATCCCACACATGCACATCTCTCCCCTCCCCCTCCACTCCATTTGCACTAAGGATGGGAAGAGTCTTTTTCTCTGGGTATCCCCAGAGGAGTTGGGTCTGTCCAATGTCCTGGGGAGCCGGAACTGCAAACAATCTACAATGTAACATTTGGATCTCAGGCAACCCAATCCCAAGTGCGCTGTGCAAGCCTAGGACTGGCGAAAACACCCCACTCTGAGCACAAGGACTGCCTGGAGCAGTGGCTCCTCCAGTGGAATCAGAGACAGGCAGAGGCAGACAGCGTTTTCAGGTTCAAAACCTGTACTTCCCAGAAGCTGGTCCATCAGTAGGGTAAAAAAATAAAAAAAGGCTTTTTTTTTTTTTCCACTGCCTGACTCTCCTGTGTGATGCCTGTTTCTCAGTGAAACAAGGGAAAAATCTTTTTGCGAGGGAGCAGAACCAAGTTGCAGGCAGGTGGCCTCCGTGGAGGGTGGATGGGTAGTTGGACCATGCCCTGGCTCTAGAGCCCCAGCTGCTGTTCCAGGCGCTCTCTGATTCCAGAGATCCCCCTGTGTCTTCTCATGACACTATTTCCAAGACTGATCCTCAGGATATTGAGGATTCAAAAAATAGACAGGTCATATTGCTGTAAAAAGGAAATCCAGGGAGGTTGGGCAGAATGTCAGAGGGTTAAGGGGTGGTGGAGGAAACGAGGGGACAGGCAGAAGGATCTGCGGTATGGCCCCCAGACCCCCACCTGCAGGGGAGTGAAGCAGAGCTTCAGGGGTTCTTTCTCTTCCACCTCTGACTTTCCCCTCCCATATCCCTTTCTCTCTGTCCTATGTAAGGACAGTAACAACAACAACAATAAGAAGAAGCACAACAGTGATCAAGGAACAAAGGCAGCAAAAGGAGAATAAATGGTCTGCAGGAGCAGTGGATTCCAGGTATATGTATTGAGCACAGGCAGTGACCCTGGATGCAATAAATACATACATACATATATATATATATATATATATATATATATATATATATATATATATATATATATATAACTCATAGAGAAAATATACAGGTAATATACATGTACACATGTGTCGGTGTATCCACTTTGTAAATAAATGTACATGCTTTTTGTTTATCTAGTGAAGCAGACCTGCAGGGGTCTACCTTTCTCTCACCCTTCTGTGTTTCCACTCCTCTCTCCCTTTCTGTCCTATGCAATGACAGTAACAGCAACAACAACGATAAGAATAACCACAACAAAGTTCAGGCAACAAGGGCAGCCAAAGGGGAAAACATGGTCTGCAGGAGCAGTGGGTTCGTGGTGCAGGCCCCTAGCCCTGACAATAACCCTGGAGGCAATCAATCAGTCAATCAATTAGTCATTAGATAAAGAATACATAAATAAAAAAATGCAGGTATTATACATGTATACGTGTCTCTGTGTTTCTACTGAGTCAAATGAAAATGTGCTTTATTTATTTAGTGAAGCAGATCTTCAGGGGGCCTATCTTTCTCTCCCCCATCTCTCTTTAACCTCCTCTTTCCATTTTTCTCTGTTCTCCGCAAGGACAGTAACTATCACAACAACAATAATAATATTATTAATAACCACAATATTCAAGCCACAAGGGCAGCAAAAGGGGAAAAATGGAACATAGGACCAGTGGATTAGTGGTACTGGCACTGCGCTATGGCAATAACCCTTTGTGGCAATAAATAAATAAATAAATAATACAAGTATTATACAAGAATATGTCCCAGTGTGTGTTTCCACTGTGTAAACGTAAAAGCACTTTTATTTACTTATATTTATTTTATTTGTTTCTTACCTAGCCAAGAGAATTTCTTTTCATTGCTAAAAAAATGTCACATTAAGCTTAGCAGGTGGTGCCTCACCTGGTTAAGCACTCATGTTAAACTGTAGGAGGACCTGGGTTCAAGACCCTGGTTCCGACCTGCAGTGGGAAATCTTTACAAGTGGTGCAGATGTGCTGCAGGTATCTCTCTGGTTCTCAAAATCTCTATCCCTCCCTTGTCTCTCAATTCTTGACTGTCCATTCCAAAAAATAAATCAAGATAATAGAAAGCAAAGAAAAAAAAAAGAAGATGAAGAAGAAGAAGAAGAAGAAGAAGAAGAAGAAGAAGAAGAAGAAGAAGAAGAAGGCAAAATGAAATATCCCAATATTTCAAGGGGCTGCTCAGAACAATGCTTTCCTTATTATGATCCTCACAGCATACCATATTCAGAAAGGGAAAAGACACCGCGTTTTTTTTAACCGAGTTTATTTAATATATTTATTCATTTATTTATTGAGGTGTTATTTTTTACATTCGACAGAAGACAAGGGCTCTTATGCCAGAGGTCTCAAGTACCCCTAGATGGCTCTCTGCCTCTACAAAACCAATCGATCAACCCGTGCATCACTCGATCCTTCCATCCATCCATCCATCCATCCATCCATCCATCCAACTATCCATCGACAATCAACCAAGCTAAGTACAAAAGGAGATATAACCTTGAATGATAAAGACAGTCAAGCCTGCACAGATAAGTTGCCAACTGGGCAGTTTGGCTGAATAGGGCAGAGGAGCTGATCCAGGGAATGTGGTGGGGCGTGTGGGTGTGGGTGCGGTGAGCAGGTGAGCCTGTGAGCTGGGTCACGTCAGGGACGCGGAGGGGGGGTGTGGGCAGCTGTCACAGGTGAAATCTCAAAAGCGCTCTAGCTGGTGATCAGGGCACCCGGAAGTGAGTAGAGAAAAGAGGAGAGGAGCTGACAGGAGAGGAGAGGAGAGGACAGGAGAGGACAGGAGAGGACAGGAGAGAACAGTAGAGAACAGTAGAGGACAGGAGAGGACAGGAGAGGAACTGAGAAACCCACATGGACAGAGGTAGCATACCGGCATCCAGCAAGACAGGCAGGCATGTAGGTAGCTGTAGCCGGGTTCCCTGGCTCCTGGGCGCACCTCCTCCTTTGCTCTCTTGGCTGCCAGCCCCGAGGTCCGTCGTCGGTCAGCGCTGTCCTCCCGTTCTTCGGTCCCTCGGTGCCAGGGCCCAGGGTTCTGGTTGTTGCTGCCTGATATAGTGGCAGGACAGTTGGGCTGCCCAGTGCCAGTGCGCATGCACACAGAATCCTGGGGGGGGGGACATCACAGAGGGCTCGAGAGGTTGCTAGGCCACGAGGACCCCGCCCACCCAGTTGACCCCTAGGGAGGCAGTGGTGGTGGCAGCAGCCATGACACCCACCCTGAACTTGATCTGAGGTGTGGTGGCCAGCCACCAGAGCCAGAGCCCCAGGCAAAAGCCAGCGCAGGTGGGCAGGGCTCTGAGGCAAGCGGCACGGTGGGGGCGTGTCCGGGGGCGGGGCCGGCATCTGACAGCCCAGGGCTGGGGTCCAAGGGCCGCCAGGCCCCTGTCCAAGCAAGTGCACTGACACACAGACAGACTGACTGACTGACAGCCCCCAACCCACAGACACCCCCCAGGGCCCTGGGAGCCCTGAGCTGCCCCGGATCTGGCGGGCAGCCACCTGGACACAGGCCTCCATAGTGGAGGCCCCTGTAGACCCCGTTGCCTGCTGACAGCGGCCCTCCTCCCCCTCCCTCTACCCCTCCCCGTCCCCTTCCTCATCCTCAGAGGGACTCACTCAGGGCCCTTGGCCTAGGCAAGCCAGGGCTGCTGCTCTGGCTGCTGCAGCTGCTATCCAGTGGGTGGCTGCAGGTATCTGGCCCTGTCAGTTCCTGATTCTTGGGACCTGCCTGCCTCCAGCTCCACCCACTCTCCAGTCCAGCCCCCTCCCCCTCCTCCGCAAGGATGCCCCCTTTGCCCCTTGCCCCCTGTCCCCCAGCTCCCCAACTGTCATCTACTGTTTGCCTCCTTTCCTGCCAGCCTGCTGCTGCCCTCCAGCCCTGGGCCAGCCCAGCTGCCATCTTCACCATCCTGCAGGGGGACCTGCCCTAACGCCCTGCCACCACAGGCACACACAGCCCTGCACCTATTCAGGGGCTCCCCTGCCTGCAGCCTGCCCCCAAAACAGTCTCCTTCTGCCCCTCAAACCTCTTCTACCCCCTGTCAGGGCCTCTCACACACACCTGGGCATGAGTATCCCACACATGCACATCTCTCCCCTCCCCCTCCACTCCATTTGCACTAAGGATGGGAAGAGTCTTTTTCTCTGGGTATCCCCAGAGGAGTTGGGTCTGTCCAATGTCCTGGGGAGCCGGAACTGCAAACAATCTACAATGTAACATTTGGATCTCAGGCAACCCAATCCCAAGTGCGCTGTGCAAGCCTAGGACTGGCGAAAAAACCCCACTCTGAGCACAAGGACTGCCTGGGGCAGTGGCTCCTCAGTGGACTCAGAGACAGGCAGAGGCAGACAGCGTTTTCAGGTTCAAAACCTGTACTTCCCAGAACCTGGTCCATCAGTAAGGTAAAAAAAAAAAAAAAAAAAAAAGGCTTTTTTTTTTCCACTGGCTGACTCTCCTGTGTGATGCCTGTTTCTCAGTGAAACAAGGGAAAAATCTTTTTGGGAGGGAGCAGGACCAAGTTGCAGGCAGGTGGACTCCGTGGAGGGTGGATGGGTAGATGGACCATGCCCTGGCTCTAGAGCCCCAGCTGCTGTTCCAGGCGCTCTCTGATTCCAGAGATCCCCCTGTGTCTTCTCATGACACTATTTCCAAGACTGATCCTCAGGATATTGAGGATTCAAAAAATAGACAGGTCTTATTGCTGTAAAAAGGAAATCCAGGGAGGTTGGGCGGAATGTCAGAGGGTTAAGAGGTGGTGGAGCAAACGAGGGGACAGGCAGAAGGATCTGCGGTATGGCCCCCAGACCCCCACCTGCAGGGGAGTAGCTTTACAGGGGGTGAAGCAGATCTTCAGGGGTGCTTTCTCTTCCACCTCTGACTTTCCCCTCCCCTATCCCTTTCTCTCTGTCCTATGTAAGGACAGTAACAACAACAACAATAAGAAGAAGCACAACAGTGATCAAGAACAAAGGCAGCAAAAGGAGAATAAATGGTCTGCAGGAGCAGTGGATTCCAGGTATATGTATTGAGCACCGGCAGTGACCCTGGATGCAATAAATAAATACATACATACATATATATATATATATATATATATATATATATAAACACATAGAGAAAATATACAGGTAATATACATGTACACATGTGTCGGTGTATCCTCTTTGTAAATAAATGTACATGCTTTTTGTTTATCTAGTGAAGCAGACCTGCAGGGGTCTACCTTTCTCTCACCCTTCTGTGTTTCCACTCCTCTCTCCCTTTCTGTCCTATGCAAGGACAGTAACAGCAACAACAATGATAAGAATAACCACAACAAAGTTCAGGCAACAAGGGCAGCCAAAGGGGAAAACATGGTCTGCAGGAGCAGTGGGTTCGTGGTGCAGGCCCCTAGCCCTGACAATAACCCTGGAGGCAATCAATCAGTCAATCAATTAGTCATTAGATAAAGAATACATAAATAAAAAATGCAGGTATTATACATGTATACGTGTCTCTGTGTTTCTACTGAGTCAAATGAAAATGTGCTTTATTTATTTAGTGAAGCAGATCTTCAGGGGGCCTATCTTTCTCTCCCCCATCTCTCTTTAACCTCCTCTTTCCATTTTTCTCTGTTCTCCGCAAGGACAGTAACTATCACAACAACAATAATAATATTATTAATAACCACAATATTCAAGCCACAAGGGCAGCAAAAGGGGAAAAATGGAACATAGGACCAGTGGATTAGTGGTACTGGCACTGCGCTATGGCAATAACCCTTTGTGGCAATAAATAAATAAATAAATAATACAAGTATTATACAAGAATATGTCCCAGTGTGTGTTTCCACTGTGTAAACGAAAAAGCACTTTTATTTACTTATATTTATTTTATTTGTTTCTTACCTAGCCAAGAGAATTTCTTTTCATTGCTAAAAAAATGTCACATTAAGCTTAGCAGGTGGTGCCTCACCTGGTTAAGCACTCATATTAAACTGTAGGAGGACCTGGGTTCAAGACCCTGGTTCCGACCTGCAGTGGGAAATCTTTACAAGTGGTGCAGATGTGCTGCAGGTATCTCTCTGGTTCTCAAAATCTCTATCCCTCCCTTGTCTCTCAATTCTTGACTGTCCATTCCAAAAAATAAATCAAGATAATAGAAAGCAAAGAAAAAAAAAAGAAGATGATGAAGAAGAAGAAGAAGTAGAAGAAGGCAAAATGAAATATCCCAATATTTCAAGGAGCTGCTCAGAACAATGCTTTCCTTATTATGATCCTCACAGCATACCATATTCAGAAAGGGAAAAGACACCGCGTTTTTTTTAACCCAGTTTATTTAATACATTTATTCATTTATTTATTGAGGTGTTAATGTTTTACATTCGACAGAAGACAAGGGCTCTTATGCCAGAGGTCTCAAGTACCCCTAGATGGCTCTCTGCCTCTACAAAACCAATCGATCAACCCGTGCATCACTCGATCCTTCCATCCATCCATCCATCCATCCATCCATCCATCCATCGACAATCAACCAAGCTAAGTACAAAAGGAGATATAACCTTGAATGATAAAGACAGTCAAGCCTGCACAGATACGTTGCCAACTGGGCAGTTTGGCTGAATAGGGCAGAGGAGCTGATCCAGGGAATGTGGTGGGGCGTGTGGGTGTGGGTGGGGTGAGCAGGTGAGCCTGTGAGCTGGGTCACGTCAGGGACGCGGAGGGGGGGTGTGGGCAGCTGTCACAGGTGAAATGTCAAAAGCGTTCTAGCTGGTGATCAGGGCACCCGGAAGTGAGTAGAGAAAAGAGGAGAGGAGCGGACAGGAGAGGAGAGGAGAGGAGAGGACAGTAGAGGACAGTAGAGGACAGGAGAGGACAGGAGAGAACAGTAGAGGACAGGAGAGGACAGGAGAGGAACTGAGAAACCCACATGGACAGAGGTAGCATACCGGCATCCAGCAAGACAGGCAGGCATGTAGGTAGCTGTAGCCGGGTTCCCTGGCTCCTGGGCGCACCTCCTCCTTTGCTCTCTTGGCTGCCAGCCCCGAGGTCCGTCGTCGGTCAGCGCTGTCCTCCCGTTCTTCGGTCCCTCGGTGCCAGGGCCCAGGGGTCTGGTTGCTGCCGCCTGACATAGTGGCAGGACAGTTGGGCTGCCCAGTGCCAGTGCGCATGCACACAGAATCCTGGGGGGGGACATCACAGAGGGCTCGAGAGGTTGCTAGGCCACGAGGACCCCGCCCACCCAGTTGACCCCTAGGGAGGCAGTGGTGGTGGCAGCAGCCATGACACCCACCCTGAACTTGATCTGAGGTGTGGTGGCCAGCCACCAGAGCCAGAGCCCCAGGCAAAAGCCAGCGCAGGTGGGCAGGGCTCTGAGGCAAGCGGCACGGTGGGGGCGTGTCCGGGGGCGGGGCCGGCATCTGACAGCCCAGGGCTGGGGTCCAAGGGCCGCCAGGCCCCTGTCCAAGCAAGTGCACTGACACACAGACAGACTGACTGACTGACAGCCCCCAACCCACAGACACCCCCCAGAGCCCTGGGAGCCCTGAGCTGCCCCGGATCTGGCGGGCAGCCACCTGGACACAGGCCTCCATAGTGGAGGCCCCTGTAGACCCCGTTGCCTGCTGACAGCGGCCCTCCTCCCCCTCCCTCTACCCCTCCCCGTCCCCTTCCTCATCCTCAGAGGGACTCACTCAGGGCCCTTGGCCTAGGCAAGCCAGGGCTGCTGCTCTGGCTGCTGCAGCTGCTATCCAGTGGGTGGGTGCAGGTATCTGGCCCTGTCAGTTCCTGATTCTTGGGACCTGCCTGCCTCAAGCTCCACCCACTCTCCAGTCCAGCCCCCTCCCCCTCCTCCGCAAGGATGCCCCCTTTGCCCCTTGCCCCCTGTCCCCCAGCTCCCCAACTGTCATCTACTGTTTGCCTCCTTTCCTGCCAGCCTGCTGCTGCCCTCCAGCCCTGGGCCAGCCCAGCTGCCATCTTCACCATCCTGCAGGGGGACCTGCCCTAACGCCCTGCCACCACAGGCACACACAGCCCTGCACCTATTCAGGGGCTCCCCTGCCTGCAGCCTGCCCCCCAAACAGTCTCCTTCTGCCCCTCAACCCCCTTCTACCCCCTGTCAGGGCCCCTCACACACACCTGGGCATGAGTATCCCACACATGCACATCTCTCCCCTCCCCCTCCACTCCATTTGCACTAAGGATGGGAAGAGTCTTTTTCTCTGGGTATCCCCAGAGGAGTTGGGTCTGTCCAATGTCCTGGGGAGCCGGAACTGCAAACAATCTACAATGTAACATTTGGATCTCAGGCAACCCAATCCCAAGTGCGCTGTGCAAGCCTAGGACTGGCGAAAACACCCCACTCTGAGCACAAGGACTGCCTGGGGCAGTGGCTCCTCAGTGGACTCAGAGACAGGCAGAGGCAGACAGCGTTTTCAGGTTCAAAACCTGTACTTCCCAGAACCTGGTCCATCAGTAAGGTAAAAAGAAAAAAAAAAAAAAAAGGCTTTTTTTTTTTTTTTTCCACTGGCTGACTCTCCTGTGTGATGCCTGTTTCTCAGTGAAACAAGGGAAAAATCTTTTTGGGAGGGAGCAGGACCAAGTTGCAGGCAGGTGGACTCCGTGGAGGGTGGATGGGTAGATGGACCATGCCCTGGCCCTAGAGCCCCAGCTGCTGTTCCAGGCGCTCTCTGATTCCAGAGATCCCCCTGTGTCTTCTCATGACACTATTTCCAAGACTGATCCTCAGGATATTGAGGATTCAAAAAATAGACAGGTCTTATTGCTGTAAAAAGGAAATCCAGGGAGGTTGGGCGGAATGTCAGAGGGTTAAGAGGTGGTGGAGCAAACGAGGGGACAGGCAGAAGGATCTGTGGTATGGCCCCCAGACCCCCACCTGCAGGGGAGTAGCTTTACAGGGGGTGAAGCAGATCTTCAGGGGTGCTTTCTCTTCCACCTCTGACTTTCCCCTCCCCTATCCCTTTCTCTCTGTCCTATGTAAGGACAGTAACAACAACAACAATAAGAAGAAGCACAACAGTGATCAAGGAACAAAGGCAGCAAAAGGAGAATAAATGGTCTGCAGGAGCAGTGGATTCCAGGTATATGTATTGAGCACCGGCAGTGACCCTGGATGCAATAAATAAATACATATATATATATATATATATATATATATATATATGTATAAACACATAGAGAAAATATACAGGTAATATACATGTACACATGTGTCGGTGTATCCACTTTGTAAATAAATGTACATGCTTTTTGTTTATCTAGTGAAGCAGACCTGCAGGGGTCTACCTTTCTCTCACCCTTCTGTGTTTCCACTCCTCTCTCCCTTTCTATCCTATGCAAGGACAGTAACAGCAACAACAATGATAAGAATAACCACAACAAAGTTCAGGCAACAAGGGCAGCCAAAGGGGAAAACATGGTCTGCAGGAGCAGTGGGTTCATGGTGCAGGCCCCTAGCCCTGACAATAACCCTGGAGGCAATCAATCAGTCAATCAATTAGTCATTAGATAAAGAATACATAAAAAAAAATTCAGGTATTATACATGTATACTTGTCTCTGTGTTTCTACTGAGTCAAATGAAAATGTGCTTTATTTATTTAGTGAAGCAGATCTTCAGGGGGCCTATCTTTCTCTCCCCCATCTCTCTTTAACCTCCTCTTTCCATTTTTCTCTGTTCTCCGCAAGGACAGTAACTATCACAACAACAATAATAATATTATTAATAACCACAATATTCAAGCCACAAGGGCAGCAAAAGGGGAAAAATGGAACATAGGACCAGTGGATTAGTGGTACTGGCACTGCGCTATGGCAATAACCCTTTGTGGCAATAAATAAATAAATAAATAATACAAGTATTATACAAGAATATGTCCCAGTGTGTGTTTCCACTGTGTAAACGTAAAAGCACTTTTATTTACTTATATTTATTTTATTTGTTTCTTACCTATCCAAGAGAATTTCTTTTCATTGCTAAAAAAATGTCACATTAAGCTTAGCAGGTGGTGCCTCACCTGGTTAAGCACTCATGTTAAACTGTAGGAGGACCTGGGTTCAAGACCCTGGTTCTGACCTGCAGTGGGAAATCTTTACAAGTGGTGCAGATGTGCTGCAGGTATCTCTCTGGTTCTCAAAATCTCTATCCCTCCCTTGTCTCTCAATTCTTGACTGTCCATTCCAAAAAATAAATCAAGATAATAGAAAGCAAAGAAAAAAAAGAAGATGAAGAAGAAGAAGAAGAAGAAGAAGAAGAAGAAGAAGAAGAAGAAGAAGGCAAAATGAAATATCCCAATATTTCAAGGGGCTGCTCAGAACAATGCTTTCCTTATTATGATCCTCTCAGCATACCATATTCAGAAAGGGAAAAGACACCGCGTTTTTTTTAACCCAGTTTATTTAATACATTTATTCATTTATTTATTGAGGTGTTAATGTTTTACATTCGACAGAAGACAAGGGCTCTTATGCCAGAGGTCTCAAGTACCCCTAGATGGCTCTCTGCCTCTACAAAACCAATCGATCAACCCGTGCATCACTCGATCCTTCCATCCATCCATCCAACTATCCATCGACAATCAACCAAGCTAAGTACAAAAGGAGATATAACCTTGAATGATAAAGACAGTCAAGCCTGCACAGATACGTTGCCAACTGGGCAGTTTGGCTGAATAGGGCAGAGGAGCTGATCCAGGGAATGTGGTGGGGCGTGTGGGTGTGGGTGCGGTGAGCAGGTGAGCCTGTGAGCTGGGTCACGTCAGGGACGCGGTGGGGGGGTGTGGGCAGCTGTCACAGGTGAAATGTCAAAAGCGCTCTAGCTGGTGATCAGGGCACCCGGAAGTGAGTAGAGAAAAGAGGAGAGGAGCTGACAGGAGAGGAGAGGAGAGGACAGGAGAGGACAGGAGAGGACAGGAGAGAACAGTAGAGAACAGTAGAGGAAAGGAGAGGACAGGAGAGGAACTGAGAAACCCACATGGACAGAGGTAGCATACCGGCATCCAGCAAGACAGGCAGGCATGTAGGTAGCTGTAGCCGGGTTCCCTGGCTCCTGGGCGCACCTCCTCCTTTGCTCTCTTGGCTGCCAGCCCCGAGGTCCGTCGTCGGTCAGCGCTGTCCTCCCGTTCTTCGGTCCCTCGGTGCCAGGGCCCAGGGTTCTGGTTGCTGCCGCCTGATATAGTGGCAGGACAGTTGGGCTGCCCAGTGCCAGTGCGCATGCACACAGAATCCTGGGGGGGGGGACATCACAGAGGGCTCGAGAGGTTGCTAGGCCACGAGGACCCCGCCCACCCAGTTGACCCCTAGGGAGGCAGTGGTGGTGGCAGCAGCCATGACACCCACCCTGAACTTGATCTGAGGTGTGGTGGCCAGCCACCAGAGCCAGAGCCCCATGCAAAAGCCAGCGCAGGTGGGCAGGGATCTGAGGCAAGCGGCACGGTGGGGGCGTGTCCGGGGGCGGGGCCGGCATCTGACAGCCCAGGGCTGGGGTCCAAGGGCCGCCAGGCCCCTGTCCAAGCAAGTGCACTGACACACAGACAGACTGACTGACTGACAGCCCCCAACCCACAGACACCCCCCAGGGCCCTGGGAGCCCTGAGCTGCCCCGGATCTGGCGGGCAGCCACCTGGACACAGGCCTCCATAGTGGAGGCCCCTGTAGACCCCGTTGCCTGCTGACAGCGGCCCTCCTCCCCCTCCCTCTACCCCTCCCCGTCCCCTTCCTCATCCTCAGAGGGACTCACTCAGGGCCCTTGGCCTAGGCAAGCCAGGGCTGCTGCTCTGGCTGCTGCAGCTGCTATCCAGTGGGTGGGTGCAGGTATCTGGCCCTGTCACTTCCTGATTCTTGGGACCTGCCTGCCTCCAGCTCCACCCACTCTCCAGTCCAGCCCCCTCCCCCTCCTCCGCAAGGATGCCCCCTTTGCCCCTTGCCCCCTGTCCCCCAGCTCCCCAACTGTCATCTACTGTTTGCCTCCTTTCCTGCCAGCCTGCTGCTGCCCTCCAGCCCTGGGCCAGCCCAGCTGCCATCTTCACCATCCTGCAGGGGGACCTGCCCTAACGCCCTGCCACCACAGGCACACACAGCCCTGCACCTATTCAGGGGCTCCCCTGCCTGCAGCCTGCCCCCCAAACAGTCTCCTTCTGCCCCTCAACCCCCTTCTACCCCCTGTCAGGGCCTCTCACACACACCTGGGCATGAGTATCCCACACATGCACATCTCTCCCCTCCCCCTCCACTCCATTTGCACTAAGGATGGGAAGAGTCTTTTTCTCTGGGTATCCCCAGAGGAGTTGGGTCTGTCCAATGTCCTGGGGAGCCGGAACTGCAAACAATCTACAATGTAACATTTGGATCTCAGGCAACCCAATCCCAAGTGCGCTGTGCAAGCCTAGGACTGGCGAAAACACCCCACTCTGAGCACAAGGACTGCCTGGGGCAGTGGCTCCTCAGTGGACTCAGAGACAGGCAGAGGCAGACAGCGTTTTCAGGTTCAAAACCTGTACTTCCCAGAACCTGGTCCATCAGTAAGGTAAAAAAAAAAAAAAAAAAAAAAGGCTTTTTTTTTTTCCACTGGCTGACTCTCCTGTGTGATGCCTGTTTCTCAGTGAAACAAGGGAAAAATCTTTTTGGGAGGGAGCAGGACCAAGTTGCAGGCAGGTGGACTCCGTGGAGGGTGGATGGGTAGATGGACCATGCCCTGGCCCTAGAGCCCCAGCTGCTGTTCCAGGCGCTCTCTGATTCCAGAGATCCCCCTGTGTCTTCTCATGACACTATTTCCAAGACTGATCCTCAGGATATTGAGGATTCAAAAAATAGACAGGTCTTATTGCTGTAAAAAGGAAATCCAGGGAGTTTGGGCGGAATGTCAGAGGGTTAAGAGGTGGTGGAGCAAACGAGGGGACAGGCAGAAGGATCTGCGGTATGGCCCCCAGACCCCCACCTGCAGGGGAGTAGCTTTATAGGGGGTGAAGCAGATCTTCAGGGGTGCTTTCTCTTCCACCTCTGACTTTCCCCTCCCCTATCCCTTTCTCTCTGTCCTATGTAAGGACAGTAACAACAACAACAATAAGAAGAAGCACAACAGTGATCAAGGAACAAAGGCAGCAAAAGGAGAATAAATGGTCTGCAGGAGCAGTGGATTCCAGGTATATGTATTGAGCACCGGCAGTGACCCTGGATGCAATAAATAAATACATACATACATACATATATATATATATATATATATATATATATATGTATAAACACATAGAGAAAATATACAGGTAATATACATGTACACATGTGTCGGTGTATCCTCTTTGTAAATAAATGTACATGCTTTTTGTTTATCTAGTGAAGCAGACCTGCAGGGGTCTACCTTTCTCTCACCCTTCGGTGTTTCCACTCCTCTCTCCCTTTCTGTCCTATGCAAGGACAGTAACAGCAACAACAATGATAAGAATAACCACAACAAAGTTCAGGCAACAAGGGCAGCCAAAGGGGAAAACATGGTCTGCAGGAGCAGTGGGTTCGTGGTGGAGGCCCCTAGCCCTGACAATAACCCTGGAGGCAATCAATCAGTCAATCAATTAGTCATTAGATAAAGAATACATAAATAAAAAATGCAGGTATTATACATGTATACTTGTCTCTGTGTTTCTACTGAGTCAAATGAAAATGTGCTTTATTTATTTAGTGAAGCAGATCTTCAGGGGGCCTATCTTTCTCTCCCCCATCTCTCTTTAACCTCCTCTTTCCATTTTTCTCTGTTCTCCGCAAGGACAGTAACTATCACAACAACAATAATAATATTATTAATAACCACAATATTCAAGCCACAAGGGCAGCAAAAGGGGAAAAATGGAACATAGGACCAGTGGATTAGTGGTACTGGCACTGCGCTATGGCAATAACCCTTTGTGGCAATAAATAAATAAATAAATAATACAAGTATTATACAAGAATATGACCCAGTGTGTGTTTCCACTGTGTAAACGTAAAAGCACTTTTATTTACTTATATTTATTTTATTTGTTTCTTACCTAGCCAAGAGAATTTCTTTTCATTGCTAAAAAAATGTCACATTAAGCTTAGCAGGTGGTGCCTCACCTGGTTAAGCACTCATGTTAAACTGTAGGAGGACCTGGGTTCAAGACCCTGGTTCTGACCTGCAGTGGGAAATCTTTACAAGTGGTGCAGATGTGCTGCAGGTATCTCTCTGGTTCTCAAAATCTCTATCCCTCCCTTGTCTCTCAATTCTTGACTGTCCATTCCAAAAAATAAATCAAGATAATAGAAAGCAAAGAAAAAAAAGAAGATGAAGTAGAAGAAGAAGAAGAAGAAGAAGAAGAAGAAGAAGAAGAAGAAGAAGAAGAAGGCAAAATGAAATATCCCAATATTTCAAGGGGCTGCTCAGAACAATGCTTTCCTTATTATGATCCTCACAGCATACCATATTCAGAAAGGGAAAAGACACCGCATTTTTTTAACCCAGTTTATTTAATACATTTATTCATTTATTTATTGAGGTGTTAATGTTTTACATTCGACAGAAGACAAGGGCTCTTATGCCAGAGGTCTCAAGTACCCCTAGATGGCTCTCTGCCTCTAAAAAACCAGTCGATCAACCCGTGCATCACTCGATCCTTCCATCCATCCATCCATCCATCCAACTATCCATCGACAATCAACCAAGCTAAGTACAAAAGGAGATATAACCTTGAATGATAAAGACAGTCAAGCCTGCACAGATACATTGCCAACTGGGCAGTTTGGCTGAATAGGGCAGAGGAGCTGATCCAGGGAATGTGGTGGGGCGTGTGGGTGTGGGTGCGGTGAGCAGGTGAGCCTGTGAGCTGGGTCACGTCAGGGACGCGGAGGGGGGGTGTGGGCAGCTATCACAGGTGAAATGTCAAAAGCGCTCTAGCTGGTGATCAGGGCACCCGGAAGTGAGTAGAGAAAAGAGGAGAGGAGCTGACAGGAGAGGAGAGGAGAGGAGAGGACAGGAGAGGACAGGAGAGAACAGTAGAAAACAGTAGAGGACAGGAGAGGACAGGAGAGGAACTGAGAAACCCACATGGACAGAGGTAGCATACCGGCATCCAGCAAGACAGGCAGGCATGTAGGTAGCTGTAGCCGGGTTCCCTGGCTCCTGGGCGCACCTCCTCCTTTGCTCTCTTGGCTGCCAGCCCCGAGGTCCGTCGTCGGTCAGCGCTGTCCTCCCGTTCTTCGGTCCCTCGGTGCCAGGGCCCAGGGGTCTGGTTGCTGCCGCCTGACATAGTGGCAGGACAGTTGGGCTGCCCAGTGCCAGTGCGCATGCACACAGAATCCTGGGGGGGGGACATCACAGAGGGCTCGAGAGGTTGCTAGGCCACGAGGACCCCGCCCACCCAGTTGACCCCTAGGGAGGCAGTGGTGGTGGCAGCAGCCATGACACCCACCCTGAACTTGATCTGAGGTGTGGTGGCCAGCCACCAGAGCCAGAGCCCCAGGCAAAAGCCAGCGCAGGTGGGCAGGGCTCTGAGGCAAGTGGCACGGTGGGGGCGTGTCCGGGGGCGGGGCCGGCATCTGACAGCCCAGGGCTGGGGTCCAAGGGCCGCCAGGCCCCTGTCCAAGCAAGTGCACTGACACACAGACAGACTGACTGACTGACAGCCCCCAACCCACAGACACCCCCCAGGGCCCTGGGAGCCCTGAGCTGCCCCGGATCTGGCGGGCAGCCACCTGGACACAGGCCTCCATAGTGGAGGCCCCTGTAGACCCCGTTGCCTGCTGACAGCGGCCCTCCTCCCCCTCCCTCTACCCCTCCCCGTCCCCTTCCTCATCCTCAGAGGGACTCACTCAGGGCCCTTGGCCTAGGCAAGCCAGGGCTGCTGCTCTGGCTGCTGCAGCTGCTATCCAGTGGGTGGCTGCAGGTATCTGGCCCTGTCAGTTCCTGATTCTTGGGACCTGCCTGCCTCCAGCTCCACCCACTCTCCAGTCCAGCCCCCTCCCCCTCCTCCGCAAGGATGCCCCCTTTTCCCCTTGCCCCCTGTCCCCCAGCTCCCCAACTGTCATCTACTGTTTGCCTCCTTTCCTGCCAGCCTGCTGCTGCCCTCCAGCCCTGGGCCAGCCCAGCTGCCATCTTCACCATCCTGCAGGGGGACCTGCCCTAACGCCCTGCCACCACAGGCACACACAGCCCTGCACCTATGCAGGGGCTCCCCTGCCTGCAGCCTGCCCCCCAAACAGTCTCCTTCTGCCCCTCAACCCCCTTCTGACCCCTATCAGGGCCCCTCACACACACCTGGGCATGAGTATCCCACACATGCACATCTCTCCCCTCCCCCTCCACTCCATTTGCACTAAGGATGGGAAGAGTCTTTTTCTCTGGGTATCCCCAGAGGAGTTGGGTCTGTCCAATGTCCTGGGGAGCCGGAACTGCAAACAATCTACAATGTAACATTTGGATCTCAGGCAACCCAATCCCAAGTGCGCTGTGCAAGCCTAGGACTGGCGAAAACACCCCACTCTGAGCACAAGGACTGCCTGGGGCAGTGGCTCCTCAGTGGACTCAGAGACAGGCAGAGGCAGACAGCGTTTTCAGGTTCAAAACCTGTACTTCCCAGAACCTGGTCCATCAGTAAGGTAAAAAGAAAAAAAAAAAAAAGGCTTTTTTTTTTTTCCACTGGCTGACTCTCCTGTGTGATGCCTGTTTCTCAGTGAAACAAGGGAAAAATCTTTTTGGGAGGGAGCAGGACCAAGTTGCAGGCAGGTGGACTCCGTGGAGGGTGGATGGGTAGATGGACCATGCCCTGGCCCTAGAGCCCCAGCTGCTGTTCCAGGCGCTCTCTGATTCCAGAGATCCCCCTGTGTCTTCTCATGACACTATTTCCAAGACTGATCCTCAGGATATTGAGGATTCAAAAAATAGACAGGTCTTATTGCTGTAAAAAGGAAATCCAGGGAGTTTGGGCGGAATGTCAGAGGGTTAAGAGGTGGTGGAGCAAACGAGGGGACAGGCAGAAGGATCTGCGGTATGGCCCCCAGACCCCCACCTGCAGGGGAGTAGCTTTACAGGGGGTGAAGCAGATCTTCAGGGGTGCTTTCTCTTCCACCTCTGACTTTCCCCTCCCCTATCCCTTTCTCTCTGTCCTATGTAAGGACAGTAACAACAACAACAATAAGAAGAAGCACAAAAGTGATCAAGAACAAAGGCAGCAAAAGGAGAATAAATGGTCTGCAGGAGCAGTGGATTCCAGGTATATGTATTGAGCACCGGCAGTGACCCTGGATGCAATAAATAAATACATACATACATACATATATATATATATATATATATATATATATGTATGTATAAACACATAGAGAAAATATACAGGTAATATACATGTACACATGTGTCGGTGTATCCACTTTGTAAATAAATGTACATGCTTTTTGTTTATCTAGTGAAGCAGACCTGCAGGGGTCTACCTTTCTCTCACCCTTCTGTGTTTCCACTCCTCTCTCCCTTTCTGTCCTATGCAAGGACAGTAACAGCAACAACAATGATAAGAATAACCACAACAAAGTTCAGGCAACAAGGGCAGCCAAAGGGGAAAACATGGTCTGCAGGAGCAGTGGGTTCGTGGTGCAGGCCCCTAGCCCTGACAATAACCCTGGAGGCAATCAATCAGTCAATCAATTAGTCATTAGATAAAGAATACATAAATAAAAAATGCAGGTATTATACATGTATACATGTCTCTGTGTTTCTACTGAGTCAAATGAAAATGTGCTTTATTTATTTAGTGAAGCAGATCTTCAGGGGGCCTTCTTTCTCTCCCCCATCTCTCTTTAACCTCCTCTTTCCATTTTTCTCTGTTCTCCGCAAGGACAGTAACTATCACAACAACAATAATAATATTATTAATAACCACAATATTCAAGCCACAAGGGCAGCAAAAGGGGAAAAATGGAACATAGGACCAGTGGATTAGTGGTACTGGCACTGCGCTATGGCAATAACCCTTTGTGGCAATAAATAAATAAATAAATAATACAAGTATTATACAAGAATATGTCCCAGTGTGTGTTTCCACTGTGTAAACGTAAAAGCACTTTTATTTACTTATATTTATTTTATTTGTTTCTTACCTATCCAAGAGAATTTCTTTTCATTGCTAAAAAAATGTCACATTAAGCTTAGCAGGTGGTGCCTCACCTGGTTAAGCACTCATGTTAAACTGTAGGAGGACCTGGGTTCAAGACCCTGGTTCCGACCTGCAGTGGGAAATCTTTACAAGTGGTGCAGATGTGCTGCAGGTATCTCTCTGGTTATCAAAATCTCTATCCCTCCCTTGTCTCTCAATTCTTGACTGTCCATTCCAAAAAATAAATCAAGATAATAGAAAGCAAAGAAAAAAAAAAGAAGATGAAGAAGAAGAAGAAGAAGAAGAAGAAGAAGAAGAAGAAGAAGAAGTAGAAGAAGGCAAAATGAAATATCCCAATATTTCAAGGGGCTGCTCAGAACAATGCTTTCCTTATTATGATCCTCACAGCATACCATATTCAAAAAGGGAAAAGACACCGCGTTTTTTTTAACCCAGTTTATTTAATACATTTATTCATTTATTTATTGAGGTGTTAATGTTTTACATTCGACAGAAGACAAGGGCTCTTATGCCAGAGGTCTCAAGTACCCCTAGATGGCTCTCTGCCTCTACAAAACCAATCGATCAACCCGTGCATCACTCGATCCTTCCATCCATCCATCCATCCATCCAACTATCCATCGACAATCAACCAAGCTAAGTACAAAAGGAGATATAACCTTGAATGATAAAGACAGTCAAGCCTGCACAGATACGTTGCCAACTGGGCAGTTTGGCTGAATAGGGCAGAGGAGCTGATCCAGGGAATGTGGTGGGGCGTGTGGGTGTGGGTGCGGTGAGCAGGTGAGCCTGTGAGCTGGGTCACGTCAGGGACGCGGAGGGGGGGTGTGGGCAGCTGTCACAGGTGAAATGTCAAAAGCGCTCTAGCTGGTGATCAGGGCACCCGGAAGTGAGTAGAGAAAAGAGGAGAGGAGCTGACAGGAGAGGACAGGAGAGGAGAGGACAGGAGAGGACAGGAGAGAACAGTAGAGAACAGTAGAGAACAGTAGAGGACAGGAGAGGACAGGAGAGGAACTGAGAAACCCACATGGACAGAGGTAGCATACCGGCATCCAGCAAGACAGGCAGGCATGTAGGTAGCTGTAGCCGGGTTCCCTGGCTCCTGGGCGCACCTCCTCCTTTGCTCTCTTGGCTGCCAGCCCCGAGGTCCGTCGTCGGTCAGCGCTGTCCTCCCGTTCTTCGGTCCCTCGGTGCCAGGGCCCAGGGTTCTGTTTGCTGCCGCCTGACATAGTGGCAGGACATTTGGGCTGCCCAGTGCTAGTGCGCATGCACACAGAATCCTGGGGGGGGGACATCACAGAGGGCTCGAGAGGTTGCTAGGCCACGAGGACCCCGCCCACCCAGTTGACCCCTAGGGAGGCAGTGGTGGTGGCAGCAGCCATGACACCCACCCTGAACTTGATCTGAGGTGTGGTGGCCAGCCACCAGAGCCAGAGCCCCAGGCAAAAGCCAGCGCAGGTGGGCAGGGCTCTGAGGCAAGCGGCACGGTGGGGGCGTGTCCGGGGGCGGGGCCGGCGTCTGACAGCCCAGGGCTGGGGTCCAATGGCCGCCAGGCCCCTGTCCAAGCAAGTGCACTGACACACAGACATACTGACTGACTGACTGCCCCCAACCCACAGACACCCCCCAGGGCCCTGGGAGCCCTGAGCTGCCCCGGATCTGGCGGGCAGCCACCTGGACACAGGCCTCCATAGTGGAGGCCCCTGTAGACCCCGTTGCCTGCTGACAGCGGCCCTCCTCCCCCTCCCTCTACCCCTCCCCGTCCCCTTCCTCATCCTCAGAGGGACTCACTCAGGGCCCTTGGCCTAGGCAAGCCAGGGCTGCTGCTCTGGCTGCTGCAGCTGCTATCCAGTGGGTGGGCGCAGGTATCTGGCCCTGTCAGTTCCTGATTCTTGGGACCTGCCTGCCTCCAGCTCCACCCACTCTCCAGTCCAGCCCCCTCCCCCTCCTCCGCAAGGATGCCCCCTTTTCCCCTTGCCCCCTGTCCCCCAGCTCCCCAACTGTCATCTACTGTTTGCCTCCTTTCCTGCCAGCCTGCTGCTGCCCTCCAGCCCTGGGCCAGCCCAGCTGCCATCTTCACCATCCTGCAGGGGGACCTGCCCTAATGCCCTGCCACCACAGGCACACACAGCCCTGCACCTATTCAGGGGCTCCCCTGCCTGCAGCCTGCCCCCCAAACAGTCTCCTTCTGCCCCTCAACCCCCTTCTACCCCCTGTCAGGGCCCCTCACACACACCTGGGCATGAGTATCCCACACATGCACATCTCTCCCCTCCCCCTCCACTCCATTTGCACTAAGGATGGGAAGAGTCTTTTTCTCTGGGTATCCCCAGAGGAGTTGGGTCTGTCCAATGTCCTGGGGAGCCGGAACTGCAAACAATCTACAATGTAACATTTGGATCTCAGGCAACCCAATCCCAAGTGCGCTGTGCAAGCCTAGGACTGGCGAAAACACCCCACTCTGAGCACAAGGACTACCTGGGGCAGTGGCTCCTCAGTGGACTCAGAGACAGGCAGAGGCAGACAGCGTTTTCAGGTTCAAAACCTGTACTTCCCAGAACCTGGTCCATCAGTAAGGTAAAAAAAAAAAAAAAGGCTTTTTTTTTTTCCACTGGTTTACTCTCCTGTGTGATGCCTGTTTCTCAGTGAAACAAGGGAAAAATCTTTTTGGGAGGGAGCAGGACCAAGTTGCAGGCAGGTGGACTCCGTGGAGGGTGGATGGGTAGATGGACCATGCCCTGGCCCTAGAGCCCCAGCTGCTGTTCCAGGCTCTCTCTGATTCCAGAGATCCCCCTGTGTCTTCTCATGACACTATTTCCAAGACTGATCCTCAGGATATTGAGGATTCAAAAAATAGACAGGTCTTATTGCTGTAAAAAGGAAATCCAGGGAGGTTGGGCGGAATGTCAGAGGGTTAAGAGGTGGTGGAGCAAACGAGGGGACAGGCAGAAGGATCTGCGGTATGGCCCCCAGACCCCCACCTGCAGGGGAGTAGCTTTACAGGGGGTGAAGCAGATCTTCAGGGGTGCTTTCTCTTCCACCTCTGACTTTCCCCTCCCCTATCCCTTTCTCTCTGTCCTATGTAAGGACAGTAACAACAACAACAATAAGAAGAAGCACAACAGTGATCAAGGAACAAAGGCAGCAAAAGGAGAATAAATGGTCTGCAGGAGCAGTGGATTCCAGGTATATTTATTGAGCACCGGCAGTGACCCTGGATGCAATAAATACATACATATATATATATATATATATATATATGTATATGTATAAACACATAGAGAAAATATACAGGTAATATACATGTACACATGTGTCGGTGTATCCACTTTGTAAATAAATGTACATGCTTTTTGTTTATCTAGTGAAGCAGACCTGCAGGGGTCTACCTTTCTCTCACCCTTCTGTGTTTCCACTCCTCTCTCCCTTTCTGTCCTATGCAAGGACAGTAACAGCAACAACAATGATAAGAATAACCACAACAAAGTTCAGGCAACAAGGGCTGCCAAAGGGGAAAACATGGTCTGCAGGAGCAGTGGGTTCGTGGTGCAGGCCCCTAGCCCTGACAATAACCCTGGAGGCAATCAATCAGTCAATCAATTAGTCATTAGATAAAGAATACATAAATAAAAAATGCAGGTATTATACATGTATACATGTCTCTGTGTTTCTACTGAGTCAAATGAAAATGTGCTTTATTTATTTAGTGAAGCAGATCTTCAGGGGGCCTATCTTTCTCTCCCCCATCTCTCTTTAACCTCCTCTTTCCATTTTTCTCTGTTCTCCGCAAGGACAGTAACTATCACAACAACAATAATAATATTATTAATAACCACAATATTCAAGCCACAAGGGCAGCAAAAGGGGAAAAATGGAACATAGGACCAGTGGATTAGTGGTACTGGCACTGCGCTATGGCAATAACCCTTTGTGGCAATAAATAAATAAATAAATAAATAATACAAGTATTATACAAGAATATGTCCCAGTGTGTGTTTCCACTGTGTAAACGTAAAAGCACTTTTATTTACTTATATTTATTTTATTTGTTTCTTACCTATCCAAGAGAATTTCTTTTCATTGCTAAAAAAATGTCACATTAAGCTTAGCAGGTGGTGCCTCACCTGGTTAAGCACTCATGTTAAACTGTAGGAGGACCTGGGTTCAAGACCCTGGTTCCGACCTGCAGTGGGAAATCTTTACAAGTGGTGCAGATGTGCTGCAGGTATCTCTCTGGTTCTCAAAATCTCTATCCCTCCCTTGTCTCTCAATTCTTGACTGTCCATTCCAAAAAATAAATCAAGATAATAGAAAGCAAAGAAAAAAAAAAGAAGATGAAGAAGAAGAAGAAGAAGAAGAAGAAGAAGAAGAAGAAGAAGAAGTAGAAGAAGGCAAAATGAAATATCCCAATATTTCAAGGGGCTGCTCAGAACAATGCTTTCCTTATTATGATCCTCACAGCATACCATATTCAGAAAGGGAAAAGACACCGCGTTTTTTTTAACCCAGTTTATTTAATACATTTATTCATTTATTTATTGAGGTGTTAATGTTTTACATTCGACAGAAGACAAGGGCTCTTATGCCAGAGGTCTCAAGTACCCCTAGATGGCTCTCTGCCTCTACAAAACCAATCGATCAACACGTGCATCACTCGATCCTTCCATCCATCCATCCATCCATCCAACTATCCATCGACAATCAACCAAGCTAAGTACAAAAGGAGATATAACCTTGAATGATAAAGACAGTCAAGCCTGCACAGATACGTTGCCAACTGGGCAGTTTGGCTGAATAGGGCAGAGGAGCTGATCCAGGGAATGTGGTGGGGCGTGTGGGTGTGGGTGGGGTGAGCAGGTGAGCCTGTGAGCTGGGTCACGTCAGGGACGCGGAGGGGGGGTGTGGGCAGCTGTCACAGGTGAAATGTCAAAAGCGCTCTAGCTGGTGATCAGGGCACCCGGAAGTGAGTAGAGAAAAGAGGAGAGGAGCTGACAGGAGAGGAGAGGAGAGGACAGGAGAGGACAGGAGAGAACAGTAGAGAACAGTAGAGGACAGGAGAGGACAGGAGAGGAACTGAGAAACCCACATGGACAGAGGTAGCATACCGGCATCCAGCAAGACAGGCAGGCATGTAGGTAGCTGTAGCCGGGTTCCCTGGCTCCTGGGCGCACCTCCTCCTTTGCTCTCTTGGCTGCCAGCCCCGAGGTCCGTCGTCGGTCAGCGCTGTCCTCCCGTTCTTCGGTCCCTCGGTGCCAGGGCCCAGGGTTCTGGTTGCTGCCGCCTGACATAGTAGCAGGACAGTTGGGCTGCCCAGTGCCAGTGCGCATGCACACAGAATCCTGGGGGGGGGGACATCACAGAGGGCTCGAGAGGTTGCTAGGCCACGAGGACCCCGCCCACCCAGTTGACCCCTAGGGAGGCAGTGGTGGTGGCAGCAGCCATGACACCCACCCTGAACTTGATCTGAGGTGTGGTGGCCAGCCACCAGAGCCAGAGCCCCAGGCAAAAGCCAGCGCAGGTGGGCAGGGCTCTGAGGCAAGCGGCACGGTGGGGGCGTGTCCGGGGGCGGGGCCGGCATCTGACAGCCCAGGGCTGGGGTCCAAGGGCCGCCAGGCCCCTGTCCAAGCAAGTGCACTGACACACAGACAGACTGACTGACTGACAGCCCCCAACCCACAGACACCCCCCAGGGCCCTGGGAGCCCTGAGCTGCCCCGGATCTGGAGGGCAGCCACCTGGACACAGGCCTCCATAGTGGAGGCCCCTGTAGACCCCGTTGCCTGCTGACAGCGGCCCTCCTCCCCCTCCCTCTACCCCTCCCCGTCCCCTTCCTCATCCTCAGAGGGACTCACTCAGGGCCCTTGGCCTAGGCAAGCCAGGGCTGCTGCTCTAGCTGCTGCAGCTGCTATCCAGTGGGTGGGTGCAGGTATCTGGCCCTGTCAGTTCCTGATTCTTGGGACCTGCCTGCCTCCAGCTCCACCCACTCTCCAGTCCAGCCCCCTCCCCCTCCTCCGCAAGGATGCCCCCTTTTCCCCTTGCCCCCTGTCCCCCAACTCCCCAACTGTCATCTACTGTTTGCCTCCTTTCCTGCCAGCCTGCTGCTGCCCTCCAGCCCTGGGCCAGCCCAGCTGCCATCTTCACCATCCTGCAGGGGGACCTGCCCTAACGCCCTGCCACCACAGGCACACACAGCCCTGCACCTATTCAGGGGCTCCCCTGCCTGCAGCCTGCCCCCCAAACAGTCTCCTTCTGCCCCTCAACCCCCTTCTACCCCCTGTCAGGGCCCCTCACACACACCTGGGCATGAGTATCCCACACATGCACATCTCTCCCCTCCCCCTCCACTCCATTTGCACTAAGGATGGGAAGAGTCATTTTCTCTGGGTATCCCCAGAGGAGTTGGGTCTGTCCAATGTCCTGGGGAGCCGGAACTGCAAACAATCTACAATGTAACATTTGGATCTCAGGCAACCCAATCCCAAGTGCGCTGTGCAAGCCTAGGACTGGCGAAAACACCCCACTCTGAGCACAAGGACTGCCTGGGGCAGTGGCTCCTCAGTGGACTCAGAGACAGGCAGAGGCAGACAGCGTTTTCAGGTTCAAAACCTGTACTTCCCAGAACCTGGTCCATCAGTAAGGTAAAAAAAAAAAAAAAAGGCTTTTTTTTTTTCCACTGGTTGACTCTCCTGTGTGATGCCTGTTTCTCAGTGAAACAAGGGAAAAATCTTTTTGGGAGGGAGCAGGACCAAGTTGCAGGCAGGTGGACTCCGTGGAGGGTGGATGGGTAGATGGACCATGCCCTGGCCCTAGAGCCCCAGCTGCTGTTCCAGGCGCTCTCTGATTCCAGAGATCCCCCTGTGTCTTCTCATGACACTATTTCCAAGACTGATCCTCAGGATATTGAGGATTCAAAAAATAGACAGGTCTTATTGCTGTAAAAAGGAAATCCAGGGAGGTTGGGCGGAATGTCAGAGGGTTAAGAGGTGGTGGAGCAAACGAGGGGACAGGCAGAAGGATCTGCGGTATGGCCCCCAGACCCCCACCTGCAGGGGAGTAGCTTTACAGGGGGTGAAGCAGATCTTCAGGGGTGCTTTCTCTTCCACCTCTGACTTTCCCCTCCACTATCCCTTTCTCTCTGTCCTATGTAAGGACAGTAACAACAACAACAATAAGAAGAAGCACAACAGTGATCAAGGAACAAAGGCAGCAAAAGGAGAATAAATGGTCTGCAGGAGCAGTGGATTCCAGGTATATGTATTGAGCACCGGCAGTGACCCTGGATGCAATAAATAAATACATACATATATATATATATATATATATATATATATATATATATATATATATATATATGTATAAACACATAGAGAAAATATACAGGTAATATACATGTACACATGTGTCGGTGTATCCACTTTGTAAATAAATGTACATGCTTTTTGTTTATCTAGTGAAGCAGACCTGCAGGGGTCTACCTTTCTCTCACCCTTCTGTGTTTCCACTCCTCTCTCCCTTTCTGTCCTATGCAAGGACAGTAACAGCAACAACAATGATAAGAATAACCACAACAAAGTTCAGGCAACAAGGGCAGCCAAAGGGGAAAACATGGTCTGCAGGAGCAGTGGGTTCGTGGTGCAGGCCCCTAGCCCTGACAATAACCCTGGAGGCAATCAATCAGTCAATCAATCAATCAATCAATAGATAAAGAATACATAAATAAAAAATGCAGGTATTATACATGTATACGTGTCTCTGTGTTTCTACTGAGTCAAATGAAAATGTGCTTTATTTATTTAGTGAAGCAGATCTTCAGGGGGCCTATCTTTCTCTCCCCCATCCCTCTTTAACCTCCTATTTCCATTTTTCTCTGTTCTCCGCAAGGTTAGTAACTATCACAACAACAATAATAATATTATTAATAACCACAATATTCAAGCCACAAGGGCAGCAAAAGGGGAAAAAATGGAACATAGGAGCAGTGGATTAGTGGTACTGGCACTGCGCTATGGCAATAACCCCTTGTGGCAATAAATAAATAAATAAATAAATAATACAAGTCATATACAAGAATATGTCCCAGTGTGTGTTTCCACAGTGTAAACGTAAAAGCACTTTTATTTACTTATTTATATTTTATTTATTTCTTACCTAGCCAAGAGAATTTCTTTTCATTGCTAAAAAAATGTCACATTAAGCTTAGCAGGTGGTGCCTCACCTGGTTAAGCACTCATGTTAAACTGTAGGAGGACCTGGATTCAAGACCCTGGTTCCAACCTGCAGTGGGAAATCTTTACAAGTGGTGCAGATGTGCTGCAGGTATCTCTCTGGTTCTCAAAATCTCTATCCCTCCCTTGTCTCTCAATTCTTGACTGTCCATTCCAAAAAATAAATCAAGATAATAGAAAGCAAAAAAAAAGAAGATGAAGAAGAAGAAGAAGAAGAAGAAGAAGGCAAAATGAAATATCCTAATATTTCAAGGGGCTGCTAAAAACAATGCTTTCCTTATTATGATCCTCACAGCATACCATATTCAGAAAGGGAAAAGACACCGCGTTTTTTTAACCCAGTTTATTTAATACATTTATTCATTTATTTATTGAGGTGTTAATGTTTTACATTCGACAGAAGACTAGGGCTCTTATGCCAGAGGTCTCAAGTACCCCTAGATGGCTCTCTGCCTCTGCAAAACCAATTGATCGTGCATCATTCCATCCTTCCATCCATCCATCCTTCCATCCATCCACCCATCCATCCATCCATCCATCCATCCATCCATCCATCCATCCAACTATCAATCGACAATCAACCAAGCTAAGTACAAACGGAGATATAATCTTGAATAATAAAGACAGTCAAACCTGCACAGATACGTTGCCAACTGGGCAGTTTGGCTGAATAGGGCGGAGGAGCTGCTCCAGGGAATGTGGTGGGGCGTGTGGCTGTGGGTGGGGTGAGCAGAGGAGCCTGTGAGCTGGGTCACATCAGGGACGCGGTGGGGTGGTGTGGGCAGCTGTCACAGGTGAAATGTCAAAAGCGCTCGAGCTGGTGATCAGGGCACCCGGAAGTGAGGAGAGAAAAGAGGAGCGGAGCGGACAGGAGAGGAGAGGAGAAGAGAGGAGAGGACAGGAGAGGACAGGAGAGGAACAGAGAAACCCACCTGGACAGAGGTAGCATACCGGCATCCAGCAAGGCAGGCAGGCATGTAGGTAGCTGTAGCCCGGGCTCCCTGGCTCCTGGGCGCACCTCCTCCTTTGCTCTCTTGGCTGCCAGCCCCGAGGTCCGTCGTCGGTCAGCGCTGTCCTCCCGTTCTTCCGTCCCTCTGTGCCAGGGCCCAGGGGTCTGGTTGCTGCCGCTTGACATAGTGGCAGGACAGTTGGGCTGCCCAGTGCCAGTGCGCATGCGCACAGAATCCTGGGAGGGGAACATCACAGAGGGCTCCAGAGGTTGCTAGGCCACGAGGACCCCGCCCACCTAGTTGACCTCTAGGGAGGCAGTCGTGGTGGCAGCAGCCATGACACCCACACTGAACTTGATCTGAGGGGTGGTGGCCAGCCACCAGAGCCAGAGCCCCAGGCCAAAGCCAGCGCAGGTGGGCAGGGCTCTGAGGCAAGGGGCACGGTGGGGGCGTGTCCGGGGGCGGGGCCAGCATCTGACAGCCCAGGGCTGGGGTCCAAGGGCCGCCAGGCCCCTGTCCAAGCAAGTGCACTGACACACAGACAGACTGACTGACTGACAGCCCCCAACCCACAGACACCCCCCAGGGCCCTGGGAGCCTTGAGCTGCCCCGTATCTGGCGGGCAGCCACCTGGACACAGGCCTCCACAGTGGAGGCCCCTGTAGACCCCGTTGCCTGCTGACAGCGGCCCTCCTCCCCCTCCCTCTACCCCTCCCCCTCCCCTTCCTCATCCTCAGAGGGACTCACTCAGGGCCCTTGGCCTAGGCAAGCCAGGGCTGCTGCTCTGGCTGCTGCAGCTGCTATCCAGTGGGTGGGTGCAGGTTATCTGGCCCTGTCACTTCCTGATTCTTGGGACCTGCCTGCCTCCAGCTCCACCCACTCTCCAGTCCAGCCCCCTGCCCCTCCTCCGCAAGGATGCCCCCTTTTCCCCTTGCCCCCTGTCCCCCAGCTCCCCAACTGTCATCTACTGTTTGCCTCCTTTCCTGCCAGCCTGCTGCTGCCCTCCAGCCCTGGGGGCCCTGGGCCAGCCCAGCTGCCATCTTCACCATCCTGCAGGGGGACCTGCCCTAATGCCCTGCCACCACAGGCACACACAGACCTGCACCTATTCAGGGGCTCCCCTGCCTGCAGCCTGCCCCCCAAACAGTCTCCTTCTGCCGCTCAACCCCCTTCTTACCCCTGTCAGGGCCCCTCACACACACCTGGGCATGAGTATCCCACACATGCACATCTCTCCCCTCCCCCTCCACTCCATTTGCTCTAAGGATGGGAAGAGTCTTTTTCTGGGTATACCCAGAGGAGTTGGGTCTGTCCAATGTCCTGGGGAGCCGGAACTGCAAACAATCTACAATGTAACATTTGGATCTCAGGCAACCCAATCCCAAGTGCGCTGTGCAAGCCTAGGAAGGCGAAAACACCCCACTCTGAGCACAAGGTCTGCCTGGGGCAGTGGCTCCTCCAGTGGACTCAGAGACAGGCAGAGGCAGACAGCATTTTCAGGTTCAAAACCTGTACTTCCCAGAAGCTGGTCCATCAGTAGGGTAAAAAAAAAAAAAGGCTTTTTTTTTTTTTTCCCACTGCCTGACTCTCCTGTGTGATGCCTGTTTCTCAGTGAAACAAGGGACAAAAATCTTTTTGGGAGGGAGCAGGACCAAGATGCAGGCAGGTGGACTCCGTGGAGGGTGGATGGGTAGATGGACCATGTCCTGGCTCTAGAGCCCCAGCTGCTGTTCCAGGCACTCACTGATTCCAGAGATCCCCTGTGGCTTCTCATGAGACTATTTCCAAGACTGATCCTCAGGATATTGAGGATTCAAAAAATAGACAGGTGATATTGATGTCAAAAGGAAATCCAGGGAGGTTGGGCGGAATGTCAGAGGGTTAAGAGGTGGTGGAGGAAACCAGGGGACAAGCAGAAGGATCTGCAGTATGGCCCCCAGACCCCCACCTGCAGGGGAGTAGCTATACAGGGGGTGAAGCAGATCTTCAGGGGCTCTATCTTTCACTTCCCCCTCTGACTTTCCCCTACCCTATCCCTTTTTCTCTGTCCTATGCATGGACAGTAACAACAACAACAACAATAAGAAGAAGCACAACAATGATCAAGCTACAAGGGCAGCAAAAGGAGAATAAATGGTCTGCAGGAGCAGTGGATTCCAGGTATATGTATCGAGCACAGGCAGTGACCCTGGAGCAATAAATAAATAAATAAATAAATAAATATATATGAACTCATAGAGAAAATATACAGGTAATATACATGTATACATGTGTCGGTGTATCCACTTTGTAAATAAATGTACATGCACTTTTGTTTATCTAGTGAAGCAGACCTGCAGGGGTCTACCTTTCTCTCACCCTTCTGTGTTTCCACTCCTCTCTCCCTTTCTCTCTGTCCTATGCAAGGACAGTAACAGCAACAACAACGATAATAATAACCACAACAAAGTTCAGGCAACAAGGGCAGCCAAAGGGGAAAACATGGTCTGCAGGAGCAGTGGGTTCGTGGTGCAGGCCCCTAGCCCTGACAATAACCCTGGAGGCAATCAATCAGTCAATCAATCAATCAATAGATAAAGAATACATAAATAAAAAATGCAGGTATTATACATGTATACCTGTCTCTCTGTTTCTACTGAGTCAAATGAAAATGTGCTTTATTTATTTAGTGAAGCAGATCTTCAGGGGGCCTATCTTTCTCTCCCCCATCCCTCTTTAACCTCCTATTTCCATTTTTCTCTGTTCTCCGCAAGGACAGTAACTATCACAACAACAATAATAATATTATTAATAACCACAATATTCAAGCCACAAGGGCAGCAAAAGGGGAAAAAATGGTACATAGGAGCAGTGGATTAGTGGTACTGGCACTGCGCTATGGCAATAACCCCTTGTGGCAATAAATAAATAAATAAATAATACAAGTCATATACAAGAATATGTCCCAGTGTGTGTTTCCACAGTGTAAACGTAAAAGCACTTTTATTTACTTATTTATATTTTATTTATTTCTTACCTAGCCAAGAGAATTTCTTTTCATTGCTAAAAAAATGTCACATTAAGCTTAGCAGGTGGTGCCTCACCTGGTTAAGCACTCATGTTAAACTGTAGGAGGACCTGGGTTCAAGACCCTGGTTCCAACCTGCAGTGGGAAATCTTTACAAGTGGTGCAGATGTGCTGCAGGTATCTCTCTGGTTCTCAAAATCTCTATCCCTCCCTTGTCTCTCAATTCTTGACTGTCCATTCCAAAAAATAAATCAAGATAATAGAAATCAAAAAAAAGAAGATGAAGAAGAAGAAGAAGAAGAAGAAGAAGAAGGCAAAATGAAATATCCTAATATTTCAAGGGGCTGCTAAAAACAATGCTTTCCTTATGATGATCCTCACAGCATACCATATTCAGAAAGGGAAAAGACACCGCGTTTTTTTAACCCAGTTTATTTAATACATTTATTCATTTATTTATTGAGGTGTTAATGTTTTACATTCGACAGAAGACTAGGGCTCTTATGCCAGAGGTCTCAAGTACCCCTAGATGGCTCTCTGCCTCTACAAAACCAATTGATCGTGCATCATTCCATCCTTCCATCCATCCATCCTTCCATCCATCCACCCATCCATCCATCCATCCATCCATCCAACTCTCAATCGACAATCAACCAAGCTAAGTACAAACGGAGATATAATCTTGAATAATAAAGACAGTCAAACCTGCACAGATACGTTGCCAACTGGGCAGTTTGGCTGAATAGGGCGGAGGAGCTGCTCCAGGGAATGTGGTGGGGCGTGTGGCTGTGGGTGGGGTGAGCAGAGGAGCCTGTGAGCTGGGTCCCATCAGGGACGCGGTGGGGTGGTGTGGGCAGCTGTCACAGGTGAAATGTCAAAAGCGCTCGAGCTGGTGATCAGGGCACCCGGAAGTGAGGAGAGAAAAGAGGAGCGGAGCGGACAGGAGAGGAGAGGAGAAGAGAGGAGAGGACAGGAGAGGACAGGAGAGGAACTGAGAAACCCACCTGGACAGAGGTAGCATACCGGCATCCAGCAAGGCAGGCAGGCATGTAGGTAGCTGTAGCCCGGGCTCCCTGGCTCCTGGGCGCACCTCCTCCTTTGCTCTCTTGGCTGCCAGCCCCGAGGTCCGTCGTCGGTCAGCGCTGTCCTCCCGTTCTTCCGTCCCTCTGTGCCAGGGCCCAGGGGTCTGGTTGCTGCCGCTTGACATAGTGGCAGGACAGTTGGGCTGCCCAGTGCCAGTGCGCATGCGCACAGAATCCTGGGAGGGGGACATCACAGAGGGCTCCAGAGGTTGCTAGGCCACGAGGACCCCGCCCACCTAGTTGACCCCTAGGGAGGCAGTGGTGGTGGCAGCAGCCATGACACCCACCCTGAACTTGATCTGAGGGGTGGTGGCCAGCCACCAGAGCCAGAGCCCCAGGCCAAAGCCAGCACAGGTGGACAGGGCTCTGAGGCAAGGGGCACGGTGGGGGCGTGTCCGTGGGCGGGGCCGGCATCTGACAGCCCAGGGCTGGGGTCCAAGGGCCGCCAGGCCCCTGTCCAAGCAAGTGCACTGACACACAGACAGACTGACTGACTGACAGCCCCCAACCCACAGACACCCCCCAGGGCCCTGGGAGCCCTGAGCTGCCCCGGATCTGGCGGGCAGCCACCTGGACACAGGCCTCCACAGTGGAGGCCCCTGTATACCCCGTTGCCTGCTGACAGCGGCCCTCCTCCCCCTCCCTGTACCCCTCCCCCTCCCCTTCCTCTTCCTCAGAGGGACTCACTCAGGGCCCTTGGCCTAGGCAAGCCAGGGCTGCTGCTCTGGCTGCTGCAGCTGCTATCCAGTGGGTGGGCGCAGGTATCTGGCCCTGTCACTTCCTGATTCTTGGGACCTGCCTGCCTCCAGCTCCACCCACTCTCCAGTCCAGCCCCCTGCCCCTCCTCCGCAAGGATGCCCCCTTTTCCCCTTGCCCCCTGTCCCCCAGCTCCCCAACTGTCATCTACTGTTTGCCTCCTTTCCTGCCAGCCTGCTGCTGCCCTCCAGCCCTGGGGGCCCTGGGCCAGCCCAGCTGCCATCTTCACCATCCTGCAGGGGGACCTGCCCTAATGCCCTGCCACCACAGGCACACACAGACCTGCACCTATTCAGGGGCTCCCCTGCCTGCAGCCTGCCCCCCAAACAGTCTCCTTCTGCCGCTCAACCCCCTTCTTACCTCTGTCAGGGCCCCTCACACACACCTGGGCATGAGTATCCCACACATGCACATCTCTCCCCTCCCCCTCCACTCCATTTGCTCTAAGGATGGGAAGAGTCTTTTTCTGGGTATACCCAGAGGAGTTGGGTCTGTCCAATGTCCTGGGGAGCCGGAACTGCAAACAATCTACAATGTAACATTTGGATCTCAGGCAACCCAATCCCAAGTGCGCTGTGCAAGCCTAGGAAGGCGAAAACACCCCACTCTGAGCACAAGGTCTGCCTGGGGCAGTGGCTCCTCCAGTGGACTCAGAGACAGGCAGAGGCAGACAGCGTTTTCAGGTTCAAAACCTATACTTCCCAGAAGCTCAAAATCTCTATCCCTCCCTTGTCTCTCAATTCTTGACTGTTCATTCCAAAAAATAAATCAAGATAATAGAAAGCAAAAAGAAGAAGAAGAAGAAGAAGAAGAAGAAGAAGAAGAAGAACAAGAAGAAGAAGAAGGCAAAATGAAATATCCTAATATTTCAAGGGGCTGCTAAAAACAATGCTTTCCTTATTATGATCCTCACAGCATACCATATTCAGAAAGGGAAAAGACACCGCGTTTTTTTAACCCAGTTTATTTAATACATTTATTCATTTATTTATTGAGGTGTTAATGTTTTACATTCGACAGAAGACTAGGGCTCTTATGCCAGAGGTCTCAAGTACCCCTAGATGGCTCTCTGCCTCTGCAAAACCAATTGATCGTGCATCATTCCATCCTTCCATCCATCCATCCTTCCATCCATCCACCCATCCATCCATCCATCCATCCATCCATCCAACTATCAATCGACAATCAACCAAGCTAAGTACAAACGGAGATATAATCTTGAATAATAAAGACAGTCAAACCTGCACAGATACGTTGCCAACTGGGCAGTTTGGCTGAATAGGGCGGAGGAGCTGCTCCAGGGAATGTGGTGGGGCGTGTGGCTGTGGGTGGGGTGAGCAGAGGAGCCTGTGAGCTGGGTCACATCAGGGACGCGGTGGGGTGGTGTGGGCAGCTGTCACAGGTGAAATGTCAAAAGCGCTCGAGCTGGTGATCAGGGCACCCGGAAGTGAGGAGAGAAAAGAGGAGCGGAGCGGACAGGAGAGGAGAGGAGAAGAGAGGAGAGGACAGGAGAGGACAGGAGAGGAACAGAGAAACCCACCTGGACAGAGGTAGCATACCGGCATCCAGCAAGGCAGGCAGGCATGTAGGTAGCTGTAGCCCGGGCTCCCTGGCTCCTGGGCGCACCTCCTCCTTTGCTCTCTTGGCTGCCAGCCCCGAGGTCCGTCGTCGGTCAGCGCTGTCCTCCCGTTCTTCCGTCCCTCTGTGCCAGGGCCCAGGGGTCTGGTTGCTGCCGCTTGACATAGTGGCAGGACAGTTGGGCTGCCCAGTGCCAGTGCGCATGCGCACAGAATCCTCAGAGGGGGACATCACAGAGGGCTCCAGAGGTTGCTAGGCCACGAGGACCCCGCCCACCTAGTTGACCTCTAGGGAGGCAGTCGTGGTGGCAGCAGCCATGACACCCACACTGAACTTGATCTGAGGGGTGGTGGCCAGCCACCAGAGCCAGAGCCCCAGGCCAAAGCCAGCGCAGGTGGGCAGGGCTCTGAGGCAAGGGGCACGGTGGGGGCGTGTCCGGGGGCGGGTCCAGCATCTGACAGCCCAGGGCTGGGGTCCAAGGGCCGCCAGGCCCCTGTCCAAGCAAGTGCACTGACACACAGACAGACTGACTGACTGACAGCCCCCAACCCACAGACACCCCCCAGGGCCCTGGGAGCCTTGAGCTGCCCCGTATCTGGCGGGCAGCCACCTGGACACAGGCCTCCACAGTGGAGGCCCCTGTAGACCCCGTTGCCTGCTGACAGCGGCCCTCCTCCCCCTCCCTCTACCCCTCCCCCTCCCCTTCCTCATCCTCAGAGGGACTCACTCAGGGCCCTTGGCCTAGGCAAGCCAGGGCTGCTGCTCTGGCTGCTGCAGCTGCTATCCAGTGGGTGGGTGCAGGTTATCTGGCCCTGTCACTTCCTGATTCTTGGGACCTGCCTGCCTCCAGCTCCACCCACCCTCCAGTCCAGCCCCCTGCCCCTCCTCCGCAAGGATGCCCCCTTTTCCCCTTGCCCCCTGTCCCCCAGCTCCCCAACTGTCATCTACTGTTTGCCTCCTTTCCTGCCAGCCTGCTGCTGCCCTCCAGCCCTGGGGGCCCTGGGCCAGCCCAGCTGCCATCTTCACCATCCTGCAGGGGGACCTGCCCTAATGCCCTGCCACCACAGGCACACACAGACCTGCACCTATTCAGGGGCTCCCCTGCCTGCAGCCTGCCCCCCAAACAGTCTCCTTCTGCCGCTCAACCCCCTTCTTACCCCTGTCAGGGCCCCTCACACACACCTGGGCATGAGTATCCCACACATGCACATCTCTCCCCTCCCCCTCCACTCCATTTGCTCTAAGGATGGGAAGAGTCTTTTTCTGGGTATACCCAGAGGAGTTGGGTCTGTCCAATGTCCTGGGGAGCCGGAACTGCAAACAATCTACAATGTAACATTTGGATCTCAGGCAACCCAATCCCAAGTGCGCTGTGCAAGCCTAGGAAGGCGAAAACACCCCACTCTGAGCACAAGGTCTGCCTGGGGCAGTGGCTCCTCCAGTGGACTCAGAGACAGGCAGAGGCAGACAGCATTTTCAGGTTCAAAACCTGTACTTCCCAGAAGCTGGTCCATCAGTAGGGTAAAAAAAAAAAAAGGCTTTTTTTTTTTTTCCCACTGCCTGACTCTCCTGTGTGATGCCTGTTTCTCAGTGAAACAAGGGACAAAAATCTTTTTGGGAGGGAGCAGGACCAAGATGCAGGCAGGTGGACTCCGTGGAGGGTGGATGGGTAGATGGACCATGTCCTGGCTCTAGAGCCCCAGCTGCTGTTCCAGGCACTCACTGATTCCAGAGATCCCCTGTGGCTTCTCATGAGACTATTTCCAAGACTGATCCTCAGGATATTGAGGATTCAAAAAATAGACAGGTGATATTGATGTCAAAAGGAAATCCAGGGAGGTTGGGCGGAATGTCAGAGGGTTAAGAGGTGGTGGAGGAAACCAGGGGACAAGCAGAAGGATCTGCAGTATGGCCCCCAGACCCCCACCTGCAGGGGAGTAGCTTTACAGGGGGTGAAGCAGATCTTCAGGGGCTCTATCTTTCACTTCCCCCTCTGACTTTCCCCTACCCTATCCCTTTTTCTCTGTCCTATGCATGGACAGTAACAACAACAACAACAATAAGAAGAAGCACAACAATGATCAAGCTACAAGGGCAGCAAAAGGAGAATAAATGGTCTGCAGGAGCAGTGGATTCCAGGTATATGTATCGAGCACAGGCAGTGACCCTGGAAGCAATAAATAAATAAATAAATAAATAAATATATATGAACTCATAGAGAAAATATACAGGTAATATACATGTATACATGTGTCGGTGTATCCACTTTGTAAATAAATGTACATGCACTTTTGTTTATCTAGTGAAGCAGACCTGCAGGGGTCTACCTTTCTCTCACCCTTCTGTGTTTCCACTCCTCTCTCCCTTTCTCTCTGTCCTATGCAAGGACAGTAACAGCAACAACAACGATAATAATAACCACAACAAAGTTCAGGCAACAAGGGCAGCCAAAGGGGAAAACATGGTCTGCAGGAGCAGTGGGTTCGTGGTGCAGGCCCCTAGCCCTGACAATAACCCTGGAGGCAATCAATCAGTCAATCAATCAATCAATAGATAAAGAATACATAAATAAAAAATGCAGGTATTATACATGTATACCTGTCTCTCTGTTTCTACTGAGTCAAATGAAAATGTGCTTTATTTATTTAGTGAAGCAGATCTTCAGGGGGCCTATCTTTCTCTCCCCCATCCCTCTTTAACCTCCTATTTCCATTTTTCTCTGTTCTCCGCAAGGACAGTAACTATCACAACAACAATAATAATATTATTAATAACCACAATATTCAAGCCACAAGGGCAGCAAAAGGGGAAAAAATGGTACATAGGAGCAGTGGATTAGTGGTACTGGCACTGCGCTATGGCATTAACCCCTTGTGGCAATAAATAAATAAATAAATAATACAAGTCATATACAAGAATATGTCCCAGTGTGTGTTTCCACAGTGTAAACGTAAAAGCACTTTTATTTACTTATTTATATTTTATTTATTTCTTACCTAGCCAAGAGAATTTCTTTTCATTGCTAAAAAAATGTCACATTAAGCTTAGCAGGTGGTGCCTCACCTGGTTAAGCACTCATGTTAAACTGTAGGAGGACCTGGGTTCAAGACCCTGGTTCCAACCTGCAGTGGGAAATCTTTACAAGTGGTGCAGATGTGCTGCAGGTATCTCTCTGGTTCTCAAAATCTCTATCCCTCCCTTGTCTCTCAATTCTTGACTGTCCATTCCAAAAAATAAATCAAGATAATAGAAATCAAAAAAAAGAAGATGAAGAAGAAGAAGAAGAAGAAGAAGAAGAAGAAGGCAAAATGAAATATCCTAATATTTCAAGGGGCTGCTAAAAACAATGCTTTCCTTATGATGATCCTCACAGCATACCATATTCAGAAAGGGAAAAGACACCGCGTTTTTTTAACCCAGTTTATTTAATACATTTATTCATTTATTTATTGAGGTGTTAATGTTTTACATTCGACAGAAGACTATGGCTCTTATGCCAGAGGTCTCAAGTACCCCTTGATGGCTCTCTGCCTCTACAAAACCAATTGATCGTGCATCATTCCATCCTTCCATCCATCCATCCTTCCATCCATCCACCCATCCATCCATCCATCCATCCATCCAACTCTCAATCGACAATCAACCAAGCTAAGTACAAACGGAGATATAATCTTGAATAATAAAGACAGTCAAACCTGCACAGATACGTTGCCAACTGGGCAGTTTGGCTGAATAGGGCGGAGGAGCTGCTCCAGGGAATGTGGTGGGGCGTGTGGCTGTGGGTGGGGTGAGCAGAGGAGCCTGTGAGCTGGGTCCCATCAGGGACGCGGTGGGGTGGTGTGGGCAGCTGTCACAGGTGAAATGTCAAAAGCGCTCGAGCTGGTGATCAGGGCACCCGGAAGTGAGGAGAGAAAAGAGGAGCGGAGCGGACAGGAGAGGAGAGGAGAAGAGAGGAGAGGACAGGAGAGGACAGGAGAGGAACTGAGAAACCCACCTGGACAGAGGTAGCATACCGGCATCCAGCAAGGCAGGCAGGCATGTAGGTAGCTGTAGCCCGGGCTCCCTGGCTCCTGGGCGCACCTCCTCCTTTGCTCTCTTGGCTGCCAGCCCCGAGGTCCGTCGTCGGTCAGCGCTGTCCTCCCGTTCTTCCGTCCCTCTGTGCCAGGGCCCAGGGGTCTGGTTGCTGCCGCTTGACATAGTGGCAGGACAGTTGGGCTGCCCAGTGCCAGTGCGCATGCGCACAGAATCCTGGGAGGGGGACATCACAGAGGGCTCCAGAGGTTGCTAGGCCACGAGGACCCCGCCCACCTAGTTGACCCCTAGGGAGGCAGTGGTGGTGGCAGCAGCCATGACACCCACCCTGAACTTGATCTGAGGGGTGGTGGCCAGCCACCAGAGCCAGAGCCCCAGGCCAAAGCCAGCACAGGTGGACAGGGCTCTGAGGCAAGGGGCACGGTGGGGGCGTGTCCGTGGGCGGGGCCGGCATCTGACAGCCCAGGGCTGGGGTCCAAGGGCCGCCAGGCCCCTGTCCAAGCAAGTGCACTGACACACAGACAGACTGACTGACTGACAGCCCCCAACCCACAGACACCCCCCAGGGCCCTGGGAGCCCTGAGCTGCCCCGGATCTGGCGGGCAGCCACCTGGACACAGGCCTCCACAGTGGAGGCCCCTGTATACCCCGTTGCCTGCTGACAGCGGCCCTCCTCCCCCTCCCTGTACCCCTCCCCCTCCCCTTCCTCTTCCTCAGAGGGACTCACTCAGGGCCCTTGGCCTAGGCAAGCCAGGGCTGCTGCTCTGGCTGCTGCAGCTGCTATCCAGTGGGTGGGCGCAGGTATCTGGCCCTGTCACTTCCTGATTCTTGGGACCTGCCTGCCTCCAGCTCCACCCACTCTCCAGTCCAGCCCCCTGCCCCTCCTCCGCAAGGATGCCCCCTTTTCCCCTTGCCCCCTGTCCCCCAGCTCCCCAACTGTCATCTACTGTTTGCCTCCTTTCCTGCCAGCCTGCTGCTGCCCTCCAGCCCTGGGGGCCCTGGGCCAGCCCAGCTGCCATCTTCACCATCCTGCAGGGGGACCTGCCCTAATGCCCTGCCACCACAGGCACACACAGACCTGCACCTATTCAGGGGCTCCCCTGCCTGCAGCCTGCCCCCCAAACAGTCTCCTTCTGCCGCTCAACCCCCTTCTTACCTCTGTCAGGGCCCCTCACACACACCTGGGCATGAGTATCCCACACATGCACATCTCTCCCCTCCCCCTCCACTCCATTTGCTCTAAGGATGGGAAGAGTCTTTTTCTGGGTATACCCAGAGGAGTTGGGTCTGTCCAATGTCCTGGGGAGCCGGAACTGCAAACAATCTACAATGTAACATTTGGATCTCAGGCAACCCAATCCCAAGTGCGCTGTGCAAGCCTAGGAAGGCGAAAACACCCCACTCTGAGCACAAGGTCTGCCTGGGGCAGTGGCTCCTCCAGTGGACTCAGAGACAGGCAGAGGCAGACAGCGTTTTCAGGTTCAAAACCTATACTTCCCAGAAGCTCAAAATCTCTATCCCTCCCTTGTCTCTCAATTCTTGACTGTTCATTCCAAAAAATAAATCAAGATAATAGAAAGCAAAAAGAAGAAGAAGAAGAAGAAGAAGAAGAAGAAGAAGAAGAAGAAGAAGAAGAACAAGAAGAAGAAGAAGGCAAAATGAAATATCCTAATATTTCAAGGGGCTGCTAAAAACAATGCTTTCCTTATTATGATCCTCACAGCATACCATATTCAGAAAGGGAAAAGACACCGCGTTTTTTTAACCCAGTTTATTTAATACATTTATTCATTTATTTATTGAGGTGTTAATGTTTTACATTCGACAGAAGACTAGGGCTCTTATGCCAGAGGTCTCAAGTACCCCTAGATGGCTCTCTGCCTCTGCAAAACCAATTGATCGTGCATCATTCCATCCTTCCATCCATCCATCCTTCCATCCATCCACCCATCCATCCATCCATCCATCCATCCATCCATCCATCCATCCAACTATCAATCGACAATCAACCAAGCTAAGTACAAACGGAGATATAATCTTGAATAATAAAGACAGTCAAACCTGCACAGATACGTTGCCAACTGGGCAGTTTGGCTGAATAGGGCGGAGGAGCTGCTCCAGGGAATGTGGTGGGGCGTGTGGCTGTGGGTGGGGTGAGCAGAGGAGCCTGTGAGCTGGGTCACATCAGGGACGCGGTGGGGTGGTGTGGGCAGCTGTCACAGGTGAAATGTCAAAAGCGCTCGAGCTGGTGATCAGGGCACCCGGAAGTGAGGAGAGAAAAGAGGAGCGGAGCGGACAGGAGAGGAGAGGAGAAGAGAGGAGAGGACAGGAGAGGACAGGAGAGGAACTGAGAAACCCACCTGGACAGAGGTAGCATACCGGCATCCAGCAAGGCAGGCAGGCATGTAGGTAGCTGTAGCCCGGGCTCCCTGGCTCCTGGGCGCACCTCCTCCTTTGCTCTCTTGGCTGCCAGCCCCGAGGTCCGTCGTCGGTCAGCGCTGTCCTCCCGTTCTTCCGTCCCTCTGTGCCAGGGCCCAGGGGTCTGGTTGCTGCCGCTTGACATAGTGGCAGGACAGTTGGGCTGCCCAGTGCCAGTGCGCATGCGCACAGAATCCTCAGAGGGGGACATCACAGAGGGCTCCAGAGGTTGCTAGGCCACGAGGACCCCGCCCACCTAGTTGACCCCTAGGGAGGCAGTGGTGGTGGCAGCAGCCATGACACCCACCCTGAACTTGATCTGAGGGGTGGTGGCCAGCCACCAGAGCCAGAGCCCCAGGCCAAAGCCAGCGCAGGTGGGCAGGGCTCTGAGGCAAGGGGCACGGTGGGGGCGTGTCCGGGGGCGGGGCCGGCATCTGACAGCCCAGGGCTGGGGTCCAAGGGCCGCCAGGCCCCTGTCCAAGCAAGTGCACTGACACACAGACAGACTGACTGACTGACAGCCCCCAACCCACAGACACCCCCCAGGGCCCTGGGAGCCCTGAGATGCCCCGGATCTGGCGGGCAGCCACCTGGACACAGGCCTCCACAGTGGAGGCCCCTGTAGACCCCGTTGCCTGCTGACAGCGGCCCTCCTCCCCCTCCCTCTACCCCTCCCCCTCCCCTTCCTCATCCTCAGAGGGACTCACTCAGGGCCCTTGGCCTAGGCAAGCCAGGGCTGCTGCTCTGGCTGCTGCAGCTGCTATCCAGTGGGTGGGTGCAGGTATCTGGCCCTGTCACTTCCTGATTCTTGGGACCTGCCTGCCTCCAGCTCCACCCACTCTCCAGTCCAGCCCCCTGCCCCTCCTCCGCAAGGATGCCCCCTTTTCCCCTTGCCCCCTGTCCCCCCGCTCCCCAACTGTCATCTACTGTTTGCCTCCTTTCCTGCCAGCCTGCTGCTGCCCTCCAGCCCTGGGGGCCCTGGGCCAGCCCAGCTGCCATCTTCACCATCCTGCAGGGGGACCTGCCCTAATGCCCTGCCACCACAGGCACACACAGACCTGCACCTATTCAGGGGCTCCCCTGCCTGCAGCCTGCCCCCCAAACAGTCTCCTTCTGCCGCTCAACCCCCTTCTTACCCCTGTCAGGGCCCCTCACACACACCTGGGCATGAGTATCCCACACATGCACATCTCTCCCCTCCCCCTCCACTCCATTTGCTCTAAGGATGGGAAGAGTCTTTTTCTGGGTATACCCAGAGGAGTTGGGTCTGTCCAATGTCCTGGGGAGCCGGAACTGCAAACAATCTACAATGTAACATTTGGATCTCAGGCAACCCAATCCCAAGTGCGCTGTGCAAGCCTAGGAAGGCGAAAACACCCCACTCTGAGCACAAGGTCTGCCTGGGGCAGTGGCTCCTCCAGTGGACTCAGAGACAGGCGGAGGTAGACAGCGTTTTCAGGTTCAAAACCTGTACTTCCCTGAAGTTGGTCCATCAGTAGGGTAAAAAAAAAAAAAAGGGTTTTTTTTTTCCCACTGCCTGACTCTCCTGTGTGATGCCTGTTTCTCAGTGAAACAAGGGACAAAAATCTTTTTGGGAGGGAGCAGGACCAAGATGCAGGCAGGTGGACTCCGTGCAGGGTGGATGGGTAGATGGACCATGTCCTGGCTCTAGAGCCCCAGCTGCTGTTCCAGGCACTCACTGATTCCAGAGATCCCCCTGTGGCTACTCATGAGACTATTTCCAAGACTGATCCTCAGGATATTGAGGATTCAAAAAATAGACAGGTGATATTGATGTCAAAAGGAAATCCAGGGAGGTTGGGCGGAATGTCAGAGGGTTAAGAGGTGGTGGAGGAAACGAGGGGACAGGCAGAAGGATCTGCAGTATGGCCCCCAGACCCCCACCTGCAGGGGAGTAGCTTTACAGGGGGTGAAGCAGATCTTCAGGGGCTCTATCTTTCACTTCCCCCTCTGACTTTCCCCTCCCCTATCCCTTTTTCTCTGTCCTATGCATGGACAGTAACAACAACAACAACAATAATAAGAAGAAGCACAACAATGATCAAGCTACAAGGGCAGCAAAAGGAGAATAAATGGTCTGCAGGAGCAGTGGATTCCAGGTATATGTATCGAGCACAGGCAGTGACCCTGGAAGCAATAAATAAATAAATAAATAAATATATATATATATATATAAACTCATAGAGAAAATATACAGGTAATATACATGTATACATGTGTCGGTGTATCCACTTTGTAAATAAATGTACATGCACTTTTGTTTATCTAGTGAAGCAGACCTGCAGGGGTCTACCTTTCTCTCACCCTTCTGTGTCTCCACTCCTCTCTCCCTTTCTCTCTGTCCTATGCAAGGACAGTAACAGCAACAACAACGATAATAATAACCACAACAAAGTTCAGGCAACAAGGGCAGCCAAAGGGGAAAACATGGTCTGCAGGAGCAGTGGGTTCGTGGTGCAGGCCCCTAGCCCTGACAATAACCCTGGAGGCAATCAATCAGTCAATCAATCAATCAATAGATAAAGAATACATAAATAAAAAATGCAGGTATTATACATGTATACCTGTCTCTGTGTTTCTACTGAGTCAAATGAAAATGTGCTTTATTTATTTAGTGAAGCAGATCTTCAGGGGGCCTATCTTTCTCTCCCCCATCCCTCTTTAACCTCCTATTTCCATTTTTCTCTGTTCTCCGCAAGGACAGTAACTATCACAACAACAATAATAATATTATTAATAACCACAATATTCAAGCCACAAGGGCAGCAAAAGGGGAAAAAATGGAACATAGGAGCAGTGGATTAGTGGTACTGGCACTGCGCTATGGCAATAACCCCTTGTGGCAATAAATAAATAAATAAATAAATAAATAAATAAATAATACAAGTCATATACAAGAATATGTCCCAGTGTGTGTTTCCACAGTGTAAACGTAAAAGCACTTTTATTTACTTATTTATATTTTATTTATTTCTTACCTAGCCAAGAGAATTTCTTTTCATTGCTAAAAAAATGTCACATTAAGCTTAGCAGGTGGTGCCTCACCTGGTTAAGCACTCATGTTAAACTGTAGGAGGACCTGGGTTCAAGACCCTGGTTCCAACCTGCAGTGGGAAATCTTTACAAGTGGTGCAGATGTGCTGCAGGTATCTCTCTGGTTCTCAAAATCTCTATCCCTCCCTTGTCTCTCAATTCTTGACTGTCCATTCCAAAAAATAAATCAAGATAATATAAAGCAAAAAAAGAAGAAGAAGAAGAAGAAGAAGAAGAAGAAGAAGAAGGCAAAATGAAATATCCTAATATTTCAAGGGGCTGCTAAAAACAATGCTTTCCTTATTATGATCCTCACAGCATACCATATTCAGAAAGGGAAAAGACACCGCGTTTTTTTAACCCAGTTTATTTAATACATTTATTCATTTATTTATTGAGGTGTTAATGTTTTACATTCGACAGAAGACTAGGGCTCTTATGCCAGAGGTCTCAAGTACCCCTAGATGGCTCTCTGCCTCTACAAAACCAATTGATCGTGCATCATTCCATCCTTCCATCCATCCATCCTTCCATCCATCCACCCACCCATCCATCCATCCATCCATCCATCCAACTATCAATCGACAATCAACCAAGCTAAGTACAAACGGAGATATAATCTTGAATAATAAAGACAGTCAAACCTGCACAGATACGTTGCCAACTGGGCAGTTTGGCTGAATAGGGCGGAGGAGCTGCTCCAGGGAATGTGGTGGGGCGTGTGGCTGTGGGTGGGGTGAGCAGAGGAGCCTGTGAGCTGGGTCCCATCAGGGACGCGGTGGGGTGGTGTGGGCAGCTGTCACAGGTGAAATGTCAAAAGCGCTCGAGCTGGTGATCAGGGCACCCGGAAGTGAGGAGAGAAAAGAGGAGCGGAGCGGACAGGAGAGGAGAGGAGAAGAGAGGAGAGGACAGGAGAGGAACTGAGAAACCCACCTGGACAGAGGTAGCATACCGGCATCCAGCAAGGCAGGCAGGCATGTAGGTAGCTGTAGCCCGGGCTCCCTGGCTCCTGGGCGCACCTCCTCCTTTGCTCTCTTGGCTGCCAGCCCCGAGGTCCGTCGTTGGTCAGCGCTGTCCTCCCGTTCTTCCGTCCCTCTGTGCCAGGGCCCAGGGGTCTGGTTGCTGCCGCTTGACATAGTGGCAGGACAGTTGGGCTGCCCAGTGCCAGTGCGCATGCGCACAGAATCCTGGGAGGGGGACATCACAGAGGGCTCCAGAGGTTGCTAGGCCACGAGGACCCCGCCCACCTAGTTGACCCCTAGGGAGGCAGTGGTGGTGGCAGCAGCCATGACACCCACCCTGAACTTGATCTGAGGGGTGGTGGCCAGCCACCAGAGCCAGAGCCCCAGGCCAAAGCCAGCGCAGGTGGGCAGGGCTCTGAGGCAAGGGGCACGGTGGGGGCGTGTCCGGGGGCGGGGCCGGCATCTGACAGCCCAGGGCTGGGGTCCAAGGGCCGCCAGGCCCCTGTCCAAGCAAGTGCACTGACACACAGACAGACTGACTGACTGACAGCCCCCAACCCACAGACACCCCCCAGGGCCCTGGGAGCCCTGAGCTGCCCCGGATCTGGCGGGCAGCCACCTGGACACAGGCCTCCACAGTGGAGGCCCCTGTAGACCCCGTTGCCTGCTGACAGCGCCCCTCCTCCCCCTCCCTCTACCCCTCCCCCTCCCCTTCCTCATCCTCAGAGGGACTCACTCAGGGCCCTTGGCCTAGGCAAGCCAGGGCTGCTGCTCTGGCTGCTGCAGCTGCTATCCAGTGGGTGGGTGCAGGTATCTGGCCCTGTCACTTCCTGATTCTTGGGACCTGCCTGCCTCCAGCTCCACCCACTCTCCAGTCCAGCCCCCTCCCCCTCCTCCGCAAGGATGCCCCCTTTTCCCCTTGCCCCCTGTCCCCCAGCTCCCCAACTGTCATCTACTGTTTGCCTCCTTTCCTGCCAGCCTGCTGCTGCCCTCCAGCCCTGGGGGCCCTGGGCCAGCCCAGCTGCCATCTTCACCATCCTGCAGGGGGACCTGCCCTAATGCCCTGCCACCACAGGCACACACAGACCTGCACCTATTCAGGGGCTCCCCTGCCTGCAGCCTGCCCCCCAAACAGTCTCCTTCTGCCGCTCAACCCCCTTCTTACCCCTGTCAGGGCCCCTCACACACACCTGGGCATGAGTATCCCACACATGCACATCTCTCCCCTCCCCCTCCACTCCATTTGCTCTAAGGATGGGAAGAGTCTTTTTCTGGGTATACCCAGAGGAGTTGGGTCTGTCCAATGTGCTGGGGAGCCGGAACTGCAAACAATCTACAATGTAACATTTGGATCTCAGGCAACCCAATCCCAAGTGCGCTGTGCAAGCCTAGGAAGGCGAAAACACCCCACTCTGAGCACAAGGTCTGCCTGGGGCAGTGGCTCCTCCAGTGGACTCAGAGACAGGCAGAGGCAGACAGCGTTTTCAGGTTCAAAACCTATACTTCCCAGAAGCTGGTCCATCAGTAGGGTAAAAAAAAAAAAAAAAGGCTTTTTTTTTTTTTTCCCACTGCCTGACTCTCCTGTGTGATGCCTGTTTCTCAGTGAAACAAGGGACAAAAATCTTTTTGGGAGGGAGCAGGACCAAGATGCAGGCAGGTGGACTCCGTGGAGGGTGGATGGGTAGATGGACCATGTCCTGGCTCTAGAGCCCCAGCTGCTGTTCCAGGCACTCACTGATTCCAGAGATCCCCCTGTGGCTTCTCATGAGACTATTTCCAAGACTGATCCTCAGGATATTGAGGATTCAAAAAATAGACAGGTGATATTGATGTCAAAAGGAAATCCAGGGAGGTTGGGCGGAATGTCAGAGGGTTAAGAGGTGGTGGAGGAAACGAGGGGACAGGTAGAAGGATCTGCAGTATGGCCCCCAGACCCCCACCTGCAGGGGAGTAGCTTTACAGGGGGTGAAGCAGATCTTCAGGGGCTCTATCTTTCACTTCCCCCTCTGACTTTCCCCTCCCCTATCCCTTTTTTTCTGTCCTATGCATGGACAGTAACAACAACAACAACAACAATAAGAAGAAGAAGCACAACAATGATCAAGCTACAAGGGCAGCAAAAGGAGAATAAATGGTCTGCAGGAGCAGTGGATTCCAGGTATATGTATCGAGCACAGGCAGTGACCCTGGAAGCAATAAATAAATAAATAAATAAATAAATATATATATATAAACTCATAGAGAAAATATACAGGTAATATACATGTATACATGTGTCGGTGTATCCACTTTGTAAATAAATGTACATGCACTTTTGTTTATCTAGTGAAGCAGACCTGCAGGGGTCTACCTTTCTATCACCCTTCTGTGTCTCCACTCCTCTCTCCCTTTCTCTCTGTCCTATGCAAGGACAGTAACAGCAACAACAACGATAATAATAACCACAACAAAGTTCAGGCAACAAGGGCAGCCAAAGGGGAAAACATGGTCTGCAGGAGCAGTGGGTTCGTGGTGCAGGCCCCTAGCCCTGACAATAACCCTGGAGGCAATCAATCAGTCAATCAATCAATCAATAGATAAAGAATACATAAATAAAAAATGCAGGTATTATACATGTATACCTGTCTCTCTGTTTCTACTGAGTCAAATGAAAATGTGCTTTATTTATTTAGTGAAGCAGATCTTCAGGGGGCCTATCTTTCTCTCCCCCATCCCTCTTTAACCTCCTATTTCCATTTTTCTCTGTTCTCCGCAAGGACAGTAACTATCACAACAACAATAATAATATTATTAATAACCACAATATTCAAGCCACAAGGGCAGCAAAAGGGGAAAAAATGGAACATAGGAGCAGTGGATTAGTGGTACTGGCACTGCGCTATGGCAATAACCCCTTGTGGCAATAAATAAATAAATAAATAATACAAGTCATATACAAGAATATGTCCCAGTGTGTGTTTCCACAGTGTAAACGTAAAAGCACTTTTATTTACTTATTTATATTTTATTTATTTCTTACCTAGCCAAGAGAATTTCTTTTCATTGCTAAAAAATGTCACATTAAGCTTAGCAGGTGGTGCCTCACCTGGTTAAGCACTCATGTTAAACTGTAGGAGGACCTGGGTTCAAGACCCTGGTTCCAACCTGCAGTGGGAAATCTTTACAAGTGGTGCAGATGTGCTGCAGGTATCTCTCTGGTTCTCAAAATCTCTATCCCTCCCTTGTCTCTCAATTCTTGACTGTCCATTCCAAAAAATAAATCAAGATAATAGAAAGCAAAAAAAAAAGAAGATGAAGAAGAAGAAGAAGAAGAAGAAGAAGAAGGCAAAATGAAATATCCTAATATTTCAAGGGGCTGCTAAAAACAATGCTTTCCTTATTATGATCCTCACAGCATACCATATTCAGAAAGGGAAAAGACACCGCGTTTTTTTAACCCAGTTTATTTAATACATTTATTCATTTATTTATTGAGGTGTTAATGTTTTACATTCGACAGAAGACTAGGGCTCTTATGCCAGAGGTCTCAAGTACCCCTAGTTGGCTCTCTGCCTCTACAAAACCAATTGATCGTGCATCATTCCATCCTTCCATCCATCCATCCTTCCATCCATCCACCCATCCATCCATCCATCCATCCATCCAACTATCAATCGACAATCAACCAAGCTAAGTACAAACGGAGATATAATCTTGAATAATAAAGACAGTCAAACCTGCACAGATACGTTGCCAACTGGGCAGTTTGGCTGAATAGGGCGGAGGAGCTGCTCCAGGGAATGTGGTGGGGCGTGTGGCTGTGGGTGGGGTGAGCAGAGGAGCCTGTGAGCTGGGTCCCATCAGGGACGCGGTGGGGTGGTGTGGGCAGCTGTCACAGGTGAAATGTCAAAAGCGCTCGAGCTGGTGATCAGGGCACCCGGAAGTGAGGAGAGAAAAGAGGAGCGGAGCGGACAGGAGAGGAGAGGAGAAGAGAGGAGAGGACAGGAGAGGACAGGAGAGGAACTGAGAAGCCCACCTGGACAGAGGTAGCATACCGGCATCCAGCAAGGCAGGCAGGCATGTAGGTAGCTGTAGCCCGGGCTCCCTGGCTCCTGGGCGCACCTCCTCCTTTGCTCTCTTGGCTGCCAGCCCCGAGGTCCGTCGTCGGTCAGCGCTGTCCTCCCGTTCTTCCGTCCCTCTGTGCCAGGGCCCAGGGGTCTGGTTGCTGCCGCTTGACATAGTGGCAGGACAGTTGGGCTGCCCAGTGCCAGTGCGCATGCGCACAGAATCCTGGGAGGGGGACATCACAGAGGGCTCCAGAGGTTGCTAGGCCACGAGGACCCCGGCCACCTAGTTGACCCCTAGGGAGGCAGTGGTGGTGGCAGCAGCCATGACACCCACCCTGAACTTGATCTGAGGGGTGGTGGCCAGCCACCAGTGCCAGAGCCCCAGGCCAAAGCCAGCGCAGGTGGGCAGGGCTCTGAGGCAAGGGGCACGGTGGGGGCGTGTCCGGGGGCGGGGCCGGCATCTGACAGCCCAGGGCTGGGGTCCATGGGCCGCCAGGCCCCTGTCCAAGCAAGTGCACTGACACACAGACAGACTGACTGACTGACAGCCCCCAACCCACAGACACCCCCCAGGACCCTGGGAGCCCTGAGCTGCCCCGGATCTGGCGGGCAGCCACCTGGACACAGGCCTCCACAGTGGAGGCCCCTGTAGACCCCGTTGCCTGCTGACAGCGGCCCTCCTCCCCCTCCCTCTACCCCTCCCCCTCCCCTTCCTCTTCCTCAGAGGGACTCACTCAGGGCCCTTGGCCTAGGCAAGCCAGGGCTGCTGCTCTGGCTGCTGCAGCTGCTATCCAGTGGGTGGGTGCAGGTATCTGGCCCTGTCACTTCCTGATTCTTGGGACCTGCCTGCCTCCAGCTCCACACACTCTCCAGTCCAGCCCCCTGCCCCTCCTCCGCAAGGATGCCCCCTTTTCCCCTTGCCCCCTGTCCCCCAGCTCCCCAACTGTCATCTACTGTTTGCCTCCTTTCCTGCCAGCCTGCTGCTGCCCTCCAGCCCTGGGGGCCCTGGGCCAGCCCAGCTGCCATCTTCACCATCCTGCAGGGGGACCTGCCCTAATGCCCTGCCACCACAGGCACACACAGACCTGCACCTATTCAGGGGCTCCCCTGCCTGCAGCCTGCCCCCCAAACAGTCTCCTTCTGCCCCTCAACCCCCTTCTAACCCCTGTCAGGGCCCCTCACACACACCTGGGCATGAGTATCCCACACATGCACATCTCTCCCCTCCCCCTCCACTCCATTTGCTCTAAGGATGGGAAGAGTCTTTTTCTGGGTATACCCAGAGGAGTTGGGTCTGTCCAATGTCCTGGGGAGCCGGAACTGCAAACAATCTACAATGTAACATTTGGATCTCAGGCAACCCAATCCCAAGTGCGCTGTGCAAGCCTAGGAAGGCGAAAACACCCCACTCTGAGCACAAGGTCTGCCTGGGGCAGTGGCTCCTCCAGTGGACTCAGAGACAGGCAGAGGCAGACAGCGTTTTCAGGTTCAAAACCTGTACTTCCCAGAAGCTGGTCCATCAGTAGGGTAAAAAAAAAAAAAAGGCTTTTTTTTTTTTTCCCACTGCCTGACTCTCCTGTGTGATGCCTGTTTCTCAGTGAAACAAGGGACAAAAATCTTTTTGGGAGGGAGCAGGACCAAGATGCAGGCAGGTGGACTCCGTGGAGGGTGGATGGGTAGATGGACCATGTCCTGGCTCTAGAGCCCCAGCTGCTGTTCCAGGCACTCACTGATTCCAGAGATCCCCCTGTGGCTTCTCATGAGACTATTTCCAAGACTGATCCTCAGGATATTGAGGATTCAAAAAATAGACAGGTGATATTGATGTCAAAAGGAAATCCAGGGAGGTTGGGCTTAATGTCAGAGGGTTAAGAGGTGGTGGAGGAAACGAGGGGACAGGCAGAAGGATCTGCAGTATGGCCCCCAGACCCCCACCTGCAGGGGAGTAGCTTTACAGGGGGTGAAGCAGATCTTCAGGGGCTCTATCTTTCACTTCCCCCTCTGACTTTCCCCTCCCCTATCCCTTTTTCTCTGTCCTATGCATGGACAGTAACAACAACAACAACAATAAGAAGAAGAAGCACAATGATCAAGCTACAAGGGCAGCAAAAGGAGAATAAATGGTCTGCAGGAGCAGTGGATTCCAGGTATATGTATCGAGCACAGGCAGTGACCCTGGAAGCAATAAATAAATAAATAAATATATATATATATATATATATATATATATATATATATATATATATATATAAACTCATAGAGAAAATATACAGGTAATATACATGTATACATGTGTCGGTGTATCCACTTTGTAAATAAATGTACATGCACTTTTGTTTATCTAGTGAAGCAGACCTGCAGGGGTCTACCTTTCTCTCACCCTTCTGTGTTTCCACTCCTCTCTCCCTTTCACTCTGTCCTATGCAAGGACAGTAACAGCAACAACAACGATAATAATAACCACAACAAAGTTCAGGCAACAAGGGCAGCCAAAGGGGAAAACATGGTCTGCAGGAGCAGTGGGTTCGTGGTGCAGGCCCCTAGCCCTGACAATAACCCTGGAGGCAATCAATCAGTCAATCAATCAATCAATCAATAGATAAAGAATACATAAATAAAAAATGCAGGTATTATACATGTATACGTGTCTCTGTGTTTCTACTGAGTCAAATGAAAATGTGCTTTATTTATTTAGTGAAGCAGATCTTCAGGGGGCCTATCTTTCTCTCCCCCATCCCTCTTTAACCTCCTATTTCCATTTTTCTCTGTTCTCCGCAAGGACAGTAACTATCACAACAACAATAATAATATTATTAATAACCACAATATTCAAGCCACAAGGGCAGCAAAAGGGGAAAAAATGGAACATAGGAGCAGTGGATTAGTGGTACTGGCACTGCGCTATGGCAATAACCCCTTGTGGCAATAAATAAATAAATAAATAATACAAGTCATATACAAGAATATGTCCCAGTGTGTGTTTCCACAGTGTAAACGTAAAAGCACTTTTATTTACTTATTTATATTTTATTTATTTCTTACCTAGCCAAGAGAATTTCTTTTCATTGCTAAAAAATGTCACATTAAGCTTAGCAGGTGGTGCCTCACCTGGTTAAGCACTCATGTTAAACTGTAGGAGGACCTGGGTTCAAGACCCTGGTTCCAACCTGCAGTGGGAAATCTTTACAAGTGGTGTAGATGTGCTGCAGGTATCTCTCTGGTTCTCAAAATCTCTATCCCTCCCTTGTCTCTCAATTCTTGACTGTCCATTCCAAAAAATAAATCAAGATAATAGAAAGCAAAAAAAAAAAGAAGATGAAGAAGAAGAAGAAGAAGAAGAAGAAGAAGAAGGCAAAATGAAATATCCTAATATTTCAAGGGGCTGCTAAAAACAATGCTTTCCTTATTATGATCCTCACAGCATACCATATTCAGAAAGGGAAAAGACACCGCGTTTTTTTAACCCAGTTTATTTAATACATTTATTCATTTATTTATTGAGGTGTTAATGTTTTACATTCGACAGAAGACTAGGGCTCTTATGCCAGAGGTCTCAAGTACCCCTAGATGGCTCTCTGCCTCTACAAAACCAATTGATCGTGCATCATTCCATCCTTCCATCCATCCATCCTTCCATCCATCCACCCATCCATCCATCCATCCATCCATCCAACTATCAATCGACAATCAACCAAGCTAAGTACAAACGGAGATATAATCTTGAATAATAAAGACAGTCAAACCTGCACAGATACGTTGCCAACTGGGCAGTTTGGCTGAATAGGGCGGAGGAGCTGCTCCAGGGAATGTGGTGGGGCGTGTGGCTGTGGGTGGGGTGAGCAGAGGAGCCTGTGAGCTGGGTCCCATCAGGGACGCGGTGGGGTGGTGTGGGCAGCTGTCACAGGTGAAATGTCAAAAGCGCTCGAGCTGGTGATCAGGGCACCCGGAAGTGAGGAGAGAAAAGAGGAGCGGAGCGGACAGGAGAGGAGAGGAGAAGAGACGAGAGGACAGGAGAGGACAGGAGAGGAACTGAGAAACCCACCTGGACAGAGGTAGCATACCGGCATCCAGCAAGGCAGGCAGGCATGTAGGTAGCTGTAGCCCGGGCTCCCTGGCTCCTGGGCGCACCTCCTCCTTTGCTCTCTTGGCTGCCAGCCCCGAGGTCCGTCGTCGGTCAGCGCTGTCCTCCCGTTCTTCCGTCCCTCTGTGCCAGGGCCCAGGGGTCTGGTTGCTGCCGCTTGACATAGTGGCAGGACAGTTGGGCTGCCCAGTGCCAGTGCGCATGCGCACAGAATCCTGGGAGGGGGACATCACAGAGGGCTCCAGAGGTTGCTAGGCCACGAGGACCCCGCCCACCTAGTTGACCCCTAGGGAGGCAGTGGTGGTGGCAGCAGCCATGACACCCACCCTGAACTTGATCTGAGGGGTGGTGGCCAGCCACCAGTGCCAGAGCCCCAGGCCAAAGCCAGCGCAGGTGGGCAGGGCTCTGAGGCAAGGGGCACGGTGGGGGCGTGTCCGGGGGCGGGGCCGGCATCTGACAGCCCAGGGCTGGGGTCCAAGGGCCGCCAGGCCCCTGTCCAAGCAAGTGCACTGACACACAGACAGACTGACTGACTGACAGCCCCCAACCCACAGACAACCCCCAGGACCCTGAGAGCCCTGAGCTGCCCCGGATCTGGCGGGCAGCCACCTGGACACAGGCCTCCACAGTGGAGGCCCCTGTAGACCCCGTTGCCTGCTGACAGCGGCCCTCCTCCCCCTCCCTCTACCCCTCCCCCTCCCCTTCCTCTTCCTCAGAGGGACTCACTCAGGGCCCTTGGCCTAGGCAAGCCAGGGCTGCTGCTCTGGCTGCTGCAGCTGCTATCCAGTGGGTGGGTGCAGGTATCTGGCCCTGTCACTTCCTGATTCTTGGGACCTGCCTGCCTCCAGCTCCACACACTCTCCAGTCCAGCCCCCTGCCCCTCCTCCGCAAGGATGCCCCCTTTTCCCCTTGCCCCCTGTCCCCCAGCTCCCCAACTGTCATCTACTGTTTGCCTCCTTTCCTGCCAGCCTGCTGCTGCCCTCCAGCCCTGGGGGCCCTGGGCCAGCCCAGCTGCCATCTTCACCATCCTGCAGGGGGACCTGCCCTAATGCCCTGCCACCACAGGCACACACAGACCTGCACCTATTCAGGGGCTCCCCTGCCTGCAGCCTGCCCCCCAAACAGTCTCCTTCTGCCCCTCAACCCCCTTCTAACCCCTGTCAGGGCCCCTCACACACACCTGGGCATGAGTATCCCACACATGCACATCTCTCCCCTCCCCCTCCACTCCATTTGCTCTAAGGATGGGAAGAGTCTTTTTCTGGGTATACCCAGAGGAGTTGGGTCTGTCCAATGTCCTGGGGAGCCGGAACTGCAAACAATCTACAATGTAACATTTGGATCTCAGGCAACCCAATCCCAAGTGCGCTGTGCAAGCCTAGGAAGGCGAAAACACCCCACTCTGAGCACAAGGTCTGCCTGGGGCAGTGGCTCCTCCAGTGGACTCAGAGACAGGCAGAGGCAGACAGCGTTTTCAGGTTCAAAACCTGTACTTCCCAGAAGCTGGTCCATCAGTAGGGTAAAAAAAAAAAAAAGGCTTTTTTTTTTTTTTCCCACTGCCTGACTCTCCTGTGTGATGCCTGTTTCTCAGTGAAACAAGGGACAAAAATCTTTTTGGGAGGGAGCAGGACCAAGATGCAGGCAGGTGGACTCCGTGGAGGCTGGATGGGTAGATGGACCATGTCCTGGCTCTAGAGCCCCAGCTGCTGTTCCAGGCACTCACTGATTCCAGAGATCCCCCTGTGGCTTCTCATGAGACTATTTCCAAGACTGATCCTCAGGATATTGAGGATTCAAAAAATAGACAGGTGATATTGATGTCAAAAGGAAATCCAGGGAGGTTGGGCTTAATGTCAGAGGGTTAAGAGGTGGTGGAGGAAACGAGGGGACAGGCAGAAGGATCTGCAGTATGGCCCCCAGACCCCCACCTGCAGGGGAGTAGCTTTACAGGGGGTGAAGCAGATCTTCAGGGGCTCTATCTTTCACTTCCCCCTCTGACTTTCCCCTCCCCTATCCCTTTTTCTCTGTCCTATGCATGGACAGTAACAACAACAACAACAATAAGAAGAAGAAGCACAACAATGATCAAGCTACAAGGGCAGCAAAAGGAGAATAAATGGTCTGCAGGAGCAGTGGATTCCAGGTATATGTATCGAGCACAGGCAGTGACCCTGGAAGCAATAAATAAATAAATAAATAAATATATATATATATATATATATATAAACTCATAGAGAAAATATACAGGTAATATACATGTATACATGTGTCGGTGTATCCACTTTGTAAATAAATGTACATGCACTTTTGTTTATCTAGTGAAGCAGACCTGCAGGGGTCTACCTTTCTATCACCCTTCTGTGTTTCCACTCCTCTCTCCCTTTCTCTCTGTCCTATGCAAGGACAGTAACAGCAACAACAACGATAATAATAACCACAACAAAGTTCAGGCAACAAGGGCAGCCAAAGGGGAAAACATGGTCTGCAGGAGCAGTGGGTTCGTGGTGCAGGGCCCTAGCCCTGACAATAACCCTGGAGGCAATCAATCAGTCAATCAATCAATCAATAGATAAAGAATACATAAATAAAAAATGCAGGTATTATACATGTATACGTGTCTCTGTGTTTCTACTGAGTCAAATGAAAATGTGCTTTATTTATTTAGTGAAGCAGATCTTCAGGGGGCCTATCTTTCTCTCCCCCATCCCTCTTTAACCTCCTATTTCCATTTTTCTCTGTTCTCCGCAGGGACAGTAACTATCACAACAACAATAATAATATTATTAATAACCACAATATTCAAGCCACAAGGGCAGCAAAAGGGGAAAAAATGGAACATAGGAGCAGTGGATTAGTGGTACTGGCACTGCGCTATGGCAATAACCCCTTGTGGCAATAAATAAATAAATAAATAAATAATACAAGTCATATACAAGAATATGTCCCAGTGTGTGTTTCCACAGTGTAAACGTAAAAGCACTTTTATTTACTTATTTATATTTTATTTATTTCTTACCTAGCCAAGAGAATTTCTTTTCATTGCTAAAAAAATGTCACATTAAGCTTAGCAGGTGGTGCCTCACCTGGTTAAGCACTCATGTTAAACTGTAGGAGGACCTGGGTTCAAGACCCTGGTTCCAACCTGCAGTGGGAAATCTTTACAAGTGGTGCAGATGTGCTGCAGGTATCTCTCTGGTTCTCAAAATCTCTATCCCTCCCTTGTCTCTCAATTCTTGACTGTCCATTCCAAAAAATAAATCAAGATAATAGAAAGCAAAGAAGAAGAAGAAGAAGAAGAAGAAGAAGAAGAAGAAGAAGAAGAAGAAGAAGAAGGCAAAATGAAATATCCTAATATTTCAAGGGGCTGCTAAAAACAATGCTTTCCTTATTATGATCCTCACATCATACCATATTCAGAAAGGGAAAAGACACCGCGTTTTTTTAACCCAGTTTATTTAATACATTTATTCATTTATTTATTGAGGTGTTAATGTTTTACATTCGACAGAAGACTAGGGCTCTTATGCCAGAGGTCTCAAGTACCCATAGATGGCTCTCTGCCTCTACAAAACCAATTGATCGTGCATCATTCCATCCTTCCATCCATGCATCCTTCCATCGATCCACCCATCCATCCATCCATCCATCCATCCATCCATCCATCCAACTCTCAATCGACAATCAACCAAGCTAAGTACAAACGGAGATATAATCTTGAATAATAAAGACAGTCAAACCTGCACAGATACGTTGCCAACTGGGCAGTTTGGCTGAATAGGGCGGAGGAGCTGCTCCAGGGAATGTGGTGGGGCGTGTGGCTGTGGGTGGGGTGAGCAGAGGAGCCTGTGAGCTGGGTCACATCAGGGACGCGGTGGGGTGGTGTGGGCAGCTGTCACAGGTGAAATGTCAAAAGCGCTCGAGCTGGTGATCAGGGCACCCGGAAGTGAGGAGAGAAAAGAGGAGCGGAGCGGACAGGAGAGGAGAGGAGAGGAGAGGAGAGGACAGGAGAGGACAGGAGAGGAACTGAGAAACCCACCTGGACAGAGGTAGCATACCGGCATCCAGCAAGGCAGGCAGGCATGTAGGTAGCTGTAGCCCGGGCTCCCTGGCTCCTGGGCGCACCTCCTCCTTTGCTCTCTTGGCTGCCAGCCCCGAGGTCCGTCGTCGGTCAGCGCTGTCCTCCCGTTCTTCCGTCCCTCTGTGCCAGGGCCCAGGGGTCTGGTTGCTGCCGCTTGACATAGTGGCAGGACAGTTGGGCTGCCCAGTGCCAGTGCGCATGCGCACTGAATCCTCGGAGGGGGACATCACAGAGGGCTCCAGAGGTTGCTAGGCCACGAGGACCCCGCCCACCTAGTTGACCCCTAGGGAGGCAGTGGTGGTGGCAGCAGCCATGACACCCACCCTGAACTTGATCTGAGGGGTGGTGGTCAGCCACCAGAGCCAGAGCCCCAGGCCAAAGCCAGCGCAGTTGGGCAGGGCTCTGAGGCAAGGGGCACGGTGGGGGCGTGTCCGGGGGCGGGGCCGGCATCTGACAGCCCAGGGCTGGGGTCCAAGGGCCGCCAGGCCCCTGTCCAAGCAAGTGCACTGACACACAGACAGACTGACTGACTGACAGCCCCCAACCCACAGACACCCCCCAGGGCCCTGGGAGCCCTGAGCTGCCCCGGATCTGGCGGGCAGCCACCTGGACACAGGCCTCCACAGTGGAGGCCCCTGTAGACCCCGTTGCCTGCTGACAGCGGCCCTCCTCCCCCTCCCTCTACCCCTCCCCCTCCCCTTCCTCATCCTCAGAGGGGCTCACTCAGGGCCCTTGGCCTAGGCAAGCCAGGGCTGCTGCTCTGGCTGCTGCAGCTGCTATCCAGTGGGTGGGTGCAGGTATCTGGCCCTGTCACTTCCTGATTCTTGGGACCTGCCTGCCTCCAGCTCCACCCACTCTCCAGTCCAGCCCCCTGCCCCTCCTCCGCAAGGATGCCCCCTTTTCCCCTTGCCCCCTGTCCCCCAGCTCCCCAACTGTCATCTACTGTTTGCCTCCTTTCCTGCCAGCCTGCTGCTGCCCTCCAGCCCTGGGGGCCCTGGGCCAGCCCAGCTGCCATCTTCACCATCCTGCAGGGGGACCTGCCCTAATGCCCTGCCACCACAGGCACACACAGACCTGCACCTATTCAGGGGCTCCCCTGCCTGCAGCCTGCCCCCCAAACAGTCTCCTTCTGCCCCTCAACCCCCTTCTAACCCCTGTCAGGGCCCCTCACACACACCTGGGCATGAGTATCCCACACATGCACATCTCTCCCCTCCCCCTCCACTCCATTTGCTCTAAGGATGGGAAGAGTCTTTTTCTGGGTATACCCAGAGGAGTTGGGTCTGTCCAATGTCCTGGGGAGCCGGAACTGCAAACAATCTACAATGTAACATTTGGATCTCAGGCAACCCAATCCCAAGTGCGCTGTGCAAGCCTAGGAAGGCGAAAACACCCCACTCTGAGCACAAGGTCTGCCTGGGGCAGTGGCTCCTCCAGTGGACTCAGAGAGAGGCAGAGGCAGACAGCGTTTTCAGGTTCAAAACCTGTACTTCCCAGAAGCTGGTCCCTCAGTAGGGTAAAAAAAAAAAAAAGGCTTTTTTTTTTTTTTCCCACTGCCTGACTCTCCTGTGTGATGCCTGTTTCTCAGTGAAACAAGGGACAAAAATCTTTTTGGGAGGGAGCAGGACCAAGATGCAGGCAGGTGGACTCCGTGGAGGGTGGATGGGTAGATGGACCATGTCCTGGCTCTAGAGCCCCAGCTGCTGTTCCAGGCACTCACTGATTCCAGAGATCCCCCTGTGGCTTCTCATGAGACTATTTCCAAGACTGATCCTCAGGATATTGAGGATTCAAAAAATAGACAGGTGATATTGATGTCAAAAGGAAATCCAGGGAGGTTGGGCGGAATGTCAGAGGGTTAAGTGGTGGTGGAGAAAACGAGGGGACAGGCAGAAGGATCTGCAGTATGGCCCCCAGACCCCCACCTGCAGGGGAGTAGCTTTACAGGGGGTGAAGCAGATCTTCAGGGGCTCTATCTTTCACTTCCCCCTCTGACTTTCCCCTCCCCTATCCCTTTTTCTCTGTCCTATGCATGGACAGTAACAACAACAACAACAATAAGAAGAAGAAGCACAACAATGATCAAGCTACAAGGGCAGCAAAAGGAGAATAAATGGTCTGCAGGAGCAGTGGATTCCAGGTATATGTATCGAGCACAGGCAGTGACCCTGGAAGCAATATATATATATATATATATATATATATATATATATATATATATATAAACTCATAGAGAAAATATACAGGTAATATACATGTATACATGTGTCGGTGTATCCACTTTGTAAATAAATGTACATGCACTTTTGTTTATCTAGTGAAGCAGACCTGCAGGGGTCTACCTTTCTCTCACCCTTCTGTGTTTCCACTCCTCTCTCCCTTTCACTCTGTCCTATGCAAGGACAGTAACAGCAACAACAACGATAATAATAACCACAACAAAGTTCAGGCAACAAGGGCAGCCAAAGGGGAAAACATGGTCTGCAGGAGCAGTGGGTTCGTGGTGCAGGCCCCTAGCCCTGACAATAACCCTGGAGGCAATCAATCAGTCAATCAATCAATCAATAGATAAAGAATACATAAATAAAAAATGCTGGTATTATACATGTATACGTGTCTCTGTGTTTCTACTGAGTCAAATGAAAATGTGCTTTATTTATTTAGTGAAGCAGATCTTCAGGGGGCCTATCTTTCTCTCCCCCATCCCTCTTTAACCTCCTATTTCCATTTTTCTCTGTTCTCCGCAAGGACAGTAACTATCACAAAAACAATAATAATATTATTAATAACCACAATATTCAAGCCACAAGGGCAGCAAAAGGGGAAAAAATGGAACATAGGAGCAGTGGATTAGTGGTACTGGCACTGCGCTATGGCAATAACCCCTTGTGGCAATAAATAAATAAATAAATAATACAAGTCATATACAAGAATATGTCCCAGTGTGTGTTTCCACAGTGTAAACGTAAAAGCACTTTTATTTACTTATTTATATTTTATTTATTTCTTACCTAGCCAAGAGAATTTCTTTTCATTGCTAAAAAATGTCACATTAAGCTTAGCAGGTGGTGCCTCACCTGGTTAAGCACTCATGTTAAACTGTAGGAGGACCTGGGTTCAAGACCCTGGTTCCAACCTGCAGTGGGAAATCTTTACAAGTGGTGCAGATGTGCTGCAGGTATCTCTCTGGTTCTCAAAATCTCTATCCCTCCCTTGTCTCTCAATTCTTGACTGTCCATTCCAAAAAATAAATCAAGATAATAGAAAGCAAAAAAAAAAGAAGATGAAGAAGAAGAAGAAGAAGAAGAAGGCAAAATGAAATATCCTAATATTTCAAGGGGCTGCTAAAAACAATGCTTTCCTTATTATGATCCTCACAGCATACCATATTCAGAAAGGGAAAAGACACCGCGTTTTTTTAACCCAGTTTATTTAATACATTTATTCATTTATTTATTGAGGTGTTAATGTTTTACATTCGACAGAAGACTAGGGCTCTTATGCCAGAGGTCTCAAGTACCCCTAGATGGCTCTCTGCCTCTACAAAACCAATTGATCGTGCATCATTCCATCCTTCCATCCATCCATCCTTCCATCCATCCACCCATCCATCCATCCATCCATCCATCCAACTATCAATCGACAATCAACCAAGCTAAGTACAAACGGAGATATAATCTTGAATAATAAAGACAGTCAAACCTGCACAGATACGTTGCCAACTGGGCAGTTTGGCTGAATAGGGCGGAGGAGCTGCTCCAGGGAATGTGGTGGGGCGTGTGGCTGTGGGTGGGGTGAGCAGAGGAGCCTGTGAGCTGGGTCCCATCAGGGACGCGGTGGGGTGGTGTGGGCAGCTGTCACAGGTGAAATGTCAAAAGCGCTCGAGCTGGTGATCAGGGCACCCGGAAGTGAGGAGAGAAAAGAGGAGCGGAGCGGACAGGAGAGGAGAGGAGAAGAGAGGAGAGGACAGGAGAGGACAGGAGAGGAACTGAGAAACCCACCTGGACAGAGGTAGCATACCGGCATCCAGCAAGGCAGGCAGGCATGTAGGTAGCTGTAGCCCGGGCTCCCTGGCTCCTGGGCGCACCTCCTCCTTTGCTCTCTTGGCTGCCAGCCCCGAGGTCCGTCGTCGGTCAGCGCTGTCCTCCCGTTCTTCCGAACCTCTGTGCCAGGGCCCAGGGGTCTGGTTGCTGCCGCTTGACATAGTGGCAGGACAGTTGGGCTGCCCAGTGCCAGTGCGCATGCGCACAGAATCCTGGGAGGGGGACATCACAGAGGGCTCCAGAGGTTGCTAGGCCACGAGGACCCCGCCCACCTAGTTGACCCCTAGGGAGGCAGTGGTGGTGGCAGCAGCCATGACACCCACCCTGAACTTGATCTGAGGGGTGGTGGCCAGCCACCAGTGCCAGAGCCCCAGGCCAAAGCCAGCGCAGGTGGGCAGGGCTCTGAGGCAAGGGGCACGGTGGGGGCGTGTCCGGGGGCGGGGCCGGCATCTGACAGCCCAGGGCTGGGGTCCAAGGGCCGCCAGGCCCCTGTCCAAGCAAGTGCACTGACACACAGACAGACTGACTGACTGACAGCCCCCAACCCACAGACACCCCCCAGGACCCTGGGAGCCCTGAGCTGCCCCGGATCTGGCGGGCAGCCACCTGGACACAGGCCTCCACAGTGGAGGCCCCTGTAGACCCCGTTGCCTGCTGACAGCGGCCCTCCTCCCCCTCCCTCTACCCCTCCCCCTCCCCTTCCTCTTCCTCAGAGGGACTCACTCAGGGCCCTTGGCCTAGGCAAGCCAGGGCTGCTGCTCTGGCTGCTGCAGCTGCTATCCAGTGGGTGGGTGCAGGTATCTGGCCCTGTCACTTCCTGATTCTTGGGACCTGCCTGCCTCCAGCTCCACACACTCTCCAGTCCAGCCCCCTGCCCCTCCTCCGCAAGGATGCCCCCTTTTCCCCTTGCCCCCTGTCCCCCAGCTCCCCAACTGTCATCTACTGTTTGCCTCCTTTCCTGCCAGCCTGCTGCTGCCCTCCAGCCCTGGGGGCCCTGGGCCAGCCCAGCTGCCATCTTCACCATCCTGCAGGGGGACCTGCCCTAATGCCCTGCCACCACAGGCACACACAGACCTGCACCTATTCAGGGGCTCCCCTGCCTGCAGCCTGCCCCCCAAACAGTCTCCTTCTGCCCCTCAACCCCCTTCTAACCCCTGTCAGGGCCCCTCACACACACCTGGGCATGAGTATCCCACACATGCACATCTCTCCCCTCCCCCTCCACTCCATTTGCTCTAAGGATGGGAAGAGTCTTTTTCTGGGTATACCCAGAGGAGTTGGGTCTGTCCAATGTCCTGGGGAGCCGGAACTGCAAACAATCTACAATGTAACATTTGGATCTCAGGCAACCCAATCCCAAGTGCGCTGTGCAAGCCTAGGAAGGTGAAAACACCCCACTCTGAGCACAAGGTCTGCCTGGGGCAGTGGCTCCTCCAGTGGACTCAGAGACAGGCAGAGGCAGACAGCGTTTTCAGGTTCAAAACCTGTACTTCCCAGAAGCTGGTCCATCAGTAGGGTAAAAAAAGAAAAAAAAGGCTTTTTTTTTTTTTTCCCACTGCCTGACTCTCCTGTGTGATGCCTGTTTCTCAGTGAAACAAGGGACAAAAATCTTTTTGGGAGGGAGCAGGACCAAGATGCAGGCAGGTGGACTCCGTGGAGGGTGGATGGGTAGATGGACCATGTCCTGGCTCTAGAGCCCCAGCTGCTGTTCCAGGCACTCACTGATTCCAGAGATCCCCCTGTGGCTTCTCATGAGACTATTTCCAAGACTGATCCTCAGGATATTGAGGATTCAAAAAATAGACAGGTGATATTGATGTCAAAAGGAAATCCAGGGAGGTTGGGCTTAATGTCAGAGGGTTAAGAGGTGGTGGAGGAAACGAGGGTACAGGCAGAAGGATCTGCAGTATGGCCCCCAGACCCCCACCTGCAGGGGAGTAGCTTTACAGGGGGTGAAGCAGATCTTCAGGGGCTCTATCTTTCACTTCCCCCTCTGACTTTCCCCTCCCCTATCCCTTTTTCTCTGTCCTATGCATGGACAGTAACAACAACAACAACAATAAGAAGAAGAAGCACAACAATGATCAAGCTACAAGGGCAGCAAAAGGAGAATAAATGGTCTGCAGGAGCAGTGGATTCCAGGTATATGTATCGAGCACAGGCAGTGACCCTGGAAGCAATAAATAAATAAATAAATAAATATATATATATATATATATATATATATATATATATAAACTCATAGAGAAAATATACAGGTAATATACATGTATACATGTGTCGGTGTATCCACTTTGTAAATAAATGTACATGCACTTTTGTTTATCTAGTGAAGCAGACCTGCAGGGGTCTACCTTTCTATCACCCTTCTGTGTTTCCACTCCTCTCTCCCTTTCACTCTGTCCTATGCAAGGACAGTAACAGCAACAACAACGATAATAATAACCACAACAAAGTTCAGGCAACAATGGCAGCCAAAGGGGAAAACATGGTCTGCAGGAGCAGTGGGTTCGTGGTGCAGGCCCCTAGCCCTGACAATAACCCTGGAGGCAATCAATCAGTCAATCAATCAATCAATCAATAGATAAAGAATACATAAATAAAAAATGCAGGTATTATACATGTATACGTGTCTCTGTGTTTCTACTGAGTCAAATGAAAATGTGCTTTATTTATTTAGTGAAGCAGATCTTCAGGGGGCCTATCTTTCTCTCCCCCATCCCTCTTTAACCTCCTATTTCCATTTTTCTCTGTTCTCCGCAAGGACAGTAACTATCACAACAACAATAATAATATTATTAATAACCACAATATTCAAGCCACAAGGGCAGCAAAAGGGGAAAAAATGGAACATAGGAGCAGTGGATTAGTGGTACTGGCACTGCGCTATGGCAATAACCCCTTGTGGCAATAAATAAATAAATAAATAAATAAATAATACAAGTCATATACAAGAATATGTCCCAGTGTGTGTTTCCACAGTGTAAACGTAAAAGCACTTTTATTTACTTATTTATATTTTATTTATTTCTTACCTAGCCAAGAGAATTTCTTTTCATTGCTAAAAAAATGTCACATTAAGCTTAGCAGGTGGTGCCTCACCTGGTTAAGCACTCATGTTAAACTGTAGGAGGACCTGGGTTCAAGACCCTGGTTCCAACCTGCAGTGGGAAATCTTTACAAGTGGTGCAGATGTGCTGCAGGTATCTCTCTGGTTCTCAAAATCTCTATCCCTCCCTTGTCTCTCAATTCTTGACTGTCCATTCCAAAAAATAAATCAAGATAATAGAAAGCAAAAAAAAAAGAAGATGAAGAAGAAGAAGAAGAAGAAGAAGAAGGCAAAATGAAATATCCTAATATTTCAAGGGGCTGCTAAAAACAATGCTTTCCTTATTATGATCCTCACAGCATACCATATTCAGAAAGGGAAAAGACACCGCGTTTTTTTAACACAGTTTATTTAATACATTTATTCATTTATTTATTGAGGTGTTAATGTTTTACATTCGACAGAAGACTAGGGCTCTTATGCCAGAGGTCTCAAGTACCCCTAGATGGCTCTCTGCCTCTACAAAACCAATTGATCGTGCATCATTCCATCCTTCCATCCATCCATCCTTCCATCCATCCATCCACCCATCCATCCATCCATCCATCCATCCAACTATCAATCGACAATCAACCAAGCTAAGTACAAACGGAGATATAATCTTGAATAATAAAGACAGTCAAACCTGCACAGATACGTTGCCAACTGGGCAGTTTGGCTGAATAGGGCGGAGGAGCTGCTCCAGGGAATGTGGTGGGGCGTGTGGCTGTGGGTGGGGTGAGCAGAGGAGCCTGTGAGCTGGGTCCCATCAGGGACGCGGTGGGGTGGTGTGGGCAGCTGTCACAGGTGAAATGTCAAAAGCGCTCGAGCTGGTGATCAGGGCACCCGGAAGTGAGGAGAGAAAAGAGGAGCGGAGCGGACAGGAGAGGAGAGGAGAAGAGAGGAGAGGACAGGAGAGGACAGGAGAGGAACTGAGAAACCCACCTGGACAGAGGTAGCATACCGGCATCCAGCAAGGCAGGCAGGCATGTAGGTAGCTGTAGCCCGGGCTCCCTGGCTCCTGGGCGCACCTCCTCCTTTGCTCTCTTGGCTGCCAGCCCCGAGGTCCGTCGTCGGTCAGCGCTGTCCTCCCGTTCTTCCGTCCCTCTGTGCCAGGGCCCAGGGGTCTGGTTGCTGCCGCTTGACATAGTGGCAGGACAGTTGGGCTGCCCAGTGCCAGTGCGCATGCGCACAGAATCCTGGGAGGGGGACATCACAGAGGGCTCCAGAGGTTGCTAGGCCACGAGGACCCCGCCCACCTAGTTGACCCCTAGGGAGGCAGTGGTGGTGGCAGCAGCCATGACACCCACCCTGAACTTGATCTGAGGGGTGGTGGCCAGCCACCAGTGCCAGAGCCCCAGGCCAAAGCCAGCGCAGGTGGGCAGGGCTCTGAGGCAAGGGGCACGGTGGGGGCGTGTCCGGGGGCGGGGCCGGCATCTGACAGCCCAGGGCTGGGGTCCAAGGGCCGCCAGGCCCCTGTCCAAGCAAGTGCACTGACACACAGACAGACTGACTGACTGACAGCCCCCAACCCACAGACACCCCCCAGGACCCTGGGAGCCCTGAGCTGCTCCGGATCTGGCGGGCAGCCACCTGGACACAGGCCTCCACAGTGGAGGCCCCTGTAGACCCCGTTGCCTGCTGACAGCGGCCCTCCTCCCCCTCCCTCTACCCCTCCCCCTCCCCTTCCTCTTCCTCAGAGGGACTCACTCAGGGCCCTTGGCCTAGGCAAGCCAGGGCTGCTGCTCTGGCTGCTGCAGCTGCTATCCAGTGGGTGGGTGCAGGTATCTGGCCCTGTCACTTCCTGATTCTTGGGACCTGCCTGCCTCCAGCTCCACACACTCTCCAGTCCAGCCCCCTGCTCCTCCTCCGCAAGGATGCCCCCTTTTCCCCTTGCCCCCTGTCCCCCAGCTCCCCAACTGTCATCTACTGTTTGCCTCCTTTCCTGCCAGCCTGCTGCTGCCCTCCAGCCCTGGGGGCCCTGGGCCAGCCCAGCTGCCATCTTCACCATCCTGCAGGGGGACCTGCCCTAATGCCCTGCCACCACAGGCACACACAGACCTGCACCTATTCAGGGGCTCCCCTGCCTGCAGCCTGCCCCCCAAACAGTCTCCTTCTGCCCCTCAACCCCCTTCTAACCCCTGTCAGGGCCCCTCACACACACCTGGGCATGAGTATCCCACACATGCACATCTCTCCCCTCCCCCTCCACTCCATTTGCTCTAAGGATGGGAAGAGTCTTTTTCTGGGTATACCCAGAGGAGTTGGGTCTGTCCAATGTCCTGGGGAGCCGGAACTGCAAACAATCTACAATGTAACATTTGGATCTCAGGCAACCCAATCCCAAGTGCGCTGTGCAAGCCTAGGAAGGCGAAAACACCCCACTCTGAGCACAAGGTCTGCCTGGGGCAGTGGCTCCTCCAGTGGACTCAGAGACAGGCAGAGGCAGACAGCGTTTTCAGGTTCAAAACCTGTACTTCCCAGAAGCTGGTCCATCAGTAGGGTAAAAAAAAAAAAGGCTTTTTTTTTTTTTTTCCCACTGCCTGACTCTCCTGTGTGATGCCTGTTTCTCAGTGAAACAAGGGACAAAAATCTTTTTGGGAGGGAGCAGGACCAAGATGCAGGCAGGTGGACTCCGTGGAGGGTGGATGGGTAGATGGACCATGTCCTGGCTCTAGAGCCCCAGCTGCTGTTCCAGGCACTCACTGATTCCAGAGATCCCCCTGTGGCTTCTCATGAGACTATTTCCAAGACTGATCCTCAGGATATTGAGGATTCAAAAAATAGACAGGTGATATTGATGTCAAAAGGAAATCCAGGGAGGTTGGGCTTAATGTCAGAGGGTTAAGAGGTGGTGGAGGAAACGAGGGGACAGGCAGAAGGATCTGCAGTATGGCCCCCAGACCCCCACCTGCAGGGGAGTAGCTTTACAGGGGGTGAAGCAGATCTTCAGGGGCTCTATCTTTCACTTCCCCCTCTGACTTTCCCCTCCCCTATCCCTTTTTCTCTGTCCTATGCATGGACAGTAACAACAACAACAACAATAAGAAGAAGAAGCACAACAATGATCAAGCTACAAGGGCAGCAAAAGGAGAATAAATGGTCTGCAGGAGCAGTGGATTCCAGGTATATGTATCGAGCACAGGCAGTGACCCTGGAAGCAATAAATAAATAAATAAATATAAATATATATATATATATATATATATAAACTCATAGAGAAAATATACAGGTAATATACATGTATACATGTGTCGGTGTATCCACTTTGTAAATAAATGTACATGCACTTTTGTTTATCTAGTGAAGCAGACCTGCAGGGGTCTACCTTTCTATCACCCTTCTGTGTTTCCACTCCTCTCTCCCTTTCACTCTGTCCTATGCAAGGACAGTAACAGCAACAACAACGATAATAATAACCACAACAAAGTTCAGGCAACAATGGCAGCCAAAGGGGAAAACATGGTCTGCAGGAGCAGTGGGTTCGTGGTGCAGGCCCCTAGCCCTGACAATAACCCTGGAGGCAATCAATCAGTCAATCAATCAATCAATCAATAGATAAAGAATACATAAATAAAAAATGCAGGTATTATACATGTATACGTGTCTCTGTGTTTCTACTGAGTCAAATGAAAATGTGCTTTATTTATTTAGTGAAGCAGATCTTCAGGGGGCCTATCTTTCTCTCCCCCATCCCTCTTTAACCTCCTATTTCCATTTTTCTCTGTTCTCCGCAAGGACAGTAACTATCACAACAACAATAATAATATTATTAATAACCACAATATTCAAGCCACAAGGGCAGCAAAAGGGGAAAAAATGGAACATAGGAGCAGTGGATTAGTGGTACTGGCACTGCGCTATGGCAATAACCCCTTGTGGCAATAAATAAATAAATAAATAAATAATACAAGTCATATACAAGAATATGTCCCAGTGTGTGTTTCCACAGTGTAAACGTAAAAGCACTTTTATTTACTTATTTATATTTTATTTATTTCTTACCTAGCCAAGAGAATTTATTTTCATTGCTAAAAAAATGTCACATTAAGCTTAGCAGGTGGTGCCTCACCTGGTTAAGCACTCATGTTAAACTGTAGGAGGACCTGGGTTCAAGACCCTGGTTCCAACCTGCAGTGGGAAATCTTTACAAGTGGTGCAGATGTGCTGCAGGTATCTCTCTGGTTCTCAAAATCTCTATCCCTCCCTTGTCTCTCAATTCTTGACTGTCCATTCCAAAAAATAAATCAAGATAATAGAAAGCAAAAAAAAAAGAAGATGAAGAAGAAGAAGAAGAAGAAGAAGAAGGCAAAATGAAATATCCTAATATTTCAAGGGGCTGCTAAAAACAATGCTTTCCTTATTATGATCCTCACAGCATACCATATTCAGAAAGGGAAAAGACACCGCGTTTTTTTAACACAGTTTATTTAATACATTTATTCATTTATTTATTGAGGTGTTAATGTTTTACATTCGACAGAAGACTAGGGCTCTTATGCCAGAGGTCTCAAGTACCCCTAGATGGCTCTCTGCCTCTACAAAACCAATTGATCGTGCATCATTCCATCCTTCCATCCATCCATCCTTCCATCCATCCATCCACCCATCCATCCATCCATCCATCCATCCAACTATCAATCGACAATCAACCAAGCTAAGTACAAACGGAGATATAATCTTGAATAATAAAGACAGTCAAACCTGCACAGATACGTTGCCAACTGGGCAGTTTGGCTGAATAGGGCGGAGGAGCTGCTCCAGGGAATGTGGTGGGGCGTGTGGCTGTGGGTGGGGTGAGCAGAGGAGCCTGTGAGCTGGGTCCCATCAGGGACGCGGTGGGGTGGTGTGGGCAGCTGTCACAGGTGAAATGTCAAAAGCGCTCGAGCTGGTGATCAGGGCACCCGGAAGTGAGGAGAGAAAAGAGGAGCGGAGCGGACAGGAGAGGAGAGGAGAAGAGAGGAGAGGACAGGAGAGGACAGGAGAGGAACTGAGAAACCCACCTGGACAGAGGTAGCATACCGGCATCCAGCAAGGCAGGCAGGCATGTAGGTAGCTGTAGCCCGGGCTCCCTGGCTCCTGGGCGCACCTCCTCCTTTGCTCTCTTGGCTGCCAGCCCCGAGGTCCGTCGTCGGTCAGCGCTGTCCTCCCGTTCTTCCGTCCCTCTGTGCCAGGGCCCAGGGGTCTGGTTGCTGCCGCTTGACATAGTGGCAGGACAGTTGGGCTGCCCAGTGCCAGTGCGCATGCGCACAGAATCCTGGGAGGGGGACATCACAGAGGGCTCCAGAGGTTGCTAGGCCACGAGGACCCCGCCCACCTAGTTGACCCCTAGGGAGGCAGTGGTGGTGGCAGCAGCCATGACACCCACCCTGAACTTGATCTGAGGGGTGGTGGCCAGCCACCAGTGCCAGAGCCCCAGGCCAAAGCCAGCGCAGGTGGGCAGGGCTCTGAGGCAAGGGGCACGGTGGGGGCGTGTCCGGGGGCGGGGCCGGCATCTGACAGCCCAGGGCTGGGGTCCAAGGGCCGCCAGGCCCCTGTCCAAGCAAGTGCACTGACACACAGACAGACTGACTGACTGACAGCCCCCAACCCACAGACACCCCCCAGGACCCTGGGAGCCCTGAGCTGCTCCGGATCTGGCGGGCAGCCACCTGGACACAGGCCTCCACAGTGGAGGCCCCTGTAGACCCCGTTGCCTGCTGACAGCGGCCCTCCTCCCCCTCCCTCTACCCCTCCCCCTCCCCTTCCTCTTCCTCAGAGGGACTCACTCAGGGCCCTTGGCCTAGGCAAGCCAGGGCTGCTGCTCTGGCTGCTGCAGCTGCTATCCAGTGGGTGGGTGCAGGTATCTGGCCCTGTCACTTCCTGATTCTTGGGACCTGCCTGCCTCCAGCTCCACACACTCTCCAGTCCAGCCCCCTGCTCCTCCTCCGCAAGGATGCCCCCTTTTCCCCTTGCCCCCTGTCCCCCAGCTCCCCAACTGTCATCTACTGTTTGCCTCCTTTCCTGCCAGCCTGCTGCTGCCCTCCAGCCCTGGGGGCCCTGGGCCAGCCCAGCTGCCATCTTCACCATCCTGCAGGGGGACCTGCCCTAATGCCCTGCCACCACAGGCACACACAGACCTGCACCTATTCAGGGGCTCCCCTGCCTGCAGCCTGCCCCCCAAACAGTCTCCTTCTGCCCCTCAACCCCCTTCTAACCCCTGTCAGGGCCCCTCACACACACCTGGGCATGAGTATCCCACACATGCACATCTCTCCCCTCCCCCTCCACTCCATTTGCTCTAAGGATGGGAAGAGTCTTTTTCTGGGTATACCCAGAGGAGTTGGGTCTGTCCAATGTCCTGGGGAGCCGGAACTGCAAACAATCTACAATGTAACATTTGGATCTCAGGCAACCCAATCCCAAGTGCGCTGTGCAAGCCTAGGAAGGCGAAAACACCCCACTCTGAGCACAAGGTCTGCCTGGGGCAGTGGCTCCTCCAGTGGACTCAGAGACAGGCAGAGGCAGACAGCATTTTCAGGTTCAAAACCTGTACTTCCCAGAAGCTGGTCCATCAGTAGGGTAAAAAAAAAAAAGGCTTTTTTTTTTTTTTTCCCACTGCCTGACTCTCCTGTGTGATGCCTGTTTCTCAGTGAAACAAGGGACAAAAATCTTTTTGGGAGGGAGCAGGACCAAGATGCAGGCAGGTGGACTCCGTGGAGGGTGGATGGGTAGATGGACCATGTCCTGGCTCTAGAGCCCCAGCTGCTGTTCCAGGCACTCACTGATTCCAGAGATCCCCCTGTGGCTTCTCATGAGACTATTTCCAAGACTGATCCTCAGGATATTGAGGATTCAAAAAATAGACAGGTGATATTGATGTCAAAAGGAAATCCAGGGAGGTTGGGCTTAATGTCAGAGGGTTAAGAGGTGGTGGAGGAAACGAGGGGACAGGCAGAAGGATCTGCAGTATGGCCCCCAGACCCCCACCTGCAGGGGAGTAGCTTTACAGGGGGTGAAGCAGATCTTCAGGGGCTCTATCTTTCACTTCCCCCTCTGACTTTCCCCTCCCCTATCCCTTTTTCTCTGTCCTATGCATGGACAGTAACAACAACAACAACAATAAGAAGAAGAAGCACAACAATGATCAAGCTACAAGGGCAGCAAAAGGAGAATAAATGGTCTGCAGGAGCAGTGGATTCCAGGTATATGTATCGAGCACAGGCAGTGACCCTGGAAGCAATAAATAAATAAATAAATATAAATATATATATATATATATATATATAAACTCATAGAGAAAATATACAGGTAATATACATGTATACATGTGTCGGTGTATCCACTTTGTAAATAAATGTACATGCACTTTTGTTTATCTAGTGAAGCAGACCTGCAGGGGTCTACCTTTCTATCACCCTTCTGTGTTTCCACTCCTCTCTCCCTTTCACTCTGTCCTATGCAAGGACAGTAACAGCAACAACAACGATAATAATAACCACAACAAAGTTCAGGCAACAATGGCAGCCAAAGGGGAAAACATGGTCTGCAGGAGCAGTGGGTTCGTGGTGCAGGCCCCTAGCCCTGACAATAACCCTGGAGGCAATCAATCAGTCAATCAATCAATCAATCAATAGATAAAGAATACATAAATAAAAAATGCAGGTATTATACATGTATACGTGTCTCTGTGTTTCTACTGAGTCAAATGAAAATGTGCTTTATTTATTTAGTGAAGCAGATCTTCAGGGGGCCTATCTTTCTCTCCCCCATCCCTCTTTAACCTCCTATTTCCATTTTTCTCTGTTCTCCGCAAGGACAGTAACTATCACAACAACAATAATAATATTATTAATAACCACAATATTCAAGCCACAAGGGCAGCAAAAGGGGAAAAAATGGAACATAGGAGCAGTGGATTAGTGGTACTGGCACTGCGCTATGGCAATAACCCCTTGTGGCAATAAATAAATAAATAAATAAATAATACAAGTCATATACAAGAATATGTCCCAGTGTGTGTTTCCACAGTGTAAACGTAAAAGCACTTTTATTTACTTATTTATATTTTATTTATTTCTTACCTAGCCAAGAGAATTTATTTTCATTGCTAAAAAAATGTCACATTAAGCTTAGCAGGTGGTGCCTCACCTGGTTAAGCACTCATGTTAAACTGTAGGAGGACCTGGGTTCAAGACCCTGGTTCCAACCTGCAGTGGGAAATCTTTACAAGTGGTGCAGATGTGCTGCAGGTATCTCTCTGGTTCTCAAAATCTCTATCCCTCCCTTGTCTCTCAATTCTTGACTGTCCATTCCAAAAAATAAATCAAGATAATAGAAAGCAAAAAAAAAAGAAGATGAAGAAGAAGAAGAAGAAGAAGAAGAAGGCAAAATGAAATATCCTAATATTTCAAGGGGCTGCTAAAAACAATGCTTTCCTTATTATGATCCTCACAGCATACCATATTCAGAAAGGGAAAAGACACCGCGTTTTTTTAACACAGTTTATTTAATACATTTATTCATTTATTTATTGAGGTGTTAATGTTTTACATTCGACAGAAGACTAGGGCTCTTATGCCAGAGGTCTCAAGTACCCCTAGATGGCTCTCTGCCTCTACAAAACCAATTGATCGTGCATCATTCCATCCTTCCATCCATCCATCCTTCCATCCATCCATCCACCCATCCATCCATCCATCCATCCATCCAACTATCAATCGACAATCAACCAAGCTAAGTACAAACGGAGATATAATCTTGAATAATAAAGACAGTCAAACCTGCACAGATACGTTGCCAACTGGGCAGTTTGGCTGAATAGGGCGGAGGAGCTGCTCCAGGGAATGTGGTGGGGCGTGTGGCTGTGGGTGGGGTGAGCAGAGGAGCCTGTGAGCTGGGTCCCATCAGGGACGCGGTGGGGTGGTGTGGGCAGCTGTCACAGGTGAAATGTCAAAAGCGCTCGAGCTGGTGATCAGGGCACCCGGAAGTGAGGAGAGAAAAGAGGAGCGGAGCGGACAGGAGAGGAGAGGAGAAGAGAGGAGAGGACAGGAGAGGACAGGAGAGGAACTGAGAAACCCACCTGGACAGAGGTAGCATACCGGCATCCAGCAAGGCAGGCAGGCATGTAGGTAGCTGTAGCCCGGGCTCCCTGGCTCCTGGGCGCACCTCCTCCTTTGCTCTCTTGGCTGCCAGCCCCGAGGTCCGTCGTCGGTCAGCGCTGTCCTCCCGTTCTTCCGTCCCTCTGTGCCAGGGCCCAGGGGTCTGGTTGCTGCCGCTTGACATAGTGGCAGGACAGTTGGGCTGCCCAGTGCCAGTGCGCATGCGCACAGAATCCTGGGAGGGGGACATCACAGAGGGCTCCAGAGGTTGCTAGGCCACGAGGACCCCGCCCACCTAGTTGACCCCTAGGGAGGCAGTGGTGGTGGCAGCAGCCATGACACCCACCCTGAACTTGATCTGAGGGGTGGTGGCCAGCCACCAGTGCCAGAGCCCCAGGCCAAAGCCAGCGCAGGTGGGCAGGGCTCTGAGGCAAGGGGCACGGTGGGGGCGTGTCCGGGGGCGGGGCCGGCATCTGACAGCCCAGGGCTGGGGTCCAAGGGCCGCCAGGCCCCTGTCCAAGCAAGTGCACTGACACACAGACAGACTGACTGACTGACAGCCCCCAACCCACAGACACCCCCCAGGACCCTGGGAGCCCTGAGCTGCCCCGGATCTGGCGGGCAGCCACCTGGACACAGGCCTCCACAGTGGAGGCCCCTGTAGACCCCGTTGCCTGCTGACAGCGGCCCTCCTCCCCCTCCCTCTACCCCTCCCCCTCCCCTTCCTCTTCCTCAGAGGGACTCACTCAGGGCCCTTGGCCTAGGCAAGCCAGGGCTGCTGCTCTGGCTGCTGCAGCTGCTATCCAGTGGGTGGGTGCAGGTATCTGGCCCTGTCACTTCCTGATTCTTGGGACCTGCCTGCCTCCAGCTCCACACACTCTCCAGTCCAGCCCCCTGCTCCTCCTCCGCAAGGATGCCCCCTTTTCCCCTTGCCCCCTGTCCCCCAGCTCCCCAACTGTCATCTACTGTTTGCCTCCTTTCCTGCCAGCCTGCTGCTGCCCTCCAGCCCTGGGGGCCCTGGGCCAGCCCAGCTGCCATCTTCACCATCCTGCAGGGGGACCTGCCCTAATGCCCTGCCACCACAGGCACACACAGACCTGCACCTATTCAGGGGCTCCCCTGCCTGCAGCCTGCCCCCCAAACAGTCTCCTTCTGCCCCTCAACCCCCTTCTAACCCCTGTCAGGGCCCCTCACACACACCTGGGCATGAGTATCCCACACATGCACATCTCTCCCCTCCCCCTCCACTCCATTTGCTCTAAGGATGGGAAGAGTCTTTTTCTGGGTATACCCAGAGGAGTTGGGTCTGTCCAATGTCCTGGGGAGCCGGAACTGCAAACAATCTACAATGTAACATTTGGATCTCAGGCAACCCAATCCCAAGTGCGCTGTGCAAGCCTAGGAAGGCGAAAACACCCCACTCTGAGCACAAGGTCTGCCTGGGGCAGTGGCTCCTCCAGTGGACTCAGAGACAGGCAGAGGCAGACAGCGTTTTCAGGTTCAAAACCTGTACTTCCCAGAAGCTGGTCCATCAGTAGGGTAAAAAAAAAAAGGCTTTTTTTTTTTTTTCCCACTGCCTGACTCTCCTGTGTGATGCCTGTTTCTCAGTGAAACAAGGGACAAAAATCTTTTTGGGAGGGAGCAGGACCAAGATGCAGGCAGGTGGACTCCGTGGAGGGTGGATGGGTAGATGGACCATGTCCTGGCTCTAGAGCCCCAGCTGCTGTTCCAGGCACTCACTGATTCCAGAGATCCCCCTGTGGCTTCTCATGAGACTATTTCCAAGACTGATCCTCAGGATATTGAGGATTCAAAAAATAGACAGGTGATATTGATGTCAAAAGGAAATCCAGGGAGGTTGGGCTTAATGTCAGAGGGTTAAGAGGTGGTGGAGGAAACGAGGGGACAGGCAGAAGGATCTGCAGTATGGCCCCCAGACCCCCACCTGCAGGGGAGTAGCTTTACAGGGGGTGAAGCAGATCTTCAGGGGCTCTATCTTTCACTTCCCCCTCTGACTTTCCCCTCCCCTATCCCTTTTTCTCTGTCCTATGCATGGACAGTAACAACAACAACAACAATAAGAAGAAGAAGCACAACAATGATCAAGCTACAAGGGCAGCAAAAGGAGAATAAATGGTCTGCAGGAGCAGTGGATTCCAGGTATATGTATCGAGCACAGGCAGTGACCCTGGAAGCAATAAATAAATAAATAAATATATATATATATATATATATATATATATATATATAAACTCATAGAGAAAATATACAGGTAATATACATGTATACATGTGTCGGTGTATCCACTTTGTAAATAAATGTACATGCACTTTTGTTTATCTAGTGAAGCAGACCTGCAGGGGTCTACCTTTCTATCACCCTTCTGTGTTTCCACTCCTCTCTCCCTTTCTCTCTGTCCTATGCAAGGACAGTAACAGCAACAACAACGATAATAATAACCACAACAAAGTTCAGGCAACAAGGGCAGCCAAAGGGGAAAACATGGTCTGCAGGAGCAGTGGGTTCGTGGTGCAGGCCCCTAGCCCTGACAATAACCCTGGAGGCAATCAATCAGTCAATCAATCAATCAATCAATAGATAAAGAATACATAAATAAAAAATGCAGGTATTATACATGTATACGTGTCTCTGTGTTTCTACTGAGTCAAATGAAAATGTGCTTTATTTATTTAGTGAAGCAGATCTTCAGGGGGCCTATCTTTCTCTCCCCCATCCCTCTTTAACCTCCTATTTCCATTTTTCTCTGTTCTCCGCAAGGACAGTAACTATCACAACAACAATAATAATATTATTAATAACCACAATATTCAAGCCACAAGGGCAGCAAAAGGGGAAAAAATGGAACATAGGAGCAGTGGATTAGTGGTACTGGCACTGCGCTATGGCAATAACCCCTTGTGGCAATAAATAAATAAATAAATAAATAATACAAGTCATATACAAGAATATGTCCCAGTGTGTGTTTCCACAGTGTAAACGTAAAAGCACTTTTATTTACTTATTTATATTTTATTTATTTCTTACCTAGCCAAGAGAATTTATTTTCATTGCTAAAAAAATGTCACATTAAGCTTAGCAGGTGGTGCCTCACCTGGTTAAGCACTCATGTTAAACTGTAGGAGGACCTGGGTTCAAGACCCTGGTTCCAACCTGCAGTGGGAAATCTTTACAAGTGGTGCAGATGTGCTGCAGGTATCTCTCTGGTTCTCAAAATCTCTATCCCTCCCTTGTCTCTCAATTCTTGACTGTCCATTCCAAAAAATAAATCAAGATAATAGAAAGCAAAAAAAAAGAAGATGAAGAAGAAGAAGAAGAAGAAGAAGAAGAAGGCAAAATCAAATATCCTAATATTTCAAGGGGCTGCTAAAAACAATGCTTTCCTTATTATGATCCTCACAGCATACCATATTCAGAAAGGGAAAAGACACCGCGTTTTTTTAACCCAGTTTATTTAATACATTTATTCATTTATTTATTGAGGTGTTAATGTTTTACATTCGACAGAAGACTAGGGCTCTTATGCCAGAGGTCTCAAGTACCCCTAGATGGCTCTCTGCCTCTACAAAACCAATTGATCGTGCATCATTCCATCCTTCCATCCATCCATCCTTCCATCCATCCACCCATCCATCCATCCATCCATCCATCCATCCAACTATCAATCGACAATCAACCAAGCTAAGTACAAACGGAGATATAATCTTGAATAATAAAGACAGTCAAACCTGCACAGATACGTTGCCAACTGGGCAGTTTGGCTGAATAGGGCGGAGGAGCTGCTCCAGGGAATGTGGTGGGGCGTGTGGCTGTGGGTGGGGTGAGCAGAGGAGCCTGTGAGCTGGGTCCCATCAGGGACGCGGTGGGGTGGTGTGGGCAGCTGTCACAGGTGAAATGTCAAAAGCGCTCGAGCTGGTGATCAGGGCACCCGGAAGTGAGGAGAGAAAAGAGGAGCGGAGCGGACAGGAGAGGAGAGGAGAAGAGAGGAGAGGACAGGAGAGGACAGGAGAGGAACTGAGAAACCCACCTGGACAGAGGTAGCATACCGGCATCCAGCAAGGCAGGCAGGCATGTAGGTAGCTGTAGCCCGGGCTCCCTGGCTCCTGGGCGCACCTCCTCCTTTGCTCTCTTGGCTGCCAGCCCCGAGGTCCGTCGTCGGTCAGCGCTGTCCTCCCGTTCTTCCGTCCCTCTGTGCCAGGGCCCAGGGGTCTGGTTGCTGCCGCTTGACATAGTGGCAGGACAGTTGGGCTGCCCAGTGCCAGTGCGCATGCGCACAGAATCCTGGGAGGGGGACATCACAGAGGGCTCCAGAGGTTGCTAGGCCACGAGGACCCCGCCCACCTAGTTGACCCCTAGGGAGGCAGTGGTGGTGGCAGCAGCCATGACACCCACCCTGAACTTGATCTGAGGGGTGGTGGCCAGCCACCAGAGCCAGAGCCCCAGGCCAAAGCCAGCGCAGGTGGGCAGGGCTCTGAGGCAAGGGGCACGGTGGGGGCGTGTCCGGGGGCGGGGCCGGCATCTGACAGCCCAGGGCTGGGGTCCAAGGGCCGCCAGGCCCCTGTCCAAGCAAGTGCACTGACACACAGACAGACTGACTGACTGACAGCCCCCAACCCACAGACACCCCCCAGGGCCCTGGGAGCCCTGAGCTGCCCCGGATCTGGCGGGCAGCCACCTGGACACAGGCCTCCACAGTGGAGGCCCCTGTAGACCCCGTTGCCTGCTGACAGCGGCCCTCCTCCCCCTCCCTCTACCCCTCCCCCTCCCCTTCCTCATCCTCAGAGGGACTCACTCAGGGCCCTTGGCCTAGGCAAGCCAGGGCTGCTGCTCTGGCTGCTGCAGCTGCTATCCAGTGGGTGGGTGCAGGTATCTGGCCCTGTCACTTCCTGATTCTTGGGACCTGCCTGCCTCCAGCTCCACACACTCTCCAGTCCAGCCCCCTGCCCCTCCTCCGCAAGGATGCCCCCTTTTCCCCTTGCCCCCTGTCCCCCAGCTCCCCAACTGTCATCTACTGTTTGCCTCCTTTCCTGCCAGCCTGCTGCTGCCCTCCAGCCCTGGGGGCCCTGGGCCAGCCCAGCTGCCATCTTCACCATCCTGCAGGGGGACCTGCCCTAATGCCCTGCCACCACAGGCACACACAGACCTGCACCTATTCAGGGGCTCCCCTGCCTGCAGCCTGCCCCCCAAACAGTCTCCTTCTGCCCCTCAACCCCCTTCTAACCCCTGTCAGGGCCCCTCACACACACCTGGGCATGAGTATCCCACACATGCACATCTCTCCCCTCCCCCTCCACTCCATTTGCTCTAAGGATGGGAAGAGTCTTTTTCTGGGTATACCCAGAGGAGTTGGGTCTGTCCAATGTCCTGGGGAACCGGAACTGCAAACAATCTACAATGTAACATTTGGATCTCAGGCAACCCAATCCCAAGTGCGCTGTGCAAGCCTAGGAAGGCGAAAACACCCCACTCTGAGCACAAGGTCTGCCTGGGGCAGTGGCTCCTCCAGTGGACTCAGAGACAGGCAGAGGCAGACAGCGTTTTCAGGTTCAAAACCTGTACTTCCCAGAAGCTGGTCCATCAGTAGGGTAAAAAAAAAAAAAAGGCTTTTTTTTTTTTTCCCACTGCCTGACTCTCCTGTGTGATGCCTGTTTCTCAGTGAAACAAGGGACAAAAATCTTTTTGGGAGGGAGCAGGACCAAGATGCAGGCAGGTGGACTCCGTGGAGGCTGGATGGGTAGATGGACCATGTCCTGGCTCTAGAGCCCCAGCTGCTGTTCCAGGCACTCACTGATTCCAGAGATCCCCCTGTGGCTTCTCATGAGACTATTTCCAAGACTGATCCTCAGGATATTGAGGATTCAAAAAATAGACAGGTGATATTGATGTCAAAAGGAAATCCAGGGAGGTTGGGCGGAATGTCAGAGGGTTAAGAGGTGGTGGAGGAAACGAGGGGACAGGCAGAAGGATCTGCAGTATGGCCCCCAGACCCCCACCTGCAGGGGAGTAGCTTTACAGGGGGTGAAGCAGATCTTCAGGGGCTCTATCTTTCACTTCCCCCTCTGACTTTCCCCTCCCCTATCCCTTTTTCTCTGTCCTATGCATGGACAGTAACAACAACAACAACAATAAGAAGAAGAAGCACAATGATCAAGCTACAAGGGCAGCAAAAGGAGAATAAATGGTCTGCAGGAGCAGTGGATTCCAGGTATATGTATCGAGCACAGGCAGTGACCATGGAAGCAATAAATAAATATATATATATATATATATATATATATATATATATAAACTCATAGAGAAAATATACAGGTAATATACATGTATACATGTGTCGGTGTATCCACTTTGTAAATAAATGTACATGCACTTTTGTTTATCTAGTGAAGCAGACCTGCAGGGGTCTACCTTTCTCTCACCCTTCTGTGTTTCCACTCCTCTCTCCCTTTCTCTCTGTCCTATGCAAGGACAGTAACAGCAACAACAACGATAATAATAACCACAACAAAGTTCAGGCAACAAGGGCAGCCAAAGGGGAAAACATGGTCTGCAGGAGCAGTGGGTTCGTGGTACAGGCCCCTAGCCCTGACAATAACCCTGGAGGCAATCAATCAGTCAATCAATCAATCAATAAATAAAGAATACATAAATAAAAAATGCAGGTATTATACATGTATACGTGTCTCTGTGTTTCTACTGAGTCAAATGAAAATGTGCTTTATTTATTTAGTGAAGCAGATCTTCAGGGGGCCTATCTTTCTCTCCCCCATCCCTCTTTAAGCTCCTATTTCCATTTTTCTCTGTTCTCCGCAAGGACAGTAACTATCACAAAAACAATAATAATATTATTAATAACCACAATATTCAAGCCACAAGGGCAGCAAAAGGGGAAAAAATGGAACATAGGAGCAGTGGATTAGTGGTACTGGCACTGCGCTATGGCAATAACCCCTTGTGGCAATAAATAAATAAATGAATAATACAAGTATTATACAAGAATATGTCCCAGTGTGTGTTTCCACAGTGTAAACGTAAAAGCACTTTTATTTACTTATTTATATTTTAATTATTTCTTACCTAGCCAAGAGAATTTCTTTTCATTGCTAAAAAATGTCACATTAAGCTTAGCAGGTGGTGCCTCACCTGGTTAAGCACTCATGTTAAACTGTAGGAGGACCTGGGTTCAAGACCCTGGTTCCAACCTGCAGTGGGAAATCTTTACAAGTGGTGCAGATGTGCTGCAGGTATCTCTCTGGTTCTCAAAATCTCTATCCCTCCCTTGTCTCTCAATTCTTGACTGTCCATTCCAAAAAATAAATCAAGATAATAGAAAGCAAAAAAAAAGAAGATGAAGAAGAAGAAGAAGAAGAAGAAGAAGAAGAAGAAGAAGAAGAAGAAGAAGAAGAAGGCAAAATGAAATATCCTAATATTTCAAGGGGCTGCTAAAAACAATGCTTTCCTTATTATGATCCTCACAGCATACCATATTCAGAAAGGGAAAAGACACCGCGTTTTTTTAACCCAGTTTATTTAATACATTTATTCATTTATTTATTGAGGTGTTAATGTTTTACATTCGACAGAAGACTAGGGCTCTTATGCCAGAGGTCTCAAGTACCCCTAGATGGCTCTCTGCCTCTACAAAACCAATTGATCATGCATCATTCCATCCTTCCATCCATCCATCCTTCCATCCATCCACCATCCATCCATCCATCCATCCATCCATCCATCCATCCATCCAACTATCAATCGACAATCAACCAAGCTAAGTACAAACGGAGATATAATCTTGAATAATAAAGACAGTCAAACCTGCACAGATACGTTGCCAACTGGGCAGTTTGGCTGAATAGGGCGGAGGAGCTGCTCCAGGGAATGTGGTGGGGCGTGTGGCTGTGGGTGGGGTGAGCAGAGGAGCCTGTGAGCTGGGTCCCATCAGGGACGCGGTGGGGTGGTGTGGGCAGCTGTCACAGGTGAAATGTCAAAAGCGCTCGAGCTGGTGATCAGGGCACCCGGAAGTGAGGAGAGAAAAGAGGAGCGGAGCGGACAGGAGAGGAGAGGAGAAGAGAGGAGAGGACAGGAGAGGACAGGAGAGGAACTGAGAAACCCACCTGGACAGAGGTAGCATACCGGCATCCAGCAAGGCAGGCAGGCATGTAGGTAGCTGTAGCCCGGGCTCCCTGGCTCCTGGGCGCACCTCCTCCTTTGCTCTCTTGGCTGCCAGCCCCGAGGTCCGTCGTCGGTCAGCGCTGTCCTCCCGTTCTTCCGTCCCTCTGTGCCAGGGCCCAGGGGTCTGGTTGCTGCCGCTTGACATAGTGGCAGGACAGTTGGGCTGCCCAGTGCCAGTGCGCATGCGCACAGAATCCTGGGAGGGGGACATCACAGAGGGCTCCAGAGGTTGCTAGGCCACGAGGACCCCGCCCACCTAGTTGACCCCTAGGGAGGCAGTGGTGGTGGCAGCAGCCATGACACCCACCCTGAACTTGATCTGAGGGGTGGTGGCCAGCCACCAGAGCCAGAGCCCCAGGCCAAAGCCAGCGCAGGTGGGCAGGGCTCTGAGGCAAGGGGCACGGTGGGGGCGTGTCCGGGGGCGGGGCCGGCATCTGACAGCCCAGGGCTGGGGTCCAAGGGCCGCCAGGCCCCTGTCCAAGCAAGTGCACTGACACACAGACAGACTGACTGACTGACAGCCCCCAACCCACAGACACCCCCCAGGGCCCTGGGAGCCCTGAGCTGCCCCGGATCTGGCGGGCAGCCACCTGGACACAGGCCTCCACAGTGGAGGCCCCTGTAGACCCCGTTGCCTGCTGACAGCGGCCCTCCTCCCCCTCCCTCTACCCCTCCCCCTCCCCTTCCTCATCCTCAGAGGGACTCACTCAGGGCCCTTGGCCTAGGCAAGCCAGGGCTGCTGCTCTGGCTGCTGCAGCTGCTATCCAGTGGGTGGGTGCAGGTATCTGGCCCTGTCACTTCCTGATTCTTGGGACCTGCCTGCCTCCAGCTCCACCCACTCTCCAGTCCAGCCCCCTGCCCCTCCTCCGCAAGGATGCCCCCTTTTCCCCTTGCCCCCTGTCCCCCAGCTCCCCAACTGTCATCTACTGTTTGCCTCCTTTCCTGCCAGCCTGCTGCTGCCCTCCAGCCCTGGGGGCCCTGGGCCAGCCCAGCTGCCATCTTCACCATCCTGCAGGGGGACCTGCCCTAATGCCCTGCCACCACAGGCACACACAGACCTGCACCTATTCAGGGGCTCCCCTGCCTGCAGCCTGCCCCCCAAACAGTCTCCTTCTGCCCCTCAACCCCCTTCTAACCCCTGTCAGGGCCCCTCACACACACCTGGGCATGAGTATCCCACACATGCACATCTCTCCCCTCCCCCTCCACTCCATTTGCTCTAAGGATGGGAAGAGTCTTTTTCTGGGTATACCCAGAGGAGTTGGGTCTGTCCAATGTCCTGGGGAGCCGGAACTGCAAACAATCTACAATGTAACATTTGGATCTCAGGCAACCCAATCCCAAGTGCGCTGTGCAAGCCTAGGAAGGCGAAAACACCCCACTCTGAGCACAAGGTCTGCCTGGTGCAGTGGCTCCTCCAGTGGACTCAGAGACAGGCAGAGGCAGACAGCGTTTTCAGGTTCAAAACCTGTACTTCCCAGAAGCTGGTCCATCAGTAGGGTAAAAAAAAAAAAAAGGCTTTTTTTTTTTTTTTTTCCCACTGCCTGACTCTCCTGTGTGATGCCTGTTTCTCAGTGAAACAAGGGACAAAAATCTTTTTGGGAGGGAGCAGGACCAAGATGCAGGCAGGTGGACTCCGTGGAGGCTGGATGGGTAGATGGACCATGTCCTGGCTCTAGAGCCCCAGCTGCTGTTCCAGGCACTCACTGATTCCAGAGATCCCCCTGTGGCTTCTCATGAGACTATTTCCAAGACTGATCCTCAGGATATTGAGGATTCAAAAAATAGACAGGTGATATTGATGTCAAAAGGAAATCCAGGGAGGATGGGCGGAATGTCAGAGGGTTAAGAGGTGGTGGACGAAACGAGGGGACAGGCAGAAGGATCTGCAGTATGGCCCCCAGACCCCCACCTGAAGGGGAGTAGCTTTACAGGGGGTGAAGCAGATCTTCAGGGGCTCTATCTTTCACTTCCCCCTCTGACTTTCCCCTCCCCTATCCCTTTTTCTCTGTCCTATGCATGGACAGTAACAACAACAACAACAATAAGAAGAAGAAGCACAACAATGATCAAGCTACAAGGGCAGCAAAAGGAGAATAAATGGTCTGCAGGAGCAGTGGATTCCAGGTATATGTATCGAGCACAGGCAGTGACCCTGGAAGCAATATATATATATATATATATATATATATATATATATATATATATATATATAACTCATAGAGAAAATATACAGGTAATATACATGTATACATGTGTCGGTGTATCCACTTTGTAAATAAATGTACATGCACTTTTGTTTATCTAGTGAAGCAGACCTGCAGGGGTCTACCTTTCTCTCACCCTTCTGTGTTTCCACTCCTCTCTCCCTTTCACTCTGTCCTATGCAAGGACAGTAACAGCAACAACAACGATAATAATAACCACAACAAAGTTCAGGCAACAAGGGCAGCCAAAGGGGAAAACATGGTCTGCAGGAGCAGTGGGTTCGTGGTGCAGGCCCCTAGCCCTGACAATAACCCTGGAGGCAATCAATCAGTCAATCAATCAATCAATAGATAAAGAATACATAAATAAAAAATGCAGGTATTATACATGTATACGTGTCTCTGTGTTTCTACTGAGTCAAATGAAAATGTGCTTTATTTATTTAGTGAAGCAGATCTTCAGGGGGCCTATCTTTCTCTCCCCCATCCCTCTTTAACCTCCTATTTCCATTTTTCTCTGTTCTCCGCAAGGACAGTAACTATCACAACAACAATAATAATATTATTAATAACCACAATATTCAAGCCACAAGGGCAGCAAAAGGGGAAAAAATGGAACATAGGAGCAGTGGATTAGTGGTACTGGCACTGCGCTATGGCAATAACCCCTTGTGGCAATAAATAAATAAATAAATAATACAAGTCATATACAAGAATATGTCCCAGTGTGTGTTTCCACAGTGTAAACGTAAAAGCACTTTTATTTACTTATTTATATTTTATTTATTTCTTACCTAGCCAAGAGAATTTCTTTTCATTGCTAAAAAATGTCACATTAAGCTTAGCAGGTGGTGCCTCACCTGGTTAAGCACTCATGTTAAACTGTAGGAGGACCTGGGTTCAAGACCCTGGTTCCAACCTGCAGTGGGAAATCTTTACAAGTGGTGCAGATGTGCTGCAGGTATCTCTCTGGTTCTCAAAATCTCTATCCCTCCCTTGTCTCTCAATTCTTGACTGTCCATTCCAAAAAATAAATCAAGATAATAGAAAGCAAAAAAAAAAGAAGATGAAGAAGAAGAAGAAGAAGGCAAAATGAAATATCCTAATATTTCAAGGGGCTGCTAAAAACAATGCTTTCCTTATTATGATCCTCACAGCATACCATATTCAGAAAGGGAAAAGACACCGCGTTTTTTTAACCCAGTTTATTTAATACATTTATTCATTTATTTATTGAGGTGTTAATGTTTTACATTCGACAGAAGACTAGGGCTCTTATGCCAGAGGTCTCAAGTACCCCTAGATGGCTCTCTGCCTCTACAAAACCAATTGATCGTGCATCATTCCATCCTTCCATCCATCCATCCTTCCATCCATCCACCCATCCATCCATCCATCCATCCAACTATCAATCGACAATCAACCAAGCTAAGTACAAACGGAGATATAATCTTGAATAATAAAGACAGTCAAACCTGCACAGATACGTTGCCAACTGGGCAGTTTGGCTGAATAGGGCGGAGGAGCTGCTCCAGGGAATGTGGTGGGGCGTGTGGCTGTGGGTGGGGTGAGCAGAGGAGCCTGTGAGCTGGGTCCCATCAGGGACGCGGTGGGGTGGTGTGGGCAGCTGTCACAGGTGAAATGTCAAAAGCGCTCGAGCTGGTGATCAGGGCACCCGGAAGTGAGGAGAGAAAAGAGGAGCGGAGCGGACAGGAGAGGAGAGGAGAAGAGAGGAGAGGACAGGAGAGGACAGGAGAGGAACTGAGAAACCCACCTGGACAGAGGTAGCATACCGGCATCCAGCAAGGCAGGCAGGCATGTAGGTAGCTGTAGCCCGGGCTCCCTGGCTCCTGGGCGCACCTCCTCCTTTGCTCTCTTGGCTGCCAGCCCCGAGGTCCGTCGTCGGTCAGCGCTGTCCTCCCGTTCTTCCGTCCCTCTGTGCCAGGGCCCAGGGGTCTGGTTGCTGCCGCTTGACATAGTGGCAGGACAGTTGGGCTGCCCAGTGCCAGTGCGCATGCGCACAGAATCCTGGGAGGGGGACATCACAGAGGGCTCCAGAGGTTGCTAGGCCACGAGGACCCCGCCCACCTAGTTGACCCCTAGGGAGGCAGTGGTGGTGGCAGCAGCCATGACACCCACCCTGAACTTGATCTGAGGGGTGGTGGCCAGCCACCAGTGCCAGAGCCCCAGGCCAAAGCCAGCGCAGGTGGGCAGGGCTCTGAGGCAAGGGGCACGGTGGGGGCGTGTCTGGGGGCGGGGCCGGCATCTGACAGCCCAGGGCTGGGGTCCAAGGGCCGCCAGGCCCCTGTCCAAGCAAGTGCACTGACACACAGACAGACTGACTGACTGACAGCCCCCAACCCACAGACACCCCCCAGGACCCTGGGAGCCCTGAGCTGCCCCGGATCTGGCGGGCAGCCACCTGGACACAGGCCTCCACAGTGGAGGCCCCTGTAGACCCCGTTGCCTGCTGACAGCGGCCCTCCTCCCCCTCCCTCTACCCCTCCCCCTCCCCTTCCTCTTCCTCAGAGGGACTCACTCAGGGCCCTTGGCCTAGGCAAGCCAGGGCTGCTGCTCTGGCTGCTGCAGCTGCTATCCAGTGGGTGGGTGCAGGTATCTGGCCCTGTCACTTCCTGATTCTTGGGACCTGCCTGCCTCCAGCTCCACACACTCTCCAGTCCAGCCCCCTGCCCCTCCTCCGCAAGGATGCCCCCTTTTCCCCTTGTCCCCTGTCCCCCAGCTCCCCAACTGTCATCTACTGTTTGCCTCCTTTCCTGCCAGCCTGCTGCTGCCCTCCAGCCCTGGGGGCCCTGGGCCAGCCCAGCTGCCATCTTCACCATCCTGCAGGGGGACCTGCCCTAATGCCCTGCCACCACAGGCACACACAGACCTGCACCTATTCAGGGGCTCCCCTGCCTGCAGCCTGCCCCCCAAACAGTCTCCTTCTGCCGCTCAACCCCCTTCTTACCCCTGTCAGGGCCCCTCACACACACCTGGGCATGAGTATCCCACACATGCACATCTCTCCCCTCCCCCTCCACTCCATTTGCTCTAAGGATGGGAAGAGTCTTTTTCTGGGTATACCCAGAGGAGTTGGGTCTGTCCAATGTCCTGGGGAGCCGGAACTGCAAACAATCTACAATGTAACATTTGGATCTCAGGCAACCCAATCCCAAGTGCGCTGTGCAAGCCTAGGAAGTCGAAAACACCCCACTCTGAGCACAAGGTCTGCCTGGGGCAGTGGCTCCTCCAGTGGACTCAGAGACAGGCAGAGGCAGACAGCGTTTTCAGGTTCAAAACCTGTACTTCCCAGAAGCTGGTCCATCAGTAGGGTAAAAAAAAAAAAAGGCTTTTTTTTTTTTCCCACTGCCTGACTCTCCTGTGTGATGCCTGTTTCTCAGTGAAACAAGGGACAAAAATCTTTTTGGGAGGGAGCAGGACCAAGATGCAGGCAGGTGGACTCCGTGGAGGCTGGATGGGTAGATGGACCATGTCCTGGCTCTAGAGCCCCAGCTGCTGTTCCAGGCACTCACTGATTCCAGAGATCCCCCTGTGGCTTCTCATGAGACTATTTCCAAGACTGATCCTCAGGATATTGAGGATTCAAAAAATAGACAGGTGATATTGATGTCAAAAGGAAATCCAGGGAGGTTGGGCTTAATGTCAGAGGGTTAAGAGGTGGTGGAGGAAACGAGGGGACAGGCAGAAGGATCTGCAGTATGGCCCCCAGACCCCCACCTGCAGGGGAGTAGCTTTACAGGGGGTGAAGCAGATCTTCAGGGGCTCTATCTTTCACTTCCCCCTCTGACTTTCCCCTCCCCTATCCCTTTTTCTCTGTCCTATGCATGGACAGTAACAACAACAACAACAATAAGAAGAAGAAGCACAACAATGATCAAGCTACAAGGGCAGCAAAAGGAGAATAAATGGTCTGCAGGAGCAGTGGATTCCAGGTATATGTATCGAGCACAGGCAGTGACCCTGGAAGCAATAAATAAATAAATAAATAAATAAATATATATATATATATATATATATATATATATAACTCATAGAGAAAATATACAGGTAATATACATGTATACATGTGTCGGTGTATCCACTTTGTAAATAAATGTACATGCACTTTTGTTTATCTAGTGAAGCAGACCTGCAGGGGTCTACCTTTCTATCACCCTTCTGTGTTTCCACTCCTCTCTCCCTTTCTCTCTGTCCTATGCAAGGACAGTAACAGCAACAACAACGATAATAATAACCACAACAAAGTTCAGGCAACAAGGGCAGCCAAAGGGGAAAACATGGTCTGCAGGAGCAGTGGGTTCGTGGTGCAGGCCCCTAGCCCTGACAATAACCCTGGAGGCAATCAATCAGTCAATCAATCAATCAATCAATAGATAAAGAATACATAAATAAAAAATGCAGGTATTATACATGTATACGTGTCTCTGTGTTTCTACTGAGTCAAATGAAAATGTGCTTTATTTATTTAGTGAAGCAGATCTTCAGGGGGCCTATCTTTCTCTCCCCCATCCCTCTTTAACCTCCTATTTCCATTTTTCTCTGTTCTCCGCAAGGACAGTAACTATCACAACAACAATAATAATATTATTAATAACCACAATATTCAAGCCACAAGGGCAGCAAAAGGGGAAAAAATGGAACATAGGAGCAGTGGATTAGTGGTACTGGCACTGCGCTATGGCAATAACCCCTTGTGGCAATAAATAAATAAATAAATAATACAAGTCATATACAAGAATATGTCCCAGTGTGTGTTTCCACAGTGTAAACGTAAAAGCACTTTTATTTACTTATTTATATTTTATTTATTTCTTACCTAGCCAAGAGAATTTCTTTTCATTGCTAAAAAAATGTCACATTAAGCTTAGCAGGTGGTGCCTCACCTGGTTAAGCACTCATGTTAAACTGTAGGAGGACCTGGGTTCAAGACCCTGGTTCCAACCTGCAGTGGGAAATCTTTACAAGTGGTGCTTGTGTGCTGCAGGTATCTCTCTGGTTCTCAAAATCTCTATCCCTCCCTTGTCTCTCAATTCTTGACTGTCCATTCCAAAAAATAAATCAAGATAATAGAAAGCAAAAAAAAAAGAAGATGAAGAAGAAGAAGAAGAAGAAGAAGGCAAAATGAAATATCCTAATATTTCAAGGGGCTGCTAAAAACAATGCTTTCCTTATTATGATCCTCACAGCATACCATATTCAGAAAGGGAAAAGACACCGCGTTTTTTTAACCCAGTTTATTTAATACATTTATTCATTTATTTATTGAGGTGTTAATGTTTTACATTCGACAGAAGACTAGGGCTCTTATGCCAGAGGTCTCAAGTACCCCTAGATGGCTCTCTGCCTCTACAAAACCAATTGATCGTGCATCATTCCATCCTTCCATCCATCCATCCTTCCATCCATCCACCCATCCATCCATCCATCCATCCATCCATCCAACTATCAATCGACAATCAACCAAGCTAAGTACAAACGGAGATATAATCTTGAATAATAAAGACAGTCAAACCTGCACAGATACGTTGCCAACTGGGCAGTTTGGCTGAATAGGGCGGAGGAGCTGCTCCAGGGAATGTGGTGGGGCGTGTGGCTGTGGGTGGGGTGAGCAGAGGAGCCTGTGAGCTGGGTCCCATCAGGGACGCGGTGGGGTGGTGTGGGCAGCTGTCACAGGTGAAATGTCAAAAGCGCTCGAGCTGGTGATCAGGGCACCCGGAAGTGAGGAGAGAAAAGAGGAGCGGAGCGGACAGGAGAGGAGAGGAGAAGAGAGGAGAGGACAGGAGAGGACAGGAGAGGAACTGAGAAACCCACCTGGACAGAGGTAGCATACCGGCATCCAGCAAGGCAGGCAGGCATGTAGGTAGCTGTAGCCCGGGCTCCCTGGCTCCTGGGCGCACCTCCTCCTTTGCTCTCTTGGCTGCCAGCCCCGAGGTCCGTCGTCGGTCAGCGCTGTCCTCCCGTTCTTCCGTCCCTCTGTGCCAGGGCCCAGGGGTCTGGTTGCTGCCGCTTGACATAGTGGCAGGACAGTTGGGCTGCCCAGTGCCAGTGCGCATGCGCACAGAATCCTGGGAGGGGGACATCACAGAGGGCTCCAGAGGTTGCTAGGCCACGAGGACCCCGCCCACCTAGTTGACCCCTAGGGAGGCAGTGGTGGTGGCAGCAGCCATGACACCCACCCTGAACTTGATCTGAGGGGTGGTGGCCAGCCACCAGAGCCAGAGCCCCAGGCCAAAGCCAGCGCAGGTGGGCAGGGCTCTGAGGCAAGGGGCACGGTGGGGGCGTGTCCGGGGGCGGGGCCGGCATCTGACAGCCCAGGGCTGGGGTCCAAGGGCCGCCAGGCCCCTGTCCAAGCAAGTGCACTGACACACAGACAGACTGACTGACTGACAGCCCCCAACCCACAGACACCCCCCAGGGCCCTGGGAGCCCTGAGCTGCCCCGGATCTGGCGGGCAGCCACCTGGACACAGGCCTCCACAGTGGAGGCCCCTGTAGACCCCGTTGCCTGCTGACAGCGGCCCTCCTCCCCCTCCCTCTACCCCTCCCCCTCCCCTTCCTCATCCTCAGAGGGACTCACTCAGGGCCCTTGGCCTAGGCAAGCCAGGGCTGCTGCTCTGGCTGCTGCAGCTGCTATCCAGTGGGTGGGTGCAGGTATCTGGCCCTGTCACTTCCTGATTCTTGGGACCTGCCTGCCTCCAGCTCCACACACTCTCCAGTCCAGCCCCCTGCCCCTCCTCCGCAAGGATGCCCCCTTTTCCCCTTGCCCCCTGTCCCCCAGCTCCCCAACTGTCATCTACTGTTTGCCTCCTTTCCTGCCAGCCTGCTGCTGCCCTCCAGCCCTGGGGGCCCTGGGCCAGCCCAGCTGCCATCTTCACCATCCTGCAGGGGGACCTGCCCTAATGCCCTGCCACCACAGGCACACACAGACCTGCACCTATTCAGGGGCTCCCCTGCCTGCAGCCTGCCCCCCAAACAGTCTCCTTCTGCCCCTCAACCCCCTTCTAACCCCTGTCAGGGCCCCTCACACACACCTGGGCATGAGTATCCCACACATGCACATCTCTCCCCTCCCCCTCCACTCCATTTGCTCTAAGGATGGGAAGAGTCTTTTTCTGGGTATACCCAGAGGAGTTGGGTCTGTCCAATGTCCTGGGGAGCCGGAACTGCAAACAATCTACAATGTAACATTTGGATCTCAGGCAACCCAATCCCAAGTGCGCTGTGCAAGCCTAGGAAGGCGAAAACACCCCACTCTGAGCACAAGGTCTGCCTGGGGCAGTGGCTCCTCCAGTGGACTCAGAGACAGGCAGAGGCAGACAGCGTTTTCAGGTTCAAAACCTGTACTTCCCAGAAGCTGGTCCATCAGTAGGGTAAAAAAAAAAAAAAGGCTTTTTTTTTTTCCCACTGCCTGACTCTCCTGTGTGATGCCTGTTTCTCAGTGAAACAAGGGACAAAAATCTTTTTGGGAGGGAGCAGGACCAAGATGCAGGCAGGTGGACTCCGTGGAGGCTGGATGGGTAGATGGACCATGTCCTGGCTCTAGAGCCCCAGCTGCTGTTCCAGGCACTCACTGATTCCAGAGATCCCCCTGTGGCTTCTCATGAGACTATTTCCAAGACTGATCCTCAGGATATTGAGGATTCAAAAAATAGACAGGTGATATTGATGTCAAAAGGAAATCCAGGGAGGATGGGCGGAATGTCAGAGGGTTAAGAGGTGGTGGAGGAAACGAGGGGACAGGCAGAAGGATCTGCAGTATGGCCCCCAGACCCCCACCTGAAGGGGAGTAGCTTTACAGGGGGTGAAGCAGATCTTCAGGGGCTCTATCTTTCACTTCCCCCTCTGACTTTCCCCTCCCCTATCCCTTTTTCTCTGTCCTATGCATGGACAGTAACAACAACAACAACAATAAGAAGAAGAAGCACAACAATGATCAAGCTACAAGGGCAGCAAAAGGAGAATAAATGGTCTGCAGGAGCAGTGGATTCCAGGTATATGTATCGAGCACAGGCAGTGACCCTGGAAGCAATAAATATATATATATATATATATATATATATATATATATATATATATATATATATAAACTCATAGAGAAAATATACAGGTAATATACATGTATACATGTGTCGGTGTATCCACTTTGTAAATAAATGTACATGCACTTTTGTTTATCTAGTGAAGCAGACCTGCAGGGGTCTACCTTTCTATCACCCTTCTGTGTTTCCACTCCTCTCTCCCTTTCTCTCTGTCCTATGCAAGGACAGTAACAGCAACAACAACGATAATAATAACCACAACAAAGTTCAGGCAACAAGGGCAGCCAAAGGGGAAAACATGGTCTGCAGGAGCAGTGGGTTCGTGGTGCAGGCCCCTAGCCCTGACAATAACCCTGGAGGCAATCAATCAGTCAATCAATCAATCAATAGATAAAGAATACATAAATAAAAAATGCAGGTATTATACATGTATACGTGTCTCTGTGTTTCTACTGAGTCAAATGAAAATGTGCTTTATTTATTTAGTGAAGCAGATCTTCAGGGGGCCTATCTTTCTCTCCCCCATTCCTCTTTAACCTCCTATTTCCATTTTTCTCTGTTCTCCGCAAGGACAGTAACTATCACAACAACAATAATAATATTATTAATAACCACAATATTCAAGCCACAAGGGCAGCAAAAGGGGAAAAAATGGAACATAGGAGCAGTGGATTAGTGGTACTGGCACTGCGCTATGGCAATAACCCCTTGTGGCAATAAATAAATAAATAAATAATACAAGTCATATAAGAATATGTCCCAGTGTGTGTTTCCACTGTGTAAACGTAAAAGCACTTTTATTTACTTATTTATATTTTATTTATTTCTTACCTAGCCAAGAGAATTTCTTTTCATTGCTAAAAAAATGTCACATTAAGCTTAGCAGGTGGTGCCTCACCTGGTTAAGCACTCATGTTAAACTGTAGGAGGACCTGGGTTCAAGACCCTGGTTCCAACCTGCAGTGGGAAATCTTTACAAGTGGTGCAGATGTGCTGCAGGTATATCTCTGGTTCTCAAAATCTCTATCCCTCCCTTGTCTCTCAATTCTTGACTGTCCATTCCAAAAAATAAATCAAGATAATAGAAAGCAAAAAAAAAGAAGATGAAGAAGAAGAAGAAGAAGAAGAAGAAGGCAAAATGAAATATCCTAATATTTCAAGGGGCTGCTAAAAACAATGCTTTCCTTATTATGATCCTCACAGCATACCATATTCAGAAAGGGAAAAGACACCGCGTTTTTTTAACCCAGTTTATTTAATACATTTATTCATTTATTTATTGAGGTGTTAATGTTTTACATTCGACAGAAGACTAGGGCTCTTATGCCAGAGGTCTCAAGTACCGCTAGATGGCTCTCTGCCTCTACAAAACCAATTGATCGTGCATCATTCCATCCTTCCATCCATCCATCCTTCCATCCATCCAACCATCCATCCATCCATCCATCCATCCCTCCATCCATCCATCCAACTATCAATCGACAATCAACCAAGCTAAGTACAAACGGAGATATAATCTTGAATAATAAAGACAGTCAAACCTGCACAGATACGTTGCCAACTGGGCAGTTTGGCTGAATAGGGCGGAGGAGCTGCTCCAGGGAATGTGGTGGGGCGTGTGGCTGTGGGTGGGGTGAGCAGAGGAGCCTGTGAGCTGGGTCCCATCAGGGACGCGGTGGGGTGGTGTGGGCAGCTGTCACAGGTGAAATGTCAAAAGCGCTCGAGCTGGTGATCAGGGCACCCGGAAGTGAGGAGAGAAAAGAGGAGCGGAGCGGACAGGAGAGGAGAGGAGAAGAGAGGAGAGGACAGGAGAGGACAGGAGAGGAACTGAGAAACCCACCTGGACAGAGGTAGCATACCGGCATCCAGCAAGGCAGGCAGGCATGTAGGTAGCTGTAGCCCGGGCTCCCTGGCTCCTGGGCGCACCTCCTCCTTTGCTCTCTTGGCTGCCAGCCCCGAGGTCCGTCGTCGGTCAGCGCTGTCCTCCCGTTCTTCCGTCCCTCTGTGCCTGGGCCCAGGGGTCTGGTTGCTGCAGCTTGACATAGTGGCAGGACAGTTGGGCTACCCAGTGCCAGTGCGCATGCGCACAGAATCCTGGGAGGGGGACATCACAGAGGGCTCCAGAGGTTGCTAGGCCACGAGGACCCCGGCCACCTAGTTGACCCCTAGGGAGGCAGTGGTGGTGGCAGCAGCCATGACACCAACCCTGAACTTGATCTGAGGGGTGGTGGCCAGCCACCAGAGCCAGAGCCCCAGGCCAAAGCCAGCGCAGGTGTGCAGGGCTCTGAGGCAAGGGGCACGGTGGGGGCGTGTCCGGGGGCGGGGCCGGCATCTGACAGCCCAGGGCTGGGGTCCAAGGGCCGCCAGGCCCCTGTCCAAGCAAGTGCACTGACACACAGACAGACTGACTGACTGACAGCCCCCAACCCACAGACACCCCCCAGGGCCCTGGGAGCCCTGAGCTGCCCCGGATCTGGCGGGCAGCCACCTGGACACAGGCCTCCACAGTGGAGGCCCCTGTAGACCCCGTTGCCTGCTGACAGCGGCCCTCCTCCCCCTCCCTCTACCCCTCCCCCTCCCCTTCCTCATCCTCAGAGGGACTCACTCAGGGCCCTTGGCCTAGGCAAGCCAGGGCTGCTGCTCTGGCTGCTGCAGCTGCTATCCAGTGGGTGGGTGCAGGTATCTGGCCCTGTCACTTCCTGATTCTTGAGACCTGCCTGCCTCCAGCTCCACCCACTCTCCAGTCCAGCCCCCTGCACCTCCTCCGCAAGGATGCCCCCTTTTCCCCTTGCCCCCTGTCCCCCAGCTCCCCAACTGTCATCTACTGTTTGCCTCCTTTCCTGCCAGCCTGCTGCTGCCCTCCAGCCCTGGGGGCCCTGGGCCAGCCCAGCTGCCATCTTCACCATCCTGCAGGGGGACCTGCCCTAATGCCCTGCCACCACAGGCACACACAGACCTGCACCTATTCAGGGGCTCCCCTGCCTGCAGCCTGCCCCCCAAACAGTCTCCTTCTGCCCCTCAACCCCCTTCTAACCCCTGTCAGGGCCCCTCACACACACCTGGGCATGAGTATCCCACACATGCACATCTCTCCCCTCCCCCTCCACTCCATTTGCTCTAAGGATGGGAAGAGTCTTTTTCTGGGTATACCCAGAGGAGTTGGGTCTGTCCAATGTCCTGGGGAGCCGGAACTGCAAACAATCTACAATGTAACATTTGGATCTCAGGCAACCCAATCCCAAGTGCGCTGTGCAAGCCTAGGAAGGCGAAAACACCCCACTCTGAGCACAAGGTCTGCCTGGGGCAGTGGCTCCTCCAGTGGACTCAGAGACAGGCAGAGGCAGACAGCGTTTTCAGGTTCAAAACCTGTACTTCCCAGATGCTGGTCCCTAAGTAGGGTAAAAAAAAAAAAAGGCTTTTTTTTTTTTCCCCACTGCCTGACTCTCCTGTGTGATGCCTGTTTCTCAGTGAAACAAGGGACAAAAATCTTTTTGGGAGGGAGCAGGACCAAGATGTAGGCAGGTGGACTCCGTGGAGGGTGGATGGGTAGATGGACCATGTCCTGGCTCTAGAGCCCCAGCTGCTGTTCCAGGCACTCACTGATTCCAGAGATCCCCCTGTGGCTTTTCATGAGACTATTTCCAAGACTGATCCTCAGGATATTGAGGATTCAAAAAATAGACAGGTGATATTGATGTCAAAAGGAAATCCAGGGAGGTTGGGCGGAATGTCAGAGGGTTAAGAGGTGGTGGAGGAAACGAGGGGACAGGTAGAAGGATCTGCAGTATGGCCCCCAGACCCCCACCTGCAGGGGAGTAGCTTTACAGGGGGTGAAGCAGATCTTCAGGGGCTCTATCTTTCACTTCCCCCTCTGACTTTCCCCTCCCCTATCCCTTTTTCTCTGTCCTATGCATGGACAGTAACAACAACAACAATAAGTAGAAGAAGCACAACAATGATCAAGCTACAAGGGCAGCAAAAGGAGAATAAATGGTCTGCAGGAGCAGTGGATTCCAGGTATATGTATCGAGCACAGGCAGTGACCCTGGAAGCAATAAATAAATATATATATATATATATATATATATATATATATATATATATAAACTCATAGAGAAAATATACAGGTAATATACATGTATACATGTGTCGGTGTATCCACTTTGTAAATAAATGTACATGCACTTTTGTTTATCTAGTGAAGCAGACCTGCAGGGGTCTACCTTTCTCTCACCCTTCTGTGTTTCCACTCCTCTCTCCCTTTCTCTCTGTCCTATGCAAGGACAGTAACAGCAACAACAACGATAATAATAACCACAACAAAGTTCAGGCAACAAGGGCAGCCAAAGGGGAAAACATGGTCTGCAGGAGCAGTGGGTTCGTGGTGCAGGCCCCTAGCCCTGACAATAACCCTGGAGGCAATCAATCAGTCAATCAATCAATCAATAAATAAAGAATACATAAATAAAAAATGCAGGTATTATACATGTATACGTGTCTCTGTGTTTCTACTGAGTCAAATGAAAATGTGCTTTATTTATTTAGTGAAGCAGATCTTCAGGGGGCCTATCTTTCTCTCCCCCATCCCTCTTTAACCTCCTATTTCCATTTTTCTCTGTTCTCCGCAAGGACAGTAACTATCACAACAACAATAATAATATTATTAATAACCACAATATTCAAGCCACAAGGGCAGCAAAAGGGGAAAAAATGGAACATAGGAGCAGTGGATTAGTGGTACTGGCACTGCGCTATGGCAATAACCCCTTGTGGCAATAAATAAATAAATAAATAATACAAGTCATATACAAGAATATGTCCCAGTGTGTGTTTCCACAGTGTAAACGTAAAAGCACTTTTATTTACTTATTTATATTTTATTTATTTCTTACCTAGCCAAGAGAATTTATTTTCATTGCTAAAAAAATGTCACATTAAGCTTAGCAGGTGGTGCCTCACCTGGTTAAGCACTCATGTTAAACTGTAGGAGGACCTGGGTTCAAGACCCTGGTTCCAACCTGCAGTGGGAAATCTTTACAAGTGGTGCAGATGTGCTGCAGGTATCTCTCTGGTTCTCAAAATCTCTATCCCTCCCTTGTCTCTCAATTCTTGACTGTCCATTCCAAAAAATAAATCAAGATAATAGAAAGCAAAAAAAAAGAAGATGAAGAAGAAGAAGAAGAAGAAGGCAAAATGAAATATCCTAATATTTCAAGGGGCTGCTAAAAACAATGCTTTCCTTATTATGATCCTCACAGCATACCATATTCAGAAAGGGAAAAGACACCGCGTTTTTTTAACCCAGTTTATTTAATACATTTATTCATTTATTTATTGAGGTGTTAATGTTTTACATTCGACAGAAGACTAGGGCTCTTATGCCAGAGGTCTCAAGTACCCCTAGATGGCTCTCTGCCTCTACAAAACCAATTGATCGTGCATCATTCCATCCTTCCATCCATCCATCCTTCCATCCATCCACCCATCCATCCATCCATCCATCCATCCATCCATCCAACTATCAATCGACAATCAACCAAGCTAAGTACAAACGGAGATATAATCTTGAATAATAAAGACAGTCAAACCTGCACAGATACGTTGCCAACTGGGCAGTTTGGCTGAATAGGGCGGAGGAGCTGCTCCAGGGAATGTGGTGGGGCGTGTGGCTGTGGGTGGGGTGAGCAGAGGAGCCTGTGAGCTGGGTCCCATCAGGGACGCGGTGGGGTGGTGTGGGCAGCTGTCACAGGTGAAATGTCAAAAGCGCTCGAGCTGGTGATCAGGGCACCCGGAAGTGAGGAGAGAAAAGAGGAGCGGAGCGGACAGGAGAGGAGAGGAGAAGAGAGGAGAGGACAGGAGAGGACAGGAGAGGAACTGAGAAACCCACCTGGACAGAGGTAGCATACCGGCATCCAGCAAGGCAGGCAGGCATGTAGGTAGCTGTAGCCCGGGCTCCCTGGCTCCTGGGCGCACCTCCTCCTTTGCTCTCTTGGCTGCCAGCCCCGAGGTCCGTCGTCGGTCAGCGCTGTCCTCCCGTTCTTCCGTCCCTCTGTGCCAGGGCCCAGGGGTCTGGTTGCTGCCGCTTGACATAGTGGCAGGACAGTTGGGCTGCCCAGTGCCAGTGCGCATGCGCACAGAATCCTGGGAGGGGGACATCACAGAGGGCTCCAGAGGTTGCTAGGCCACGAGGACCCCGCCCACCTAGTTGACCCCTAGGGAGGCAGTGGTGGTGGCAGCAGCCATGACACCCACCCTGAACTTGATCTGAGGGGTGGTGGCCAGCCACCAGAGCCAGAGCCCCAGGCCAAAGCCAGCGCAGGTGGGCAGGGCTCTGAGGCAAGGGGCACGGTGGGGGCGTGTCCGGGGGCGGGGCCGGCATCTGACAGCCCAGGGCTGGGGTCCAAGGGCCGCCAGGCCCCTGTCCAAGCAAGTGCACTGACACACAGACAGACTGACTGACTGACAGCCCCCAACCCACAGACACCCCCCAGGGCCCTGGGAGCCCTGAGCTGCCCCGGATCTGGCGGGCAGCCACCTGGACACAGGCCTCCACAGTGGAGGCCCCTGTAGACCCCGTTGCCTGCTGACAGCGGCCCTCCTCCCCCTCCCTCTACCCCTCCCCCTCCCCTTCCTCATCCTCAGAGGGACTCACTCAGGGCCCTTGGCCTAGGCAAGCCAGGGCTGCTGCTCTGGCTGCTGCAGCTGCTATCCAGTGGGTGGGTGCAGGTATCTGGCCCTGTCACTTCCTGATTCTTGGGACCTGCCTGCCTCCAGCTCCACCCACTCTCCAGTCCAGCCCCCTGCCCCTCCTCCGCAAGGATGCCCCCTTTTCCCCTTGCCCCCTGTCCCCCAGCTCCCCAACTGTCATCTACTGTTTGCCTCCTTTCCTGCCAGCCTGCTGCTGCCCTCCAGCCCTGGGGGCCCTGGGCCAGCCCAGCTGCCATCTTCACCATCCTGCAGGGGGACCTGCCCTAATGCCCTGCCACCACAGGCACACACAGACCTGCACCTATTCAGGGGCTCCCCTGCCTGCAGCCTGCCCCCCAAACAGTCTCCTTCTGCCCCTCAACCCCCTTCTAACCCCTGTCAGGGCCCCTCACACACACCTGGGCATGAGTATCCCACACATGCACATCTCTCCCCTCCCCCTCCACTCCATTTGCTCTAAGGATGGGAAGAGTCTTTTTCTGGGTATACCCAGAGGAGTTGGGTCTGTCCAATGTCCTGGGGAGCCGGAACTGCAAACAATCTACAATGTAACATTTGGATCTCAGGCAACCCAATCCCAAGTGCGCTGTGCAAGCCTAGGAAGGCGAAAACACCCCACTCTGAGCACAAGGTCTGCCTGGGGCAGTGGCTCCTCCAGTGGACTCAGAGACAGGCAGAGGCAGACAGCGTTTTCAGGTTCAAAACCTGTACTTCCCAGAAGCTGGTCCATCAGTAGGGTAAAAAAAAAAAAAAAGGCTTTTTTTTTTTTTCCCACTGCCTGACTCTCCTGTGTGATGCCTGTTTCTCAGTGAAACAAGGGACAAAAATCTTTTTGGGAGGGAGCAGGACCAAGATGCAGGCAGGTGGACTCCGTGGAGGCTGGATGGGTAGATGGACCATGTCCTGGCTCTAGAGCCCCAGCTGCTGTTCCAGGCACTCACTGATTCCAGAGATCCCCCTGTGGCTTCTCATGAGACTATTTCCAAGACTGATCCTCAGGATATTGAGGATTCAAAAAATAGACAGGTGATATTGATGTCAAAAGGAAATCCAGGGAGGTTGGGCTTAATGTCAGAGGGTTAAGAGGTGGTGGAGGAAACGAGGGGACAGGCAGAAGGATCTGCAGTATGGCCCCCAGACCCCCACCTGCAGGGGAGTAGCTTTACAGGGGGTGAAGCAGATCTTCAGGGGCTCTATCTTTCACTTCCCCCTCTGACTTTCCCCTCCCCTATCCCTTTTTCTCTGTCCTATGCATGGACAGTAACAACAACAACAACAATAAGAAGAAGAAGCACAACAATGATCAAGCTACAAGGGCAGCAAAAGGAGAATAAATGGTCTGCAGGAGCAGTGGATTCCAGGTATATGTATCGAGCACAGGCAGTGACCCTGGAAGCAATAAATAAATATATATATATATATATATATATATATATATATATATATATATAAACTCATAGAGAAAATATACAGGTAATATACATGTATACATGTGTCGGTGTATCCACTTTGTAAATAAATGTACATGCACTTTTGTTTATCTAGTGAAGCAGACCTGCAGGGGTCTACCTTTCTATCACCCTTCTGTGTTTCCACTCCTCTCTCCCTTTCTCTCTGTCCTATGCAAGGACAGTAACAGCAACAACAACGATAATAATAACCACAACAAAGTTCAGGCAACAAGGGCAGCCAAAGGGGAAAACATGGTCTGCAGGAGCAGTGGGTTCGTGGTGCAGGCCCCTAGCCCTGACAATAACCCTGGAGGCAATCAATCAGTCAATCAATCAATCAATAGATAAAGAATACATAAATAAAAAATGTAGGTATTTTACATGTATACGTGTCTCTGTGTTTCTACTGAGTCAAATGAAAATGTGCTTTATTTATTTAGTGAAGCAGATCTTCAGGGGGCCTATCTTTCTCTCCCCCATCCCTCTTTAACCTCCTATTTCCATTTTTCTCTGTTCTCCGCAAGGACAGTAACTATCACAAAAACAATAATAATATTATTAATAACCACAATATTCAAGCCACAAGGGCAGCAAAAGGGGAAAAAATGGAACATAGGAGCAGTGGATTAGTGGTACTGGCACTGCGCTATGGCAATAACCCCTTGTGGCAATAAATAAATAAATAAATAATACAAGTATTATACAAGAATATGTCCCAGTGTGTGTTTCCACAGTGTAAACGTAAAAGCACTTTTATTTACTTATTTATATTTTATTTATTTCTTACCTAGCCAAGAGAATTTCTTTTCATTGCTAAAAAAATGTCACATTAAGCTTAGCAGGTGGTGCCTCACCTGGTTAAGCACTCATGTTAAACTGTAGGAGGACCTGGGTTCAAGACCCTGGTTCCAACCTGCAGTGGGAAATCTTTACAAGTGGTGCAGATGTGCTGCAGGTATCTCTCTGGTTCTCAAAATCTCTATCCCTCCCTTGTCTCTCAATTCTTGACTGTCCATTCCAAAACATAAATCAAGATAATAGAAAGCAAAAAAAAAGAAGATGAAGAAGAAGAAGAAGAAGAAGAAGAAGAAGAAGAAGAAGGCAAAATGAAATATCCTAATATTTCAAGGGGCTGCTAAAAACAATGCTTTCCTTATTATGATCCTCACAGCATACCATATTCAGAAAGGGAAAAGACACCGCGTTTTTTTAACCCAGTTTATTTAATACATTTATTCATTTATTTATTGAGGTGTTAATGTTTTACATTCGACAGAAGACTAGGGCTCTTATGCCAGAGGTCTCAAGTACCCCTAGATGGCTCTCTGCCTCTACAAAACCAATTGATCGTGCATCATTCCATCCTTCCATCCATCCATCCTTCCATCCATCCACCCATCCATCCATCCATCCATCCATCCATCCATCCATCCATCCAACTATCAATCGACAATCAACCAAGCTAAGTACAAACGGAGATATAATCTTGAATAATAAAGACAGTCAAACCTGCACAGATACGTTGCCAACTGGGCAGTTTGGCTGAATAGGGCGGAGGAGCTGCTCCAGGGAATGTGGTGGGGCGTGTGGCTGTGGGTGGGGTGAGCAGAGGAGCCTGTGAGCTGGGTCCCATCAGGGACGCGGTGGGGTGGTGTGGGCAGCTGTCACAGGTGAAATGTCAAAAGCGCTCGAGCTGGTGATCAGGGCACCCGGAAGTGAGGAGAGAAAAGAGGAGCGGAGCGGACAGGAGAGGAGAGGAGAAGAGAGGAGAGGACAGGAGAGGACAGGAGAGGAACTGAGAAACCCACCTGGACAGAGGTAGCATACCGGCATCCAGCAAGGCAGGCAGGCATGTAGGTAGCTGTAGCCCGGGCTCCCTGGCTCCTGGGCGCACCTCCTCCTTTGCTCTCTTGGCTGCCAGCCCCGAGGTCCGTCGTCGGTCAGCGCTGTCCTCCCGTTCTTCCGTCCCTCTGTGCCAGGGCCCAGGGGTCTGGTTGCTGCCGCTTGACATAGTGGCAGGACAGTTGGGCTGCCCAGTGCCAGTGCGCATGCGCACAGAATCCTGGGAGGGGGACATCACAGAGGGCTCCAGAGGTTGCTAGGCCACGAGGACCCCGGCCACCTAGTTGACCCCTAGGGAGGCAGTGGTGGTGGCAGCAGCCATGACACCCACCCTGAACTTGATCTGAGGGGTGGTGGCCAGCCACCAGAGCCAGAGCCCCAGGCCAAAGCCAGCGCAGGTGGGCAGGGCTCTGAGGCAAGGGGCACGGTGGGGGCGTGTCCGGGGGCGGGGCCGGCATCTGACAGCCCAGGGCTGGGGTCCAAGGGCCGCCAGGCCCCTGTCCAAGCAAGTGCACTGACACACAGACAGACTGACTGACTGACAGCCCCCAACCCACAGACAACCCCCAGGGCCCTGGGAGCCCTGAGCTGCCCCGGATCTGGCGGGCAGCCACCTGGACACAGGCCTCCACAGTGGAGGCCCCTGTAGACCCCGTTGCCTGCTGACAGCGGCCCTCCTCCCCCTCCCTCTACCCCTCCACCTCCCCTTCCTCATCCTCAGAGGGACTCACTCAGGGCCCTTGGCCTAGGCAAGCCAGGGCTGCTGCTCTGGCTGCTGCAGCTGCTATCCAGTGGGTGGGTGCAGGTATCTGGCCCTGTCACTTCCTGATTCTTGGGACCTGCCTGCCTCCAGCTCCACCCACTCTCCAGTCCAGGCCCCTGCCCCTCCTCCGCAAGGATGCCCCCTTTTCCCCTTGCCCCCTGTCCCCCAGCTCCCCAACTGTCATCTACTGTTTGCCTCCTTTCCTGCCAGCCTGCTGCTGCCCTCCAGCCCTGGGGGCCCTGGGCCAGCCCAGCTGCCATCTTCACCATCCTGCAGGGGGACCTGCCCTAATGCCCTGCCACCACAGGCACACACAGACCTGCACCTATTCAGGGGCTCCCCTGCCTGCAGCCTGCCCCCCAAACAGTCTCCTTCTGCCCCTCAACCCCCTTCTAACCCCTGTCAGGGCCCCTCACACACACCTGGGCATGAGTATCCCACACATGCACATCTCTCCCCTCCCCCTCCACTCCATTTGCTCTAAGGATGGGAAGAGTCTTTTTCTGGGTATACCCAGAGGAGTTGGGTCTGTCCAATGTCCTGGGGAGCCGGAACTGCAAACAATCTACAATGTAACATTTGGATCTCAGGCAACCCAATCCCAAGTGCGCTGTGCAAGCCTAGGAAGGCGAAAACACCCCACTCTGAGCACAAGGTCTGCCTGGGGCAGTGGCTCCTCCAGTGGACTCAGAGACAGGCAGAGGCAGACAGCGTTTTCAGGTTCAAAACCTGTACTTCCCAGAAGCTGGTCCATCAGTAGGGTAAAAAAAAAAAAAAGGCTTTTTTTTTCCCCACTGCCTGACTCTCCTGTGTGATGCCTGTTTCTCAGTGAAACAATGGACAAAAATCTTTTTGGGAGGGAGCAGGACCAAGATGCAGGCAGGTGGACTCCGTGGAGGCTGGATGGGTAGATGGACCATGTCCTGGCTCTAGAGCCCCAGCTGCTGTTCCAGGCACTCACTGATTCCAGAGATCCCCCTGTGGCTTCTCATGAGACTATTTCCAAGACTGATCCTCAGGATATTGAGGATTCAAAAAATAGACAGGTGATATTGATGTCAAAAGGAAATCCAGGGAGGATGGGCGGAATGTCAGAGGGTTAAGAGGTGGTGGAGGAAACGAGGGGACAGGCAGAAGGATCTGCAGTATGGCCCCCAGACCCCCACCTGAAGGGGAGTAGCTTTACAGGGGGTGAAGCAGATCTTCAGGGGCTCTATCTTTCACTTCCCCCTCTGACTTTCCCCTCCCCTATCCCTTTTTCTCTGTCCTATGCATGGACAGTAACAACAACAACAACAATAAGAAGAAGAAGCACAACAATGATCAAGCTACAAGGGCAGCAAAAGGAGAATAAATGGTCTGCAGGAGCAGTGGATTCCAGGTATATGTATCGAGCACAGGCAGTGACCCTGGAAGCAATAAATAAATAAATAAATAAATATATATATATATATATATATAAACTCATAGAGAAAATATACAGGTAATATACATGTATACATGTGTCGGTGTATCCACTTTGTAAATAAATGTACATGCACTTTTGTTTATCTAGTGAAGCAGACCTGCAGGGGTCTACCTTTCTATCACCCTTCTGTGTTTCCACTCCTCTCTCCCTTTCTCTCTGTCCTATGCAAGGACAGTAACAGCAACAACAACGATAATAATAACCACAACAAAGTTCAGGCAACAAGGGCAGCCAAAGGGGAAAACATGGTCTGCAGGAGCAGTGGGTTCGTGGTGCAGGCCCCTAGCCCTGACAATAACCCTGGAGGCAATCAATCAGTCAATCAATCAATCAATCAATAGATAAAGAATACATAAATAAAAAATGCAGGTATTATACATGTATACGTGTCTCTGTGTTTCTACTGAGTCAAATGAAAATGTGCTTTATTTATTTAGTGAAGCAGATCTTCAGGGGGCCTATCTTTCTCTCCCCCATCCCTCTTTAACCTCCTATTTCCATTTTTCTCTGTTCTCCGCAAGGACAGTAACTATCACAACAACAATAATAATATTATTAATAACCACAATATTCAAGCCACAAGGGCAGCAAAAGGGGAAAAAATGGAACATAGGAGCAGTGGATTAGTGGTACTGGCACTGCGCTATGGCAATAACCCCTTGTGGCAATAAATAAATAAATAAATAAATAATACAAGTCATATACAAGAATATGTCCCAGTGTGTGTTTCCACAGTGTAAACGTAAAAGCACTTTTATTTACTTATTTATATTTTATTTATTTCTTACCTAGCCAAGAGAATTTCTTTTCATTGCTAAAAAAATGTCACATTAAGCTTAGCAGGTGGTGCCTCACCTGGTTAAGCACTCATGTTAAACTGTAGGAGGACCTGGGTTCAGGACCCTGGTTCCAACCTGCAGTGGGAAATCTTTACAAGTGGTGCAGATGTGCTGCAGGTATCTCTCTGGTTCTCAAAATCTCTATCCCTCCCTTGTCTCTCAATTCTTGACTGTCCATTCCAAAAAATAAATCAAGATAATAGAAAGCAAAAAAAAAGAAGAAGAAGAAGAAGAAGAAGAAGAAGAAGGCAAAATGAAATATCCTAATATTTCAAGGGGCTGCTAAAAACAGTGCTTTCCTTATTATGATCCTCACAGCATACCATATTCAGAAAGGGAAAAGACACCGCGTTTTTTTAACCCAGTTTATTTAATACATTTATTCATTTATTTATTGAGGTGTTAATGTTTTACATTCGACAGAAGACTAGGGCTCTTATGCCAGAGGTCTCAAGTACCTCTAGATGGCTCTCTGCCTCTACAAAACCAATTGATCGTGCATCATTCCATCCTTCCATCCATCCATCCTTCCATCCATCCACCCATCCATCCATCCATCCATCCATCCATCCATCCAACTATCAATCGACAATCAACCAAGCTAAGTACAAACGGAGATATAATCTTGAATAATAAAGACAGTCAAACCTGCACAGATACGTTGCCAACTGGGCAGTTTGGCTGAATAGGGCGGAGGAGCTGCTCCAGGGAATGTGGTGGGGCGTGTGGCTGTGGGTGGGGTGAGCAGAGGAGCCTGTGAGCTGGGTCCCATCAGGGACGCGGTGGGGTGGTGTGGGCAGCTGTCACAGGTGAAATGTCAAAAGCGCTCGAGCTGGTGATCAGGGCACCCCGAAGTGAGGAGAGAAAAGAGGAGCAGAGCGGACAGGAGAGGAGAGGAGAAGAGAGGAGAGGACAGGAGAGGACAGGAGAGGAACTGAGAAACCCACCTGGACAGAGGTAGCATACCGGCATCCAGCAAGGCAGGCAGGCATGTAGGTAGCTGTAGCCCGGGCTCCCTGGCTCCTGGGCGCACCTCCTCCTTTGCTCTCTTGGCTGCCAGCCCCGAGGTCCGTCGTCAGTCAGCGCTGTCCTCCCGTTCTTCCGTCCCTCTGTGCCAGGGCGCAGGGGTCTGGTTGCTGCAGCTTGACATAGTGGCAGGACAGTTGGGCTGCCCAGTGCCAGTGCGCATGCGCACAGAATCCTGGGAGGGGGACATCACAGAGGGCTCCAGAGGTTGCTAGGCCACGAGGACCCCGGCCACCTAGTTGACCCCTAGGGAGGCAGTGGTGGTGGCAGCAGCCATGACACCCACCCTGAACTTGATCTGAGGGGTGGTGGCCAGCCACCAGAGCCAGAGCCCCAGGCCAAAGCCAGCGCAGGTGGGCAGGGCTCTGAGGCAAGGGGCACGGTGGGGGCGTGTCCGGGGGCGGGGCCGGCATCTGACAGCCCAGGGCTGGGGTCCAAGGGCCGCCAGGCCCCTGTCCAAGCAAGTGCACTGACACACAGACAGACTGACTGACTGACAGCCCCCAACCCACAGACAACCCCCAGGGCCCTGGGAGCCCTGAGCTGCCCCGGATCTGGCGGGCAGCCACCTGGACACAGGCCTCCACAGTGGAGGCCCCTGTAGACCCCGTTGCCTGCTGACAGCGGCCCTCCTCCCCCTCCCTCTACCCCTCCACCTCCCCTTCCTCATCCTCAGAGGGACTCACTCAGGGCCCTTGGCCTAGGCAAGCCAGGGCTGCTGCTCTGGCTGCTGCAGCTGCTATCCAGTGGGTGGGTGCAGGTATCTGGCCCTGTCACTTCCTGATTCTTGGGACCTGCCTGCCTCCAGCTCCACACACTCTCCAGTCCAGCCCCCTGCCCCTCCTCCGCAAGGATGCCCCCTTTTCCCCTTGCCCCCTGTCCCCCAGCTCCCCAACTGTCATCTACTGTTTGCCTCCTTTCCTGCCAGCCTGCTGCTGCCCTCCAGCCCTGGGGGCCCTGGGCCAGCCCAGCTGCCATCTTCACCATCCTGCAGGGGGACCTGCCCTAATGCCCTGCCACCACAGGCACACACAGACCTGCACCTATTCAGGGGCTCCCCTGCCTGCAGCCTGCCCCCCAAACAGTCTCCTTCTGCCCCTCAACCCCCTTCTTACCCCTGTCAGGGCCCCTCACACACACCTGGGCATGAGTATCCCACACATGCACATCTCTCCCCTCCCCCTCCACTCCATTTGCTCTAAGGATGGGAAGAGTCTTTTTCTGGGTATACCCAGAGGAGTTGGGTCTGTCCAATGTCCTGTGGAGCCGGAACTGCAAACAATCTACAATGTAACATTTGGATCTCAGGCAACCCAATCCCAAGTGCGCTGTGCAAGCCTAGGAAGGCGAAAACACCCCACTCTGAGCACAAGGTCTGCCTGGGGCAGTGGCTCCTCCAGTGGACTCAGAGACAGGCAGAGGCAGATAGCGTTTTCAGGTTCAAAACCTGTACTTCCCAGAAGCTGGTCCATCAGTAGGGTAAAAAAAAAAAAAAAGGCTTTTTTTTTTTTTTTCCCACTGCCTGACTCTCCTGTGTGATGCCTGTTTCTCAGTGAAACAAGGGACAAAAATCTTTTTGGGAGGGAGCAGGACCAAGATGCAGGCAGGTGGACTCCGTGGAGGGTGGATGGGTAGATGGACCATGTCCTGGCTCTAGAGCCCCAGCTGCTGTTCCAGGCACTCACTGATTCCAGAGATCCCCCTGTGGCTTCTCATGAGACTATTTCCAAGACTGATCCTCAGGATATTGAGGATTCAAAAAATAGACAGGTGATATTGATGTCAAAAGGAAATCCAGGGAGGTTGGGCTTAATGTCAGAGGGTTAAGAGGTGGTGGAGGAAACGAGGGGACAGGCAGAAGGATCTGCAGTATGGCCCCCAGACCCCCACCTGCAGGGGAGTAGCTTTACAGGGGGTGAAGCAGATCTTCAGGGGCTCTATCTTTCACTTCCCCCTCTGACTTTCCCCTCCCCTATCCCTTTTTCTCTGTCCTATGCATGGACAGTAACAACAACAACAACAATAAGAAGAAGAAGCACAACAATGATCAAGCTACAAGGTCAGCAAAAGGAGAATAAGTGGTCTGCAGGAGCAGTGGATTCCAGGTATATGTATCGAGCACAGGCAGTGACCCTGGAAGCAATAAATAAATAAATATATATATATATATATATATATATATATATATAAACTCATAGAGAAAATATACAGGTAATATACATGTATACATGTGTCGGTGTATCCACTTTGTAAATAAATGTACATGCACTTTTGTTTATCTAGTGAAGCAGACCTGCAGGGGTCTACCTTTCTATCACCCTTCTGTGTTTCCACTCCTCTCTCCCTTTCTCTCTGTCCTATGCAAGGACAGTAACAGCAACAACAACGATAATAATAACCACAACAAAGTTCAGGCAACAAGGGCAGCCAAAGGGGAAAACATGGTCTGCAGGAGCAGTGGGTTCGTGGTGCAGGCCCCTAGCCCTGACAATAACCCTGGAGGCAATCAATCAGTCAATCAATCAATCAATCAATAGATAAAGAATACATAAATAAAAAATGCAGGTATTATACATGTATACGTGTCTCTGTGTTTCTACTGAGTCAAATGAAAATGTGCTTTATTTATTTAGTGAAGCAGATCTTCAGGGGGCCTATCTTTCTCTCCCCCATCCCTCTTTAACCTCCTATTTCCATTTTTCTCTGTTCTCCGCAAGGACAGTAACTATCACAACAACAATAATAATATTATTAATAACCACAATATTCAAGCCACAAGGGCAGCAAAAGGGGAAAAAATGGAACATAGGAGCAGTGGATTAGTGGTACTGGCACTGCGCTATGGCAATAACCCCTTGTGGCAATAAATAAATAAATAAATAAATAATACAAGTCATATACAAGAATATGTCCCAGTGTGTGTTTCCACAGTGTAAACGTAAAAGCACTTTTATTTACTTATTTATATTTTATTTATTTCTTACCTAGCCAAGAGAATTTCTTTTCATTGCTAAAAAAATGTCACATTAAGCTTAGCAGGTGGTGCCTCACCTGGTTAAGCACTCATGTTAAACTGTAGGAGGACCTGGGTTCAGGACCCTGGTTCCAACCTGCAGTGGGAAATCTTTACAAGTGGTGCAGATGTGCTGCAGGTATCTCTCTGGTTCTCAAAATCTCTATCCCTCCCTTGTCTCTCAATTCTTGACTGTCCATTCCAAAAAATAAATCAAGATAATAGAAAGCAAAAAAAAAAAAAGAAGAAGAAGAAGAAGAAGAAGAAGAAGGCAAAATGAAATATCCTAATATTTCAAGGGGCTGCTAAAAACAATGCTTTCCTTATTATGATCCTCACAGCATACCATATTCAGAAAGGGAAAAGACACCGCGTTTTTTTAACCCAGTTTATTTAATACATTTATTCATTTATTTATTGAGGTGTTAATGTTTTACATTCGACAGAAGACTAGGGCTCTTATGCCAGAGGTCTCAAGTACCCCTAGATGGCTCTCTGCCTCTACAAAACCAATTGATCGTGCATCATTCCATCCTTCCATCCATCCATCCTTCCATCCATCCACCCATCCATCCATCCATCCATCCATCCAACTATCAATCGACAATCAACCAAGCTAAGTACAAACGGAGATATAATCTTGAATAATAAAGACAGTCAAACCTGCACAGATACGTTGCCAACTGGGCAGTTTGGCTGAATAGGGCGGAGGAGCTGCTCCAGGGAATGTGGTGGGGCGTGTGGCTGTGGGTGGGGTGAGCAGAGGAGCCTGTGAGCTGGGTCCCATCAGGGACGCGGTGGGGTGGTGTGGGCAGCTGTCACAGGTGAAATGTCAAAAGCGCTCGAGCTGGTGATCAGGGCACCCGGAAGTGAGGAGAGAAAAGAGGAGCGGAGCGGACAGGAGAGGAGAGGAGAAGAGAGGAGAGGACAGGAGAGGACAGGAGAGGAACTGAGAAACCCACCTGGACAGAGGTAGCATACCGGCATCCAGCAAGGCAGGCAGGCATGTAGGTAGCTGTAGCCCGGGCTCCCTGGCTCCTGGGCGCACCTCCTCCTTTGCTCTCTTGGCTGCCAGCCCCGAGGTCCGTCGTCAGTCAGCGCTGTCCTCCCGTTCTTCCGTCCCTCTGTGCCAGGGCCCAGGGGTCTGGTTGCTGCAGCTTGACATAGTGGCAGGACAGTTGGGCTGCCCAGTGCCAGTGCGCATGCGCACAGAATCCTGGGAGGGGGACATCACAGAGGGCTCCAGAGGTTGCTAGGCCACGAGGACCCCGCCCACCTAGTTGACCCCTAGGGAGGCAGTGGTGGTGGCAGCAGCCATGACACCCACCCTGAACTTGATCTGAGGGGTGGTGGCCAGCCACCAGAGCCAGAGCCCCAGGCCAAAGCCAGCGCAGGTGGGCAGGGCTCTGAGGCAAGGGGCACGGTGGGGGCGTGTCCGGGGGCGGGGCCGGCATCTGACAGCCCAGGGCTGGGGTCCAAGGGCCGCCAGGCCCCTGTCCAAGCAAGTGCACTGACACACAGACAGACTGACTGACTGACAGCCCCCAACCCACAGACACCCCCCAGGGCCCTGGGAGCCCTGAGCTGCCCCGGATCTGGCGGGCAGCCACCTGGACACAGGCCTCCACAGTGGAGGCCCCTGTAGACCCCGTTGCCTGCTGACAGCGGCCCTCCTCTCCCTCCCTCTACCCCTCCCCCTCCCCTTCCTCATCCTCAGAGGGACTCACTCAGGGCCCTTGGCCTAGGCAAGCCAGGGCTGCTGCTCTGGCTGCTGCAGCTGCTATCCAGTGGGTGGGTGCAGGTATCTGGCCCTGTCACTTCCTGATTCTTGGGACCTGCCTGCCTCCAGCTCCACCCACTCTCCAGTCCAGCACCCTGCCCCTCCTCCGCAAGGATGCCCCCTTTTCCCCTTGCCCCCTGTCCCCCAGCTCCCCAACTGTCATCTACTGTTTGCCTCCTTTCCTGCCAGCCTGCTGCTGCCCTCCAGCCCTGGGGGCCCTGGGCCAGCCCAGCTGCCATCTTCACCATCCTGCAGGGGGACCTGCCCTAATGCCCTGCCACCACAGGCACACACAGACCTGCACCTATTCAGGGGCTCCCCTGCCTGCAGCCTGCCCCCCAAACAGTCTCCTTCTGCCCCTCAACCCCCTTCTAACCCCTGTCAGGGCCCCTCACACACACCTGGGCATGAGTATCCCACACATGCACATCTCTCCCCTCCCCCTCCACTCCATTTGCTCTAAGGATGGGAAGAGTCTTTTTCTGGGTATACCCAGAGGAGTTGGGTCTGTCCAATGTCCTGGGGAGCCGGAACTGCAAACAATCTACAATGTAACATTTGGATCTCAGGCAACCCAATCCCAAGTGCGCTGTGCAAGCCTAGGAAGGCGAAAACACCCCACTCTGAGCACAAGGTCTGCCTGGGGCAGTGGCTCCTCCAGTGGACTCAGAGACAGGCAGAGGCAGACAGCGTTTTCAGGTTCAAAACCTGTACTTCCCAGAAGCTGGTCCATCAGTAGGGTAAAAAAAAAAAAAAGGCTTTTTTTTTCCCACTGCCTGACTCTCCTGTGTGATGCCTGTTTCTCAGTGAAACAAGGGACAAAAATCTTTTTGGGAGGGAGCAGGACCAAGATGCAGGCAGGTGGACTCCGTGGAGGCTGGATGGGTAGATGGACCATGTCCTGGCTCTAGAGCCCCAGCTGCTGTTCCAGGCACTCACTGATTCCAGAGATCCCCCTGTGGCTTCTCATGAGACTATTTCCAAGACTGATCCTCAGGATATTGAGGATTCAAAAAATAGACAGGTGATATTGATGTCAAAAGGAAATCCAGGGAGGATGGGCGGAATGTCAGAGGGTTAAGAGGTGGTGGAGGAAACGAGGGGACAGGCAGAAGGATCTGCAGTATGGCCCCCAGACCCCCACCTGAAGGGGAGTAGCTTTACAGGGGGTGAAGCAGATCTTCAGGGGCTCTATCTTTCACTTCCCCCTCTGACTTTCCCCTCCCCTATCCCTTTTTCTCTGTCCTATGCATGGACAGTAACAACAACAACAACAATAAGAAGAAGAAGCACAACAATGATCAAGCTACAAGGGCAGCAAAAGGAGAATAAATGGTCTGCAGGAGCAGTGGATTCCAGGTATATGTATCGAGCACAGGCAGTGACCCTGGAAGCAATAAATAAATAAATAAATAAATAAATATATATATATATAAACTCATAGAGAAAATATACAGGTAATATACATGTATACATGTGTCGGTGTATCCACTTTGTAAATAAATGTACATGCACTTTTGTTTATCTAGTGAAGCAGACCTGCAGGGGTCTACCTTTCTCTCACCCTTCTGTGTTTCCACTCCTCTCTCCCTTTCTCTCTGTCCTATGCAAGGACAGTAACAGCAACAACAACGATAATAATAACCACAACAAAGTTCAGGCAACAAGGGCAGCCAAAGGGGAAAACATGGTCTGCAGGAGCAGTGGGTTCGTGGTGCAGGCCCCTAGCCCTGACAATAACCTTGGAGGCAATCAATCAGTCAATCAATCAATCAATAAATAAAGAATACATAAATAAAAAATGCAGGTATTATACATGTATACGTGTCTCTGTGTTTCTACTGAGTCAAATGAAAATGTGCTTTATTTATTTAGTGAAGCAGATCTTCAGGGGGCCTATCTTTCTCTCCCCCATCCCTCTTTAACCTCCTATTTCCATTTTTCTCTGTTCTCCGCAAGGACAGTAACTATCACAACAACAATAATAATATTATTAATAACCACAATATTCAAGCCACAAGGGCAGCAAAAGGGGAAAAAATGGAACATAGGAGCAGTGGATTAGTGGTACTGGCACTGCGCTATGGCAATAACCCCTTGTGGCAATAAATAAATAAATAAATAATACAAGTATTATACAAGAATATGTCCCAGTGTGTGTTTCCACAGTGTAAACGTAAAAGCACTTTTATTTACTTATTTATATTTTATTTATTTCTTACCTAGCCAAGAGAATTTCTTTTCATTGCTAAAAAAATGTCACATTAATCTTAGCAGGTGGTGCCTCACCTGGTTAAGCACTCATGTTAAACTGTAGGAGGACCTGGGTTCAAGACCCTGGTTCCAACCTGCAGTGGGAAATCTTTACAAGTGGTGCAGATGTGCTGCAGGTATCTCTCTGGTTCTCAAAATCTCTATCCCTCCCTTGTCTCTCAATTCTTGACTGTCCATTCCAAAAAATAAATCAAGATAATAGAAAGCAAAAAAAAAGAAGATGAAGAAGAAGAAGAAGAAGAAGAAGAAGAAGGCAAAATGAAATATCCTAATATTTCAAGGGGCTGCTAAAAACAATGCTTTCCTTATTATGATCCTCACAGCATACCATATTCAGAAAGGGAAAAGACACCGCGTTTTTTTAACCCAGTTTATTTAATACATTTATTCATTTATTTATTGAGGTGTTAATGTTTTACATTCGACAGAAGACTAGGGCTCTTATGCCAGAGGTCTCAAGTACCGCTAGATGGCTCTCTGCCTCTACAAAACCAATTGATCGTGCATCATTCCATCCTTCCATCCATCCATCCTTCCATCCATCCACCCATCCATCCATCCATCCATCCATCCATCCATCCAACTATCAATCGACAATCAACCAAGCTAAGTACAAACGGAGATATAATCTTGAATAATAAAGACAGTCAAACCTGCACAGATACGTTGCCAACTGGGCAGTTTGGCTGAATAGGGCGGAGGAGCTGCTCCAGGGAATGTGGTGGGGCGTGTGGCTGTGGGTGGGGTGAGCAGAGGAGCCTGTGAGCTGGGTCCCATCAGGGACGCGGTGGGGTGGTGTGGGCAGCTGTCACAGGTGAAATGTCAAAAGCGCTCGAGCTGGTGATCAGGGCACCCGGAAGTGAGGAGAGAAAAGAGGAGCGGAGCGGACAGGAGAGGAGAGGAGAAGAGAGGAGAGGACAGGAGAGGACAGGAGAGGAACTGAGAAACCCACCTGGACAGAGGTAGCATACCGGCATCCAGCAAGGCAGGCAGGCATGTAGGTAGCTGTAGCCCGGGCTCCCTGGCTCCTGGGCGCACCTCCTCCTTTGCTCTCTTGGCTGCCAGCCCCGAGGTCCGTCGTCGGTCAGCGCTGTCCTCCCGTTCTTCCGTCCCTCTGTGCCAGGGCCCAGGGGTCTGGTTGCTGCAGCTTGTCATAGTGGCAGGACAGTTGGGCTGCCCAGTGCCAGTGCGCATGCGCACAGAATCCTGGGAGGGGGACATCACAGAGGGCTCCAGAGGTTGCTAGGCCACGAGGACCCCGCCCACCTAGTTGACCCCTAGGGAGGCAGTGGTGGTGGCAGCAGCCATGACACCCACCCTGAACTTGATCTGAGGGGTGGTGGCCAGCCACCAGAGCCAGAGCCCCAGGCCAAAGCCAGCGAAGGTGGGCAGGGCTCTGAGGCAAGGGGCACGGTGGGGGCGTGTCCGGGGGCGGGGCCGGCATCTGACAGCCCAGGGCTGGGGTCCAAGGGCCACCAGGCCCCTGTCCAAGCAAGTGCACTGACACACAGACAGACTGACTGACTGACAGCCCCCAACCCACAGACACCCCCCAGGGCCCTGGGAGCCCTGAGCTGCCCCGGATCTGGCGGGCAGCCACCTGGACACAGGCCTCCACAGTGGAGGCCCCTGTAGACCCCGTTGCCTGCTGACAGCGGCCCTCCTCCCCCTCCCTCTACCCCTCCCCCTCCCCTTCCTCATCCTCAGAGGGACTCACTCAGGGCCCTTGGCCTAGGCAAGCCAGGGCTGCTGCTCTGGCTGCTGCAGCTGCTATCCAGTGGGTGGGTGCAGGTATCTGGCCCTGTCACTTCCTGATTCTTGGGACCTGCCTGCCTCCAGCTCCACCCACTCTCCAGTCCAGCCCCCTGCCCCTCCTCCACAAGGATGCCCCCTTTTCCCCTTGCCCCCTGTCCCCCAGCTCCCCAACTGTCATCTACTGTTTGCCTCCTTTCCTGCCAGCCTGCTGCTGCCCTCCAGCCCTGGGGGCCCTGGGCCAGCCCAGCTGCCATCTTCACCATCCTGCAGGGGGACCTGCCCTAATGCCCTGCCACCACAGGCACACACAGACCTGCACCTATTCAGGGGCTCCCCTGCCTGCAGCCTGCCCCCCAAACAGTCTCCTTCTGCCCCTCAACCCCCTTCTAACCCCTGTCAGGGCCCCTCACACACACCTGGGCATGAGTATCCCACACATGCACATCTCTCCCCTCCCCCTCCACTCCATTTGCTCTAAGGATGGGAAGAGTCTTTTTCTGGGTATACCCAGAGGAGTTGGGTCTGTCCAATGTCCTGGGGAGCCGGAACTGCAAACAATCTACAATGTAACATTTGGATCTCAGGCAACCCAATCCCAAGTGCGCTGTGCAAGCCTAGGAAGGCGAAAACACCCCACTCTGAGCACAAGGTCTGCCTGGGGCAGTGGCTCCTCCAGTGGACTCAGAGACAGGCAGAGGCAGACAGCGTTTTCAGGTTCAAAACCTGTACTTCCCAGAAGCTGGTCCATCAGTAGGGTAAAAAAAAAAAAAAGGCTTTTTTTTTTCCCACTGCCTGACTCTCCTGTGTGATGCCTGTTTCTCAGTGAAACAAGGGACAAAAATCTTTTTGGGAGGGAGCAAGACCAAGATGCAGGCAGGTGGACTCCGTGGAGGCTGGATGGGTAGATGGACCATGTCCTGGCTCTAGAGCCCCAGCTGCTGTTCCAGGCACTCACTGATTCCAGAGATCCCCCTGTGGCTTCTCATGAGACTATTTCCAAGACTGATCCTCAGGATATTGAGGATTCAAAAAATAGACAGGTGATATTGATGTCAAAAGGAAATCCAGGGAGGATGGGCGGAATGTCAGAGGGTTAAGAGGTGGTGGAGGAAACGAGGGGACAGGCAGAAGGATCTGCAGTATGGCCCCCAGACCCCCACCTGAAGGGGAGTAGCTTTACAGGGGGTGAAGCAGATCTTCAGGGGCTCTATCTTTCACTTCCCCCTCTGACTTTCCCCTCCCCTATCCCTTTTTCTCTGTCCTATGCATGGACAGTAACAACAACAACAACAATAAGAAGAAGAAGCACAACAATGATCAAGCTACAAGGGCAGCAAAAGGAGAATAAATGGTCTGCAGGAGCAGTGGATTCCAGGTATATGTATCGAGCACAGGCAGTGACCCTGGAAGCAATAAATATATATATATATATATATATATATATATATATATATATATAAACTCATAGAGAAAATATACAGGTAATATACATGTATACATGTGTCGGTGTATCCACTTTGTAAATAAATGTACATGCACTTTTGTTTATCTAGTGAAGCAGACCTGCAGGGGTCTACCTTTCTCTCACCCTTCTGTGTTTCCACTCCTCTCTCCCTTTCTCTCTGTCCTATGCAAGGACAGTAACAGCAACAACAACGATAATAATAACCACAACAAAGTTCAGGCAACAAGGGCAGCCAAAGGGGAAAACATGGTCTGCAGGAGCAGTGGGTTCGTGGTGCAGGCCCCTAGCCCTGACAATAACCCTGGAGGCAATCAATCAGTCAATCAATCAATCAATAGATAAAGAATACATAAATAAAAAATGCAGGTATTATACATGTATACATGTCTCTGTGTTTCTACTGAGTCAAATGAAAATGTGCTTTATTTATTTAGTGAAGCAGATCTTCAGGGGGCCTATCTTTCTCTCCCCCATCCCTCTTTAACCTCCTATTTCCATTTTTCTCTGTTCTCCGCAAGGACAGTAACTATCACAACAACAATAATAATATTATTAATAACCACAATATTCAAGCCACAAGGGCAGCAAAAGGGGAAAAAATGGAACATAGGAGCAGTGGATTAGTGGTACTGGCACTGCGCTATGGCAATAACCCCTTGTGGCAATAAATAAATAAATAAATAATACAAGTATTATACAAGAATATGTCCCAGTGTGTGTTTCCACAGTGTAAACGTAAAAGCACTTTTATTTACTTATTTATATTTTATTTATTTCTTACCTAGCCAAGAGAATTTCTTTTCATTGCTAAAAAAATGTCACATTAAGCTTAGCAGGTGGTGCCTCACCTGGTTAAGCACTCATGTTAAACTGTAGGAGGACCTGGGTTCAAGACCCTGGTTCCAACCTGCAGTGGGAAATCTTTACAAGTGGTGCAGATGTGCTGCAGGTATCTCTCTGGTTCTCAAAATCTCTATCCCTCCCTTGTCTCTCAATTCTTGACTGTCCATTCCAAAAATAAATCAAGATAATAGAAAGCAAAAAAAAAGAAGATGAAGAAGAAGAAGAAGAAGAAGAAGAAGAAGAAGAAGAAGAAGGCAAAATGAAATATCCTAATATTTCAAGGGGCTGCTAAAAACAATGCTTTCCTTATTATGATCCTCACAGCATACCATATTCAGAAAGGGAAAAGACACCGCGGTTTTTTAACCCAGTTTATTTAATACATTTATTCATTTATTTATTGAGGTGTTAATGTTTTACATTCGACAGAAGACTAGGGCTCTTATGCCAGAGGTCTCAAGTACCGCTAGATGGCTCTCTGCCTCTACAAAACCAATTGATCGTGCATCATTCCATCCTTCCATCCATCCATCCTTCCATCCATCCATCCATCCATCCATCCATCCATCCATCCATCCATCCATCCAACTATCAATCGACAATCAACCAAGCTAAGTACAAACGGAGATATAATCTTGAATAATAAAGACAGTCAAACCTGCACAGATACGTTGCCAACTGGGCAGTTTGGCTGAATAGGGCGGAGGAGCTGCTCCAGGGAATGTGGTGGGGCGTGTGGCTGTGGGTGGGGTGAGCAGAGGAGCCTGTGAGCTGGGTCCCATCAGGGACGCGGTGGGGTGGTGTGGGCAGCTGTCACAGGTGAAATGTCAAAAGCGCTCGAGCTGGTGATCAGGGCACCCGGAAGTGAGGAGAGAAAAGAGGAGCGGAGCGGACAGGAGAGGAGAGGAGAAGAGAGGAGAGGACAGGAGAGGACAGGAGAGGAACTGAGAAACCCACCTGGACAGAGGTAGCATACCGGCATCCAGCAAGGCAGGCAGGCATGTAGGTAGCTGTAGCCCGGGCTCCCTGGCTCCTGGGCGCACCTCCTCCTTTGCTCTCTTGGCTGCCAGCCCCGAGGTCCGTCGTCGGTCAGCGCTGTCCTCCCGTTCTTCCGTCCCTCTGTGCCAGGGCCCAGGGGTCTGGTTGCTGCCGCTTGACATAGTGGCAGGACAGTTGGGCTGCCCAGTGCCAGTGCGCATGCGCACAGAATCCTGGGAGGGGGACATCACAGAGGGCTCCAGAGGTTGCTAGGCCACGAGGACCCCGCCCACCTAGTTGACCCCTAGGGAGGCAGTGGTGGTGGCAGCCATGACACCCACCCTGAACTTGATCTGAGGGGTGGTGGCCAGCCACCAGAGCCAGAGCCCCAGGCCAAAGCCAGCGCAGGTGGGCAGGGCTCTGAGTCAAGGGGCACGGTGGGGGCGTGTCCGGGGGCGGGGCCGGCATCTGACAGCCCAGGGCTGGGGTCCAAGGGCCGCCAGGCCCCTGTCCAAGCAAGTGCACTGACACACAGACAGACTGACTGACTGACAGCCCCCAACCCACAGACACCCCCCAGGGCCCTGGGAGCCCTGAGCTGCCCCGGATCTGGCGGGCAGCCACCTGGACACAGGCCTCCACAGTAGTGGCCCCTGTAGACTCCGTTGCCTGCTGACAGCGGCCCTCCTCCCCCTCCCTCTACCCCTCCCCCTCCCCTTCCTCATCCTCAGAGGGACTCACTCAGGGCCCTTGGCCTAGGCAAGCCAGGGCTGCTGCTCTGGCTGCTGCAGCTGCTATCCAGTGGGTGGGTGCAGGTATCTGGCCCTGTCACTTCCTGATTCTTGAGACCTGCCTGCCTCCAGCTCCACCCACTCTCCAGTCCAGCCCCCTGCCCCTCCTCCGCAAGGATGCCCCCTTTTCCCCTTGCCCCCTGTCCCCCAGCTCCCCAACTGTCATCTACTGTTTGCCTCCTTTCCTGCCAGCCTGCTGCTGCCCTCCAGCCCTGGGGGCCCTGGGCCAGCCCAGCTGCCATCTTCACCATCCTGCAGGGGGACCTGCCCTAATGCCCTGCCACCACAGGCACACACAGACCTGCACCTATTCAGGGGCTCCCCTGCCTGCAGCCTGCCCCCCAAACAGTCTCCTTCTGCCGCTCAACCCCCTTCTTACCCCTGTCAGGGCCCCTCACACACACCTGGGCATGAGTATCCCACACATGCACATCTCTCCCCTCCCCCTCCACTCCATTTGCTCTAAGGATGGGAAGAGTCTTTTTCTGGGTATACCCAGAGGAGTTGGGTCTGTCCAATGTGCTGGGGAGCCGGAACTGCAAACAATCTACAATGTAACATTTGGATCTCAGGCAACCCAATCCCAAGTGCGCTGTGCAAGCCTAGGAAGGCGAAAACACCCCACTCTGAGCACAAGGTCTGCCTGGGGCAGTGGCTCCTCCAGTGGACTCAGAGACAGGCAGAGGCAGACAGCGTTTTCAGGTTCAAAACCTATACTTCCCAGAAGCTGGTCCATCAGTAGGGTAAAAAAAAAAAAAAAGGCTTTTTTTTTTTTTCCCACTGCCTGACTCTCCTGTGTGATGCCTGTTTCTCAGTGAAACAAGGGACAAAAATCTTTTTGGGAGGGAGCAGGACCAAGATGCAGGCAGGTGGACTCCGTGGAGGCTGGATGGGTAGATGGACCATGTCCTGGCTCTAGAGCCCCAGCTGCTGTTCCAGGCACTCACTGATTCCAGAGATCCCCCTGTGGCTTCTCATGAGACTATTTCCAAGACTGATCCTCAGGATATTGAGGATTCAAAAAATAGACAGGTGATATTGATGTCAAAAGGAAATCCAGGGAGGATGGGCGGAATGTCAGAGGGTTAAGAGGTGGTGGAGGAAACGAGGGGACAGGCAGAAGGATCTGCAGTATGGCCCCCAGACCCCCACCTGCAGGGGAGTAGCTTTACAGGGGGTGAAGCAGATCTTCAGGGGCTCTATCTTTCACTTCCCCCTCTGACTTTCCCCTCCCCTATCCCTTTTTCTCTGTCCTATGCATGGACAGTAACAACAACAACAACAATAAGAAGAAGAAGCACAACAATGATCAAGCTACAAGGGCAGCAAAAGGAGAATAAATGGTCTGCAGGAGCAGTGGATTCCAGGTATATGTATCGAGCACAGGCAGTGACCCTGGAAGCAATAAATAAATAAATATATATATATATATATATATAAACTCATAGAGAAAATATACAGGTAATATACATGTATACATGTGTCGGTGTATCCACTTTGTAAATAAATGTACATGCACTTTTGTTTATCTAGTGAAGCAGACCTGCAGGGGTCTACCTTTCTCTCACCCTTCTGTGTTTCCACTCCTCTCTCCCTTTCTCTCTGTCCTATGCAAGGACAGTAACAGCAACAACAACGATAATAATAACCACAACAAAGTTCAGGCAACAAGGGCAGCCAAAGGGGAAAACATGGTCTGCAGGAGCAGTGGGTTCGTGGTGCAGGCCCCTAGCCCTGACAATAACCCTGGAGGCAATCAATCAGTCAATCAATCAATCAATAGATAAAGAATACATAAATAAAAAATGCAGGTATTATACATGTATACGTGTCTCTGTGTTTCTACTGAGTCAAATGAAAATGTGCTTTATTTATTTAGTGAAGCAGATCTTCAGGGGGCCTATCTTTCTCTCCCCCATCCCTCTTTAACCTCCTATTTCCATTTTTCTCTGTTCTCCGCAAGGACAGTAACTATCACAACAACAATAATAATATTATTAATAACCACAATATTCAAGCCACAAGGGCAGCAAAAGGGGAAAAAATGGAACATAGGAGCAGTGGATTAGTGGTACTGGCACTGCGCTATGGCAATAACCCCTTGTGGCAATAAATAAATAAATAAATAATACAAGTATTATACAAGAATATGTCCCAGTGTGTGTTTCCACAGTGTAAACGTAAAAGCACTTTTATTTACTTATTTATATTTTATTTATTTCTTACCTAGCCAAGAGAATTTCTTTTCATTGCTAAAAAAATGTCACATTAAGCTTAGCAGGTGGTGCCTCACCTGGTTAAGCACTCATGTTAAACTGTAGGAGGACCTGGGTTCAAGACCCTGGTTCCAACCTGCAGTGGGAAATCTTTACAAGTGGTGCAGATGTGCTGCAGGTATCTCTCTGGTTCTCAAAATCTCTATCCCTCCCTTGTCTCTCAATTCTTGACTGTCCATTCCAAAAAATAAATCAAGATAATAGAAAGCAAAAAAAAAGAAGATGAAGAAGAAGAAGAAGAAGAAGAAGGCAAAATGAAATATCCTAATATTTCAAGGGGCTGCTAAAAACAACGCTTTCCTTATTATGATCCTCAAGCATACCATATTCAGAAAGGGAAAAGACACCGCGTTTTTTTAACCCAGTTTATTTAATACATTTATTCATTTATTTATTGAGGTGTTAATGTTTTACATTCGACAGAAGACTAGGGCTCTTATGCCAGAGGTCTCAAGTACCGCTAGATGGCTCTCTGCCTCTACAAAACCAATTGATCGTGCATCATTCCATCCTTCCATCCATCCATCCTTCCATCCATCCACCCATCCATCCATCCATCCATCCATCCATCCATCCATCCATCCAACTATCAATCGACAATCAACCAAGCTAAGTACAAACGGAGATATAATCTTGAATAATAAAGACAGTCAAACCTGCACAGATACGTTGCCAACTGGGCAGTTTGGCTGAATAGGGCGGAGGAGCTGCTCCAGGGAATGTGGTGGGGCGTGTGGCTGTGGGTGGGGTGAGCAGAGGAGCCTGTGAGCTGGGTCCCATCAGGGACGCGGTGGGGTGGTGTGGGCAGCTGTCACAGGTGAAATGTCAAAAGCGCTCGAGCTGGTGATCAGGGCACCCGGAAGTGAGGAGAGAAAAGAGGAGCGGAGCGGACAGGAGAGGAGAGGAGAAGAGAGGAGAGGACAGGAGAGGACAGGAGAGGAACTGAGAAACCCACCTGGACAGAGGTAGCATACCGGCATCCAGCAAGGCTGGCAGGCATGTAGGTAGCTGTAGCCCGGGCTCCCTGGCTCCTGGGCGCACCTCCTCCTTTGCTCTCTTGGCTGCCAGCCCCAAGGTCCGTCGTCGGTCAGCGCTGTCCTCCCGTTCTTCCGTCCCTCTGTGCCAGGGCCCAGGGGTCTGGTTGCTGCCGCTTGACATAGTGGCAGGACAGTTGGGCTGCCCAGTGCCAGTGCGCATGCGCACAGAATCCTGGGAGGGGGACATCACAGAGGGCTCCAGAGGTTGCTAGGCCACGAGGACCCCGCCCACCTAGTTGACCCCTAGGGAGGCAGTGGTGGTGGCAGCAGCCATGACACCCACCCTGAACTTGATCTGAGGGGTGGTGGCCAGCCACCAGAGCCAGAGCCCCAGGCCAAAGCCAGCTCAGGTGGGCAGGGCTCTGAGGCAAGGGGCACGGTGGGGGCGTGTCCGGGGGCGGGGCCGGCATCTGACAGCCCAGGGCTGGGGTCCAAGGGCCGCCAGGCCCCTGTCCAAGCAAGTGCACTGACACACAGACAGACTGACTGACTGACAGCCCCCAACCCACAGACACCCCCCAGGGCCCTGGGAGCCCTGAGCTGCCCCGGATCTGGCGGGCAGCCACCTGGACACAGGCCTCCACAGTGGAGGCCCCTGTATACCCCGTTGCCTGCTGACAGCGGCCCTCCTCCCCCTCCGTCTACCCCTCCCCCTCCCCTTCCTCATCCTCAGAGGGACTCACTCAGGGCCCTTGGCCTAGGCAAGCCAGGGCTGCTGCTCTGGCTGCTGCAGCTGCTATCCAGTGGGTGGGTGCAGGTATCTGGCCCTGTCACTTCCTGATTCTTGGGACCTGCCTGCCTCCAGCTCCACCCACTCTCCAGTCCAGCCCCCTGCCCCTCCTCCGCAAGGATGCCCCCTTTTCCCCTTGCCCCCTGTCCCCCAGCTCCCCAACTGTCATCTACTGTTTGCCTCCTTTCCTGCCAGCCTGCTGCTGCCCTCCAGCCCTGGGGGCCCTGGGCCAGCCCAGCTGCCATCTTCACCATCCTGCAGGGGGACCTGCCCTAATGCCCTGCCACCACAGGCACACACAGACCTGCACCTATTCAGGGGGTCCCCTGCCTGCAGCCTGCCCCCCAAACAGTCTCGTTCTGCCCCTCAACCCCCTTCTAACCCCTGTCAGGGCCCCTCACACACACCTGGGCATGAGTATCCCACACATGCACATCTCTCCCCTCCCCCTCCACTCCATTTGCTCTAAGGATGGGAAGAGTCTTTTTCTGGGTATACCCAGATGAGTTGGGTCTGTCCAATGTCCTGGGGAGCCGGAACTGCAAACAATCTACAATGTAACATTTGGATCTCAGGCAACCCAATCCCACGTGCGCTGTGCAAGCCTAGGAAGGCGAAAACACCCCACTCTGAGCACAAGGTCTGCCTGGGGCAGTGGCTCCTCCAGTGGACTCAGAGACAGGCAGAGGCAGACAGCGTTTTCAGGTTCAAAACCTGTACTTCCCAGAAGCTGGTCCATCAGTAGGGTAAAAAAAAAAAAAAGGCTTTTTTTTTCCCACTGCCTGACTCTCCTGTGTGATGCCTGTTTCTCAGTGAAACAAGGGACAAAAATCTTTTTGGGAGGGAGCAGGACCAAGATGCAGGCAGGTGGACTCCGTGGAGGGTGGATGGGTAGATGGACCATGTCCTGGCTCTAGAGCCCCAGCTGCTGTTCCAGGCACTCACTGATTCCAGAGATCCCCCTGTGGCTTTTCATGAGACTATTTCCAAGACTGATCCTCAGGATATTGAGGATTCAAAAAATAGACAGGTGATATTGATGTCAAAAGGAAATCCAGGGAGGTTGGGCGGAATGTCAGAGGGTTAAGAGGTGGTGGAGGAAACGAGGGGACAGGCAGAAGGATCTGCAGTATGGCCCCCAGACCCCCACCTGCAGGGGAGTAGCTTTACACGGGGTGAAGCAGATCTTCAGGGGCTCTATCTTTCACTTCCCCCTCTGACTTTCCCCTCCCCTATCCCTTTTTCTCTGTCCTATGCATGGACAGTAACAACAACAACAACAATAAGAAGAAGAAGCACAACAATGATCAAGCTACAAGGGCAGCAAAAGGAGAATAAATGGTCTGCAGGAGCAGTGGATTCCAGGTATATGTATCGAGCACAGGCAGTGACCCTGGAAGCAATAAATAAATAAATAAATATATATATATATATATATATATATAAACTCATAGAGAAAATATACAGGTAATATACATGTATACATGTGTCGGTGTATCCACTTTGTAAATAAATGTACATGCACTTTTGTTTATCTAGTGAAGCAGACCTGCAGGGGTCTACCTTTCTCTCACCCTTCACTGTTTCCACTCCTCTCTCCCTTTCTCTCTGTCCTATGCAAGGACAGTAACAGCAACAACAACGATAATAATAACCACAACAAAGTTCAGGCAACAAGGGCAGCCAAAGGGGAAAACATGGTCTGCAGGAGCAGTGGGTTCGTGGTGCAGGCCCCTAGCCCTGACAATAACCCTGGAGGCAATCAATCAGTCAATCAATCAATCAATAGATAAAGAATACATAAATAAAAAATGCAGGTATTATACATGTATACGTGTCTCTGTGTTTCTACTGAGTCAAATGAAAATGTGCTTTATTTATTTAGTGAAGCAGATCTTCAGGGGGCCTATCTTTCTCTCCCCCATCCCTCTTTAACCTCCTATTTCCATTTTTCTCTGTTCTCCGCAAGGACAGTAACTATCACAACAACAATAATAATATTATTAATAACCACAATATTCAAGCCACAAGGGCAGCAAAAGGGGAAAAAATGGAACATAGGAGCAGTGGATTAGTGGTACTGGCACTGCGCTATGGCAATAACCCCTTGTGGCAATAAATAAATAAATAAATAATACAAGTATTATACAAGAATATGTCCCAGTGTGTGTTTCCACAGTGTAAACGTAAAAGCACTTTTATTTACTTATTTATATTTTATTTATTTCTTACCTAGCCAAGAGAATTTCTTTTCATTGCTAAAAAAATGTCACATTAAGCTTAGCAGGTGGTGCCTCACCTGGTTAAGCACTCATGTTAAACTGTAGGAGGACCTGGGTTCAAGACCCTGGTTCCAACCTGCAGTGGGAAATCTTTACAAGTGGTGCAGATGTGCTGCAGGTATCTCTCTGGTTCTCAAAATCTCTATCCCTCCCTTGTCTCTCAATTCTTGACTGTCCATTCCAAAAAATAAATCAAGATAATAGAAAGCAAAAAAAAAGAAGATGAAGAAGAAGAAGAAGAAGAAGAAGGCAAAATGAAATATCCTAATATTTCAAGGGGCTGCTAAAAACAATGCTTTCCTTATTATGATCCTCACAGCATACCATATTCAGAAAGGGAAAAGACACCGCGTTTTTTTAACCCAGTTTATTTAATACATTTATTCATTTATTTATTGAGGTGTTAATGTTTTACATTCGACAGAAGACTAGGGCTCTTATGCCAGAGGTCTCAAGTACCGCTAGATGGCTCTCTGCCTCTACAAAACCAATTGATCGTGCATCATTCCATCCTTCCATCCATCCATCCTTCCATCCATCCACCCATCCATCCATCCATCCATCCATCCATCCATCCATCCAACTATCAATCGACAATCAACCAAGCTAAGTACAAACGGAGATATAATCTTGAATAATAAAGACAGTCAAACCTGCACAGATACGTTGCCAACTGGGCAGTTTGGCTGAATAGGGCGGAGGAGCTGCTCCAGGGAATGTGGTGGGGCGTGTGGCTGTGGGTGGGGTGAGCAGAGGAGCCTGTGAGCTGGGTCCCATCAGGGACGCGGTGGGGTGGTGTGGGCAGCTGTCACAGGTGAAATGTCAAAAGCGCTCGAGCTGGTGATCAGGGCACCCGGAAGTGAGGAGAGAAAAGAGGAGCGGAGCGGACAGGAGAGGAGAGGAGAAGAGAGGAGAGGACAGGAGAGGAAAGGAGAGGAACTGAGAAACCCACCTGGACAGAGGTAGCATACCGGCATCCAGCAAGGCTGGCAGGCATGTAGGTAGCTGTAGCCCGGGCTCCCTGGCTCCTGGGCGCACCTCCTCCTTTGCTCTCTTGGCTGCCAGCCCCAAGGTCCGTCGTCGGTCAGCGCTGTCCTCCCGTTCTTCCGTCCCTCTGTGCCAGGGCCCAGGGGTCTGGTTGCTGCCGCTTGACATAGTGGCAGGACAGTTGGGCTGCCCAGTGCCAGTGCGCATGCGCACAGAATCCTGGGAGGGGGACATCACAGAGGGCTCCAGAGGTTGCTAGGCCACGAGGACCCCGCCCACCTAGTTGACCCCTAGGGAGGCAGTGGTGGTGGCAGCAGCCATGACACCCACCCTGAACTTGATCTGAGGGGTGGTGGCCAGCCACCAGAGCCAGAGCCCCAGGCCAAAGCCAGCTCAGGTGGGCAGGGCTCTGAGGCAAGGGGCACGGTGGGGGCGTGTCCGGGGGCGGGGCCGGCATCTGACAGCCCAGGGCTGGGGTCCAAGGGCCGCCAGGCCCCTGTCCAAGCAAGTGCACTGACACACAGACAGACTGACTGACTGACAGCCCCCAACCCACAGACACCCCCCAGGGCCCTGGGAGCCCTGAGCTGCCCCGGATCTGGCGGGCAGCCACCTGGACACAGGCCTCCACAGTGGAGGCCCCTGTATACCCCGTTGCCTGCTGACAGCGGCCCTCCTCCCCCTCCGTCTACCCCTCCCCCTCCCCTTCCTCATCCTCAGAGGGACTCACTCAGGGCCCTTGGCCTAGGCAAGCCAGGGCTGCTGCTCTGGCTGCTGCAGCTGCTATCCAGTGGGTGGGTGCAGGTATCTGGCCCTGTCACTTCCTGATTCTTGGGACCTGCCTGCCTCCAGCTCCACCCACTCTCCAGTCCAGCCCCCTGCCCCTCCTCCGCAAGGATGCCCCCTTTTCCCCTTGCCCCCTGTCCCCCAGCTCCCCAACTGTCATCTACTGTTTGCCTCCTTTCCTGCCAGCCTGCTGCTGCCCTCCAGCCCTGGGGGCCCTGGGCCAGCCCAGCTGCCATCTTCACCATCCTGCAGGGGGACCTGCCCTAATGCCCTGCCACCACAGGCACACACAGACCTGCACCTATTCAGGGGGTCCCCTGCCTGCAGCCTGCCCCCCAAACAGTCTCGTTCTGCCCCTCAACCCCCTTCTAACCCCTGTCAGGGCCCCTCACACACACCTGGGCATGAGTATCCCACACATGCACATCTCTCCCCTCCCCCTCCACTCCATTTGCTCTAAGGATGGGAAGAGTCTTTTTCTGGGTATACCCAGATGAGTTGGGTCTGTCCAATGTCCTGGGGAGCCGGAACTGCAAACAATCTACAATGTAACATTTGGATCTCAGGCAACCCAATCCCACGTGCGCTGTGCAAGCCTAGGAAGGCGAAAACACCCCACTCTGAGCACAAGGTCTGCCTGGGGCAGTGGCTCCTCCAGTGGACTCAGAGACAGGCAGAGGCAGACAGCGTTTTCAGGTTCAAAACCTGTACTTCCCAGAAGCTGGTCCCTCAGTAGGGTAAAAAAAAAAAAAAGGCTTTTTTTTCCCACTGCCTGACTCTCCTGTGTGATGCCTGTTTCTCAGTGAAACAAGGGACAAAAATCTTTTTGGGAGGGAGCAGGACCAAGATGCAGGCAGGTGGACTCCGTGGAGGGTGGATGGGTAGATGGACCATGTCCTGGCTCTAGAGCCCCAGCTGCTGTTCCAGGCACTCACTGATTCCAGAGATCCCCCTGTGGCTTTTCATGAGACTATTTCCAAGACTGATCCTCAGGATATTGAGGATTCAAAAAATAGACAGGTGATATTGATGTCAAAAGGAAATCCAGGGAGGTTGGGCGGAATGTCAGAGGGTTAAGAGGTGGTGGAGGAAACGAGGGGACAGGCAGAAGGATCTGCAGTATGGCCCCCAGACCCCCACCTGCAGGGGAGTAGCTTTACAGGGGGTGAAGCAGATCTTCAGGGGCTCTATCTTTCACTTCCCCCTCTGACTTTCCCCTCCCCTATCCCTTTTTCTCTGTCCTATGCATGGACAGTAACAACAACAACAACAATAAGAAGAAGAAGCACAACAATGATCAAGCTACAAGGGCAGCAAAAGGAGAATAAATGGTCTGCAGGAGCAGTGGATTCCAGGTATATGTATCGAGCACAGGCAGTGACCCTGGAAGCAATAAATAAATAAATATATAAATATATATATATATATATATATATATATATATATATATATAACTCATAGAGAAAATATACAGGTAATATACATGTATACATGTGTCGGTGTATCCACTTTGTAAATAAATGTACATGCACTTTTGTTTATCTAGTGAAGCAGACCTGCAGGGGTCTACCTTTCTCTCACCCTTCACTGTTTCCACTCCTCTCTCCCTTTCTCTCTGTCCTATGCAAGGACAGTAACAGCAACAACAACGATAATAATAACCACAACAAAGTTCAGGCAACAAGGGCAGCCAAAGGGGAAAACATGGTCTGCAGGAGCAGTGGGTTCGTGGTGCAGGCCCCTAGCCCTGACAATAACCCTGGAGGCAATCAATCAGTCAATCAATCAATCAATAGATAAAGAATACATAAATAAAAAATGCAGGTATTATACATGTATACGTGTCTCTGTGTTTCTACTGAGTCAAATGAAAATGTGCTTTATTTATTTAGTGAAGCAGATCTTCAGGGGGCCTATCTTTCTCTCCCCCATCCCTCTTTAACCTCCTATTTCCATTTTTCTCTGTTCTCCGCAAGGACAGTAACTATCACAACAACAATAATAATATTATTAATAACCACAATATTCAAGCCACAAGGGCAGCAAAAGGGGAAAAAATGGAACATAGGAGCAGTGGATTAGTGGTACTGGCACTTCTATATGGCAATAACCCCTTGTGGCAATAAATAAATAAATAAATAATACAAGTCATATACAAGAATATGTCCCAGTGTGTGTTTCCACAGTGTAAACGTAAAAGCACTTTTATTTACTTATTTATATTTTATTTATTTCTTACCTAGCCAAGAGAATTTCTTTTCATTGCTAAAAAAATGTCACATTAAGCTTAGCAGGTGGTGCCTCACCTGGTTAAGCACTCATGTTAAACTGTAGGAGGACCTGGGTTCAAGACCCTGGTTCCAACCTGCAGTGGGAAATCTTTACAAGTGGTGCAGATGTGCTGCAGGTATCTCTCTGGTTCTCAAAATCTCTATCCCTCCCTTGTCTCTCAATTCTTGACTGTCCATTCCAAAAAATAAATCAAGATAATAGAAAGCAAAAAAAAAAAAAGAAGAAGAAGAAGAAGGCAAAATGAAATATCCTAATATTTCAAGGGGCTGCTAAAAACAACGCTTTCCTTATTATGATCCTCAAAGCGTACCATATTCAGAAAGGGAAAAGACACCGCGTTTTTTTAACCCAGGTTATTTAATACATTTATTCATTTATTTATTGAGGTGTTAATGTTTTACATTCGACAGAAGACTAGGGCTCTTATGCCAGAGGTCTCAAGTACCCCTAGATGGCTCTCTGCCTCTACAAAACCAATTGATCGTGCATCATTCCATCCTTCCATCCATCCATCCTTCCATCCATCCACCCATCCATCCATCCATCCATCCAACTATCAATCGACAATCAACCAAGCTAAGTACAAACGGAGATATAATCTTGAATAATAAAGACAGTCAAACCTGCACAGATACGTTTCATCTATTTTGGGGGCAATTAATTTTATTACTACTATTATTAATATAAAACCACCTGCTGTATCCCAATATCAAACCCCCTTATTCGTCTGATCCATCTTGATTACTGCTATCCTTCTACTTCTAGCTCTCCCAGTTCTAGCCGCAGGTATTACTATACTACTGACAGACCGTAATCTTAATACAACTTTTTTTGATCCCTCAGGAGGAGGTGACCCCATCTTATACCAGCACTTATTTTGATTTTTCGGTCACCCTGAAGTTTATATTCTTATTCTTCCAGGATTCGGCATTATTTCCCACATTGTAACTTATTATTCAGGTAAAAAAGAGCCTTTCGGCTATATAGGAATAGTATGAGCCATGATATCTATTGGATTTTTAGGGTTCATTTTATGGGCTCACCATATATTTACTGTAGGTTTAGATGTTGATACCCGAGCATACTTTACATCAGCTAGTATAATCATTGCCATCCCCACAGGAGTAAAAGTATTTAGCTGACTAGCAACACTTCACGGAGGTCATATTAAATGATCCCCAGCAATAATATGAGCCTTAGGCTTTATCTTTTTATTTACCGTTGGAGGCCTTACAGGAATTGTTTTAGCCAACTCATCATTAGATATTATTCTCCACGATACTTACTATGTTGTAGCACATTTTCACTACGTATTATCTATAGGAGCTGTATTTGCCATTATGGGGGGGTTCATTCATTGATTCCCCTTATTCACAGGATACACACTTAATGATACTTGAGCCAAAATCCATTTTATTATTATATTTATAGGCGTAAATATTACCTTTTTCCCTCAACATTTCCTTGGACTAGCAGGAATACCTCGTCGATACTCAGACTACCCTGATGCCTATACAACATGAAATACCGTATCATCAATAGGATCATTTATTTCACTAACAGCCGTGATACTTATAGTTTTTTTAATTTGAGAAGCATTCGCTGCAAAACGAGAGATTCTTAAAATTGAATTTACGAATACAAATATTGAATGACTACATGGATGCCCTCCTCCATATCATACATTTGAAGAACCAACATATGTATTAACAAAATAAGAAAGGAAGGAATTGAACCCCCAAAAATTGGTTTCAAGCCAATCTTATAACCACTATAACTTTCTCGAAGCAAGAGATTTTAGTATTAATAAATACGTTACTTTGTCAAAGTAAAAGTAAAGGTTATAATCCTTTATTTCTCTTATGGCTTATCCTCTAGAATTAGGCTTACAAGATGCCTCTTCACCCATTATAGAAGAACTCCTATATTTCCACGACCATACTTTAATAATTGTATTTCTTATTAGCTCATTAGTTTTATATATTATCTCTGCTATACTTACTACAAATCTTATGCATACAAGTACAGTAGATGCTCAAGAAATTGAAACTGTATGAACAATCCTTCCTGCAGTTATTCTCATCTTAATTGCCCTACCCTCCTTGCGCATTCTATATATAATAGAGGAAATAAATGACCCTTCACTTACAATAAAAACTTTAGGCCACCAATGATACTGAAGTTACGAATACTCAGATTTTGAAGACTTATCTTTAGACTCATATATAATTCCCACTTCAGATCTCAACCTAGGCATATTTCGACTTTTAGAAGTAGATAATCGTATTGTTCTCCCCACAGATACTACGACCCGCATTCTAATTTCATCAGAAGATGTCCTTTCTGAGAAACTGAGAACCTTTCTGAGAACTGAGAAACCCACCTGGACAGAGGTAGCATACCGGCATCCAGCAAGGCAGGCAGGCATGTAGGTAGCTGTAGCCAGGGCTCCCTGGCTCCTGGGCGCACCTCCTCCTTTGCTCTCTTGGCTGCCAGCCCCGAGGTCCGTCGTCGGTCAGCGCTGTCCTCCCATACTTCCGTCCCTCTGTGCCAGGGCCCAGGGGTCTGGTTGCTGCCGCTTGATATAGTGGCAGGACAGTTGGGCTGCCCAGTGCCAGTGCGCATGCGCACAGAATCCTGGGAGGGGGACATCACAGAGGGCTCGAGAGGTTGCTAGGCCACGAGGACCCCGCCCACCCAGTTGACCCCTAGGGAGGCAGTGGTGGTGGCAGCAGCCATGACACCCACCCTGAACTTGATCTGAGGGGTGGTGGCCAGCCACCAGAGCCAGAGCCCCAGGCCAAAGCCAGCGCAGGTCGGCAGGGCTCTGAGGCAAGGGGCACGGTGGGGGCGTGTCCGGGGGCGGGGCCGGCATCTGACAGCCCAGGGCTGGGGTCCAAGGGCCGCCAGGCCCTGTCCAAGCAAGTGCACTGACACACCGACAGACTGACTGACTGACAGCCCCCAACCCACAGACACCCCCCAGGGCCCTGGGAGCCCTGAGCTGCCCCAAATCTGGCGGGCAGCCACCTGGACACAGGCCTCCATAGTGGAGGCCCCTGTAGACCCCGTTGCCTGCTGACAGCGGCCCTCCTCCCCCTCCCTGTACCCCTCCCCCTCCCCTTCCTCATCCTCAGAGGGACTCACTCAGGGCCCTTAGCCTAGGCAAGCCAGGGCTGCTGCTCTGGCTGCTGCAGCTGCTATCCAGTGGGTGGGTGCAGGTATCTGGCCCTGTCACTTCCTGATTCTTGGGACCTGCCTGCCTCCAGCTCCACCCACTCTCCAGTCCAGCCCCCTGCCCCTCCTCTGCAAGGATGCCCCCTTTTCCCCTTGCCCCCTGTCCCCCAGCTCCCCAACTGTCATCTACTGTTTGCCTCCTTTCCTGCCAGCCTGCTGCTGCCCTCCAGCCCAGGGGGCCCGGGGCCAGCCCAGCTGCCATCTTCACCAACCTGCAGGGGGACCTGCCCTAACGCCCTGCCACCACAGGCACACACAGCCCTGCACCTATTCAGGGGCTCCCCTGCCTGCAGCCTGCCCGCCAAACAGTCTCCTTCTGCCCCTCAACCCCCTTCTAACCCCTGTCAAGGCCCCTCACACACACCTGGGCTTGAGTATCCCACACATGCACATCTCTCCCCTCCCCCTCCACTCCATTTGCACTAAGGATGGGAAGAGTCTTTTTCTGGGTATCCCCAGAGGAGTTGGGTCTGTCCAATGTCCTGGGGAGCCGGAACTGCAAACAATCTACAATGTAACATTTGGATCTCAGGCAACACAATCCCAAGTGCGCTGTGCAAGCCTAGGACTGGCGAAAACACCCCACTCTGAGCACAAGGTCTGCCTGGGGCAGTGGCTCCTCCAGTGGACTCAGAGACAGGCAGAGGCAGACAGCGTTTTCAGGTTCAAAACCTGTACTTCCCAGAAGCTGGTCCATCAGTAGGGTAAAAAAAAAAAAAAAGGCTTTTTATTTTTCCCCACTGCCTGACTCTCCTGTGTGATGCCTGTTTCTCAGTGAAACAAGGGACAAAAATCTTTTTGGGAGGGAGCAGGACCAAGATGCAGGCAGGTGGACTCCGTGGAGGGTGGATTGGTAGATGGACCATGCCCTGGCTCTAGAGCCCCAGCTGCTGTTCCAGGCGCTCTCTGATTCCAGAGATCCCCCTGTGGCTTCTCATGAGACTATTTCCAAGACTGATCCTCAGGATATTGAGGATTCAAAAAATAGACAGGTCATATTGCTGTCAAAAGGAAATCCAGGGAGGTTGGGCGGAATGTCAGAGGGTTAAGAGGTGGTGGAGGAAACGAGGGGACAGGCAGAAGGATCTGCGGTATGGCCCCCAGACCCCCACCTGCAGGGGAGTAGCTTTACAGGGGGTGAAGCAGATCTTCAGGGGCTCTATCTTTCACTTCCCCCTCTGACTTTCCCCTCCCCTATCCCTTTCTCTCTGTCCTATGCAAGGACAGTAACAACAACAACAACAATAAGAAGAAGAAGCACAACAATGATCAAGCAACAAGGGCAGCAAAAGGAGAATAAATGGTCTGCAGGAGCAGTGGATTCCAGGTATATGTATCGAGCACAGGCAGTGACCCTGGAAGCAATAAATACATAAATAAATACATACATACATATATATATATATATATATAACTCATAGAGAAAATATACAGGTAATATACATGTATACATGTGTCGGTGTATCCACTTTGTAAATAAATGTACATGCACTTTTGTTTATCTAGTGAAGCAGACCTGCAGGGGTCTACCTTTCTCTCACCCTTCTGTGTTTCCACTCCTCTCTCCCTTTCTCTCTGTCCTATGCAAGGACAGTAACAGCAACAACAACGATAATAATAACCACAACAAAGTTCAGGCAACAAGGGCAGCCAAAGGGGAAAACATGGTCTGCAGGAGCAGTGGGTTCGTGGTGCAGGCCCCTAGCCCTGACAATAACCCTGGAGGCAATCAATCAGTCAATCAATCAATCAATAGATAAAGAATACATAAATAAAAAATGCAGGTATTATACATGTATACGTGTCTCTGTGTTTCAATTGAGTCAAATGAAAATGTGCTTTATTTATTTAGTGAAGCAGATCTTCAGGGGGCCTATCTTTCTCTCCCCCATCTCTCTTTAACCTCCTCTTTCCATTTTTCTCTGTTCTCCGCAAGGACAGTAACTATCACAACAACAATAATAATATTATTAATAACCACAATATTCAAGCCACAAGGGCAGCAAAAGGGGAAAAAATGGAACATAGGAGCAGTGGATTAGTGGTACTGGCACTGCGCTATGGCAATAACCCCTTGTGGCAATAAATAAATAAATAAATAATACAAGTAATATACAAGAATATGTCCCAGTGTGTGTTTCCACTGTGTTAACGTAAAAGCACTTTTATTTACTTATTTATATTTTATTTATTTCTTACCTAGCCAAGAGAATTTCTTTTCATTGCTAAAAAAAATGTTACATTAAGCTTAGCAGGTGGTGCCTCACCTGGTTTAGCACTCATGTTAAACTGTAGGAGGACCTGGTTCAAGACCCTGGTTCCGACCTTTTGTGGGAAATATTTACAAGTGGTGTAGATGTGCTGCAGGTATCTCTCTGGTTCTCAAAATCTCTATCCCTCCCTTGTCTCTCAATTCTTGACTGTCCATTCCAAAAAATAAATCAAGATAATAGAAAGCAAAGAAAAAAAAAGAAGATGATGAAGAAGAAGAAGAAGAAGAAGAAGAAGAAGGGAAAATGAAATATCCCAATATTTCAAGGGGCTGCTCAGAACAATGCTTTCCTTATTATGATCCTCACAGCATACCATATTCAGAAAGGGAAAAGACACTGCTTTTTTTTAACCCAGTTTATTTAATACATTTATTCATTTATTTATAGAGGTGTTAATGTTTTACATTCGACAGAGGACTAGGGCTCTTATGCCAGAGGTCTCAAGTACCCCTAGATGGCTCTCTGCCTCTACAAAACCAATCGATCAACCCGTGGATCACTCGATCCTTCCATCCATCCATCCATCCATCCATCCATCCATCCATCCATCCATCCATCCACTATCCATTGACAATCAACCAAGCTAAGTACAGAAGGAGATATAACCTTGAATGATAAAGACAGTCAAGCCTGCACAGATACTTTGCCAACTGGGCAGTTTGGCTGAATAGGGCAGAGGAGCTGATCCAGGGAATGTGGTGGGGAGTGTGGGTTTGGGTGGGGTGAGCAGGTGAGCCTGTGAGCTGGGTCAAGTCACTGACTCGGAGGGGGGGTGTGGACAGCTGTCAAAGGTGAAATGTCAAAAGCGCTCTAGCTGGTGATCAGGGCACCGGGAAGTGGGGAGAGAAGAGAGGAGAGGAGCGGACAGGAGAGGAGAGGACAGAAGAGGAGAGGAGAGGAGAGGACAGGAGAGGACAGGAGAGAACAGGAGAGGACAGGAGAGGACAGGAGAGGAACTGAGAAACCCACATGGACAGAGGTAGCATACCGGCATCCAGCAAGGCAGGCAGGCATGTAGGTAGCTGTAGCCCGGGCTCCCTGGCTCCTGGGCGCACCTGCTCCTTTCTCTCTTGGCTGCCAGCCCCGAGGTCCGTCATCGGTCAGCGCTGTCCACCCGTTCTTCCGTCCCTCTGTGCCAGGGCCCAGGGGTCTGTTTGCTGCCACCTGACATAGTGGCAGGACAGTTGGGCTGCCCAGAGCCAGTGCGCATGCACACAGAATCCTGGGGGGGGACATCACAGAGGGATCGAGAGGTTGCTAGGCCACGAGGACCCCGCCCACCCAGTTGACCCCTAGGGAGGCAGTGGTGGTGGCAGCAGCCATGACACCCACCCTGAACTTGATCTGAGGGGTGGTGGCCAGCCACCAGAGCCAGAGCCCCAGGCAAAAGCCAGCGCAGGTGGGCAGGGCTCTGAGGCAAGGGGCACGGTGGGGGCGTGTCTGGGGGCGGGACCGGCATGTGACAGCGCAGGGCTGGGGTCCAAGAGCCGCCAGGCCCCTGTCCAAGCAAGTGCACTGACACACAGACAGACTGACTGACTGACAGCCCCCAACCCACAGACACCCCCCAGGGCCCTGGGAGCCCTGAGCTGCCCCAAATCTGGCGGGCAGCCACCTGGACACAGGCCTCCATAGTGGAGGCCCCTGTAGACCCGTTGCCTGCTGACAGCGGCCCTCCATCCCCTCCCTCTACCCCTCCCCCTCCCCTTCCTCATCCTCAGAGGGACTCACTCAGGGCCCTTGGCCTAGGCAAGCCAGGGCTGCTGCTCTGGCTGCTGCAGCTGCTATCCAGTGGGTGGGTGCTGGTATCTGGCCCTGTCAGTTCCTGATTCTTGGGACCTGCCTGCCTCCAGCTCCATCGACTCTCCAGTCCAGCCCCCTCCCCCTTCTCCGCAAGGATGCCCCCTTTTCCCCTTGCCCCCTGTCCCCCAGCTCCCCAACTGTCATCTACTGTTTGCCTCCTTTCCTGCCAGCCTGCTGCTGCCCTCCAACCCTGGGGGCCCTGGGCCAGCCCAGCTGCCATCTTCACCATCCTGCAGGGGGACCTGCCCTAACGCCCTGCCACCACAGGCACACACAGCCCTGCACCTATTCAGGGGCTCCCCTGCCTGCAGCCTGCCCCCCAAACAGTCTCCTTCTGCCCCTCAACCCCCTTCTAACCCCTGTCAGTGCCCCTCACACACACCTGGGCATGAGTATCCTACACATGCACATCTCTCCCCTCCCCCTCCACTCTATTTGCACTAGGGATGGGAATAGTCTTTTTCTCTGGATATCCCCAGAGGAGTTGGGTCTGTCCAATGTCCTGGGGAGCCGGAACTGCAAACAATCTACAATGTAACATTTGGATCTCAGGCAACACAATCCCAAGTGCGCTGTGCAAGCCTAGGACTGACGAAAACACCCCACTCTGAGCACAAGATCTGCCTGGGGCAGTGGCTCCTCCAGTGGACTCAGAGACAGGCAGAGGCAGACAGCGTTTTCAGGTTCAAAACTTGTACTTACCAGAAGCTGGTCCATCAGTAGGGTAAAAAAAAAAAAAAAAAAGCATTTTTTTTCCCAGTACCTGACTCTCCTGTGTGATGCCTGTTTCTCAGTGAAACAAGGGAAAAATCTTTTTGGGAGGGAGCAGGACCAAGATGCAGGCAGGTGGACTTCATTGAGGGTGGATGGGTAGATGGACCATGCCCTGGCTCTAGAGCCCCAGCTGCTGTTCCAGGCGCTCTCTGATTCCAGAGATCCCCCTGTGGCTTTTCATGAGACTATTTCCAAGACTGATCCTCAGGATATTGAGGATTCAAAACATAGACAGGTCATATTGCTGTAAAAAGCAAATCCAGGGAGGTTGGGCGGAATGTCAGAGGGTTAAGAGGTGGTGGAGGAAACGAGGGAGCAGGCAGAAGGATCTGCGGTATGGCCCCCAGACCCCCACCTGCAGGGGAGTAGCTTTACAGGGGGTGAAGCAGATCTTCAGGGGTGCTTTCTCTTCCACCTCTGACTTTCCCCTCCCCTATCCCTTTCTCTCTGTCCTATGTAAGGACAGTAACAACAACAACAATAAGAAGAAGCACAACAGTGATCAAGAACAAAGGCAGCAAAAGGAGAATAAATGGTCTGCAGGAGCAGTGGATTCCAGGTATATGTATTGAGCACCGGCAGTGACCCTGGATGCAATAAATAAATACATACATATATATATATATATATATATATATATATATATATATATACACATAGAGAAAATATACAGGTAATATACATGTACACATGTGTCGGTGTATCCTCTTTGTAAATAAATGTACATGCTTTTTGTTTATCTAGTGAAGCAGACCTGCAGGGGTCTACCTTTCTCTCACCCTTCTGTGTTTCCACTCCTCTCTCCCTTTCTGTCCTATGCAAGGACAGTAACAGCAACAACAATGATAAGAATAACCACAACAAAGTTCAGGCAACAAGGGCAGCCAAAGGGGAAAACATGGTCTGCAGGAGCAGTGGGTTCGTGGTGCAGGCCCCTAGCCCTGACAATAACCCTGGAGGCAATCAATCAGTCAATCAATTAGTCATTAGATAAAGAATACATAAATAAAAAATGCAGGTATTATACATGTATACGTGTCTCTGTGTTTCTACTGAGTCAAATGAAAATGTGCTTTATTTATTTAGTGAAGCAGATCTTCAGGGGGCCTATCTTTCTCTCCCCCATCTCTCTTTAACCTCCTCTTTCCATTTTTCTCTGTTCTCCGCAAGGACAGTAACTATCACAACAACAATAATAATATTATTAATAACCACAATATTCAAGCCACAAGGCCAGCAAAAGGGGAAAAATGGAACATAGGAGCAGTGGATTAGTGGTACTGGCACTGCGCTATGGCAATAACCCCTTGTGGCAATAAATAAATAAATAATACAAGTAATATACAAGAATATGTCCCAGTGTGTGTTTCCACTGTGTAAACGTAAAAGCACTTTTATTTACTTATTTATATTTTATTTATTTCTTACCTAGCCAAGAGAATTTCTTTTCATTGCTAAAAAAATGTCACATTAAGCTTAGCAGGTGGTTCCTCACCTGGTTAAGCAGTCATGTTAAACTGTAGGAGGACCTGGTTCAAGACCCTGGTTCCAACCTGCAGTGGGAAATCTTTACAAGTAGTGCAGATGTGCTGCAGGTATCTCTCTGGTTCTCAAAATCTCTATCCCTCCCTTGTCTCTCAATACTTGACTGTCCATTCCAAAAAATAAATCAAGATAATAGAAAGCAAAGAAAAAAAAAACAAATGAAGAAAAAGAAGATGAAGAAGAAGAAGAAGGCAAAATGAAATATCCCAATATTTCACACACACACACACACACACACACACACACACACACACACACACACTACTGTCAGATCTGGTAGTACAGCATAACGTGAAAGCTGGGGCTTCTTGGCGTCTCTGGGCATTAGAGCTGCTGCCTTACAATCTGTACAAGCCTGGTTTGAACCTGTCATCAATGAACACATTTTAGGAGGTTTTTGAATTCTGGTCTCTTTCCAACTCTTCTATTTCTCTTCTTGCCTTCTCTGTCCCTAACTCTCACATTCTCTCACTCACTCTGTCTTCCCTCATGGTACTCAAAGCTGCTGGCCTATCACTGATTAGGGGCCCTGACCCTGCTGGGCGTGTCCAAGCACACTGGCCAATGAGATTGCTGGCAGGGGTTCTGGGCGTGGCCTAGGACTCTGGCCTATCAGAGCATGGCTGGTGCCCTGTGTGGTGGCCTTCTGATGGAAGCCCGCCTATGAGAGCTCAGAGATGGCCTTAAAAGGCTGGGCATGCTTCCAGTAAGTGAAATGCAGGGTTCAGCCCAGTGCCCTGCCTTGCAGAAGCTGTCCAGTGCGCATGTGTATAACTCCATTTGTGCCTGTGCCTCTGTGGATGTGTGCGTGTGTGTGACTGTGAGAGTGTGTGTTTGTGTGTGTGTGTGTGTGTGTGTGAGGGAGAGAGAGAGAGAACAACAGAATCATGTGGCACAGGTGATTTTGTGCAAAACAGTTGGCACATTCTGATTTACAGCTCAATATGACACCATTATAGCTCTCCTTGGCCATTGGCCACTTTTCTTCTGTTCAGATGTGAAGACACTGAAGAGGGAGAGGTTTTTCCCTGTGGCTTGCACTGGGAACTAGCAGCTGCCCTGTGTGTGTTGCCAGACTAGGAAACTTGTGAGCCTGTCCATGTGGAGTGTCTCCTGGATGAGTTCCTACTCGAGCCTTTTTTCCTTAGTCCCTTTGGAGCTGCATATAGCTAATGATTTGGAGATTTTACTTCTTTGGACAATTCTTTTCCTGATGCACAGTTTCCCTCCAGGTTTTAGCAATCTATTGTTTGAATGTCATATCGAATCCATTGTAGAAAATGACTACATCAGTATCTCACTCTCTCTATATATATGTAACATGTAGAGGTCTGAAAATATATTTTAGCTAGAGACATGCAGAGCTCTGGATTAGGGTAGTAATGCGGAAACCCCTGGCCCTTCTGAGCCACAGTCATGAGATACATTTCGCAGAGCCATTTGTATACCTCTTATCACTCTAAAAATCTCTCTCAGCACAAACTACGTCTGCCAAATCATCTATTCCCTCTTGCTCTTTTTGTCCACTGAATCCTATCCCAAAACTGTAAATCAAAGAACGAATAGACATAGTGCAGTTTTCTGCACACAGAACAGGCTGAGGCTGGACAAAGGAGATGCAATACGTCAGCCTGCATCTTGGCTGGAGCATCACTAAGACTACTTCTAATTTGGAGAGGCAAGGGCAGTTTTGGAGAGTGGGCTGCAGGCCAAGTGTTGCTTCTCAGAGTGGCTAAGATCTAGATGTTCTAAGTGTTACTTTCCTCACAAACATAAAATAGCAATGCCACTTGTAAGAAGTATGCATGGGCATGGAGGGTTTTTCTTCAGAGCTCTGGCACTGATCAACACAGGGCCAGAATTAAAGTCCTTTTCTGTTTCTGTCATTCTTTCTCTCTGACTGTCTCTACGTGCCTTCTTCACTGGGCCCTTACAGTGAATGCATTGTGCACTCAGTCTTCCTGCTGTTGAAATTTCCCTTTCTTTGCCCTTAGGATTATTCAGTCTCCTGCATATGGCGTAGTACATTGGGGAACTGAGGAGACAACGTTCCTGCTGCAGGTAACAGGCATATGTCCATCTCCAGATGCAGCTGTCCAGGCCCTCTGTGCTTGCCTCCCATTGTTCAGGGCCCTGAGGCTGACACTCAGCCTAAATGCAGCCCTCCTCAATTTCCTGCACCACATCCTTGTCCTTATTCCATGAGAGCCCAGGTCAAAGAAGTGTAAATCTACCACCCTGGCACACACATTGTGCTTTCCCTCTATTGGGCCTAATGTAAAGGATCTGTGGTACGGATGGCCACACCAGTGTCCAGATTTTCCATGCAAAACGGAAGCTTCCAGGGTTCAGAAAGAGGGTGTCTTGATGGCTGTGAAATGTCTTTTCCACGTGCCTCCTAGGTTTCAAATCCTTTTGAAACCTGAAGTTCATTCTTGGATCTAGGGAATATTCTCACCTCTGGCCAGAATGCCCTCCCAACTAGGAGCACAGCTATCCTGGGGTCAGGAGGTCTGCCAGCCTGCTAGCTTCTGGAGGGATTTCTGAGTATGTCCTCAGGCCCCAAGTGGTAACAGGTGTTTCCACTGGAAACACTGGACAGGGTCCTGCCCCTGAATTTTGACGGGTGCCCCAGCTTTCCCCATTGGCAGTTTTTGCATGATAGTGAGGCATGAGATTGAATCTGGAACTCAGGAGAGCGAGACATGAGAGTCCCTTTGCATATGCATTCTTGCTTAGCCAGAATCTGGGCCTGCTGGCTTTCCCTAACCAGCTAGGTTCTCTGTACATAAGTTGCAGTTGAGGCTGGCTACCTTGCCACCCATGCTCTGAGACTACCATAGGTGAGTTCTGAGCACACACAGACACAAACTGACAGACAGACAGACACACACACATACAAACATTACTGTCAGGTCTTGTAGTACAGCATATGGTGAAGACTGGGGCTCTCTGGGGTCTGTGGGCATGAGAGTTGCTGCCTTACAATCTCTGCAAGCCAGGTTTAAACCTGTCATCAATGAACACAGTGTAGGAGGTTTTTGAATTCTGTTCTCTTTCCAAATCATCTATTTCTCTTCTCGCCTTCTCTGTCTCTAACTCTCACATGCTCTCACACACTCTGTCTTCACTCATTAATATTTTACTTATATACTTATTTTATTGACTGGCCCAGATATCCAAATAGAGTTACCAGAGCACTGCTGAGCTCTGGCTTGTTGTGTTGGCGATTTCACCTAGGCTACTTGAGCCTCAGTTTGTAAGTTTCTGAAACAAGCCATATTCTGTCTCCTCATTTCCATGCCAGTATCACTCAGAGTTTATAATAAAGTGTTTTTTTTCGCAAAAAAATGGTACATTCTGATTTACAGCTCAATATTGACACCATCGTAGCTCTCTTTGGCCCTTGGTCACTTTGCTTCTTTTCAGATTTAAAAACACTGAAGAGGGAGAGGTGTTTGCCCTGAGGTTTCCACTGGGAACTACCAGCTGCCCTGTGTCTGTTGCCAGACTAGGAATCTTGTGGTGCCTGTCCATGTGGAGAGTCTCCTTGATGAGTTCCTTCTCAAGCCTTTTTCGCTCTGTCCAGTTGAAGCTGCATATAGCTAATGCTTTTGAGATTTTACTACTTTAGACAAATCTTTTCCTGATTCACAGTTTCTCTCCAGGTTTTAGCAATCAATTGTCTGAATATCTTATCGAATCCATTGTAGAAAATGACTACATCAGTCTCTCTCTCTCTCTCTCTCTCTCTCTCTCTCTCTCTCTATATATATATATATATATATATATATATATATGTAACATGTAGAGATCTGAAAATTTTTTTTAGATAGAGACCTCCACAGCTCAGGATTAGGGTAGTAACGAGGATACACCTGGCCCTGCTGAGCCGCAGTCATGAGAGACATCTCACAGAGCCATACATATACCTCTTATAACTCTACAAATCTTTCTCAGCACAAACTACCGCTGGCAAATCATCTACTTCCCTCTTGCTCTTTTTGTCCACCGAGTCCTATCCTAAAACTGTAAATCAAAGAAGAAATAGACATAGTGCAGTTCCCTGTACACAGGACAGTCTGAGGCTGGAGCAGGGAGATGCAATAAGCCAGCCTGCATCTTGGCTGGAGCATCACTAAGACTAGTTCCAAATTGGAGAGGCGAGGGCAGTTTTGGAGAGTGGGCTGCAGGCCAAGTGCTGCTTCTCAGAGTGGGCTAAGACCTAGATGTTCTAAGTGTAACCTTTCCTCACAAACATAAAGTAACAATGTCAATTGTAAGAATTATGCATGGTCATGGAGGGATTGTCTTTAGTCCTCTGGCAATGATCAACACAGTGCCATAATTTCAGTCCTTTTCTGTCTCTGTCATCCTGTCTCTCTGATTGTCTCTACGTGCCTTCTTCCCTGGACCCTTCGTGTAAGTCAGTGCATGCATCGTGAACTTGGACTTCCTGGTGTTGAAATTTTCCTTTCTTTGCCCTTAGGATTATTCAGTCTCCTGCATATGGCTTAGTACATTGGGGAACTGAGGAGACAGCGATCCTGCTGCAGGTAACAGGCATATGTCCATCTCCAGCTGAAGCTGTCCAGGCCATTGTGCTTGACCCCCATTCTCCAGGGCCCTGAGGCAGACACTCAGCATAGTGCAGCCCTCCTCAATTTCCTGCACTGCATTCTTGTCATTATTCCATGAGAGTCAAGGTCAAGAGAAGTGTAAATCTACCACCCTGGCACACACATTGTGCTTTCCCTCTATTGGTCCGAATGTAAAGGATCTGTGGTACTGATGGCCACACCAGTGTCCAGATTTTCCACACAAAACGGAAGCTTCCAGGGTTCTGAAAGAGGGTGTTTTGATGGCTGTGAAAAGTCTTTTCCTAGTTCCTCATGGGGTTTCAAATCCTTTTGAAACCTGAAGTTATTTCTTGTATCTAGGGAATATTCTCACCTCTGGCCCGAAGTCATTCCCAACTAGGAGCACACCTATCCCCGGGTCAGGAGGTCTGCCAGTCTGCTAGCTCTTGGAGGGTTTTCTGAGTATTATGTCCTCAGGTCCCAAGTGGTAACAGGTGTTTCCAATTGACTTTATTAGCAGCAGCCATGCACTCAGGTGAGGGGCGGGGTTGTGATCTCCACTGGAAACTCCTATTTCAGCCGATGGAGGCATCCATCTTCCTTTTATCTCTCCGTAGCAAGGGCCCGGGGAGTTTGTGCTTCCTGCAAACAAAGTGACTTTGTATGGAACACTCATGCATGCCTACTTCTGGGAATCTCTTTGAGTGTGATGTGTGGACACCAGGACACCATGATCATGGATTGTGAGGCCACAGGAGCAATTGATTTAGCCGGACCCAAAGGGTAGGTGTGAGGGGCTGGATTCATCCACTATTGTTTGGTCAAACACAGTTCCCATCTATGTTGAAACACAGCTCTTTCTGGGTTCTTTCAGGGCTTGTAATCTGCTGCCCTGAGCAGTGGACTGAGAGTCTGAAGGCTGAGTAGGCAGCCAAACGTGACTGCCTACTCAGCCTCATGCCCCTGAATTCTGAGGGGTGCCCCAGCTTACCCCGTTGGCAGTGTTTGGATGATAGTGAGGCATGAGATTGAATCGGGAACTCAGGAGAGGGAGACATGAGAGTCCCTTTGCCTGTGCATTCTTGCTTAGCCAGAATCTGGGCTAGCTGGCTTGCCCTGACCAGCTAGGTTCTCTGTACATAAGTTGCAGGTGAGGCTGGCTACCTTGCCACCCATGTCTGAGACTACTATAGGTGAACTCTGAGCACACACAGACACACACAGACAGACAGACAGACAGACAGACAGACAGAGACACACATTACTGTCAGGTCTGGTAGTACATCATATGGTGAAGGCTGGGGTTGTATGGGGTCTGTGCTCATGAGAGATGCTGCCTTACAATCTCTACAAGCCAGGTTTGAACATGCCATCAATGAACACAGTGTTGGAGGTTTTTGACTTCTGGTCTTTCAAACTCATCTATTTCTCTTCTCGCCTTCTCTGTCTCTAACTCTCACATGCTCTCACACACTCTGTCTTCACTGATTGATATTTTACTTATATACTTATTTTACTGACAGGCCCAGATATACAAAGAGAGTTACCAGAGCACTGTTGAGATCTGGCTTGTTTCATTGGTGATATCACGTAGGCTACTAGAGCCACAGCTTTATAAGTCTCTATGACACAAGTGATATTCTGTCTCCTCATTTCTGTGGCAGTATATCTCAGACATTATAATAAACATATATCCATATATATATATATATATACATATATATCTCATTTATAGAATTGTCGACCTATGTAATTGATCTTTATCAGAAATTACCCCTCATGTAATATAGGACTAAATAAATATGCAAATAAATGGGGAAGATATAGGAGGATTTGAAAAAAATGAAAAATAAAAACAAAAAGAACAAGAAGACCTGATTACAGCAGAAAATGGAAACCATCTGCTGAGAAACAGAGGGCTGCTTCAAAAATTCCGAGACACTTCAGAGTCCAGGGAAATTAAGATTTCAGGAGAATGAAAAGAAACTCATATGTACTGAAGCTTACACTAGAGAAAGGAGGCAAGTTCTGTACTATGATATTTACAATAAGGATGCTGATAGAAATGCTATTAGAAATGCTACTGGAAGGTTCTATTATTTATAATTGTATTGAATCCTGCTCCAACTAGGTGGACTATTATTAATGAAAAAGGAAGCTGTTATACATGTGTTTACTGTCAGGTTAGGTAGTACATCATATGGTGAAGGCTGGTGTGTTCTGGGGTCTTTGGACATGAGACTGCTGCCTTACAAGCTCTACAACCCAGGATTGAACCTGTCATGTATGAACACAGTGTGGGAGGCTTTGAATTCTGGTCTCTTTACCACTCTTCTATTTCTCTTCTTGCCTTCTCTGTCTCTGACTCTCACAGGCTCTCACTCACTCTGCACTCATTAATATTTTACTTATATACTTATTTTACTGACAGGCCCTGATATACAAGAGAGTCACCAGGGCACTGCTGAGCTCTGGCTTGTTTTGTTGGCAATTTCACCTAGGTTTCTGGAGCCTCAGCTTTGTAAGTCTCTCTGGCACAAGCCATACTCTGTCTCCTCATAGCCATGCCAGTATCCCTCAGAGTCTATAATAAAGATAAACTTAGATATATGTACTTATATATATATATATATATATATCAGTCATTTTAGAATTGTTGACCTTTTTATTTGATCTTAATGCAGAATTACCACATTTATAACAGCCATCTTATTCATAAATAATTGGTCACATAGTTGGAGCTGGATTCACTACAATTATAAATTATAAACCTTCTAGGAGCGTTTCCAATAGCCTTTCTATCAGTATCCTCATTGTAATTATCATAGCACAGACTTGGTGAAGGCTGGGGTTGTATGGGGTCTGTGGGCATGAGACCTGCTGCCTTACAATCTCTATATGCCAGGTTTGAACCTGCCATCAATGAACACAGTGTAGGAGGTTTTTGAATTCTCATCTCTTTCCAGCAGAAGTGGCTGGTGGGCTGGCCTTCCAGAGGCTGCCCAATGAGCGTGCTACAGGGCCGTGTGGGTGGTGGTCAACATTGCTGGCCAATCACTGACTAGGGGCCTTGACACTCCTGGGCATGTCGTAGCACACTGGCCAATGATATTGCTGGCATGGGTTCCGGGCATGGCCAAGGCCTCTGGCCTATCAGAGCATGGCTGGTGCCCTATCTGCAGGCCTTCTGAAGTAAGCCTGACAACGTGAGCTCAGTGCTGGCCTTAAAAGCCTGGGCATGCTTCCAGGAAGTGCGAAGCAGTGTTCAGCTCAGGGCCCTGCCTTGCAAAAGCTGTCCAGTGTGCATGTGTATAACTCCGTGTGTGCCTGTGCCTCTGTGGATGTGTGCGTGTGTGTAACTGTGAGAGTGTGTGTTTGTGTGTGTTTGTGTGTCTGTGTGTGAGGGAGGGAGAGAGAGAGAGAACAACAGAATCACTGTGGCACAGGTGATTTTGTGCAAAACACTTGGCACATTCTGATTTACAGCTCAATATTGACACCATTGTAGCTCTCCTTGGCCCTTGGTCACTTTCTTATTTTCAGATGTAAAGACTGTGTGCCTCCCTGCGCTACTTTACTGTCACCCTGCTTCTTCCCTTCAGTCCTGGGGGCCCAGGGCCAGCACAGCTGCCATCTCACCATCCAGCAGGGGGACCTTCCCTAACCCCCTGCCACCACACCCACACACACAGCCCTGCACACACTCACGGGCTCCCCTGCCTGCAGCCTGTCTCTCAAAAAGTCTTCCTCTGCCCCCTATCCCCCTTAGAGCCTCTGCCACGGCCCCCCACATACACCTGGGCATGAGCAGCTAAGACGTGCAACAAGCTCCACTCGCCCCCACTCCATTTGCTCTAAGGCTGGTCAAGAATATTTTTTTCATGCTGTAGGGGAGGGAGTTGAGAAAGTCCAATGTCCTGGGGAGCAAGAACTGCAAACAGTCCATCTACAATGTAACATTTGGGTCTCAGGCCACCCAATCCCTAGTGCGCTGTGCAGACTTTTGACTGGCAAAAACACCCCATCTGAGCATGAGATCTGGCTGGGCTAGTGGCTCTTTCTGTGGACTAGGAGACAGACAGACAGAGTTTTCAGGTTCAAAACCTGTACTTCCCGCAAGATGGTCATTCGCTATGGTTAAAAAAAAAAAAAAAAAAGCTTTTTATTTATTTATTTTCCCCCCTGCCTGGGTAACCTGCCTGCTGCTTGTTTCTCAGTGAAAAAAGGGAAAGATCTTTTTGGGAGGAAAAAGGACCAAAATGCAGGCAGGTGGACTCCGTGGAGGGTGGATGGGGAGTTGCTGCTGCCCTGGCACTAGAGCCCCAGCTACTGTTCCAGGTGCTCTCTGATACCAGAGATCTCTGTGTGTCCTGTCATGACACTGTCACCAGGACTGACCCTCAGGATAATGAGATTCAAAACGAGGCAGGTCATATTGCCTTCAAAAGTAAATCCAGGGAGGTTTGGTGGTATGTCAGAGGGTTACGGTCTTGTGGCGCTCACAAAAAGAGGGGACAGGTGGAAGAGTCTGGGGTCTGGCGCCCAGACCCCCACCTGCAGGGGAGTCGCTTTACAGGGGGTGAAGCCGGTCTTTAGGGGCTCTATCTTTCTCTCCCACTCTGTATTTCCCCTGCTCTCTCCTTTTCTCTCTGTCTGATGCAAGGTCAGTAACAACAACAACAACCTCAACAATAACCACCACAGTGACCAAGCAAAAAGGGCAGCGAAAGGGGAACAAATGGAGTGCAGGAGGTTGGATTATTCGTGGCTCGGGCATTGAGCTGAGGCAATAACCCCTTGAGGCAATCAATCAATCAATGAATAAGTAGTACAGGTAACAGAGATATATATGTCCCAATGTTTTTCCACAGAGTTAATGTAAATGCACTTTTATTTATTTCTTCTTTTAATTATTACCTTGCCTCGAGAATTTCTTTTCATTGCTAAAAAAAGTGTCCCATCAAGGGTACCAGGTGGTGCCACACCCAGTTAAGCACTCATGTTACAATGCAGGGGGACTGGGCTTCAAGACCCTGGTCCCCACCTGCCGGGGGAAATCTTTACAAGTGGTGTAGAAGTGCTGCAGGTGACTCTCTCTGTGTCTCAAACTCTCTATCCCTCCCTTCCCTCTCAATTCCTGTCTATTTATTCCAATAAATAATCAAGAAAACAGAAAGTAAAAAAAAGGAAAAGGAAAAGGAAATATTCCACTACTTCAATGGGGCTACTCAGGACAATGCTTTCCTTGTGAAGATCCTCACAGCATACCATATGCAGAAAGGCAAAGACGCCATGTATTTTTAACCCAGGTTTTATATTTATTTATTTATTTATTTAGGTGCTTATTCATTTTTGTTATTGATGAATTAATGTTTTACATTTGACATAGACTCGGGCTCTGACACCAGCGATCTCAATACCCCTAGATGGTACTCTGCCTCTACAAAACCGATCCATTGACCGGTCCATGCATCCATCCACCCATCAATCTATCCATCCATCCATCCATCCATGCATCCATCCATCCATCCATCCACCAGTCAACCAAGCTAAGTACAAAAGGAGATCTCTCGTTGAATGGTGAAGACAAACAACGATGCATAGGTAGGTTGCAAAGGGGCCAGTTCGGCTGAATAGGGCAGTGGAGCTGAACCAGGGAATGTGTTGGGGGGTGTGGGTGTGGGTGGGGTGAGCCGGTGACCCTGTGAGCTGGGTCACGTCAGGGGGTGGAAGGGGTTGCGAACAGCTGTCACTGGAGAACCATCACAAGTGCTGGAGCTGTTGAGCAGGGCACTCGGAAGAGAAGACAGACAAAGGAGAGAAGCAAAATGCAGAGGAGAGGAGAGGGGAGAGGATGGTGAGGACAGGAGAGGACAGGAGAGGACAGGAGTGGAGGGGACCTGAGACACCTACCTGGACAAATGCAGCATACAGACATCCAGGAAGGCAGGCAGGCATGCAGGCAGCTCTGGCCTGGACTCCCTGGATCCCGGGCACACCTCCACCTGTCTTCTCTTGGCTGCCAGCCCTGAGGTCCCTCGTCGGTCAGCACTGTCTTCCCATCCTTCCATCCCTCTGTGCCAGGGCCCAGGCGTCTGGGCGCTGCTGGCTGACCTAGTGGCCGGGCAGTTGGGCTGCCCAGTGCCAGTGCGGCCAGCACAGAATGCCAGGGGCTAGGACATCACCGAGGGCTCCTGTGGTTGCTAGGCCACGGGGACCCCGCCCATCCAGTTGACCAGAAGCCATGACCCCCACCCTGAACTTGACCTTGAGGGGTGGTGGCCAGCCACCAGAGCCAAAGCCCGAGGCCAAAGCTGGTGCAGGTTGGCCGGGCCAAGTGGCTATGGGCAGATTGGTGTGTTTATAATAAAGAAACACATACATATATGTACATATATATATACATATATATAGATATCAGTCATTTCTAGAATTTTTGACCTTTTTATTTGATCTTAATGCAGAATTACCACATTTATAACAGCCTCCTTATTCTCAAATAATTGGTCACATAGTTGGAGCAGGATTCACTACAATTATAAATTATAAACCTTCCAGGAGCATTTCCAATAGCCTTTCTATCAGCATCCTTATTGTAATTATCATAGTACAGAACTTGCCTCCTTTCTCTAGTGTAAGCTTCAATAAGTATGTGTTTCTTTTCATTCTCCAGAATTCTTAATTTGCCTGGACCCTGAAGTGTCAGGGTATTTTTGAAGCAGCCCTCTGTTTCTCAGCAGACGTTTTCTATATTTCTGCTGTAATCAGGTCTTCCTGTGGTTTTTGTTTTTATTTTTTTCAAATCCTCCTAGATCATCCCCATTTATTTGCATATTTATTTATTTATTTAGTCCCATATCACATGAGGGGTCATTTCTTCTGCCTGGTAGATTTTCTCTTATAATTGACGGGAACTTTGACACACAATACATTTCCTTTTGCAGATACTACACACTACTACAACTATTACTGTACTGTTTTTGACAGTGACATCCAATGCACAATGGATTACTATTGCATGGCTCTAAAGAATGTTCCCTATTTAACCTACAATGATTTTAACCTCACAAATATTTATTCTGTTCTTTCTTGGGGGATGAATGGTTTATAGTCAACATTTACATGTAATAGTGGGCCCGGGGGTAATTTTTTCCACTTTCCCTGTATTTCTGTACATCATTTGTGACTTTCTTATTGAGGAGAAGGAAACAGTCATAAATAGAGAGAGCAGGGCCCAAGCAGGAAGAGAGACAGAGAGACAGCTGCAGTTCTGATTTGACACTAGCCCAGCTTTTCCCTAGCTGGGCAAGTGGTGATCAGAGGCTTAAAACAGGTTGCTGGGCTTCCACATAGTTCACTGGCATCTCCACCAGCTGTGTCTCCAACCCATGCTCCCTTCGTTGTCCAAGTAACTATCGATCTTCTCTAGGCACTTCTCACCTTCATATGCTAGAAACTTATCACCTCTCCCCTCCACCCATGAAACTTTGACCTTTTACTTGAGTGCAAAATAGCAACCCCAATCCACGTTATTTCAAGGAAAAGTGTGTGCGTCTTGTGTGCCAGGGTGGTAGAGTTTCACTTCGCTTGACCTGGGCTATCATGGAATAATGACAAGGATGCAGTGCCGGAAATTGAGGAGGGCTGCATTTAGGCCGAGTGTCAGCCTCAGGTCTCTGGAGAATAGGAGTCAAGCACAGAGGGCCTGGACAGCTGCAGCTGGAGTTGGACATATGCCTGTTACCTGCAGCAGGAT